>NC_138050.1:85308297-85996882 GCF_964194185.1 Rhinolophus hipposideros | reverse complement strand
AAAAAAAAACAACATAAAAAATACATTGTATTGTTCAACTTCTCTTCAAATTTTTCACGTTAATATTCTTTATAAGAATTTTTCCCCAAAAGTTTGTTTTCTGATCATAATTATATAGAAACAACTAACTTTGTATAACTCGTCTAAACATGTGAAACATAATGTTGTAATGTAAAAAAAATAAATAATATGTAATGTTTGGATAATTATTCAATAGCATCATTTTGATTCAGAAAAGAAAGTAAATATATAGTTTATAAATATTTATATGAGAATATCCAACTAAACAACAATCTTAAATGATCCACTGAAGTTATTAACAATGTGGAATGGGATTGATTAAAATAGAATATGAATATACTGATTTTCTACTACTATGATTTGGTCATGAGACTGGTGATAATAGCATTTTTCTCATTACTGCCTGAAGCTGTATCTTCATATGTAAAGGTGTGGTTAAATTCTTAAAATATTAAATTCAGTATAAACAGCTTAAAAGACACCATAATGCACTAGACACCATATACATAAAATGTTAACACTGGTGCAATTAAAATGGTGCAAATAAAAAATAAAGAACATGTGGAAACATTACATGAAAACACCAACCAAAAGATATTTACTAAAGTATAGGTATGATTCACCATACAAAACATACAGATTCTCTTTAACATTACGAATTACTAAATATTGGATAAGGTAGAAGAAATACTGTGCAAAGATTGTTGTTCATTAAACATATTTATTTTTTTTATGTTTGTTTTTCATAAACTTTTTCATTTTAAAATGGTCATAGATATAAATATATAGTGAGAGAAATTGAGAAACCACTAAAGTCCCCATATAGCTCACACCCAGTATCTCCTATTATTAGGTGGATGAAAAAGTAATTGCAGTTTAAAAGGTTAGAAATAATTGCAAAAAATGCAATTACTTTTGCACCATACAAACATCTCACATTGCTATAGCATATTTGTGACAAATAATGACCCAACATTAATATAATTGTTTATAAAAGTTCATAGTTTAGTCGGATTTTCTTATTTTTTATCTAATGTAATTTTTTTATGTTCCAAGATACCAAATTACACTTTATTGTCATACTTCCTTAGGCGATTCTTTGTTGTGAAAATTTATCAAACCTTTCTTGCTTTTGATGACATTGGAGTATCAAGGAATACAGATCTGGTACTTGACAGAATGTCCCTCAACTGAGATTGATCTGATGTTTTTCTCATGATTAGATGGAGGTTATGAGTTTTTGGAGAGAAGTATAATGCATTTTTTCCCACAGAATTCAAGTAGCATTCTAATTACATATCAAGGGTACATGTAATTAATGTGACTTGTCACTGTTGATGTTAACCTTCAACACCTAGCTGAGATAGTATTTGTCAGGTCTCCTCAGTGTAAACGTATTTTTTTTCCCTTTTCCCTACTGTATTCTTTAGAAGAAAGTAATTATGTGTAGCCCACACATATGGTGTGAGAAGTGACCGCCATATCCTTGAAGGTGAAGTATCTACATAAATTATTTAGAATTCTGTGTGGGGAATTTATTCTCTGCCATTTATTTATATATTCAATTATTTATATCAATATGGGCTCATAGGTAATTATTTTATACTTTGGGTCACTATCCAATACTAATTTATCTATTTTGCTCCTCAAATTGTTCAAGCTTTAAGAATTGAAAATTTTCAGTTGGTTCCTTTGTACCTTTGTCATAGCTCATAATTTGGAGTTGTATTTCAAGCATAGGATCATCTAGTATATTTTCTGCCCTACCGGAATCAGCCATTTTTCCAAGGAACCCTGGTTTCTTTATTGGACAATATTAGAAACCAAGGTCTTGTCTCTATCTGTACTTGTTGAAACTAGGATGTTAGAGCCTTCAGCTAACAGTGCAAGGAGATATTATGTGTATATCAATGTAGGTATAACACATATTTATAAATGTTTCTATATTGTAACCATTTGTATCTATGCTATGAGTAAGCTAAACATGAATCTATACTGATTTCTCCAACTCTAATCCATTACAAGTAGAGTATTATCCTTCTCCATCAACTTGTCTGTAACCATCCCCCTCAAAGTGAGAAAATCTAGCTCCCACCATGCATTTAATTTTAAGTCCCGTATAATTTATAGTGGTTTCAGAAGTGTTAACCTGCACTCCCTTAGGAAACACCTTATCAACCAGACTGCAGTACTGGTGTAGGGCTGCTTTGCCTTCAGTCTCTCATGCTCCACTCAATTTCAATCTTAATTAGGTTGTCTCCTTTCTACTACCCAAATCTGTGAGATTGTGTCATAAATTTATAAGGCAGTTAGATTTTTTTTTCTTTGTTACATTCTGTGTTCCATCCTGGAATCTTCTGGCTTTGTTAGGTGTTTTTAAATTTATACACATTAAGGTACTTTTTTTGTGCTTTCAAATTCTATAGATGTGATACTTGGATAGGATCATGTACCCAATTACAGTATCATATAACTTCATTATCCCATAAGTAAAATTCCTCTTTGCTTCATCTATTCAACATAGTCCTTCCAACTCCTAAAATCACCAACTACTAGAATCCAACTCCTAGAAACACAACTCCTAGATGTGTTTACTGGCTCAGTAGTTTTTACCTTTTCCAGAATGTCATAGAAATGGAATAACACAGTAGGCAGCCTTTTCAGACTGGCTTCTTTCACTTGACAATGTTCATTTAAGATTATCCCATATCCATGTGTCACTCAGGTTCATCCTTTTTTTAATGTTGAGCAATACTGCATTGTGTGTGTGTGTGTGTGTGTGTGTGTATTTGTAGATTTTTTTTTTTTAAATATTCATTCACCTACTGAATGGCATCTTGGTTGTTTCCAATCAGTGACGAATTTAAGTTGCTATAAACTTTCATGTGCATGTTTTTGTTTGGACATGTATTTTCAAATCATTTGGGTAAATATCTGTAAGCGTGATTGACTGGTTCATATATTAAAATAAAATTTAGCTTTCTAAGAAACTACAAAACTATCTTCCAAAGTGGTTGTACCATTTGGCATTTCCACCATCAATGAATGAGAGTTCCTGTTATTCTGCATCCTTGTCGGAAACCGATTATTGTCAAATTTTAGAAATTTTTCTATTGTAATTGGTCTATGCTAGTATCTCCTTGTTTTAATTTGCAGTTCTCTAATGACAAATGATAGTGAGCATCTTTTCATGTGTGCCCGTGTCATCTGTATTATATCTTCTTTGGTGAGATGTATTTTCAAATATTTTACCGATTTTAAATTGGATTTTTCAATATCTTATTGTGGAATTTTAAGAAGGATTTTTAGATTTTGAATAGATGTCTGCATTAGTAAAAGTTCCTCAGAGAAACAGGCTAGTAGTACGTAGAATATAGACAGATGATAGATGATAGACAGATGATAGGCAGAAGATAGTTAGATAGATGATGATAGATAGATAGATAGATAGATAGATAGATAGATAGATAGATTTTTCAAAAGGAATTGGCCTTGCACAGGCATTGTAATTCACTGTGATTCCAAAGACCTAAGAACCAGGGAAACTGCTGGTGTAAATCCCACTCCAAAGGTCAAAGAAGAGGTGAAATGTCTCAACTTAGACAGTGACATACGAAATAAAGGGATGAATTCCTTTTTTCTACCTTTTTTTTTTTTCTACTTGGGCCCTAATCACATTAGATGCCACATTGGGGAGGGCAATCTACGTTACAGAGTCCACCAATTCAAATGCTAATCTCATCCCTAAACACCCTCATAGTTATAGCCAGAAATAATGTTTTATTATGGCCAGTAAAGCTGACAAATATTCACCCTCACAAATCTACCTCTGGTCAACTTGGAGGGCAAATACATCTCCTTAAGTCATACTTCATTTCCCAATAAAGATAACAAGAAGGCCATAATTCCACGTAAGGTGATATAACTATCCTGAGTACTATCAAAACACACTAATCCCTTCCCCAGAAGAGGAGGTCAAGTCCTTGAGTGATATTTACTTTTCTCTTTAATATCCTGTAAGTTAAATTCTATAATATAAAATTAACAATATTTAAGTACTATGATATCAAATCATTACATCTCATGTTACATTAAGAGAATAAAGGCAAAGGAAACCATGAATACACACAAATATATTCATGGCAAAATAAGGATATCCTCATGACAATTACAGTCGTCATTTCTGTAACAGGTCACATGATTGCAGCTGATATTTATATCGACCTGTTTCAAATACCCATTCTGTATCTCCTTTGCCTTGAGCAAGCACTACAGCTAGTTGTGGTTTTTAGTTGATGGGGTGACCTGAACCTTTCTTGCTACATGGTCTGGGCCAATTAGTAGTCCTGCCTGGATTGTGTTATAGTTTTATATTGACCTTAATCAAAAGACATGGCAACCCTAAAAATACCCTAAAAGGATCTCCTGTATTCTAAATTTATGATTCCTTCCTTTGTTGTAAAGTAATAGTAGTCAGTCCAATTAGCCCTTGATAGTTAGGATCAATCACCCCAGGCAACACTGTAACTCCTTTCTTGGCCCGGGTTTTCAGAGGCATGAAGAGCCCAAAGTGATTGGGTGGCAGTTTTAACTTCCAGTTCAAAGGAATCATTGTTGTGTTTTCCTGTGGAAGCAGCTTTTCCTCTGGAACAGAGAGATCTCTAGGCCAGCGGAGCACAAAGTTATGGGAACAGAAATGTGAAATTTCACCAGTGAGTCACTAGCAATAATAGTGAATGATGCCCTTCCCATTTCCACCCCTTGATTCCTGGATCTCTGAATCCTTGCCATGAGAGAAGCACCACTATATACTGAACATGGATTCAGAGCATACACAACCTTTAGAGAACCTTGCCCTAGCCTTGCAAGTTATTTCCACATAGTTGGTGCTGTAACTGACTCTTCAAAAGGCCTTTCCACCATTCTATCAAGTCAACTGCATCAGGATGGGGGGAGCATGGTAAGACCAGTGAATTCCATGTGCATGGGCCCATTGCCTTTTTTTTTCTTTCTATGAAGTGAGTTCCTTTACCAGAAACAATGTTGTTTGAAATACTATGGTCAATTCGCCAATGCCATAGGTCTGCGAGAATAAGACTATTATGATTGCTGCTTTGACTCTGCTGTCCATTACAATAACCACGCCCAACTAGCCTTTGACAGTTAAATGCTGCCACTTAGCTCCTGCTCCCCTTGTGGTCCAATTACTGTCATTGCATTTAGGTTTCCCAGTTCACTGACTGCAGTTCCCACTGTGAGGTCTGGCCTACAGAGAATAAAGATCACAGAGCTCTTCAAAGGTGTCGGTGCCCCTCTCATAAATTTATTCCTCACAGTATTGCTGAGAATCTCACAGTGTAGGTTAGTAGCTCTTAAACGACAAAACCTCTCTAATATTCTCATCTCAATAAGCTTTGAATCTGTTCCTCTACATTAAATAAGACATGTCTGGCAGTTCTAGTTTGCTTATGGTGGGCCATTATTTGGTCCAAGTTTCAGCAACCAACTAACCAAACTGTCAGAATGCTTTTTGACTCCACCATGAAATGCAGAATCACTACTTAGTAAGTTCATGTCAATAAATTTGGCCTGATCCATTTAATATTAATTCTATCATTATCCCACACCTTTAATATCCATTCTCTTACATATTCTCTGGATTTCTGTCTGTATCAATTAGAAAACTTAAGCCATTCTTCTGGAGTATAACATACTCTTCATGGGTCATTGTGGAGATAGAGTCCCAGAGAGCAGTTTCCAGGCTCTCGGCCTCACATGGGGGTGCTGACTCGGGTAGTAGATAGCCATCGGTTGTGGTTAGTTGGTCATCAGCTGTAGCCAGTTAGCCATTGGCCACTAAAGTAACTGACGTGGCTTCATTGGGGAGTCGAGGAGAGTCGAGGGAAGTCAGAGAGTTGGTCGGTTGGCAGAAAAGCAGACAGGAGGTTGCACATTGTGTGACTCCAGCCTCCAGTGAGACTATAGTGGTATGACTCCCCTACCCATGGCTCCATGGGTGTTCCTTTTTGGCCGAACTACATCCTGCATTCTTATGTGGGGAGAGGGAGCAGAGACCCCCACAGGTTGCCTCGCATGACAGTCATACATAATAACTCATCTTTAGGGGCCTGCCTAAACTAGAACCTAGTTGAAATTCTCAAACCAAAGAGGAGTGGTTGGGGTGGGTCCTGGGGAAAATCAGTATTGTCCTGCATGGCAACTGCCTTGGGAATGACATTACAGTTTCCTCAGATGGGATAGAAAGGCCAATACCACTGGGGTTAGGCTTCTGCTGTCACTTGGGATGAGGAGACTTCATCTACAGGCAAAGAAGACTCTTCAGGAGGTAGAGGCTCGATGTACCCAGCTTTTTCAAGGTCTTCTCACCTGTCCCCATCCCAAGCTGTAGGATGCCATTCTTTCCCTCTTTCACAATCAATGCACTTCCTGTAACAGTAGACAGCCTACAACAGAGAGTTCCACTTTTGTTGTAACTCATCCAGTGACACAGTGAGGTTCTGTGATTGATTTTAAGCAATTTCAGTCCTGTGGCTCTAGGAGATAAGGGTTCCCTGCACCGCACACATAGAAGCACTTGCATCATTGTTGTGGTGTTCCAGCTAGCGATTTAAATCTCTGAGCTCATTCTTCTGTTTCCCAACTTTGTCCAGCAACATTAGGAACAATGAATGAGCCAACGTCATTATATTTGTTATTTCCAAAAATGTTTGAAAGTATCACACACAGTCATATAGCTCCTTGCTTCTTATAAGTGGTTGATTAGGAGAATCCATTGTAGATATTTTGAATATCTTTATAAATAGTTCAAATCATGGACGGTCAGTGTTCTCTTTACTACTGGAAGTAAATTCATTAGCATATTTAAATCTGATGAGAGTGGAGGGCGACAGATAAGAGACCCCAGTCAATCAGTGAGGCAGGAAAAAAGGAATACGTACATTTCTCCATCCACTATCTTTCATGCTTTTCAAATTCTCAGTGGATTAAATGATGTTAACCCACACTGGAGAGGTTAATCTCCCGAATCCATAGATACCAATATTAATCTGTAAACACCCTCACAGACTTGTCACGATATATGTTTAACCTGGGCACTCTATGGCCAGTTAAATTGACACATAAAATTAACTGTCACGATATCCTTTGTCAGATATGTGTTTTACACACATCTTCTCCCAGTTTGTGGCTTTCCTTTTCATTGTCTTAACAATCACTCTCATAGAGCAGAAATGTTAATTCTAATATAGTCCAATTTATCTTTTTTTTTTTCATGTAGTGTCCCTTTAGTTATAGGTAAAACCTCATCACCAAGATCATGTAGACTTTCCATTTGTTTCCTTCTAGAATTTTATAGTTTCACAATTATGTCTCTGAAGCATTTTGAGATAATTTTTTTGAAATGTGTAAATCTGTATTTCAGTTTTTGTTGTTGTTATTGTTGTTGTTGTTGCTTTTTACATATTGACTTACAATTGTTCTAGCATATTTGTTGAAATGGTTATTCCCTTTCTCTATGGATTTGCCTTGCGCCTTTATGAGTAATCAGTTGACTGTATTTGTGTTGGTCTATTTTCTTCTCTCTTCATTATGCTGTGCTGATCTATGTGTGCCTTGTTTCACTAAAACAACATTATATTATTAAACTTTATAGGAATTATTGAAAACGTATTGTGGCTTCTCCAACTTTGTTCTCCAACTTTGTTCACCTACTTCAGTATTGTTTTGGTTATTCCAAGACTTTTGCCTTACCACATAATCTTTGTAATTACTTTGCCAATGTTTATTAAAAAAAGTTTGATGCAATTTTACCTGGTATTCTGTTTTTGTCTATCAATTAAATTTAGGAGCACTGAGTTCTGAAAAATATTGAGTCTTCTATCAACATGGAATAGCTTTTCATTTGCTTACATATATTTTACTTCTTCCCCTAGTCTTTTTTTTTTTTTCCAGCTTAGAGATGCTTCACATAGTGTACTAGGTATATTCCAAATTGTTTTAATATTTAGTATTAATTTAACTGGTAGTTATTTTAAATTTTAAATTTTAATTAGTCATTGTTGGCATATTGAAAAACAATTGAATTTTGTGAATTGATGTTATATTCTGTGATCTTGCTGCATTTACTTATTAGAATCAAATATTTTTTACAGATTCTCTGGCATTTTCTATATAATCAATCATGGTATCTGTGAATAAACTCAATTTTATTTCTCCCATTTCCAATCTGTATACTTCTTATTTTTTTTCCTTGTCTTATTATATTAGCTACAGATTCCAGTACATTGTTGGACAGCAGTGGTGAGAGAGCATCTTCTTGTTCCTAATTCAAAAGCAGCTATTAGATTAGAAAACACAGTAACTGATCCAATTTATTTTATCTTTAAATTATGTAACTTCTGCACTTTTTAGGTGTATTGAAATGAAGAATCTAGCTATCAGATAAACCAGTTACTTAAGAATCATTAGATAATTTGAAAGAACAGCAAATTACATATTTATTGAACATTTATTTTTGGAATAGGTTCTTTATGCAGAATATTTTGGTAACCTTATCTAACCACTTGACACTAAATATGGAAAAACCAAACCAAACTATAATAAATACATATAATAAACGGTAGAGCTAAAAATACATCCTAAAATTAATACAATCTAATCATTACTGGAAAGATTTCCCCTTTGTTGATTTGCTACAGTGTATCCTTCAATAGCAGGGACTTTGGAAACAAATATAATTCTCTCTTGTCTTAGTCAACATGGGAATAAGATATTTTCTTCTGAGGAACTCACTTTCCTCATCTTTAAATGCAACTAATATTACACTCATTCAGCCAAATGTTTTAAGCATCATTTAGTTATCTTTTACACTTTACTACTACAGAAAAAATATATATGTATACATATATACACATATATATGTGTGTGTATATAGATACACATATAAATGTATGTATATATGTGTGTGTATATATATGATATATATAAATATCTCAGTGTACAAATGTGCGTACAAGTTAAGTTGGACATCATGCTGGCATGGATTTACAAATATATAAATAAAATCTCAGTAATAATTTTACCCCAAAAAGGTAAATTGATACATGACTAAAAATTATTAGGAATAACTCCTGAATAAGAACTATGAACTTGTTTAACTTGCATCTGTGATTCTTGTTAATTTTTTTCTTTTGGGAGATACTCAATAAAAATGTTTCTAAGTTAAATTGATGCAGTCATTAGTGTGGATAGTTATTTTTCATGCCAGCTACTTAACCACTAGTATGATACACACCTATGAATTCTGTCACATATTTTCTATACTCAGCAAGCAACTGCCTCAAATATTCACTTTTGCAAACTAAGATAAATTGTAATGTCAGAAATGCTTCACTTTCCTTTAATTTAATATGGTGGAAATGTGTGTCTCTTTCTAAAATTCCTAGGTTTTGAAATTTAAAATGGTGTACTTTTAAAAAAAAATGGGTTCGGCTTATTTGATAGAAATGTTTATTTCTCAAGTAAAAGTTTAAATCACACACAGGTAGTTAATTTCATTCTCAAAGGTTTTCTAGCATATTATTTGACTGTATGTTCCATTAAGTATGCACTCTGAGGAGATGAATGCATTCATATATTAATAGCTTTACTTCATTATTAAATCTATATTCATACTTACTACGAGATTTCACAAAATTGCCGTTATAGTACAACAAAAAGGAGCAATTGTGTAAGAAGGGCATTAAGCTGTCCAGTGAACTGGAATTGTGAAGTTAAATTAATAGGGTAGCATGTTTACATATCAGAAAGAATATGAAAACTAGGTCTAAGTAAACAGTAAAAAAAAATGCAAATGGATCAACAACCTAGCGGTAAATGAATGTTTGTATGTTGTGCAACAGAAAGCTGGTACCTGTTGATGTATTTAAGTAATGTGCAACTAATTCATGAATATACCTTATGTATGTTGTATGCCATTAGAGCTATAAGCATTTAATGGTAGACTTGTGCAAAATGTAAATATTATCTGTGCACTTCAAAAAGTTAACTAGCTAATCAAAACCTTGAAATATTTTACTTCGTATCTTTTTGTCAGTAGAGAAATAATTTTGTTAGTATCTTTGCCTAAGAAATGCAGACTCTGTTCTAAGCCACGGAGGATTTGCTTTTGCTGAGGTGATTAAAATCTTAGCTACTGCAGTCAGTCTAAGTGGACTGTTTGGCTGCAATTTACAGTTTGTAGTAAAGATTCAAAAGTTGATTAGTCATATTATTGGGACTAGTGGGTTGCAATCGTATATTTTAATCACATCTGGTCCTCCTTTGGAAGTAGTCTAGCATCTATACTTCTATACTTGGGAAATTGGGAAATTAGCTATCTTCAAAAGGATTTGAATTATGGAAGTCATAATTAATTAATCACTGCATAAAAGATATATTTGAAGGACAGTAAATTTTTTCAATGATAAATTAAGGGGAAACTTGTAGTGTACAGGAATCTGACGTACCTTTAGATGTAATAAAATTTGACAAAGTTTTTATTATTGCTGTCTTACATAGCATAATTAACTTGCAGGGAAACCACAGTCTAGGCCAATGTTTTTCAATACTGACAAAACACAGGGGGCACAAAAGAAAACCTCACAATGACTAATTCAGAATTTAAATCTCTCAGTGTGCCAGCCCCATGAATTCCACCCCGCCCCAGGAAAAATGCTACCTAGTTTACTTCATCATTCTTATATGTGATACCTGAATGCTGACACCTTTGTAATACTCTAATAAAAAAATTATGTTCAAATCTAAAGATCTAGCAAATAATGGTTCCTTTATACAAATCAATTACCTATTAATAGCTACTTACTACTGTTTTCATATTTTGAATACCTGTAATGAAGCATATTGTAGCATTAATTCATAACATTAGCTGTAAATCACAATGACGTTATTTAAGATTGTGCTACATCCCTAAGAATTGCTACATATAATCTTTGTAAGAATATTACTTAGGCATGGTGCTCTTTTTTCTTCTATGTTATTCACCTCAAATTAGAAAAAAAAAATGGAGACTCAATTTCATATCCATGGGAATGAGTTAACTCTATTTTTGACTGTCTCATTTTCAGTATCTAACTGTCATAGGGCAGAGCATTTGCCATTTCATCCATTTTAAAATAATACACTGTCTCTTTGGAGATAGCACTGTCATTTGTTTTCATTTTATTGAGGCGTCTCTCTTTAGATTGAAATATTTATTAAAGGGAAAGGTCCAGCTCCTGAGACATGTAACCAAAGGATGAGATTTCTTAATTCACATTTTATCTGAAACACATTTGGCTACCTATTTCAGAATGGTAGGTTATAAGCTGCATTTTAAAACACAGTGTTTTGATCAAACTATTGAGCCTGGAGAGAAATCGGTTCTTGTTTAAGTTAAAAATTTATTATTCGCTGTTCATCTTCCCATACATTATGCATTCTATTCATTGTTCATGCTCACTGTGCTTCTTTAAAAAATAATCCATAACAAAAGTATACTAGACTAGTATATAAAATGTGTTTCTGCCTCTTCAGGTCAAAGCAATGGGAAGGTGATATGAAAAGAGTATTGCTAAGAAACACTTAATTTTTATAAAGAAAGGCTTTTGCTTTTTACTTTATTAAAAGTAAACCTAAGGTTTAGATTATATTGCTTCAAAATATCTTCCAATGACAATATAGGATATGTTGCAACACGCATTTTACAATGAGACTGGATAACAATTATTGTCTTATGTGAACAACTACACATTTTCTTTATCGATATTTGGGGGAGGGGAGTTGTGAAAAAGACATTTATAAACCTGGAAGAAATGGAGGTATATGATACTTTGTATAGGTGCACACTAAAAACATTGCTAATTTTCAATGAGTTTTATTACGACAAAGCAGTTTTGTAAGGGTGATCAGATTACCTTCCTGAGGCATAAAAAAGGAATTATTTGACAGGAAGAATTGCTGCTATATTAAGAAATGTTGATAAGGGATTCATATTCAAAACATATAAATAACTCAGACAACTCAACATCAAAAAAACAAATTATGTGATTAAAAATGGGGAGAGGACCCGAATAGACACTTCTCCAAAAAGGACAGACTGATGGCCAACAGATAATTGAAAAGATGCTCAACATCATTAATCGTCAGGGAAATGGAAATCAAAACCACAATGAGATATCATCTCATACCTGTCAGAATGGATATTATCTAAAAGAAAACAAAGAATAAGTGTTGGCAAGGATGTGGAGAATAAGAACCCCCATGCCCTGCAAACTGGCACAGCTGCTATGGAAAACAGTATGGTGGTTCCTCCAAAAATTAAAAAAAAAAATAGAACTACCTTATGACCCAGCAAACCTGCTTCTGGGTTTTTTATCTGAAGAAATCAAAAAGACAAATTTGAAAAGATATACGCCCTTATATGTTCAGTGCAGCATTATTTACAATAGCCAAGATATGGAAGCAGCCTAAGTGCCTACAAATAGACAAATGGAGAAAGAGGATGTGGTACATATAGAAGATGAAATATTACTCGGTTATAAAAAGATAGTGAAATTTTTCATTTGTAGGAAAATGGATGGCCCTAGAATGTATTATGCTAAGTGAAGTAAGTCAGACAAAGAAACACAAATACCACATGATTTTACTTATATGTGGAATCTACAAAACAAAATAAACAAATAAAACAAAAGAGAAACAGATTCATAGTTACAGAGAATAAACTGATGGTTGCCAGATAAAAGGGAGGATGGGTGGAAAAGGTGAAGGAGATTAAGTACAAACTGCCAGTTATAATACAGCATAGGGAATATAGTAAATAATATTGTAATAACTGTAAGGTGGCAGAGGGGTACTAGACTTATCATGGTGATTACTTCATAAGGTACATAAATGCCTAAGCACTATGTTGTATACCTAAAGCTAATATAATATTGTATGCCAACTATAATTTAAAAATAAATTAAAAAATAAAATTATAAAGTCCATAAAAATACAGAATTAAAGGAAATCATGAATTAAAGGCAGAGGAAAACTTTTTCATTTTGTTCATACCTTCAGTGAAAGAGGAAAATAGTCTTGTGTAAAGGTTAGTCTTTTTAAGTGTTTTTCCTTTAATTTTAGACGAGTGAAAGACACATATCAGTTGTTATTCAGGAATGATATTTGAAGAAAAGTAATCTGAAGAAAGTAATCTGAAGAAAGTAATTACTGTAAGCTAAATTTTCCAGCTAGAGTTGCAGAAGATAATACAATGATATTTAGCAAGCAATATATTGGCTTAACTTATAAAACATTTAATAAATTTGATTAGTTGACTACTAATGCTATACTATCCTTAATGTTATATATATTTTCTTACAAAAAGTACAGTAGACATTGTTGTCATCATTACTTATGGTAAAACTAGAGTTCAAATAGCATTTTTATTAGAATTTAGAATTAAATTATTAATAAACTATTCCAATAAAATTTTTGATGGCAGATAATATGGTATACATTTTTGATTCAACAGGAACCACAGATAAACATATTAATTGTATTAGTTTGTCTATTTGAAAGTTTTTGAATATTTAACAATGTCATATGATCAGAGGATATATGAGTGACTGATCAGACTCAAAATTACATTCTATATTTGATCAGTGAGTAAGCAA
The DNA here is from genome assembly GCF_964194185.1 of Rhinolophus hipposideros. NCBI lineage: Eukaryota > Metazoa > Chordata > Mammalia > Chiroptera > Rhinolophidae > Rhinolophus > Rhinolophus hipposideros. The sequence goes on along the minus strand of NC_138050.1, from coordinate 85,983,149 downwards.
GTTACACAGATACAATCTGAATCTCTTGGCTTCCTAATGTGAATAGCATCTTCCACCTGCTTTATGTTAGAAAAAATATTAGAAAAAAATCTAGGAGAAATTTATAGAAGAAATTTCTTCTGCATGAGGATATGATTTGCACCTTTGAGTAAAGCCATGTCCAATATTATTCCATGATTTCCTCCATTTTAAAATACTTTATTATATGCAGTGGTAGAAGCAGATTTCCAACTTGGAAATGACTTTTGTCAGTGGCATCCTAATTTGAGGTTTGATTATAAAGATATTATTACTTAATTGTTGCTTTAATTTTCATGTTTCTCTCTACTACAAGATTCTTAGACTTGGTGTCTACTGAAATGTTTTTGTTTTTCTATTGCCTACTTTAATTTTATTTTATGATAATTGCCAGTAAATAATCTTTTCTGTCACTTTTCTAAAGTGCCTTACAAATGCTATGATTATCTCTGATAAAGATACCTTTACACATATTTTTTTTCTTCCTTTATCTGACATTTTCAGTTCACCTTTTAATGATAGATTTTGATAGGCAAATTTTAAAATTCACATTGTTCAGTATGTCCATCTTTTCCACTATGAATCTAAGACATTGGAGAAATAAGAAATGAGCTAAATGTGTTGTTGTTTTTTTCCTTTTTGAGAATTACCAGTAAGAGTGATTAATACAGTGTTGATTATTCAGAGAACAGAAACATTGATTAGATTCCTGACATATATATTTCCTTCAATGCTTTAAGTCCAACTACTTAAACTCACTTTAAAATATGAATACTTTTATTCCTCTTAATAATTTTTGAAGTTTCATAAATCTCCCAATAATTTTTTTATTGGTGATTTTCTTCAAAAAATATAGTAAACTATATCAATCATTTACAGCCATAAACTGAAACTTCCCTTAAATCCACTAAGCTTATTTAAAAGTGAGTGGTAGTGTATAGCTAATTTAAGAGCTGCTGTGATCCTAGTTTGCTTTCAATTTTTTTGGAGGGAGGGGTCATAGGTGAAAGTTTTACTTAGAAATATGTCCCCCACTGTAATATTTTACAAATAGTCAATTAATCTCTTTAATATTCTATTAACATTTTAATATTTTATTTTTAATGAATATCTTTGTTATAGATCAATTTGGTATATGATATGAAGTATGGATTTATGTTTTCTTTCCTTCAAATAGAAAGTTACACATGCCAATTTCATTTATAAACTAAAGCATCCTTTATTCAGAAACTTCTAAACCTGTCAGTGTCTTTTATTATCTTCTTGAGTATATTGGCTTTATTTCTGGATGGTCAATCTGTTGCACTTATGTATTTAGTATTTACCTGGCAACCATCTACTTTGGGGTTGCAATTATAGCAGAAAGAGATTTTAAAACCTAAGACAAAAGTCTGCTTTCTCAATAACCCTTTTATTCATAAAATGTTATTATTTTCCTTTGGGGGATAACAGTTTCTTAAAAAACAAAACAAAACAAACAAAAAAAACCTCACTGATTGTGAACTTTGTTGACATAAAGCATGCTTGACTTTGAGACAATCTTGCATGGCTATATAATTACTATTACAAACATTGGTAAAATAATAAAAACAATAGATTTACCAGAAATATAGATCCATTCAGAAAATTAACTCTAAGCACCAAAACCTGACTTCTATTTTCACAGGAGGCAGTTCTAATCAATTAATATTGATTTCTACACTGTAAGTATGGCTCAAAACTAATATCAACAGGATTAATAAGAAACCACAACAATCAGTTACACTGATAATAGCAAAACTATATTCAACAAGTTTCCCCACACATTGGTTTATTTAAAGGGCAAATGCAGGTAAGTGTGAAGTTTAAGGAGTGAGGATAAAACTCTCATTAATAATAGCAGTGATAAGTCTATAAGAACATTTCTGTTAAGAAGATGAGCGAACTCTTCCTAAAAAGATATCAAAAAAAGAAAATCTCTTTCTGAGTAATTCTTTTCATGAAACATTTGCATGTATGTATGACATGTTTTGGGAATTACAACACTAAGGTGGGGAGAGAGACAAAATAAATATTAGTGACATTGTAATATTAACAGATTTAAATCTAGAAACAGGCTTTCTCAATGAAGCTAACACATTAGAATGATTTCTAGAATTTGGAAGTAATCTGCATCCATGACTTAAGTAAAATTAATCTATAAAGGATAGTATTTGTTATCCATAAAATAATATAGGACACGATTTAAAATGTATGGCTATGTCATTGTACAACAGATAAATATAATCTATGTGGTGAATTCAAATATGAAAACACAATATAATCATAGGGAATGCTTCTGTGACTCAGTGCATTTATCCCAATGTGTAAATATGCATTCGTTGTTAAAACATTTTGACTGATGCATGACTACCCCACTAGTCTGTAAGCACCAGAACAGCAGGGACCTTTATATCACATTTTCACCATGATTTGCCCAGAAAGACTGTTCAAACACTTACTAGCTGCAAGACATTCCTGGAGAATAAATGTAAATTCTTTAACTTTCAACATATCATCTGCAAAATTGAAATATTAATAGTATCCACTTCGTAGTGTTCTTTAGATGATTAATGAAGTAATTCATGTAAAACATTTAGCAGCGTGCCTGGAGCTTAATAAGCAGTCAATACATGCTAGCTCTTTATTGACTCTCTACCATGTTCCTCATCCAAAGCTGAATAATTTTCAAATGTGATTAAATATTGTCTGTGCTCTAGAGTATCTATGGCCTATGTTGTTGTGCAGTAGGGGAGACCTACAGATAAACAATGATTGTATTACCTAGTTTTCCAACACATATTTGTACCCTATTATTAAATAACATAAAGAAGGAGTAACACCCTCTGCAGACCAGGGAGCTGTAATAGAATAATAGTTTAATATTTATCTGATGAGATCTTTGAATCAATACTGAAATGAGGAGCATGAATTATGTGGAAGACAGCAAGTTAAGAAAGATTTCTTTGGTTTTGTTTCTAGAAAGTAGCTAGATGGTAGCATTCTAAATAACAGTATATTTAAAAGAGTGGTATTGAACAGAAATAGATTTGTGACTACAGAAGTGGTAATGGGTGTTCGTGGGGGTAGGAAATTATAAGCTCTCTTAATAAATGTTCTCTTAATCGGTGATCCGGCTTATGCAGTCCACTCTCTTATATAAAATAGTGACTGACATTTATGTGTGATGAAATTTTCAGTTTACAGTGTGCACTATGACATGTTCTCAAAGTTCTTCATCGACAAGTTAAGATGTACTCTTACCAAATGTCAATTATACTCCCTTCCAAAATGTTCTTTATGCTGGTTTTAACACTTTTAGTTAAATAATTTAACTGAGTATCAATAAAAAGATTGAATATGACTATAAGAAAGGGAGTTATGCTTTTATAAAAAGTAAGTGGAGTCAGTTGGGAAGACTATATCAAGATAAGTTGAGACCAAAAAATACTGAGTGTTATAAGATAAATTAAAAAATTAAAAAAAATATAAAAGTGGTATGCATGTGGATTTCTTTGCAACTATGTATAAATGTTTACTCCCTTATAAGTAGTATGAGATTTTAAAAGCATATGGTGCTATATGGCTGAGTTTTACTTATTTTTTTTTTATTACAGGAAGTGATCAATTGATTAGGAACTCTGATCAATGCACCATAGATGAGTAAAAGGCCATAGACTTGAATCAAAAAATTGGAGAATGAGGGTATACACAGAGGGTGACCAAAAATGTATACTCATTTTTTGAAGAAAGGAAAAAAAATTGAAGAAAGGAAAAAAAAAAAAACTGTATTAAAATTGTAATGCTCAATACATACCAATAACAAAAGATGAATACAAGTCATGTGTATACATTTTTGGCACCCCTCTTATATTGTTTAAGTAAGTTAAATATTATAACAAATAAAACTAGAGTTTCAGTAGACTATCACAATAAAATGTATATCTATGTGAAAATAGAGTTGATTAGAGTCAGTGGGTTAATTTCATGTAATTATTCTGATGTTCAATTTCCTCCCATTAATCAGCTCCACTATACCCTATGACATCCAAGTCTTCTGTTTCACCCTCCATCTGGCTGGCAGCAGAAGAAAGAGAACAAGATGAATTTTCCTCCATTCTTATCCATGGCAGCTAGAAATGATGCACATCACTCCCATACATATTCCATACACAATAACTATTCAAAAAAAGGCCTTCTGAACCCTAGTTTAGTGGTGTGCTCAGAGGGAGGAGAGAGCCAATATCAGCTGGCACAAGCCATCTCTCCCACAGGATATTAAATTTGTCTTTGTAAATCATTACTCCAGACATTGAGTATGTGATCAAAATGAAACCAATCATAGTTTTTCTCCAGAAATTTTCTGAAATTCAGCTGAATTGGAGAAATCCATTTACATTAAAGTAACAAAACAAACATCAAAACTAAGAGTTGCCAGGACTTTTGTTTCTAGCTTGTGGAATAGGCTGGTGGAGAGAAAGTGGATACTGAGAAATAAGCTGAGGCATGAGGAGAATTAGTGGCAGAAGATTTTATATTCTTGGTTCCTTCCTTTCACTCCTTCTTCCAGGGTATTCACATCCGTATCGTGTTTAATGAGTACTATCCCAGTTGCAGGCACTGTTCCCCTAGTGTGGGGACAGAGCCCCATAGAGCAGTTTACAGGCTCTCGGCCTCATGTGGAAAAGTGCTGGCTCGGGTACCTTTAACAACTGTGATTGGATGGCCATTGGCTGTGGCTAGTTGGCCGTCAGCTGTAACAAGTGAGCCATTGGCCACTAATATAAGTGCCATAGCTACACTAGCAGAGAATGGGGGCTAGCAAGAAGATGGTGGCTGAACTAGCAAGAGCAGATTCCAGAGAGGCAGATGCCTCCAGCGAGAATATAGTGATATGACTCCCCTACTTATGGCTCTGTGGGTGTTCCTTTTTGGCCTCACCATATCCTACGTTCTTATGTGGGGAGCGGGGGAGCAGAGACACCACAGGAGACCCTGCAGGACAAATAGCGCAGCGAGCAGGATACGGTGCTGGCCAAAGCTCTCCAAAGGGCGGTGGAGCAGTTTGTGCATATGAACACTCAGTCTCAGGAAGACCAGGAGGAGCAGCTGCCGGAGAGCTGGACCCCCGTGAAGGGGTGGGAAGATGTGGATGGTTCTCCAACCAGCATAGGCCGGAGAAAGCGAAGGTTATTTTAGCCCTGTGACCTGGTAGGTGCTTGCTGTAGCAGCCTGGATTCAGGACTTGTAGTCCCAGGAGGAAACGCTTGCTGAGTCCTCCATGGGCAATGAGAGTGAGGTCAAGATCGTCCCTCACCCCCAGGACAGCCCTGGCGAATGACTATGGACTATGGGGAATTGCCTTCTATCCCTGATTTAATGGACTCTTGACTGTTTGCTTGGAAACATACCACCATGTACTGGAACTGGCGTATGTTTGCTTTTGTGGCTTGACCGGCCCCCATGGAGAATATGTAAGCACCTTGACTGTGAGCCGCTGTTGTTCCAGCACGGTACCCTGAGACGCCCAGGAGAGTGGCAGTGCCCTGAGAGCCCTGGCTGAGTCCAGGAAGTCTGGCTGTGCCCAGAAGTACTGATGGTGCCCTGAGAAACCCTGGCTGTGCCCTGAGAGCCCTGGCTGTGTCCAGGATACTGCATTCACCTCCAGGCTCCTCCCACAGGGCCCCTCGCGGAAGACGCTTGTAGAGTAGATTGTGAGGCGAGACCCTGTAGGGGTGGAGTGTGGGGACAGAGCCCCAGAAAGCAGTTTCCAGGCTCTCGGCCTCACATAGAAAGGTGCTGGCTTGGGTAGTAAATGGCCATTAACTGTGATTGGATGGTCATCAGCTGTGGCTAGTTGGCCGTCAGCTGTAACCAGTGAGCCATCGGCCACTAAAATAACTGCCATGGCTTTAATAGCAGAAAAAAATGGGGGCTAGCAAGAAGATGGTTGCTGAGCTAGCAAGAGCGGATTGCAGAGAGGCGGATGCCACCAGTGAGAATATAGTGATATGACTCCCCTACTTATGGCTCCGTGGGTGTTCCTTTTTGACCTCACCATATCCTGTGTTCTTATGTGGGGAGCGGGAGCTGAGACCCCGCAGGAGACCCCGCATGTTACCTAGTATGAGGGATGCAGCTGTAAACTAACAGTATTCCTTCTCTCACCTGATTTATATTCTTATGTGGGAATACACAAAATAAAAAAGTATACATACATAAACAATATAACATAATGATAGAGTATAATTCATGTTAAAAAGAAATAAACAGAATGAATGTTTGAAAGTGAATTGGTTCTGGGAGTAGATTGAACAATCAGAAAATAGGTGCTTTAAGCGAAAATCTGAACGGCATATACAATCAATCAAGAGAAAATAGATCATGGCATTGTACACCAGAAGCTAAACATTAATGAATGCCAACTATAATTTTAAATATATAATGTGATGGCTCAGTGCGAGGTCGGAGGGATAGTGGATGGAAAGAGGAGGGTTCACAGTGTGAGGGATATAAATGATGAATGTCTAAGTATTACCTTGTCTTGTACACCTTTAACTAATAAATTAAAAGAGAGAGAGAGAGAGAGAGAGAGAGAGAGAGAGAGAGAGAGAGAGAGAGAGAGAGAGAGAGAAAATAGAGAGCAAACCATTCCAGACAAAGGAAACAACTAATCCACGACCAAGAGATGGGAGGGTCTCAGGGTATTCAAGAAATATGAAGATGGTCTGTGTGCTGGAATTCAGAAAAGTAGAGAGGTAAGAGAAGGATATGTGTTCAAGGAGGTCAGCATGTTCACCCTTATGTGATGGGGAAGCAAAGACCATTGGGGAGATTTACATTAGGAGAGGAGTATGATCTGATTTTGTTTTACAAAGATCTCAGTACTCACTGAATGGAATGGAATAAAGGAAACTACTTAAAAAGCTACCTTAATATCCCAGCCAACAAATGACAATGGTTAAAACTAGAAGTGTGAAGAGGGTTAAAAATAAAAAAGAAATTTAAGATCCAATAAATTCCTCTTTTTCCTAAAGTACTGTGAATTGGGTTTTTGTCTATTGAAAGCAAATGAGTGTTAATGGATCAAATAGTATCCAATTGTGCTATGAACTAAGATAATCAATGAAAATGTCCATTGAATTTGGCATTAAATAGGACAGAGTTGATGTCAGACATGAATGTGTTATATTTATTTCAGAAAACTACTAAAAATTTCCTTTAATAGCCTGGTGAAAATGTTCAAAATGTGAACTACAGTAGAGTATAACCATTCATACAAAAATGCTCTAAAACTATTAAGATGAAAGTTAAGTGAGGTCTATGGTGTTTCATTTTATGGATAGTCTAATGTAATTTATAAATTAATCAAATTAAAATGTGAGATGTTGTTTCCAAAATTGGATACAGAGAAGTTGAAAGACTGTCCTATGAGTTAAATAAAATAATTGGGATTTAAAATTACTTCATAACATTAGAATGATGGACTAAATCTAGCAAGCTGAATTGATAGCATTTTTTAAAGTAAGTTTTTAAAACATTTCATTAATTTATATGGTATAACGTGGCATAAACTCAGATAAATATTTTAGTTGAAAAATACCTGATGTTCTAGAAGTTCATGAAGGCAATATGAACTCTGCTTCCCACTGAGTGACAAAATAAAAGTGAAATTAGTTAATAGACATATGTGCTTAAACAGATTTTCTAAAATTCTCTCTGGAGTATTGGATCATTTCTATTTGCCATAATTTAAGTTAGATATAGATAACAGAAACGTCCTACAGTGTGTGAAACCATGACTATGAGAAATTCAGGATTAAGATATTTCCAGAGATAGCACAAGGACATGATGGCTGAGTTCAGTTGGGTTATTTATTATTTTTTTCATGTTTAATAACTGTTATATAGTGTACTAGAGGAAACCCCTAAAGTATTTGGCAGAAAAAGTAAAATGATAAAATATGCAAGGTGACCAATTAAGCTGAATATAGGGAAGACACTACTAAAAATCTTACCTTTGGCTCAACTACCCGCTAGAGTAGCCTGCTTTCTCATTATACATGTTTAAAGCTAGGACAGATTACTTCAGGAAAAGGGAGATAGCATTCAAAAAGATGAAGACTGAGTAGACCCTCAGGTTTCTCCAAATCTTAATTTTCTATGTTTCTATATTTCCTTATGAATTTTATTTATTCTAACCATGGCAATTTTTGTTGGATGGATGGAAGGAAGGAAGGAAAGAAGGAAGGAAGGAAGGAAGGAAGGAAGGAAGGAAGGAAGGAAGGAAGGAAGGAAGGAAGGAAGGAAGAAGGAAGGAAAGAAATAAAGAAAGGAAATTACACACATAAACCAATCAAATGGAAGGAGTATTACACAACCCAGAATAAATTATAACAAATATGAAAAAAATATTGAAGAAGTTGGACTCAAAGCATTTAAACCACTATGTTGACTTCTCACCATCCCTATAGTTTACTTACAATATTCCCTTATTCCTGTATCGAAAAACAAAACAAAAAAACAGCAAGTCTTATCCAGATAACAATTCTGGCAATTTCTATAGGTTGTCCATTTAATCTTATGAGACAGATGTTCTGTTGATAGCAGTTTAAACCCAGATTCAGTTTGATCACTGAAATGCCAGATCCAAATACTTATCAAAATTCTGAATTGATTTGTGGTAAGTTTATACTCCTCTCGCAGCTGAGGGAGATTTAGGTTGGGCATGTACAGTGAGAAAAAGTATTATTAGCTCCTATAATTCCCTATTGGCTGCTTCTCTTCTTACTGCTTGACTTGCCAGCTGTTTCATTGATCCCTGTGAAAGGAGAGGCACAAGTATATCGCAGTTTGTACTTTTATTAGTACTCTTCTATGCTTCATTCTCTATAGGACTCCAGTAGTTCAAAGATAACTCTTTGTCTCCTGGGACACAATTTTGAAGCAACTTAAACATTTCCTGCCAGACTGGTCTCAGGGAACTTCACTGTTGCAGATTCTTCTGTATTCTAGAAGGTTAGTTGTTACTCCATCCTCAATCCCAGCTACTGGGCTCTTTATACCCATATGTGTGGCCCTGTAGTCCCTGTTACTTCTTTTTCTTATGGGGACCATATCTTGACTTCCGGACACACATGCCTAACTCCTGCCCAATAAGCTAATCCCATAGAGGTGATGCTTCCCAGCTTTGGCACCAAAGCTGTCATAAAACTCTTGTGCTCAATGCTTCTCAGACTGAAGTCAAACCACCCTGAACCAAACCAATGTTTGTCACCTATTCAGCTCTTTTTAGGCCAGTGTTGAAGCCCCGCTCTTCACTAGGTCTGAGGTGAGGGGACTAGCAATAGGTTTTCATGGTGGTGGGGGACGGAGACAGCAAAATTTCTCCTAAAATACCATCCTCAGAAATTTATCACACTCATTCTTTCAAACTTTGGTATTCTCAAAATATATAAGAGCATACAAGATTTAAAAAAGAAAGAAAAAAGTTTATAGTCAATATTATTTGAAAATCAGTATATGGTTATGTAGCAAACAACTTCCAAATATTGTGTTTGTTTATTTTGGTGTCTAGCATAAACTCCTAATCTAAAATCCTTTTTTAAAGAGAACTTTTGTGAGGAAAGCAAACAGCCATGCAGGTGAATATAGGTAACTTAAAATGACATTAAAATATAATAGACATTATAAAAGGAGAGACAGAAAAGAGTGGGAAGTAAGAAAATCCTATTTAAAGATTATTTACCTTATCCATAAGCAAAATTGTGTTTTCAGCTTAAAAGGATGTAATACATCAAGGTTAGCACACAAAAAAGGGATCATATTTTTATAACCCTTGGTAAAATTCATGTAATCAAGGAATAAACAGAAAATTATTCAGTATTTCTAAAGTAGTGAAAACATTGTTTAGAGAGTCTGAAATAGCTGACCAATAACTGCTCTCAAAATTAACACATTAAATAAATACTCTCTCTCTCTCTCTAAATATATATATATATATATATACACACACACACACATATAAATATATAGATATATAAATGTTTAGATGTATATATGTATACATCTATATACCTATATATCTATATCTATATATAGATATATAGATATATAGATATATGCATGTGTGTATATATATATATATATATTTTTTTTTTCTTTTTTTTTCCTTAGAGATATGCCTTTAGAGCAGTCTATCTGCCTTCTCCTATTAGGATTTCTTTGATTTTAAAGTGATTGCCCTGCTGTAAAATGGAGTTTTCCTTCATCATGATTTTAAGGACACATTTTGCTTTCTATTTTGAATCACCAGTTCACTAGGTCTTTCTTATTTTATCTTGTTATTTCATTGAAAGAAGTCCCAGTAGTTCCCTGACAAGAAGAGTGAAAAAATATTTTTAAAAACTTAATGATGTTATAGTCAAATATTATGAAATGCTTTCATGCTGCTACAAGTAGAGCTGAAGAGAAAATATTACAGATAAAGCTAGTCACCAGAAGCTCCTGGGTGACCAGCATATGAATAGTATGTATTGTCTACCATGTCATGATGGTAGAAATAGATAATTCCTCTTGTTTCCTCTTACAATTCCAGCTAAAAAGGATCACTTACAAATGGATGATACTTCAAACAGATGACAGTTTATTAGTATATGCCTGTGCTTGTTTTGCACAGATTTTGTTTTTCACTCTTGAAAATTGCTGAAGACATTACTTTATTCAACTTCTGTTTAGAACTGTGTTGGAATACATCATGTTATACAACATCCACCTCCCCTAAAATTCTTATTTTGAAATCCTTACCCCCAATTTAATGGTACTGAGATGTTGAACCTTCAGTAGGTGATTAGGTCATGAGGGCAGAGCCCCCATGAAAGAGATTAGTGAACTTTAAAAGAAACGTGGAAAAATTTCCTCATCCTATCCACCATGGGAGGATACAGCAAAAACACAGCTGTCAAAAGCAAGCTTTCATTAGACACCAGATCTGTGGGTGCCTTGATCTGGACTTCCCAGCTTCCAGAAATGTGAGAAATGTCTTTTGTTTATAATCCATTCAGTCTATCTTTTTCTGTTATACTAGCAGCCTGAGCAGAATAAGGCACATTGGTACTGAAAAACAGTAACCCCATCTCCCTGAACTCCATGACATGAGCATATTTACTACTAGTTGAACTCAGGTTCAGCCATGTTATTCCTTTCGCCAATGGGATGTTAGCAGATGTGACAGTAAAAACGCTTTTAATGGGTTTGTGTGTTCATGTCATCTTGTACATCTGCTGTCTCTAGAAGAGCTGTGACTGAGTAGCTCTTGCCCTTGAGCCTTGGTCCCAGGAGGAACACTTGGAAGCGGAGACTCTTAAGCTAAATTGCACAGAAGCTTTTATGTTTTGCTTCTCCTATCTTATGTAGTAAAAGCTGATATAAAAACTGGAAATGGAAAGAGGTGGTTGTAAAAAGAACCTAGAATATATGGCTGTGGATTTTGGACTACATGCTTAAAGTGAGGAAACAAATACCAAAGGTAGGCAAAATGGCAATTTATTTTCTCTAGTGACAAAATATTTGGTGAAATTTGGCTTATGAAATTCTGAAAAGGCAGAAAAACTTCCTAATAAGTTTTTTCATGTGTTTTCAATGTAGGGCTTGGAGATATTGAGGCAAGATATTGAAATAATGAGCTGGTTGTTACTAGACATATTTCATAATTTACTATAATAGAGATAAGCTCACAAAAGTATTTGGAAGTTTATAAACAGCTTATAAACAGAACTGGGGGCAAATATAGGAAATCCATAACTTACAGTTTTCAAAAATAAAACTGATTCTCATCAAATAAAATATAACTGTTACTATATATCATAAGGAAAAAGCCCAAATTAGGTATGCTGCTCAAATACTTTTAGTTACCATTTCTGAAAGGAATTAGTTAGTATCAAATAAACCCTTTAAGCTAAATAAAAGGATCCAAGAATAAAAGGATCCAGCAGTCTGATTTGCTCAAAGGAGCTATAATCTAGAGAGAAAAATGTTCTGAAAATAATTGAGGGTGTGGTTCTTTGCACATGGAATTCCCTAACATTTAAGACTTATAAAACTAAAATTTGTGAAAACTATACTTTCAAAAGTGCTGCCAGCCAGATCACAAGAAGTGAAATTATTCAAGTTATAAGAAGATTTTTGGTCCCCAAATTTTCAAAGAAAGCAATCAGGTTGAGAGAGCTTCTCAGACCCCCCAAAGACATATTCTTCCATTCTTTTAATCTTCACCAATTTTTCAGACTTGGCTATGGTGCACATGCAAACTGAAGAAATTTCTAGAAGGCAGAGCCAAGAGCTGTGCTAGCAAAAGTTGGGCCTGAGGAAATATTACTCCTTTCCCTCAGAGCAGCGACACCTAGTAGTATTTGCAAAGGATTAAGGACCAAGAATTTTTACATGCCTCTAGAGGCTAATCTCTCCCTGTTTCTTATATTAATGTTGAGTGCAAAGGAAGGTAAGAACTTGGCTTTTTTGGTTCAGAGGACTCTAAATAATGAAGAGTTGCATCAAGATTTCATGGAGATTTGAAGAACCTGGACTTCAAACCTGATGCCATGATTTTGATGAAACTTTTGGGGATCTTATATTTTGCACGTCACAGAGACTTGAACAAGCAGACAAGTCAGGTGGGGTGGATATTAATCATCCCCGGTACTTTATTTCCTTAGGATGAATATACTTCCTTAACTTTGTCATGTAACTTGTTTTGACCAATGAACACATTAATAGGTGCTGAACAAAGACTTAAAATTTGCTTGCATGGTATGCTGTCCTGTGTTTCTGCCATCATATTGTGAAAACATATTTTTTTAAATAAGGCCAAGCTTACCATTTCAAACCCTAGAATGAACACATATGTAGCAGAACATTTTTAGAGAATCTGTGGACCTAAACCATGACATACAGCCACTAGAACGTGAGGCAAAATGACTGAGAAAATTCTAAAATCAGTGATTAAAAACAAACAAACAAACAAACAAAAAACCACCTGTTATTTGAATAAACATATGAATATCTAGGAAAAGTAACTATGTAGTTGAATATATTTAAAATTAATTATGTGGTAAAAATAGCATTATTGAGCATCTTTTTTCTCTCATGATTCTGTACTTCAGAAGCCAATAATCTAACATTGTGTTTCTATTAACGTTTTTAATAATTTGGATTTCTAACGGAACTTCTTTAAAACATCTAAGCCATTTATACATTCAAAATATTCATCATTGTAATCAAATCAACGTGTGGTATTGGCAAAAGGGATAGGCACACTTATCAGTGGAAGAGAGTAGAATGCAAACAAAGACTCACACCAACATAGTCAGTTGATTCTAAACTAAATTTAAAAGTTTAGGAGAGGGTATTTTAAAACTTTAGTAGTTCCTGTATGTAAATAGAAATGCACCCTATCTGGATCATGTCCATTTCTTCTCCTAATTTTTTTTCATGGTACTGTCAAGATCTTTATTAACTTATGGGCTAAATTTTAAAGTTAACTACCACAAAGACACCAAATATAAAACTTTATGGGAAAACATTTTTTTGAATTGCTTATATCATTCGTACATATTTAGGTATGTACTATTCATGCATATATACTAAAGTAGCTCCTAAAATGTATCAAAAAAGTTCATTTGAGGAGATATTTCAGTACTAATTTCTCCAAATGGTCTCAAGACATATTTGGCCTTTGTGATTTACCTCTGACAAAACCACTCAGCACTCTGTGCTAATACTGATAGGCTTTCAACTTCTTGGTGCAGCCTAAAACTTCATTCTTGGAGGATATGAGCCATTGTGTTGATAGAATAATATAATAAGTGATCACTGTTAAAGTTTATCACTGTTAAAATATAACTTCACTGGATTACTTGAGTTCCAGTGTGAGCTCTCTGTTCATGAAACTTAGTTCTGTTTTCAGAAATTATTTTGAATACAATACTTTTTTTTTTTTTTTTTTTTTAATTTTGAACAGTGGTTTGGTCTATGAAACACTGAATTAGATAATAATGGGCATTGGAACACACTGTCACTTGGAGTTCTGAACTTAGGCCTTTAGTCTCTATCTAGATCTATTGTATGTTAAATGTGTTTGTCAAAAGGGGAATGTTTTCTGTTAAATCTTTGTTTTTCAAACCTAAGACTCCCTTTTTAGTCTATGAGCTGGGGTAACCACAGGGTCCTTGAAGTATCCTGATTTGCCACAAACATTTCCATCATCATGGGATTCACTTCTTCGGAAGGTCGGGTGGCAGAGTTTACTATTTCCTATTTTGGACCATCCGACAAGCTTCTTCTGGGGTAAAAATGGAAGCATCTTACTAACTCAGAAATGGTCAACACAATGCATCCAAATGTGAACTGTTGTTTCTAAAATACAAAGTGCTATGTTTTCTTTGTCCTTTTTTTTTTTTTTATCTGAATAGAAGCAGATCCAAGATATAATGACTTATTCTTGAGGGGATATCTCAATATATCTGGATCTCTAGACTTCCAAAAATACTCACTGTATAAAGATGTCATTTATTTTTCTGGAAATACAGAATTCCATGGATTGAAATGCTACTTTTGAGTGATATCATAAAAATGGTGGCATGATGTGAGCCTCTTGAAATCTCCCCTGGAATTTACAACACATTGAACAACTATAACTCCACATCAAACTCCCTGCACAGCAGACAGACAAGACTAAGAAGTGCACTAATGAAATCAGCATGAGCAGGGGAGGAGGGAAGGGAGAATGCAGAGATGAGGTCACAGTGTGCAGGAAATAGACCTAGCTTGGTGCTCAAAGCTCACTGCATTCCGGAACAATTGCAGCTGAGGGAGCCGGAAGGACTCGGACTGCTAGGGATCCACTTATAGTCCACAGGGCTGAGGGGACCAGATATAACACGGCTGAACCCAACGCTCACAGCACAGACCTCGGAGAAACACTGAGGGATGAAGGCTAAAAAAAGTGGTTTTTGTCATCACTGCTGAGCAAAGAACAGAAGCTTTGCTTTAGGCACTGAGCCTAACTCTGGAAATGACATGGATAGAAGAAGAAAGAGACTTGAACTTAAAAGAAATGAAATAATTTTACAAGCACTTTTTGACAGCATCAGAAAGAGAAATATATGAATAATAAGCATACAAGATGGAGAAGAAAGAAGGAAGGGAACAGAGAGTATACTAAAGCAAATAGTCAATCAGAACTTCCCAAACTTGTGGAAAGAACTGGATCTTCGAATCCAAGAAGCAAGTAGAAAACTTAATTACCTCAATCCCAACAGGCCTTCTCCAAGGCACATTGTATTGAAGCTGTCAAAAATCAATGACAAAGAAAGATTCCTCAAGGCAGCCAGGGAAAAGAAGACGGTAACCTACAATGGAAAACCCATTAGATTATCATCAGATTTTTCAGCAGAAACTCTACAAGCCAGCAGGGAGTGGAACCAAATATTCAAACTATTGAAAGAGAGAAATTATGTGCCAAGAGTAATATATCCAGCAAAGATATCCTTTAGATATGAATGAGGAATAAAGACCTTTGCAGACATACAGAAGCTGAGGTAATTTTCTAACACATGACTTGCCCTATAAGGAATACAGAAGGAGGCTCTTGAACTAGCATCAATAGGGATAATTTGTGGCAACCAAAACATAAAAAGGGGAGAGTAAAGGCCTGACCCACAATATGGGAATGAAGATAGTAAGCATGCTGAAGAAAATGGAACACTCTAAATATTAAACTTCCTTTTACATAAACTTAATGGTAACCACTCAAAAATAAAACATCCCAGAACAGAAATATATACTGTAATAAAAGAAGAAACAGGAAAAATCATAGACTACTGCCACACAGAAATAACAGAGAACAGCAAAAAGGCAACAAAAAGAAACAATGGAGACACAGTCTTATCAGAAAACTAAAGATAGAATGATGGGAAATCCTCATGTATTAATAAACACCCTCAATGTAAATGGACTGAACTCACCAACAAAAAGGCACAGAAGAGCAAACTGGATCAAACAACTAAACCCAACCATATGCTGCCTCCAAGAGACATATATCAGCTACAAGGACAAACATAGACTCAAAGTGAAAGGGTAGAAATTGACACTATAAGCAAATGGTATCCAGAGAAAATCAGGAATATTCACACTGATATCAGATGAAACAGACTTCAGGATAAAAAAGGTAATAAGAGACAAAGATGGACATTTCATCAATGGTAAAGGGGACTATACAACAAGAAGACATAACTGTCATCAATATCTATGCCACCAATCAGGGAGCACCAAAATAATACCAAGCAACTACTAACAGGAATAAAGGGAGAAATTAACCAAAACATAATTATAGTAGGAGACCTAAATACATTATTGACAGCTATGGATAGATCATCCAAACAGAAAATAATAAAGAAATAGCAGCCTTAAATGACACATTAGATGAAATGGACATAATTAACATTTATAGAGTACTTCATCCTAAACATCAGACTACATATTTTGGAACAATCTCGAGGATAGACCATATATTGGAACATAAAACTAGCCTCAGCAAATTTAAGTAGATTGAATCATACCAAACATATTCTCTGATCACAAGGCTTTGGAATTGGATATTAACTGCAAAAAGAAAGCAGGGAAAACCACAAATACGTTGAAATTCAACAACATACTTTTAAAGAACAACCGGGTCAAAGAAGAAATAAGAGGAGAGATCAAAAGATACATAGAAACAAATGAGAATGAAAATACATCCTATCAAAATTTTGGGGATGCAGCAAAAACAGTGTTAAGAGGGAAATTTATATCATTACAGGCCTATCTCAAGAAACAAGAAAAATCCCAGATAAATAAACTCATGTTACACCTTAAAGAACTAGAAAAAGAAGAACAAGTGAAATCCAAGATCAGCAGAAGAAAGGACATAATAAAAATCAAAGCAGAACTAAATGACAGAATAAAAAGAAAATAGAAAAAAATAATGTGACAAAGAGCTGGCTCTTTGAAAAGATTAATAAAGTTGACAAACCCTTGGCTAGACTCACTAAGATAAAAAAAGGACACTAATCAACGAAATCAGAAATGAAAAAGGGGAAGTTATCACGGTTGCCACAGAAATACAAAGGATCATCCAAGAATACTATGAAAGACTATACGCCACCAAATTTAATAACCTAGAAGAAATGGACAACTTCTTAGAAACATATAACCTTCGTAGGCTGAATCATGAAGAATTGCAAAATCTAAATAGACCCATCACCAGCAAGGAAATTGAACCAGTCATCTGAAACATTCCCAAAAGCAAAAGTCCGGGACCAGATGTCTTCACTCGTGAATTCTATCAAACCTTCAAAGGGAATCTAATACCTATCCTCCCTAAACTCTTCAAAAAATAATTGAAGAAGAGACAGTTCTCTCTAACACATTTTATGAGGCCAACATTACCTTGATACCAAAACCTGGTAAGGATAACACAAACAAAGAAAACTGCACACCAATGTCTCTGATGAATACAGATGAAAAATCCTAAACAAAATTCTAGCAAATCGAATGCAACAATACATTAAAATATATATATATATATATATATAGTCATACGACCAAATGGGGCTCATCGCTGGGGCACAAAGATGGTTCAATATACACAAATCCATTAATGTGATACATTACATAAACAAAATAAAGGACAAAAATCATACGATTATATCAATTGATGTAGAAAAAGCATTTGACAAGATACAGCATCCACTTCTGATTAAAACATTTAATAAAATAGTTATAGGAGGAAAATACCTCAACATAATAAACGCCATATATGACAAACCTTCAGCTAATATTATAATTCACGGTGAAAAACTGAAGCCCTTTGCTCTACGTTCAGGAACACGACAGGGCTGTCCACTATCACGTCTGCTTTTCAACATAGTGTTGGAAGTCATCACCGGAGCAATCAGGCAAGAGAAAGAAATAAAGGACATCCAAATTGGGAATGAAGAAGTTAAATTGTCACTCTTTGCAGATGACATGATGCTGTATATAGAAAACCCTGAAAACTCCACCAAAAAGCTCTTAGAAACAATAAACGAATACAGTAAAGTTGCTGGCTACAAAATCAACATAGAAAAGTCCATTGCATTTCTATATACTAACAATGAATTCTCAGAAAAAGAAATAAAAAACCACACAATTATTTTTGCAATTGCAACAAAAATAATAAAATACTTACAAATAAGCTTAACTAAGGATGTGAAGGATTTATATACTGAAAACTGTAAGACATTTTTAAAAGAAATTGAAGAAGACAGAAATGGAACGACATTCCATGCTCATGTACTGGAAATATCACCATAGTTAAAATGATTGTATTACCCAAAGCAATATACATATTTAATGCAATCCCCATCAAATCCAATGGGATTTAAGAAAAAAAAAATAGAACAAAAAATCATCAGATTTGTAGGAAAACACAAAAGACCCCAAATAACCAAAGAAATCTTAAGAAAAAAAGAACAATGCTAGAGGTATCACACTCCCTGACTTTAGCTTGTACTACACAGGGCAACAATAATGAAAACAGCATGGTATTGGCAGAAAAACAGACACATAGACCAATGGAATAGAATTGAGAACCCAGAAATAAAACCACATAAATATGGACAGATAATATTTGACAAAGAAGCCAAAAACACAATGGAGGGAACACAGCCTCTTCAATAAATGGTGCTGGCAGAATTGGGATTGGGTTCAAAGAGCATTTTATGGATTTGACTCCAAAGGCAAGGCAAGTAAAAGCTAAAATAAATGAATGGGACTATATCAAATGTAAAAGCTTCTGCACAGCAAAAGAAAACATTGACAATATGAAGAGGCAACCAACTGAATGGGAGAAAATTTTTGCAAACAGTGCCTCCAATATGGGGCTAATATCCAAAATATACAAGGAATGCATATAACTCAACAACAGAAAACAAACAACCTGATTGTGAAATGGGCAGAGGACCTGAAGAGACATTTCTCCAAAGAGGACATACAAATGGCAAATAGACATATGAAAAATGCTCAACATCACTAATCATCAGAGAAATGCAAATAAAAACCACAATGAGATATCACCTCATCCCTGTTAGAATGGCTATCATCAACAAGACAAATAGTAACAAGAATTAGAGAGGCTGTGGAGAAAACGCAACCCTCATACACTGTTGGTGGGAATGCAGATTGGTGCAGCCGCTATGGAAGGCAGTGTAGAGATTCCTCAAATAATTACGAAGAGAATTACCATATGACCCAGCAATCTCTCTCCTGGCTATCTACCAAAAAAATCTGAAAACATTTATCCATAAAGACACGTGTGCTCCAATGTTCATTGCAGCTCTATGTACGGTGGCCAAGACATGGAAAGAACCAAAATACCCTTCAATAGATGAATGGATAAAGAAGTTGTGGTATATATACACAATGGAATACTATTTGGCATTAAGAAAAGATGAAATAGGACCATTTGTGACAACATGGATGGATCTTGAAATTATAATACTAGGTGAAATAAGTCAGACAGAAAAGGTAGAGAACCATATAATTTCCCTGATATGTGGTACATAAACCAAAAACAACAAAAGAAGACAAAAATGAGAAACAAAAACTCATAGACACAGACAATAGTTTAGTGTTTACCAGAGGGTAGGGGGGTACGGGGGTGGGAGATGAGGGTAAGGGGGATTAAATATATGGTGATGGAAGGAGAACTGATTCTGGGTGGTGAACACACAATTCGATTTATAGATGATGTAATACAGAATTTTACACCTGAAATCTATGTAACTTTACTAACAATTGTCACCCCAATAAACTAATTTAAAAAAAATGTTGCTTTCTAGATTTCTTATTAGAAGGAGCTCATTATTTGGTGAAGAAGTGTGATGAAATCTGGGATATTACAAAGGTCAATATCCATGCAAAATAAAATGTGTTCTAAATTTAAAAGCAAGATGGATAAGATGTATTGATCTTCTGCCATGGAGAAGCAAACTACTTCTGAGTATTTGGGAGAGGGAAGATGAAAAAGAGAGAGACAGAGAAAGAGAATTCCAGATGAGTAGTAATTTTATTTATTTTTTTATGGTTTTATAACTAGTTGTAAAACAAGTGCTTGGAATTTGACTTATGTTTAATGTCCTCAAATTAAGGAGACAACATCTAGATGAACAGCTGAAATTGAAGTTACTTCCTGCTTAAACTGAATTCACTTTTACAATACAAGGTCAGTCTCTCTTGAGCTTTAGGTTAATAAGTGAAATAAAGGAGATGGGGTGGCAACCACTGGTGACAGACACTGTTGATCCAATAATACTGCACACCAAGATAGGTATGCAGTGTTTTACTGGCTTAAAGCAACAGCCTATATTTCTTATGAGTCTAAATTCCATTTGGTGGTTTTTGCTGACCAGGGCCAGGCTTGGCTGCTGTCTTGTCTCAATCACACATTTGTGCTCAGAGAACAGGATGGTATAAGATGGCCTCAAATGGGATAACTCAGCTTTCCACCAGCCCTTCTCCAGGCATTTTATACTCCAGGGCATGTTTGGATGGTTAGTTAGAAGAACAAATGTGCTAGAGAGCAACCTCTATTGTTCAATTGCTTCACTAGTTTCAGCTTGCATCTCATTCGCTAACAAATCATTTGCCACAGCAAGTCACATGTGTAGGGCAGAGCACCCCAATGGGACCACTGATGAAACCCATCTGCACTCTCCTACTCCTCTTTATCTTTTGTAAATACATCGCATTTCTAGTATCTTTGTCTCTACCACAGATATGTTTTTGGTTTACTCATTTGATGTAATGTGGAAAATACAGAAATTTCCATTTTCTATTTCTCCCCTAATATCCTTACTCTTTGATTCAGAGAGCCAATATGACAATAATAAGACAAATAAGCTTACATATCTTAATTATAGCTCAAAAATTCAGGAAATGACATGAGTATCAATGTGTTATCCCACTGTATGCATTGGGAGGTACAATCAGGTAAAAATGCCACTTTCTACCTAAATTTCACAAGCCTTTACTCTAACAGGTATATCACAATTACAGTCTGTATTCCCAGGGATTGGTTCAGCACCAGTGTTTAATAATTGCTAATAGGCTGAGTAGTTTCTGTTTCAAAGCTCACAGTTACCACTGTCTCTGTTCAAATGCTAGAAGGAAGATACTGTATAGATATGTGTTGTTATTGTGGAGTCCTCTTTCAAGTGTACCAGTGTACTTTTATTCAAGAGGCTTTAGAATAATCAACTGAGTTGTGTCTCAGAATTGAGTAAACGCTCTGAACGTTTTATTGTGGTAAGCCACATCAAGCATTGGTTTACCAGATATATCATTTCCTGTGATTACATAGATCAGGTCAGACATTTTTTATCAGGATTGCCATCTATTTGATTCTTAGTGATTGATTATATATTTGCAGTCACCAAACATCTCTGTACATTAGGCTATTCTGATCACCATTCCAGTTTTCCTGCTGATTATGTAACTATGTCAATGCTTCCTTTGGAAGCGAAAACCAATGGCTTGGCTTACGAACACAGTATCACATCATTCCTGTTGAAGTCAGGCAGACTATTTTAACAGTTGTGTCTCCTACCTTTACCTCCAACGTACAGAAGAGGATTACCGCAGCACTTCCACTGATGCTGGGCTCTTACCACCAAAGTATTTATCAAACCTATGATAAAAGGAATGCCATAGCAATCCACCTCTGTGTTTATCACATTTCCACTCTTTCTATTTGTGTCACTATCTCTGTACCTCTATTTCAGTGTCCATCTCTTGCATTTCTATTGCAAGACTTTGATTTCTCCCCTTCATTTCAGCATTCCAGATTTATATGTTTTCTTCTTTACAACTTGACTTAGATGCCCCATATGTGTCTTAAACCATTGCAGAATGTCAATTTTCAATTGCATGCCCCATTAAAAAGTGAATACAGATACAATAGCATTGAATTCCACCTTCTACAGCAGGCTCAATACTAATACAACTAATACATGGCATGAATCCTATATTTTACGTAACAGAAATCTTGGACTCATTTATGACACTATGATGACATTCTATTTTTAAAACAGAATATTTTTCTCCATGGCTTCATTATGTACATCTTCAAATATATAGAAAGTTTGAAACAAAACTATAATAAACACCTCAAAATGAGCTATTGATATTTTCTCCTGTTTCTTTTTTGATACACAATATCACCCTCACTGAGCAAACGAAGCCATCAATCAGTTTTCAGTTCAAAACCTTAGGATTCATACTTAACTCCTCTTTTTCCTTATATTTGACATCTAATGCCTAAGCAATCCTCTTGGCTCTGTACTCCAAATATAGCCCTAGCCCAGTTAATCCTCAAGAACTATGTAGCTAGGCTTAACCACAATAATCTTTCCTCTGGACTATTAAAATGGCTTCTAACTAGTCCCTTCACTTTCACATTATATCCTCTTCTTACACTTAGAAGTCAGATATTTTTGATACAGAAATATAAAAAACACTCTATTCAAAACGCTTTCATTCATCACCATATACCTAGGTGAAATTTAAACTCTTTCCCATCCTGGTCCTAACTGATCTAAAACCTGTCTTCATAACTGACCTCACCTCCATCCGCTTTACTCTTGCTCCTTACTTACTCAGTGACCTGAATTCAGAGAAAGGAATCTGGTCCCCTTAGCTTAAGTCCTAGCTCAATTCTCTAACTAGTTGTGTAAATTTCAGTGTGCTGTTCAATATAAAAATTTTAGACATATGTTTGTGTTTATAGAATGAACATGTTTTAGAAGATTATTCCTAAGGACTATAAAGGATGAGCAGCTTTTTCAAATCTATAATGCAGGGATCTATCAACAAAGACTGCAAATCCTTGAAGAAAAATCCAGGGGACTGATTGGGCTTTCTTTATTCATAGCACTTGTTTCCTTTGAGTTATCTGTCAATAATCAGAGTAAATGATCTTCACCTAGGCAGTAGGTGTGATATGTCATATCTATCAGTGTCCACACATACCTGTATTTTTCTTAGATGGCAGATAGGTGCAAGTTTAGTATGAGATGACCACAATAAAATTACTCCATGGAAAGAAGAGGTTTTTCTAATGAGGCATGCCATCTTGATGAAAATTTTTGCAAAGCTAAGTATACCTAGTGTTCCCTTTCAATCTTTTTCTCCTCCACTATCTTCTTCTCTCTTCCTTTTTTTCTTTTCTGGACTTCTTCAATTCCTAACTCTATTCTTGAATCTCCTCACATATGTATATTGCCTCACATTGGTTATTTTAAAATAGTAACAGCTCTAACATTTAGCAACAGCCAAAGGTACTTTGTACCCAAAGCCTCATGTTATATTTTTCTTTGGGTTTCTTAATGACATTTTTGTTCTTTCTTTTATTTCTTGTTGTTGTTGTTGTTGAAATGTTTACTTGAGGATTTGTCTTTCAGTTAAACCTCCCCATTAGTTCATTCTGCTGATTAGGAGTAATCTCTTTCCAAGAGTCTCTCAAGTAAACACAAAGTAACAGTTCTCTTTTCTAATTTATTTCTTGTTTACCAAAGTCTTACTTCTTAAGATAAGCCATTTTTCTATTTCTTATTATGTTGTTGGATTAGTTAACTTTCCGAAGTGAAGTTAAATTTTAACTTATTTCACTTTTGGTCTAACCAGGTGACTCACACAACTGCTTCCACATGAGTAAATTTCTTTTAATTTTTGTTTAATATTATCACTTCTGTATAATTTCCCAGGGAAAACATAAAAACAAAAGAAAGGTACACAAAAAATGGATTACTTTTCCATGATAATATTTTCAAGTCCCACACATATGCATATGGGATAAGTTATACAGATTCAGTTTTAAAAGGAAAGATGAGGCAATGGACTGAGAGTCAGAGAACCAAGCTCATTACATAAAGCACGTCACATCATCTCTCCCTGATTAACTGGAATTACACGACTGCTTTGTCCTATTTGTCTTGGCAGAGCCTGTCAGATATCCATTGAAAGCCAGTATACTTTCCTTAAAAGCACATGGCTAGACTGTGTTGCTGATCCTCCTTGGCTTCGAAGTGCAGAACCAGCTGCATGATTTCCAGGGCCCAGCAAAGAATAAAATTGTGGAGCCCCTGTCCAAAATTATCAAAAATTTAAGATGGCCAGGGCAGAGAATGAAAACAAACACAGGACACTTCTAAGTCAGGCACCCTACGCACAGGTTGTCTGATAACAAAATGAGTCTTGGTTAAGTGTGGCCAACTGTGACTAAATTCTTGGTAAATGAATATAAGCCAAAATGGTATGTGCATTGCTTGGTTCTGGGCTTCAAAACCTGGGCACCATGGGTATCTCCTATGGTTTTCTGTAATGTGATATTACAATAAAGTAGTCTGTTCTTGAGCAAAGCACATCCAATTTTCCTTCTTTGTGCTACCTTTGTCATGTAATTCCCTTTGCACTGAGTGTCAGCTCCCCTTTCTTCTTAAGCTGAACTTCTATTCTTATCCAAGACCTTTTTTAAGTGTCATGTCCCGTGAAAACCTCAGTTCATTAGGCAGTATCTCACTGTTCTCTTTCTCTACAGCATAATGTGCATGCTTCCCGTATAAGACTTTTAACTTGAAATTGGAGTTATATTTGTCTTCTGAACGATGAGCTCTTGGTAGGCTGAGTACCAACCATTCTTATTAACCCTTGATATCCCCAGAATCTATCACTTAGTTATAAATTTTGTAACAACTGTATGTTAAATTAAAAAGTCTGTAAGTCTTATTAATAGGTAGTAAATATACAGTATTTTGATATTATCTTTCAAGCTCATAAATATTTCAAATGTAAGAAACTAGAGATCATTTCTCTCTCCTCTCTACACAATGTCCATTTGTTGCACTCTAGAATGATTTGCAGAAATTTAATTCTCTAAATGACTATAATTTATAATGCTTCATTAAATGGAATACTAAGAAGACAATTGTGTTTCTTAAGATTAAGGAAGAAAAACAATGACACATTAAGCACCATTCAAGTTCAATAAATCCTGATACAAACTAAATATAACAGCCAATTGTAACAGAGGAAGTTCACTTATTGCACTGACATTTCATTCACACAAACAATGAGCGTGAGTGATTATAAAATGTTGAAAATGTGAGTTCAATATGTTACAGTATTCAATTAGGCTGTGCGTAATAGACCATACCTGTTATATTCAGTTTCTGGCAGAAATATTTTTAAAATGAGTGATTAAAAATAACTGATAAAACCATATTTATATTGGATAATTACTTGAAAAAGACCCTGCGTGTCTTTTTGTCATTAACTATAGTTCAGAACAAGACAACATTCATATCGTGAGATAATGTGAAGTAATGGAAAGAACACTATTGAAGGGCTAGATACACAGTGCTTGAGTTTCTCTCTGCCAATTTGTAGTTGGCTTATCACTTAAACATCAAACACTATCATGTTTTATCTCTATAACATAAGTAGGCTGTGTCACACAATTTCTAGAACAGGAATTTAAAATCCATATACTATCAAAATGGGCATAAATTTCAGGGTAAATGTAACATAAGCTTTTTTTTTTTTTTTTTTTTTTTTTTTTTTTTTTTACCTCCTTAGGAAGACATTCATACATTTCAGACTATTCTAATGGAGGAAAATCAGTCATACAAAAATGGTGTGTTCTTTCACATTCTGTAGAGACTAAATTTTTCTATGATTTCAATACTAGTTTATTATCAAAAGTGATTTTAAAGTTAACTCAGAAACAAAAAAATCCTTCCTTTTCATGCAAATTTAAATATATACAAAGTGTTAGAGCCAAATTATTAACATCCATTAAAGTCATACATATCCAAATATAGGAAAAAAACAATTAGCTGCTGACAAAATTCAAATCACTTTTCTTCTGAGCTCAGATCTAGGCTCCATTTCTCAGTCTCCTTTGCATTTAAAGGAAGCGGTGTGATAAAACCATAGCCCATGACTGGACAAAAAATTTGTGTAACAATTTCAGGAATGACCACTAAAAAACTTTCTTTCTAATTGCCAGCTAGTTGTTAATGGCAAGGGAAACATGGGCAACACCAACCTGAAGACAACAAAACTTCTATCAGCCTGAATCCACCACTGCCACCCCACCACAAATCATATTCTATATATGGGATAAATAAATATTTATTTTGTGAAATTACTGAGATATTTTTTGTCAGTTACAACAGCTCCTTAACTAACTCACAAAGATCAACTTGACAGAACAACTTGCAGATACATGGACTTACGATCCTCAAAGTTGTGCCCTCTTCTATATTTTGCAGGAGCTGACTGAACTATTTGACTGTAAGTTAGAGCAGGATGTGAGAAGCTATATATGTATACACTCATGCAACACACACACGCACACGCACACACACACACACACACACACACACACACACACAATCTATCCCCAGAAGAGAGGATGCTTGACACAGACTGAACTCAATAAATGGACAGAAGATGGATGAATATTTGGATGAATAAATATAAATGAATCTAATGTTGAATGTAATGTTCCCCAAATGACCTTCAGCACAAAATACAAGGGCACATTTTCTATAGTTAGGAAAAGGTAGTTTCTATGAACTTGGCTAAGAGCCATAGTTTACTTGGAGACATAACACACTGTTTGATCACACTGAAAGTTTACTTAACTAACTCATCATGATTGTAATTTCACATTTTTTAAAATGTATGCTCCTATTTTAATGAAGAAATTTAATTTTTGAAAACTAAAGTAGCTCTTTAAAAAAACTATTAAAATTGTCTTTTTCAAATTTCAATTGAATTTTCAATTTTTTTGAGATCATTTTACAAGTTCATACTGACTCTTTAGTAATTTGTCCTCCAGGTTTCATTGTGGTTCTCAACCTGAAGTTTCAGAAAATTTAGGGTCAAAAAAATTAGGGTGATGTGCTTTTATTTTTTCTTCTAATGGTTAAAGGAATTCATTTAATTTTGAGAAGTCTAAAAAAAGTAAAATTTTATAGATATTTGCTTTAGGTTGAAATTTTATCAGTTCAGTGAGTTTGTGTTTATTTCAGTTAAAGGAAACTTTCATTGAGAATTCTAATGCAAACACTAAAATAATCTGTGATTTGTATAATTAAGAAAATATTAATCTGTGTAAAGTATCATAAATAAGAAATTAAAAAAAAACAAAAAACTTTAGTCCACAAGACAAAAAATAAATAAATAAAGGTATCTTTAAATAAATAACATTTTGAAACTGAACCTGTTTCAAATAAATTTTAGTCAATATCACAGAGAATGGTTTTATAATCCACTCTGAATCTAGTTATATACAAACCTTCAACAAATCCTGTAGTGCTGCCTTAAATATATTCAGAGTCCCAGCATTCCTTACCATCTCCATAGCTGAAGTCTAATGCAAGCCACATCAGATGAAGAGAAAACCCACCCACATAAATGGTGTATACACCTCCTTCCTCTCTTTACTGCACTTTATTCTCAATTCAGCAACCAAATTTTGTTGTTGTTGTTGTTGTTGTTTGTTGTTTGTTAACAAATCATATTTTGGTCTCTTCTGCTAAACCTTTCTTTGTATTTCCCGCTCACTCAGTATAAAATCTATAACCCTTAGCAAGGCCTTCAAGATTCTATATGATCTTGCATTCATTACCTTTCTCACCTTAATCTCAAATTATTCTGTCTCTAATTTGCTTAACTATGTACTTGGTGACTTCTTTGAAGTTCTAGAAGCCGTCTCCTTCCTCAGAGACTTTGCAATTGCTATTCCCTGGGTCTTAAAAATGATTTAGCAACATAATTTGCTCTCTTATGCTCTTTAGGCTTCTCCCAAAATACACCTTAGAAGCCAGTCCTTTCCTCTACACTGTATCCAGAACAGCAAACTCTCTTAAGGCACACTAACACATTTCCTCCACATGCTTTTCATAGTATGTACCACCATCTTACATAGTATGTGTTAGCTTATTTCTTTATTGTCTTTCTTTCTTAACAAGAATATGACTTACATGAGAGTGGAGGCTTGGATTTATCCACTTTGATCACCAAGGCACAGAAGAACAGATCATGACTTAGAGAAGAAATGAGTCACTGAGAAAAAAGATCACTGATTTAATGCATGAACCTTTACCACTATTAACTAGTCACTTTTTGACACTGTTTTCTTAACTTCCATGATGCTATATACGTTGATTTTTTTTTTTGAAAAACCTATCTGTCAGCTCAAACGCTGTTCCTTTTCAAAACTGATGTTCATTATCAGCACTTAAATATTATAATTTATCTTCTCTATTTCTATATTCTCCACAAGAAACTTGTCAGTCATACAAAATTATTTAATTTTCATGTAAACACCAGTAACTCAAATTTGTATCACAAATGAGATTTCTTCTATGAAGTCCAGAAATACATTTTTAACTGACCACTCATCATTTCTATCTGCAAATTTGTGAAGATATTTCACAATCAACAAGACCATCAAAGTACATATTTTCACACTTTCCAATATTGTTTCAGTAAAATGTTCTCAGAAAAATATCCCCTAACAACCTAGTCTAGTTCAGGTGATATTTTTGTTACATACTCTCATAAAAACATGTTTATTTCTTTAAGTGAATTCACATCATTTATACTATTAAATCCAATACTATGATTACTATGTAATACATATGAGAATCATAGTATTACACAAACATACACACAATATCTTCTATGTAGATATAGTCAGAGTACAAGAGAAGGAAAATCTCAAAATCATAGGCAGTAATTTCTACTTTGTAACAATATTTAACCAAGAGAAAACTTGAAAACAAACTTTTTGATAGTTCATGTATCATTAAAAACTCAAAAAGTAACATCGTGTTCAAATTTAATGAACAGAGTACCTAAAATTTATTTATTATAATGTTCAAATTTAGTGGACATAGAATCTAAAATTTATAATCTAATACTAAATAAATCACACACATACTCTAGAAAGGAAACATCAAATTGGAGTACACTAATTAGAAGCAAGAGTTGCTAAAGAATCCTGTACATAATAATAAGTAGTTAAGCACAAAAGTATAAGAAGATGCATAGTATGAACTGCTTTATTTCTAGTTATTTCTGAGTATTTAATGGTGATAAATATAATTTTTATTATAATATGAATCTTATTCTAAAATATTTAACATTAAAATGTCAATGTGTTTACAAATCTCAGGATATCTCATTTAAATAACAGTGATATTTGAATATTAAAAATATTCTGTTTTGATAAATAATTCAAAAAGGGCTATGGGGCGGCTGGGTGGCTCAGTTGGTTAGAGTGCAAGCTCTGAACAACAGGGCTGCTGGTTCGATTCTCACATGGGCCAGTGAGCTGCACCCTCCATAACTAGATTGAAGACAACAAGCTGCCACTGAGCTTCTAGAGGGGCAGCCAGAAGGCTCAGTTGGTTAGAGCGGGAGCTCTCAACAATAAGGTTGCTGGTTCAATTCCCTAGTGGGATGGGGGGCTGTGCCCCCTGCAACTAAAGATTGAAAACAGCAACTAGACTTGGAGATTAACTGTGCCCTCCACAACTAGATTGAAGGACAACGACTTGGAGCTGATGGGCCCTGGAGAAACACAGAGTTCCCCAATATTCTCCAATAAAATTAATACAAAAAAGGTATTATCTTTCACTAATTTATAAATGGCATTCTATTCTTTCTTCTCTGAATTACTTCAAACTATTAAAAAAATAAAGGGCTATAAACATTGTCCATGATTGATGAAATTCCCTAAAATATTCATTTTACCAATATTAGCATCATTGGTACATTATGAACAAACACTCCTTTTTTTTAAATAAAGTATTTGATATAAAAATTAGATATTTTTTAGAAATAATATATTGCTTAATTTCTGATTTCTGTTCTTAATTCTAGTTTTGTTTTTTGCTAGGCTTTAAGAATTACACAGAACATATAAGTAAAAATGTACAGATTGCTTCTTTTTTATTTTAACTTTTATTTATTTTAAGTGTGTTTTTCCAGGACCCATCAGCTCCAAGTCAAGTAATTGTTTCAGTCCAGTTGTGGAGGGAGCAGTTCACACAGACCCATGTGGGAATAGAACCAGCAACCTTGTTGTTAAGAGCACAGTGCTCTAACCAACTGAGCTAACTGGCTGCCCCTACAGTTTCCTTCTTGAAATCCATCAATGACATTACGTTTCCAATCCATTTACACAGTTGCAAATATTTTTAATGTATTTTGCAAAGCAGTATTAATAGTATTTACATTATAATGCCAACTAAAAATATCCAGTTTTATTGAGATATAATTGAGATATAATATTGTATTAGTTAAAGGTATAGACATAATGATTTGAAATATGCATGTAGTTTTGAAATGATTACCACAATATATCTAGTCAACATCCATCATCTCACATACTTAAAAACATTTTTCTTGTCATGAGAACTTTCAAGATCTCTTAGCAACTTTCAAACATGCAATGCAGGGATGGTCAGTTAGCTCAGTTGGTTAGAGCATGGTGCTGGTAGCACCAAGGTTGCCTGTAAGTATCAAATATACAACTCTGTATTGTTAACTATAGTCACCGTGCTGTACATTACATCCCCAGAACTTACACCATAACTGGAAGTTTGTACTTTTTGACCATCTTCATCCATTTCCCCTATGACACACTCCCCACCTCTGGAAACTGTCAATATGTTCTGTGTTCCTATAGATTTGTTTTCTTTTAGATTTGACATACAAGTGATATCAAACAGCATTTGTATTTCTCTCTGTCACATCTTTCACCTGGCAAAATGCCCTCAAAGTCCATTCATGTTGTTGGAAATGACAGAATTTCGTTCCTATTAACTTCGTGCTTAGTTTGTTCTTTTTTTGCTAGTTTCTTGAGAAGTAAAGTTAGGATGTTTACTTTAAAGATAGTTTTATATATATGTATATATGTATGTATATATATATATATATATATATATATATATATATATGTATATATGTATATATATATACATGTATATGCATATATATGAAATTCCCTAAATATTATATATATATGTATATATATATATATATATATATAATCACTATTATGCTGTGACATCTTTTTTAGTCATTCAGTGACTTAAAAAAAAAGTCATTTTGCTAAAGAACTCATTGCATTATGCACCACTACACCACACAGGACCTCCTACATTTTACCTTGTGAATGAAGCCTAAAATTAAACATATACATATGAATATTCTATGTTCTCAAATTCTGATGAATTCTTTAGAAGTATTGCACATACTGCCTTTTAATGATTAAGGGATCACTTTTATAGGCAGTACATAAAACAAATACTAAACAGAAACACACACATGCTATTTAGAAAAGTTGGTTCTCAGTAAATATGTGCTAAATAAAGGGATAAATAAACTCATGCCAACCACTAAAACTGAGTATTAATTAGTTTTTTTATTTTTGTCAATGTAGGCAAACAACCTGGCTAAGATTCAGTTTACTTAGTACTAAAATCATAAAATGTATAAAAAATTATATGTAAACTCCTTGGGAGACTATATCTTCTATACATTATATGTATGGTCTTGCAGCTCTCACATGCATGTATTGATTTGACTGTTCAGTTAT
This sequence comes from Rhinolophus hipposideros, assembly GCF_964194185.1. Classification (NCBI taxonomy): domain Eukaryota; kingdom Metazoa; phylum Chordata; class Mammalia; order Chiroptera; family Rhinolophidae; genus Rhinolophus; species Rhinolophus hipposideros. The sequence goes on along the minus strand of NC_138050.1, from coordinate 85,951,363 downwards.
GCATCATTTTATATGTAAAGAAATGTCGTAAGTGATAATTGAATTCTACATGAAATTTTAAATAAATTGAATACACAAATATTATCAGTCTATAGCAATGTAAATTTAATATAAAGAAATTAAGCATCAATTTAAATTATGGAAAGATTAATTTTTAGATATGAAAATGAAAGACACTTTTTAAAATTAAAATTGATATGCAATGCTAGAAAGCTCACGGTAGCATCTGTTGCAGTATAGTTTTACAGTTTCCTGACTCCCTCAGTAAAATAAAAATGTCAGAGGAACTTACATAACAAAACCAACAATTTAAGGATAATGTCTATGACCAAAGTAACTGAAAAGCTATCCCTGTGGAAATTCAAATACGCAGATCCAACCAGAGCAGTGCAAGATTAGCATGGCATCAACATGTGCATGGGGCCGCCAGAGGATGCAAACCTGGGAAGAACCTCAGATTAACCAGAAAGAACTCATGGCCAAAGGCATCCGGCCAACTTAACCAGGGTGAGCGCAAGTGTCCATGGGGAGGTTTGAATGTGCTGAAAAAATCTAAGTACTAGGTATGAACACTCAAAAGGAATCATCAGTAACTCATTTCCAGAATATCCCATATTCCACTAAGGAGAAATTATTGGAGATAGAATCAAGTGTGAGCCACTGAGGTACAAAAAAAGGTAAAGAAAAGAGTCATGGAAGAGTGGGGAAAATAAGAGATGTGACTGGGTGGAATGCTTTTGCTTCTCTCTCATATGACTCTTACCATAAATTCTAGCCTGCATTTCTCCCAGAACTTTCAGGCAAATAGTTCCAATTGTATATATGCTGATAGAGGAATTCAGCAAAAATAGAACCTTGAATAATTGGGAAAAGACATACAAAACTGTAACTGTTTATCAAAGGTTTGCAGGAATCTCAGAACCAGCCTCAGATCAGCTTGGATCAAGAACATTAAGAATCGACTGGGAACAAGAGATTTGGAGATTACCTGCTGTTCCTTGTATATCACCTCTTGCCTCATCCATTCCCCCTGTCCTTGACATAAAAGAAGGCTGAATTCTATGCTCTCTTAAGATGGATTTGAGGTACCATTAGATCTCCGATCTTCTCAGTTGGCTCCTTCTCAGCCAATAAACCTTTTCTTATTTCAAAATTGAACATTTTGAGTTTTGACCTTTCAAAGCATTGGGCATACATGCCTAGAACTGTAACAGAGAGCTGAGAAGTCTCAGTAGGAAAGAGGCCACAAGTTTTGACACTTTATAAAAATAGTCAAAGAAGAAATTTTAAAGCCATGAAGCCATGAATAGGTAAAAGCTTTTGAAACTTATCCTTCCTTCCAAAAAAAAAAAAAGAGAGAGAGAGAGAGAGAGAGAGAGAGAGAGAGAGAGAGAGAGAGAGAGAGAGAAAACAGATTTCATATTAGCAGTAGAATATAATCATTATAGGATTAAAAAAAGTTATTATGATAAAATAAAGACTAAGAACTAGAATAATATTATTTCAGAATGAAACTGTGCTGGAAAACATGCCCATAAACAGAAACAAAGCATAGGTAAATATTTCAAACTGAGCTAAAGGAAAGTTTTAAAAATTAGAAAATAATAAATTAGAAAATCTACAAATAAGATATAAGAATAAAGGGCAAATTAGAAATACAAGAAAACAAATCTTATTACAAATGAAGATCAACTAGACAAAAGTCAAGAATGAATAACTACAATGGGTAAACCTTAAGAGAACTAGATGATAAAAAAGGAACATTTAAAAAATAAAAAGAAGTGAATAATTTAAAAAATATATATAAAAGCTAAAATTATGAAAACTCAAAAACTAATAAACAAAACACCACAAATATTAGAATAAGTCTGTGCAGTATAGATGGCTGCTTTGGTGATTTTCCCCTTACCTTATCCATTCCATGATTTTACAATCACACCTTTAGATGATTAATTTAAAACAAAGGTAATACTGACATCAGGTACTTTTAAAAGGAATTCATGTACTTACTTTTCATTGTTAACATTTTTAAATTAAAATTTTCTATCATAAAATAGTTTAAACTATTTTCATATTCTCCATTTAGATTCTACAAGTTGAGTTTTATCGCTTATCACACAGTTCCTCTATCTAGCTAATCTATCTATCTATCCATTCATCCCTCTATCAATCCATTAATCCATCTTATTTTTCATTGATCTCATAGTAAGTTTCAGATATAGGTTTGTTTTTTCCAAAATGCTTCAGCATGCATATCAATATCAAGAGTGCAAAATATCATTATGAATATTCTCTCTCTCTCTCTCTCTCTCTCTCTCTCTATATATATATATATATATATATATATTGAATTTATATATGTATATACATATATACATGTATATATGTATATATATATTTGTATTTGATCAATAATTTTAAAACAGTGCAATACACAAGTCTTAAGAGTACCTACCTATTCAGTGAGTGCTGACAAATGCATCTATATTTTCAACTCAAACTTTTTATAAAGATACAGAGCATTATCTGCATCCCAAACAGTTCCCTTATAATTCTGCTATCAATTCTTTCACCTCAAACCTCAGAAGCAACAGCTACAACAATTTTTTTTTTCATTACAAATTAGATTTTCCAATGCCAAGTATCAGATATTATCTACTCTTTTATACAAGTCTTTTAGCACTGTGTTATGTTTTTCAGGTTTATCCATGTTGTTGTACGAATGCTCTTTTTTATGGTTCAGTAATATTTTATTGTAAGATATGTCACAATTTGTGCAAGCATTCTAAAGAAAATTGATGGTCATCTAGGTTGTTTCTAGATTTTGACTATTATAAAATAATTACAATTATTTTTTTCCAGCCTTAGTGGATATGTTTTACTTTTTTTACATAAAAATATAATGGTGGAATTAGTGAATTATAGGGTAGGAATATGTTAACTTTATTAGGAAATGGCACAGTTTCCCCCCAAATTTGTATCCTTCTACATTTTCATCATCAACTTATGAGAGTTCTGGTTGTTCCACATCATTGCCATATTTAGTGCTGTTAGCCTTTAAAAACAAAAGCCATATTAACAGGCAAGGAGTAAAAAAAAGAAATATTGGTTTTAGCAATAAATGACTAAGGGAAATAGTTAATTTGGTAGGGAAAAAAACACCATAAAACAAAATGCTATTTATATCCAAATTTTTGTTGACAGTAACGATGGAACTATGTGTTTACCCTTTTGCAAGACATTGTATCAAATTGTGTCATTAATATTTCAGGACTGACATTAGTCTTACCATGTACCTTATAAATGGGAGAAATCTGCTAAAATGACTTAATGAAATAAAGTGGCTACTGTCAATTTTGACAGCTTGTTTTGTCACTTGTGGCTGCCAGCTTTCCTATGGTATACAGTTTCACCTCCATAGAACATTACATGGACCATTAGTAAAATTCCTGAGAATTTGAGTTATAGTAAATGTGACATATGCATTTGGTCATGAACTACAGGATTAAACTGTTATAAGGATTATTTTTAATTGAGTAAAATCTATACTCGGGAGAATAAGAATAGCTTATTTTTGAAGTAGACTATTATGCAATAAAATAATATGTATCGAAACTTCCCAAAAAAGCCCATGAACTTTTCTGATTATATGTTCACACACAAGTGGTTACCACACAAGTGTGGTTCTAATGGAGCTTCCTCCCTTACATCATCACACAGGTATATTAACATTACGTAGACAAGTCCTCCATTGAGGGTCATATACATTATTTAACTCAAAAACCCAGATGAACTGACATGATATATATTAAAAAGGAATAAGATACAGTATTAATAGCTCAGTACAACCAATCAGTGGCAGGAGAAAATGACTTTAAACTTTGAAGTCAGAAAATGACTTTAAACTTTGAAGGTTGAATTCAGTCCTTCAACCAAACTCATTGTCAGTCTCCTAAGTACTCTGAATTTAATAATACATGTTACGAATAAACTACTGTAAATTCTTGAGTGATACAAAAGGTCAAGTGATTCAAACATACTTCAAAGAATAGGTCTTAAAAAGGTGTGTCAAATTTGTGGATAAAGTATCTATAATTTTTGATAAAATTAACTGGGAGAAATCATCATAGCAAATAGATGTATTCAGAAAACTTTACATGATTCATTTCCTTGCCAATATAATTTTTTGCTAGATTCTGTACAATGTATATATTTATCTTAATATATTAACATACAAACATTTTATGTAATTGTATATAACTTTATATATGTGTATAAATAGGTAGAAAAGTAAATAAAATGGTTCTTACTCATTTAAAAAGATTTTCTAATTCCCCAAACATTTTTTTGGGGACAATGGCAGTATCTACTGAAAAAACATGTAAAAAGATTATCGTCATAGCATTAGCTCATAAAATATTTGAAAAATGTACACTAAAACTAATAAGGTATATTAAATTGCTCCCATATAGTTATATGCAAGACTAGTTAGGTATATTAAATTGTTTCCATATAAAGTTATAGTGGTCTACGGTTTAATAAAATGGAGGCACTATATGGTATGTCAAGAATTATAACAAGTTAAAAAAATAGGAGTAAAGTAAAAGAAGGGAAAGCAGGAAATGTGGCATTGAGCACACTATCAGTTTCACATCCATGCGTCTACCTCCCCCACAGTACTATGACTATAATTGCACAGATGATCTCTAGGAAATTTAAAAGGATATATTAGACCCCTTTAGTATGGTTATCTCAGGTGTCAGACATTGTGTACCTAATGAATACTAGTAATGTTTTATTTTCCTTTATTTTTCTTTTTTTCTTCTGAGATATAGATAAAGATAGAAATAAAGACAGAAATAGAGATGAGAGAGAGAGAGAGAGAGAGAGAGAGAGAGAGAGAGAGAGAGAGAGAGAGAGAAGCCGGAGATGAGTATTAGTTATTCCAAAAGTAATTAGACTAAATATTCTATATATTTGTATGTATTATCTGTGCTTCTTTTGTGGAATGATATACTAAATATGAATCCCTTACCTTAAATATAATAGATCACTTTGATATTTTGGTATACATCATACATTCTTTAAAAAAAAGCATACAATTAATTTAAATGTATCAGCAGTAATTATATTTTGTTAAATTAAATCCGCATTTTGGATACATGCTAAAAAATTTACAGAAACTAATATAATATTTTAAACAACTGAAATAAATAAAAACTACATCAAAAGTTTACACAGCTCTAAATTACATTTTTAACACAGTAGTATATAAAAGGCAATATTTTAAATAAAATAATCATTTATGTAACATTTTATGTATATTCTCATTCTTCAAATGACTTGTCTAAATAACAAAGTAAAATGATAATGTAATTAATGATTACTGTGAGAATCTGACCTTAATTACTAATAAAATTGAATTTCATGGATTAAGAATTAATAAATCTGTATCATTTAATAAAAGACAACATAAAATTGCAAGTTCTGGTGGACATATCTCAAATGTTCACAGAACAAGTCAAACACATCTAAATCTCAGTAGTCATTCTACTTTACCCTATAAAAAAAATACTTGGTTGAAAGTAAAATTGCACATAAAACTCAAGGATATATAAAACAGTACAAAATAAAGACTTGATAAGCATAAAGTCATCATTTTTTGAAACGTGCAATGAAACTGACAAATTTCTGGAAAATTTATTTACTAAAAAGTAAATTTATTAACAAGAAAATGTATTCCAAATACAGATGGATTAAACATATCACAACATTATGGACTATAGACTATGCACTATGTTTTCTAATAAATTTGAAATTTCAGGTGGAAATATATAGAATTATAAACATACAAATATTTATATATTGTGAGTCATATAAATAAATATTTTTTCAGAGAATCATTTATATTATCACAATAATTGATATAACCTAATCATCTAATAATAGGGATGAGCTAAATATAGTTTGATATATATATATATATATATATATATATATATATATATATATATATATATAATAGAGACCAAAAAGTAATGCTGTATAATAAGTAAAATCATTTGCATAAGTGTTAGTAACATATTTTAATAGGAAAGTTACAACATCAATAATGCCACTTGATTAAGAGATAGATAGATACAGATATAGCTAGTGCAATTTATAGCCCAGATTAATGTACACATTAATAGTAGCACTTACAGGCATGATGTTGGAAATAAATGCTTTAGATAATATTATTTTGTTTTAAAATATTTTGTGGTATGTGTGTTATTCTTAATTGTAGAAAAATAAATAAAAAAGATGTACATTTTTCTGACCTTGTAGACTATAATTTAACTAATCCTGTCACAAACCATTTACTCTACTCTTAATCGACTAAAGAGTCAACCTCAAATGATATACTGCATGTGAAAACGCTTATCCTCTCTGAATCATCTGATTATTATTTTCCTAACAATTTACTAAAAATGTTAAACTTGATTCTTTAATACACGTGTCCACTCATTCAAGAAAATCAGATTTATTGAAATAAGTCACATTCTGTACAGAACGCATTTGATCATTTCAAATTTGAATATATTTTACAAGAGTAGCTACTTGGATGTTTGAGTCTGTTGATTGTAAAAGCAAATGAATGAGAAGCAATAATTTTCATTAAAGCTAATTAATTTACTCTGTAAATAATAAGAAAACATTGTTAGTTATACAATATTTTATGCTGCTTTATCTTCCATTTTGCTATCATTATTCAATTTTCTGAATCATGTGCTATGTGATTCAGTGATATGTTTATTCAACAAACAAACTTTCAGTGTGTAAACAAATCAGAAACTGTGCTAAGCACTGGAAACAAAAAAATGCAAATTAAGTACAGTTCCTGTACTCAATAAGAGATAACATCTATATTATTTGGGAAACAAAGTCATTATGTGTAGCTTGCCAAACACTTCATAAAGGAGTGTCTTTGAATAATGAAAAAGGTTGAACAATCAAGTGTGTTCTTAGAAATCAAAGGGAATAGCAAATGTGTAAACCAGACTCATAAAACAGAATTGAAGAGTACATATGAAAAAGAGTGATTTCTAAGAAATGAAGTTGAAAAGGCTGTCAGCGTTCACGTCATTCATAAAGTCTCCTACAGGCAAACATACCTAAATAAGCATTAAAACTAGGTAGTTATTAAAGTGAATTTAGGTGGAAAAATTAAATAAATAAATATATATATATATATATATATATATATATATATATATATATATATATATATATAATTATGTATATATATACACACATATTTATATATATACATGGTACATGGAGGGCTAAGGTTCTACCCATGCTTCAGTGTTGCACATTCAAATATTGGACTAAAATAAAGATTTCAATAATAATAATAATTTCAGTAAGTGTCTGAGCTCAAAGAGAGAAATCTACAGCAAGGAAGTGGTGGTCCAGTGTAATTCAAGAAAAAATAAATTCTAAGGGTTATGATCTTAGATTAAAAGCTAAGTAAACATAGACATAATGGCATTTGACCTGTATATAATGAAAACTTTTTTTATGAAATTCCTACATAAAGTTGGGCTCTTGTACAAAAGGAGATAAATAAACACCATCCATGATTCCTTGGGAGTGCCTTGCTTTTATCCCAGAGGCAGTTAAAAAATAGTTCAAAAAAAAAACCAACAAAAAACATGTTTAAGTGTGCATTGAATTCAATGTCAACTATTACATTGCTGTGGTTATTATCCCACACAAAGCTCTCTTCATAAAACCAATTTGCAGGGAAATAATGTAAACAAAATCAGACTAGAAAAAAGTCTACACAGTGGTAGAGATGTAAAAAAAATAGTAATATTAACATCTTTATTTCATACTTAAGGGGTGGCAAATAGATTGTTAATATAATAGAACTCATGGTGTAAAATAAAATTATATTGGTGAGGCTGCTAGAATGGTAGAGTGAGATCCTCCATAATCCTTCCTTCCAAGAAAGCAAGGGCAACTCTAGCAAAAATAGTCAACAATCTAATTTTTAGAACTGTGCATATTAAACAAAATCTAAGAACTATTTATTCAAGAATAACTGCTGAATCTCAGTAAGAACACCAGGGTTTTTAGTGCTGTACATCAATTTCCTTCAGATCACACACACTGGCTTTTCAAATACAGTGGATGTGAAACCAGTAGCTTTGAAACTACCAAAGAAAGCAGATAATGTATAAGTTACTAGAAGTTTCTATTTCCAGAGCACTGTTGCTACTTGATCTGTCTTACGACTCCATTAGAAAGATCCATTCACAGGGCCTTGTTGTTATTTGTCTGTACTCAGAGCTGTTTTGGGAAATACTTATCCCCAAAGCACTTACTGGAAACATTCAGTGGCATTTGTTTAATATTGCAGATGTCTGAGGCTGTGATACCTGGTGGTATAAATAAGAACAGGAACAAAACTTAAAAGGAAGAGCTGGGAAATAAGATATGCCCAGAGGAAGCTTTGAAAAGCTCTGACATTTTCCTGGGGTATCTAGAAAATCAAACATGTGTAGAGCTTTATGTACGTCCAGGAAAGACTTGAGTAGGACCCAGTCTCTCACCTTGGCTAAACTTGAAGCCCTTCACAAAGAAGTGGAAGTTAATGCAGGGTTGTAAAATGCCTAAGGATGCAAATATGCCCGACTCACAGATTCCCTGGGTGAAGGATGGGAGGTTTGTGAGCTCCATACATTGAAAGAAATCTCTAGCCATTATTAGCTGACAACTAAACAGTGACTTCAATAGTGATACACTATAGAGGAAACAAACTTTACAGAATTAGCCCAAGAAAATCACTAAACAAACAGATAGCTACAACAGCTCCATTAGCAACAACAATAAAACAACAATACTAACAAATTGCCATATTATTTTAAGTAAAGTGTTGTGTCCAGTGCAACACGGGCAGTGAGAGAACGAGAAGGGGGCGGCAAAGGGTTAAGAAAGAAAAAGAAGTCAAGAGATTTATGCACTAGGGGCCAAGGGTCTCACAGTCTCAAAGGACTGAGAGCCCCGAATTGGGCCACCTTGTGGCTTTTATTGATGTACACACAAGGAAGTAACATTCTTTTATCCACGTTCTGTAAATTTCACACATTATACTAGGAAACTGATTCAAACCAATCACCCTTGCCTGCAAGCGGCCAGAAACCAAAAGTCCCATGATGTATTGGTACATTGTTGTATGTACCTCCCCAAAGGATAAAATCTTTATGCTGAAACGTACTGCTATGAATAGATGGAGAACTGATGTTATCACATCGTTGAATCTCTTCTCAAGTAGGTTGTGGGAAGGAAGAGGCAGAAGCTCTCTTTAGCCAGGGGAAGGTGGGGGTCTATGCCCACCTCTATCAACCCCATGAGTTCTCCAGATGGCCCCTATGTGACTGTGCCTGTCTTAGGTTGTTCCTCCCTTGAGGAATCTTACCCATCATTGACTAACCAACCATCCTTTGGGGCCAAACAGGAAGACATAAGGAGTAAAGACAAAGGTGAAGCAAAGTCTCTGAAAGGATCAGTCTCACAGACTCTCCTATCTTTAGGGGTTGGTATGAGGGGACTGACGGGTAGGCTGTTGCGTGACAACAGTAAAGTATCCAGTTTTTATAAAAAAAAATACAAACCATGAAGAACACACACACACACACACACACACAAAACACACACACACAAGTATGATATCAACAAAAGAAAATAAATAAATAAATACATGATTACATACATAAATAAATAAAAGCAGTCAACAGAAATTGTCCCAGAGGTAAAACAGATGTTAAACTTACTAGACAAAGATTTTAAATCAGCTATTATAAATGTATTTAAAGAATTAAAGAAAGAACTAACATGCCTAAGAATTAAATGAAAGTATATTAACAATACCTCATCAAAAGAGAATATCAAAAAAGAAATAAATAACTAAGTAGAAAATGTGGAGTTCAAGAGCACAATAAGCAAAATATAAAATCACTAGAGGATCTCAACAGTAATTTGAACAGATGGAAGAAAGAATTAGTAAAATTCTAAATAGGTCAATTGAGATTATCCAGTATAAGGAAGAGAAAGAAAAGAAAATGAAGAAAGATAAACAGAACCTGTAGGACAGACGCCATCAAGTAAAACAACATATTCACAAAAAGACTCCCAGAAGAGTGGAGAGAGAGAAGTGAGCAGAAAAAAATATTGAAGAAATAATGGCTAAAGATTTTGAAATTTGGTAAAAATATTAATCTACACAAACCCAAGGAATTCAACAAATTCTAAGTAGGATTATATGAAAGAGATCCATACTTAGTCCCATAAAGGTCAAACTTTCATAAAAAAAAAAAGAATCCTGAAAGTAGCATGAGAAAAGTAAGGATCATATAAAGCAACCATGGAGGCCAGAAAGCAATAGGATCCCATATTTGAAAGTGGTGGGGAGATAAAAAGACTGCTAACCAAGAAATCTTTATTCAGAAACTATCGTTCCAAAATGCAGAAATTAGGACACCCCATGATAAACAAAAAATGAGAGAATCTGTAGTTGACAGATCTGCCCTTCAGGAATTACTAAAGGGAGTTGTTAAGACTGAAATGAAAGAACAATTTAACTCAAATGAACACCATAAAATGAAAAACTCTTACAAAGTTAACTACATAAGTAAATATGAAGAATAGCATAAAAGTATTTTTCTATTTTCTTCTCCCTTATTGTTAAAATACAACTTTATAAAGTAATAATTATAAAAAAATATGTTGATGGGCTAACAACACAGAAGACTTAATTATTATAATAAAATAACACAAATTAGGAATGAAGGAATGGAATACAATAGAGCAATGTTTCTGTATAATATTAAGCTAATATTAATCTGATCATCATTCTTTTCATTTATGATATAATCCCCTTAGCAGCCACAAGAAAAATATCTCAAAAAGTTTATTAAAATAAACAACAAGGGAATTAGAAGGGTGTGCTGAAAATATCTATTTGAAATTAAAAGCAAGAAAAATTAATAGAGGAAAAGAGGAACATATATGTAACGACAAATAGCAAATTAAAAGCAAATAGCAAAATGGCAAACATAAATCTTATCAAATCAGTAATTATATTAAGTGTGATAGAAACTCTATTTAAATGGCTGAGATAATCGTGTGGATACAAAGACATAAAGTGTACAAGATGTATACTTTAAATTCAAAGACATAAATAAGTTGAAAGTACAAAAATGGGAAGATATATATTATGCAAATTGTCACCAAAATAGTATTAAATGACTACATTGGTATCAGACAAAAATAGATTTTCAGGCAAAAAGTTTTACTAGACAACAAGAGGTGTATTTTATATTGATAAAATAGTAAATTTGCTCTGAAGATATAATTATAACCACATATGCTAATAGCATTATGACCCCAAATTACGTGAAAAAATACCTGAAAAAGGTTACTAAAAAAAAAATAGGTAACTCATCGATAATTGTTGGGAACTTTCTTCCACTTCCAATAGTGGTTAGAAAAGAGATCATCAAGAGAATAGAATTCCTCTACGGCTTTCCACGTACAACATGCTAACATAACCAGACCTAATAGACATCTATAAGACACTAGCTTCAACAGTAGTGGAATACACGTTCTTCTCGGGCACACATGGAACATAATCCATGCAAGACCATATGCTAGACCATATAGTAAGCCTGGATAAATATCAAATGATTGATATTATATCAAATATGTTCTCAAAACAAATAAATTAAATTAGAAATCAACAATCAAATAAAATGTGGGGAACTCATAAAAAAATGGATATTAAAAAATATGTGTATGTAATCAATGGGTCAAGGAAATAGCATGTGAGAATTTATTATATGATCTTTATTTGAAATGTCCATAATCAGCAAATCTATAGAGACAGGCAGTAGATAAGTAGTTTTTAGGGGCTAGGAGGAGAATGAATGGGAGTGACTGGTAATGTGAAATTTCTCTTTGGAGAGATAAAAATGGCAATGGCTGTACAAATGTATGAATATACTAAAAAACACTTGTGGAGACAAAGCCCCAGAGAGCAGTTTCCAGGCTCTCAGCCTCACATGGAGGAGTGCTGGCTTGGGTAGTAGGTGGCTGTTGGCTGTGGCTAGTTGGCCATCAGCCATAGCTGGTTAGCCAACTGACCACTGATACAACTGCTGGGGCTGCACTGGTTGGTGAGTGAGTCGATTGGAGTCCGTTGGTTGGCAGAAAAGCAGACAGCAGGTCACACCTCAAGTGAATCCAGCCTCTAGTGAGACTATAGTGGTATGACTTTCCTACCTATGGCTCCGTGGGTGTTCCTTTTTGGCTTCACCACATCCTGCGTTCTTGTGTGGGGAGAGGGAGCAGAGACCCCACAGGCCACCCTGCATGACACCCTTCATTACAATACTGCACTGTACATTTTAAATAGATGAATTTTATAGTTTGTGATTTATATCAATAAATTTGTTTTAAAATATGTCAATAATTTGTTAATAAAACACAATCATCTCCATCTATGTTACCTCATTGATAAGAATCAAAGGAAATATTGATGTAAAACACGTCAGGTCTGCTACTTAATGTACACAAATATCAAAACTCTATCATCCCCCCCAAAATAGATTATTATAGGAATTTATTTTAAAAAGCTAATTTCACGCATACTCCCAATCCTTAAACTAAACACTAAAGGCAGACCAATATTGTTTGTAGAATACATGATATTAAAAACATAAAAGTAATGAAAACCAACTTAGAAGTCAAGAAACTATCCCTTTTCTGTATGAAATACTGGTATTTGACAAAGGATGTATAAAATTAGGAAGTCCAAGAAGAATTAGATGAATGAGAGCATTTGTGGTAAAGAGCAATACTATGTGTAAAAATGGAGAGAGCATTAAAAATGAGTACACAGAAAGCTAAATACGCATTAAAATAAAAATTATGTTTGCTTAATAAATTTGAAAACTAGAATGGGAAACAGGCTGTAGAATAGTGTGATCATAACGAATCACAGTGAAATCATAATTAGTGAAACATTGTGAAGAGTGTCTATGTAGCCATCATGTTAAAACCTAAATGTTGATCCCATGAATTTTGTAATGCAATTTTATTGGAAAGATTGGGCAGAGCAGTATGCACGTGTTTTGGGGTTGATATGAAATGGAGATCTAAAACCTTATCCCCTAACCGTAAATATTTGGAAATTGCCTAAAACTGAAAGATAAAGAAATAAACATAATATTTAGAGTCATGAAGATCAAAACCAAATTAAACAACTAAAATAATCAAAAGTGCTCGCTTCTGGGATCCAGAGAATATGGCTAAAAGGAAGCATTTTTAAATAATTTTGCATGCCTAATTTTGATAAAAACAAGGTATTAGTAAAAGACTAAAAATATCAGATTCAGTGTCTCTCAAGTTTAATAGTGAGAACACAGCCATAATTTTGTATTCTTCTGCATATTTGAAATACCTCATACTTTACAATTTTTTTATAAAGTGAGCAAATCTTATTATGTCCATTTCTTTTTATGTGTAATTAGAAATACATGAATAGATGGGGTACCTGGTATTATAGAGGACGGCTTTACCATTCCTTTGTCAAATTTGTACTTTCAAAGGCCATTTTGTCTGTAGAGCTAACACTAAAAATTAACTCTTACTCAACTAACTTGTTTTTGTTTCCTTAGAGTATATACATAACCTTTCCCAACATTTAGTGTTATGTTCAAATAATAGTTAAACCCAAGCTTTTGTTGTTGTTGTTGTTACTTACTATATATACTCATGTATATTCACCAAATTTAAGCAATGAGTGACTTGTACTATTTTGAACTTGGGATCAAACAATATTTTTGTTTGTGTTTTGAATGTATATTAATTAATGATGAATTCAATTTAATTTCTTCACAACCCCATTAGTAGAAATGTAACCATAATGTTAATTATTATTTCTTTTCTACATATCTCCAATAATTCTGAATATAAATTTTGTAAAGATGATTCTGTTCAGTAGCTTCAAAATAATTATAACGAAAATGTTTAAATCTACTTTTGCTGCATTCTGAAGTCCTTGCCAGTTGGTGGCCTAGATCTCAGCTTGATGCTACAGAGACGAGTTTAGGACTTTTTAATGTTTGCCAAGCCTGTCAAAGCAGATTGAAAAAGTGGCCTATTGTTTTTTTCTTATATTGGATTGCTAGAGTTAATATGCAATAAAGCTTTCATGGGGTGCTTACTGCATTCATGTGTGAGGGTACATTGAAAACAGTTCATTTGCTCATTACCTATTTTGCAAAGTCAGTTGGAAATATTTTATACTTTTTTGCATAATTCTCTCAGCAGTAAAAAAATAAAAGGTACGTCATTTGTCTTCTCTCTTTAAAAGGGAAAAAATCAATTGTAAAACAAAGCAAAATGTATAGCAGACTATACTAACAATCAGCCAAGATCTTTAACCCCAATATCAATATTCATTAAAGTTTTATATTGTCTACCTACAGTCTAATTACTGGTGCATATCTCGTATGTGACCTCTCTTTGTCTTCTGGATGAACAGCGAATACAGTCCCTTCTTCTTGTAATGAAGACAATAGAAATTCTCTAAGTGTGTGTATCTCACTCCAAAAAATAAAATAAAAAGGAAAATTGATTTTAAAAAGCTTTAACTAAAAGCCTGCTAAATGAGGACATAGCCCCCACCGTTCTGCTTCTCCTGTGGCTCTGTTCCATTGATTACAATGTCCTTGGCACCAGAGGTCACGTTCATTTTATCACATCCAAGGATTCGAGGTGAAATATGTGGCACATGTGCAGGCTGCATGCTCATTTGTCACATTATTACTTGCTGTCACTTTTGAAGGTAGGTGTCTTTTTGAAGAATGTGCCACAGCCAGAGGGTCATGTTATTTGCATAAAGCGCTGAAAGCTGTCTTTCCAGAGAGAATAACTGGGATGTTGCTTCATTTTCTGTTTACAGAAAGCATACAGGGGACAGCTGTCAGGAGCTGATGTTGACTCTCTTGTACATGGATGGTTTTCAAAAAGATGCTTAAGAACATATTAATGAATTGTAACTAAAAATTCCATTTACTGGCCTGAATGTTAATTTTACCACTTGGAATAAGGTAGTTCTGGTCTGCTGTCAGCAGATATTTTTGCTTTATAATGTCAAAAGATGCCTGTAAATTGAAGTGATTTATAGAAGCTTCCATGGCTTTCAGTTGATAACCAAATAATTTCCTTCCTTTACAAAATTAGAGGAAGAAGGATAGAGCTGTATTTTTAAAGTTATTACAATGATTTCACTAAAGATCTTAGGAAAATTTTCAAAATAATGCAAGGGTAGGTATTGCTATTGGAGTAAAAATTTATATTATTATGTATATATGTACAGAAACCCATTTTAAATAAGATGATATTAAAAATGAATAATTTGATGGGTGGATATATTTTATCTTGAAATAATGTATAAGATTAATAAGTTTAAATAAAATCTATAAGTTTTAAAAGATGTAACAATGAAATTGACCTTCAATGACAAATAAAAAAGTTGTCTCTCTTCTATGTAATGGGGATATTTAGTATAATTAGTTGTCTCTCTTCTATGAAATGGGGATAGTATAATTAGGATATATAATTGTATGCATGTTCATATGCTCAGATGGTTTTGATTTAAAACGACAGATATATTCAATCAAAATATAGGATGTAAACAATACATTACTTCAAATGTATTATTCATCTTATTGTTTATTTTGGTGGATTAAAATTTTCTACTTTTTAAAAATATACTATAAAGCACATCAACAGATATGTCTATCATTTCCCCTGGAATCTGGACAGGTACTGGCACTGCTTTTACCAATACAGTGGCAGAAGAATCGTCACTGAAATTTCCAGGCCTGGAACTAAGAGGACTGAGGGTATCTTCCACTTCCTCTCTCACGGAACACTTCCAGAACTGCTATGTAAGAAGTTGAACTATGCTGATAGTGAGACCAATGGAAAGATGGAGAGGGAGAGCAGCCCAGCTGAACCCAGCCCTCCAGCCATCCACTCCAATGTGCCACACGTCAGCAAAACCTTTTTGGACCCTCCAGTTCAACTCAACTGCCAACCGAAACCATGAAGTTACCTTATTAAACACCTGGAGTCCAGGAAGCAGAAAAATATCCTACCTGAACTTGGCCTGAATTCCTGTCTACAGATCGTGAATACCATGAAATGATTCCTGTTTTAAGTCTCATATCTTGGGGTGATGTGTTACCAGCAATTGTGTGTGTATGTGTGTGTGTGTGTGTGTGTGTGTGCACACGCGTGCACGTGTGTTTTAAATCTGAGATACTGAGAATTCTAAAACAATTTTCAAGCACAGCTTCTCTTTATAAGAAAGGCATGAAATGACTATCATAATTAAGCAGGATACTTTTCAGAATTTCCACAAGTCTCAGGGAAAATCAGTTGTATGTTGCAAAACGTGATAATTTGAAAAAGGACAAGTGTTTTGCTATTTGACAGGCTAGTGTGTATTAGATAATAATAGGTCCATGAAATTTGTTAAATAATTAACACCACATGTGTATAAAAGTTGGGGATCTAACTGTTGTGTCAATCTTTTCAATGTCTATAATAACCTGTTTGGTTCGAGTGGTGCTACAAAGATAGAGGACAGTGAATGTAGAGAAACTCTATCAATTGGAACTTTTGATTATATTTAATAATGAGAACCATAATTTTAAACATTGTTTTGGAATCATGTACACATGTTTTCTTTAAAAGAAAAACAGGTGTGGTAGAATCTTTAATGAAGCAGATCTTTAGTGTTTCTTAGTAAGAAAAACTTTCATTTAAATATTGCTAAAAAGTGCCATAGAACATGGCCCTGAGAGGCAGCTGACTTGATTAAAAATTCTCTTCAGGCTTCTTAATTAAGTTAGACAGAGCCCAGTCGTTTTACTGTGAGCCAAAGTAAAATACAAATAAAACCAGTTTCTACCTGATGTTTTGTTGTGAAGATTAAATGCTATAATTGACATAAATTCATTAGCACAGTATCTGGCAAATACATGAACTAACTGAATAGTAGCAATGACGATTCAGTTTAAAAAGGATTTTACTGCTTCCTTTCATTATACATATATATGTACACACACGCACACACTCACACACATATACACATTGTTCTATTATTTTTCTTGTCAAAGACCAACCATCCCCTGACCCCTTGATAAGCAGATGTTGGAACTTTTACACAGAAGTCAAAAAGCCTCCTTGTGGAACAAAAGTGAACTCCTAACTATATTCTTTGAATTTCAAAGGTTATAGAGCATCACCTGCCCTGAAAGAAAACCAGAGGTCCTGTAGTGATCCTTATCATTATCGATGGTATAGGCCCTGGTCACTCAGCTTTAATATCTAGGACAGGATTGTGCTGGAGCAGGACTACTGGGCAGAGCTAACCACTTTCCTCCTGGTAGAGACTCTTTTACTGGTAAATCTATACATTTTGGATGCATAGGTAATTTACTGCACCATCTTAAATTTGAAGTAGAAAAATTTTACTTCCAATTCTCTCCCCTTCTCCACACACACGCTCACACACAACTCATTTCAATCTATCAAGTCATGAAACTAAGTATGCTAAAGAACATATCGTATCATGTTTAAAATTGCTCAATTTTATGCAGATTCAATACTTCATGATGGATTTGTTAGCCTGGACTCTGTCTCCAGTTGTGTGTACCAGCTTATGATCTCCTAGGAAATAGCAGATTAGTTCAGAGACAGTGAAAATATTGGAGCAGAAGGCACGCTCTAACAGTGTAATAATAAAATTTATTTACTTAGTATATATGAACATTGTGCTTGACTGAAAGTCAGGTAGCAGATTGTGTGGCTTCAAACTTGTCAGAGGGAAACCTAAAGCCTGCCTTTCAGAGGCAGGTTTCTACAGAAGAGTTTAAAAAGTGCCAAATATTTTGAAAGTGCAAACAGGAAGGGGGATGATTCCAGGAATTGTCAAGCAGCTGCTTTTGCATTAAATTACACTTACCGTATATATAATTCAATTGTTTGTAACAGAGTATGGGAGACTAAGGATGGAGATATTAGGAGGGGCTTGTACTATAATGGCCTACCCCAAAAGTAAACAAACTTTTGCTATGTCACTGATGTTGAAGAAATTAGTTAGTGAATTTTCACTTCTTTTCATTTGTTTTTGTTTTTTCTTTACTCAAATCTCCATATCTCAGCATTGATTGCCATGGGACCTTCACACATCTCTGACCTAAAGTCAATGTGGCTTTCACCCACCTTCCAACTTCTTTGTTACCAGTTTCTTGCGGCTACTGAGATGGGGAGGGTGGAGACTTTCCCCACTCCTTCAAAATCATATTTAAATTAGGGCTCATGACAGGTTGGTGATTTTAACAAACTTTCTGGCTACTTCCGAAACGAGTAAGAAAAATCTTTGTCAGCTCAGATGAAAAGAGGAAACCCAGCAAAAATAAAAAGAGGGAGTGTTTTCTTGCCCATAATGATGAAAGGGCATCCCTGGAATGGAATTTAAGGGGAGATTGCCTTGAAATGTTATTTCTTTTTAGATATTTTTGACACATATGCATATACATGTCATTATATTCAATGTAGCATGTGTCTAGAGATAAGCTGTATTAATTAATCATTTTTATATTTATAGCCATATATACATGCGGATAAAACATGGTCCCACTTATTTTTATCCACTACTGCCCTGGAAATGGCACTTGTAAGAACACTGTCAAACCACTGAACGATAGTGAATTTAGCATATGTGGTAGTGCTGTTTCTCTAGGCAGAAAATTGTCTATACTGTTTAACAGAATAACTCTGTAGTGTTTACATTTTCAAAGATCAGCAATAATGTGGGGAAGTCCAACAAGATTATTTTTAAGATTAAGCAGTATAACATAACAAGCCATGTAACATACTGAAGATCCAAAGAGCAACTCTGCATCAAATATTAAAATCAGCATAAATTAATTCTCTAGCATTTAAAAATATTAAATTATAAATTAAAGAGTTTGAGTTCTAAATAGCTGTGGAAATTGTAGCTTACACATGGAAAGGAATCCCAAATGATAGTTTATAAAGTATCTTTATCTTTTCTACTTCAATTTCTAGTAACAGTGCAGTTAAAATTCATTGGAATGAATTTACATAATCTACAAATGTTTAATTCAAAAAGATAATTATGATTTTTATGAGTTATGATTTTTAGGTACCGCAGTGAAGTTTATAATGCTCAGAGACATATTTAAAGAAAGTGAATATTTTCTATCACATGCCATAATGAGATATAAACATATGCTTCATAATTTATAAGTCTAAATATTGGGTGACAATTATTAGAATAAAATCTAAGTGTTTTTGTTTTATCAACTACTAATCAATTTATCTTCTACACAAACGGCAATGCTAGCTATCTTTGTAAGTATATATAATCTTACATATTAAGTACTATATTTTTTAGTAATTGTGTTAAAATTTTCCATAATTGTTTTTCAACTAGTAGATTTTTTTGTCACATTATTATTGTACAGATTTTTACACATAATTTTTTTTCTGATTAAAACTTTAAAATTACGGATGTAGATTGTAGCATTAAGATCTATATCAAGTAAAATATAATTACATAAGTGGTGAGCTTTTATGTAAATAAAATATCTATAATCGATGAAATAGTTAACCTGCAGCAATTTTTTTTCAAAACTTGAATTTGTGCAAAATACATTTTTACACTTAAAAATTTTTCTTTTAAACTTCACTTTCCAAAAAATTATAATTAAAAAGGAAGGTTAAATCACAAGGCTATTGGATTTTATTTATTAAGATTCAGTACCTGAGCAATGTGTTAGAAAAAGCCTTAACATTTGCAATTAAATTATTATTCACAGGGCCTAACATTACCATGAATAGGTTCTAGACACTGGCCTGGGTGCCATAGAAACGTTTTCTTTTAATTGCCCATGAACTAACTAGTTTTGAGATACTGGGGAACTCAGTTAGCTTTACTATCTCTCAAATTCTTCTTTTGGATGACGTGGAGCTAGGCACAGTCTGGAATGCAGTCCAGTTCTAAAATTCTTGTTATCAATAAATTTATAGGAGTAATAAATAGTTCTATTATTTTCAAGGGAAGTAATCACTACTAAAAATCTAAAATGTCGCTGAATCTCAGTATTTCCAAGGTCCTGATACTTGGCATTCCTTTACTTGTCTGGGCATTAGGAGTTAGGAACCTAGGTCCTCATGCATTTTAGCACAATAATTCTTGAATGCAGTTATCAATTTGTTCCCACTGGTCCAGGCTCATAATCACTAAAAAGTTATTTCCTTAATAGTGTACACTGCTAAAACAAGTTATCAGTAGAAAAGGGAGTGAATCCCCACTATGGAAGAGCTATGTAAGATTTTCTGAGTAAAGATTTACATGGATACACATGCAAATATATATAGTACCAATACATCTATTTATAACCATCACATAGACTAGAGAGTGGCAAAATATTAGTAAATTTCTTGAAATATGATGTAAAATAAAATGTATAGAAACTGGGATCCTTGGTTGAATACTTATTGTCTAGGCAGACTTGAATTCAGTTTTACATCTCCAAGTGTTTAATGCAGAATTAGTAAACACTATACATGAAATTCTTAGATTCTGAAAATTCATCCAATGCCCCTTTCCTATAGTTGTTTTTATTTATATTTTTTATGTTTGATAATCTAATTTCCTTTTCTATTCATAATATAGATATGTGTTTGTGTGTCTGTGTGTGTGTGTAGAGAGAGAGAGAGAGAGAAACGGGGAGGGAGAGAGAGACAGATAGACAGAGAGAGAGAGGTAGAAAGTGCTCTTCTCTTTAAATAGTTCTTTTATGTCAATAAAAACTCTTGCATGTCAGAATAATGTCCTATTTATGAACACTCTTATGGTATAAATACCAGAGATATGTATATATCTCCAAACGTTTTATTATGGAGTTTTGTAAATATGTGTTTATATTTATACAAATTTACTAAACTAGTGTACTGCTATTTATTTACTCCACAATATTTTATAAGATATATCCATGATCCATGTTGTACTATGCAACGCCAACCAAACACATAATGAAATAATGAAATATATACATTTGGATCACAAATAGGATATTTTAAAAAGTCAAACATATATTAGGTCTTGAGGGAAGTCTCAAAAATAACCCATAGAAGTTTATACTCTTGCAGTAAATTTGATTAAATTATAATCGATACAAAAATAATTATTAAAGACATTATCTTAAATCAAAAAGTATACTATACAAATCTGCTGTATTAAATAAGAGAGCATAGGGATATTACAAAATAATTAAAATGTAACGTCAATTAAAACACTACAAAAACATCCTGTGTAACACAGTGTTACTTCTTTAAAACTTTGGTTATGTTTGTCAGAAATTAAGAACAAATTTTTTAAAATGGGCTAAGTTTTAAGCTCAAGAAGCTTGAGCAACAGAGTAAAGCCAAGTAAGTAAGATGAAAGAAAACGATAAAATATAAGAACAAAAACTTTCAAAGTGGGGAACAGGGAAATGTAGCATAGTTAAATAAAACAAAAATCTGAATCTTGGAAAATTATTAATAAATAAACAATTGCTGTATCATAAAACAAAATATTTAATTTTTTTTCTAAAAGTAACAAAATATATAAAGTGGAAAACATGACTACAGATGTAATAGATATTTTTAAAATAAAATATTCAACAATGGTATGCCAAAAAAAAAAACACCTTGGAAAACAATACGAAATGGTACACTTATGAAAAAAAAATATATGTGGTGGCAAGAGTAGAACAAGATAAAATAAAAACGGTAAATTATCCAAAAACAATTAAATAAATTAAACTAAAACGAAATCCAAAATCTTCCACCAACAGCCAAATGTCTGCTTTTTTTCCCATCACCTCTGCATCTTTGGTTACCCTTATTCTATGCCATTTCCTACTTCCTTTCCAAATTCTGTATTAAAACTGGTTAATTACTATGTCATTATTTATGAAGTATAGAAAGGAACTTTCATTTCTATGATGATAGCTTTTTATAACTTGTGCTATAGTTACGAAGTTTTCAGCAGCACTTTATTTGTCCACATGTCTTGCAGACTATCTTTGATGTGATTTTTAATATTTACTAGCTCTTTGTACAGAAAAATACTGTAACTCTGTTAAAGGCAATGACTTCTAACTCTCCTTGTCTCAGATGAATATGAATGAACCTTAGGAGTTTGAGTTACTTGAGAAAACAGTTGTGTTAATATCTTGTGCAGAAAAATGATTTAGCAAAGAGAATAAATTAGAACCTGAACTGTAATTTAATAAAGGGCACTTGCATTGATTTGGACAGTGCTACTTGGCTACTGTTTAGAAAAGATAAAAATAATATATGCAAATTAGTTGTGACTGAAATGAAAAAGTTTAACAAAGATAGGTTAAAGAACACAATTTGGTTTCAGTATTTGGAAGGTAAAACAATTTTCCAAGAGGCATAACATTGGAGAATTGGTGTAGATTTTCTTCTTTCTACTCCAAAGTAACCTGGAATTATGGAAAATGGAATTCTGCAGCAATTATACAGTATCTCTTATCCTGATATTAATTAATGATCAATAAAATTATAAAATGTACTTAAGATAAAATTGTATGGCTTTTATGTAGACTTTTCGAAATCTATAAAATTCTATATCAAACATTTAATATTATCAAACATATTCAATGGTTGTTATTTTAATTTCCGCAGAACTTTTTTTCAAGCTTTCCACAATCATTGGGAAAGAAATTAGAAATACTCATTAAAAGAAAACCACACTTAACCTCGTGTATTTTGGAAGGATAATTAATTATGTTTACAAAGTAGGTAAAATGCCAATAATATCTCTAAAGAAAAAGGAAAAAAAGGTATTCAGGGCATTTTGTCAGAGCACTACTCAGGATAATACTGTGTCAAGCAATTGAGCAGGGCTGTATTTACAGGATTCAAATCTTGTCTGTCTTCAAAGAATTCAAATAATGATTTTGCATATCTTTTAAAAAAACCCTCCATAAGCTAATAAAACATCTTGGCAAGGAATAGTTTTCCAATAAGTCCTCTTAAATTTTTTCCCCTCTGTTTTCACTAGTTTATGTATAATCGTTGCTCAATACTGCAGTCAACACATTTTATCTCTATCAATAAACATTCAATATTTTAATTTTGATGACGTTTTGCGTATCTGCTAAAATTCCCACATCTATTTCTTTCTACTATAATCGGAACATACAGTTCACTGAATTGTTGTAATTGCCTGTTTGTGTTTAGGACTTTACCTTTCCCAGAGGTCATTCTGCTTTATATAAAAAGCAAGAACAAATACAAAAAAAAAAGGAAAAAATTTACCATAGATTTTTTTAATATACATAACACCTTCATTTATGAATAACAGCTACTGATTGGAATACTGTTTAATATATTTGAGGCTTGGAAGACATTTATCTATCTCAGGGAACAATGTAATTATTTCATTTGTTCAGAAAATTTTAGAGTGCTTTGTTTAATAGTTCATATACAACTGGAAATTATATATTTTTATGAAAGAAAAATAAATTTTAACTTATTGTTCTGATGGCTCAATTTTAACATTAGGAAGTAAGAGAAACATCAAATAAAAACACTAGGGAAGGAATGTCAAGAGAAAGAAAACTATTGATAAGGAAGAGTTAAGTATAGCCCATTTTGAAAGTGGCTATTTAACTCTGTGGCAAAGGAAGAATCATTTAGATTCAATTTGTACTATTCATCTCAAGAGATCTCAAATAACTTATCTAGAATGATAAAACGCATACCTCAGGATTTCCCAGTCCTTGCAATTGATTCAGAGGACATATGATGTTATTAAGTGAAGCATTTGGCTATTTGGCAGTCCAATTTTGTTGATGATGAGGATTATGATGCTGCTGCTGCTGCTGCTGCTGCTGATGATGATGATGTTTATTCAAGGGTCTTTTAAAATATCTGAACTAATGTGTCAATATCTACCATTATAGTTGCTTCCAATATATTTCTGTTTAATTAAATGGAGGGTGATAGAGAGAAGTTAGGCATCTAGTTAATTTATTTTATTGGATATAAAAAGCAAGTCACAAATTTCAGTGGTTAACAGTATAATTTTTTTTTTCTCATTCATGTCATAATTCAGTGCTATTCAGAAATTCAGTTTGGCAGATATCCTCCAATTACTAACCTAGGATTCATTCTCCATCCAGCTTTTTAGACTTCCCTATTAAAGAGCTGGCTGAAGAAATACCCGAGGACAGAGCCGGTGTTTTATGGACCAAGTCAAGAGGTGGTCCACATCAATTATAACCACATTACAGTGAACAGAACCTAGTTACAAGGCCTCAACCTAAATGAAAGTGAGGCTGTGAGAAGTATTCATTCCATGTGGTTGAAAAGAAGAAATGGGATGAATAATCTAGCTGGATTTTTCAAAGGGCAGAAAAATAGGTAAAACTATTATTATTACCATTCATTTAAACGTCATGTCTAATAAACAGATAGACCAGACCCCAAGGTATTCCATTTGGAGAATAAAATTTCTCTGTTCCCATTATAATCTAAGTGAAGGCATGGGATAATGAACTGTAGAAAATCACCTAGAACAAACAGCAGATTAGATGCTTTTGTGATTGGTTCACATGCAATTTGGGGGGACCATAAAGGAATGCTGAGTTCACTAAATATCATTTTAAGTGAAGAGCTACCGTGTTTCCCTAAAAGTAAGACCTATCCGGACCATCAACTTGGATGTGTCCTTTGGAGCAAAAATTAAAATAAGACCCGGTCTTATTTTAATATAATATAAGACCAGGTCATATATAATATAATATAATATAATATAATATAATATAATATAATATAATATAATATAATGTAATGTAATGTAATGTAATGTATGTAATGCAATATAATGTAATGTAATATAATATAATATATCTAATATAATATAATATAAATTTTATATTATGTAATATAATATATAATATCTTATATTAAAATAAGACAGGGTCTCACATAGTATAATATAAGATCAGGTCTTATATTAATTTTTGCTCCAAAAGATGCTTTCGAACTGATGGTCCTGCTAGGTTTAATTTTGAGGGAAACACAGTATATGATTGTTTTTAATTTGTTCATATCTCTCTTTCTATGCTGATAAAATTCCAGACTATTTTGTTGAACAGATGTTGAAAATATTAATTGAATTACAGTATCCTCCTAGTGTAGCAGCTAGACGATTTTTGAGTAAATCATTTCCTTTGTTGCAGGTGACAGAATAATATTCACGGATTCAAGACATATACCATAGTGATTAATAACTCAATCTTCGGAGCCAGATTATATGGGTTAAAGTCTCAGTTCTACTACTTATTAGCTGTATCAGACAAGGTCACAGCAGAAAACAGAAAGTGGGTAAATGCTAAAAATTAAGTAAAACAGAGTAGAAGACAAATCTCCTTGCATATTTTTATATAAGAGCACTAAAAGAGGTTGTTAAAGGATGATTAACTGGCAAACATGCCTCGGAAATTAGAGATTATATATTGTTCTACAGATATCCACATCTTTATCTCTCAGAGCCATTTGACTTTTGCTTATATTTTAGAGAGAGTTTCACATCTCCTCCCAGAGGATTATTTGTTTTTACTCGATAGCAAAACTCTCTGTCCTGAGGGGAGATAGAGCCGATGTGCCAACCACCATATATAAAATCTGAGTCTCATAATTTCAGGATCCCTTTCCTGTGGTATAGACCCACTGTGTGAACAGGTGGCTCTTATCATGTCACCTCATGGAAAACTGGAGGATGGGAAACTGAATCTAAGATGATCTGTGAGTAATAAATAGTCTGATCCAAGAATGTCATGTTTCCTGTCAGACTATTTATAAAGATGTGGGAAATTAAGAAGGACCTACAGCATGGTTAACAACCACAAAAAACTAACCCTTGGCCTGTAGAGGCAGAAAAAGGGAATGACCATTGCAAGATAGGAAGAGTAATAGCTAACAATTAGGTGGACATTTAAAAGAGTAAATTAGGTATGCCACTAGAGCAAGCTATTTTAAATTGTAAAAATAGTCTCTACTGACTTTAGCTTGACCATTTTAAAAAACGTATCCTATATTTAATAAAAGCATATGTCTATTTCTCCTACACATCCAATACATTATGGTGAAAGCCTCTCACAACTGTGATCCAGTTGCTTTAGCAAAAATGGCAGACTACAATTGATACCGTGTTTCCCTGAAAATAAGACCTCCCCAGACCATCAGCTCTAATGAGTCTTTTGGAGCAAAAATTTTAATATTTTTTAATATTTTAATATAAGACAGGGTCTTATGTAATATAATATAAGACTCAGTCTTATATTAAAATAAATTAATTTTGCTTCAAAAGATGCTTTAAAGCTGATGATCTGGCTAGGTCTTCTTTTTGGGGAAACACGGTAGCATGTACTGTTTGAATTATTTTTACTATTTACTTCTTCACTGATTGAAATCACAAAGAAGAGGAGCCAAAGAAAGCTATAACAGCAACTTGAAATCTTACCAATCCATGACTACCCCCTCCAGGACCACAAGAAACCAAACTTTCAGGTATCCATCACAGCATCCCTGTTCCAAGAGGGCTTTCACATTGCCCAGCAATTCTGGAACACCAAGCACTGCACAGAAACCATCACAGCACCACACACTCAAGTTACCATGTTCAGTAATGACTAAGAAAAGCCAGGAAACTGTAACAGAGTGAAATGGTTGGCTTCTTTGACTCTTATCTTAGTCAAGACTGCTTTGTTCCCATAACTTTCAGGGGAATAACTTCTGTTTAGTCCTACGTATAGACATGCTAATAAGTAATGGGATTCTTCCAGCAGCTTGAATTTTACAAAAAGAGCCCTTCCATTGACATAAAAGAAGCCTCAACTCTGTACTTCAGGAAGATGTGTTTGATGTACCACTAGGGCTCCCATTTTCTTGGTTTTTCACCTTCTTGATCAATACTCCAAAGTCTGACTTTTTGAGTTTGGCCTTTCAAAAGGTTAGACGCTCAGACTTTGGGCCAGTGACAAGATCACCAGTACCTATCAAATCCTTAGCATACAAGGAGAATAACACCCCCACAAGAAAGAATGGTGTCTGAAAGTTGTTTAAGATCTTTTACTGCTGAATATCATAACCAAAACAATGACTTCCTGAAAAAGACTTTCAGATTTAATTTCATAATACTTCACACACACCTTACCCCCACAGTCACCAACAGAATTGCACTTTAAAATTGCTCTTCAGTTTTTTATACTCATTATATTCTGGTTCTCCTTTGAGATTACAACCTTTCAAGCACCCCTCTGACGGGAAGCCTATATTTTTTCAGATAGCAGAATTGCACCTCCAGCCTTATTCAAAATGGGGGCAGCTATTAGTGGAGAGGGTGCACCTGGCAAATTGGCTTTCAATTCACCATCATAATCAACATTTAGGAACCCCAGTTTCTTGTTCGGTTACTTGTAACATGGTAGAAAAGCAAACATGTTGGCCAACTTCCTCCAATAGCCAAGAAATTCCGGGAAGTTATGTCAAAAAAACCTGAAAGCGCAAAACAAAGCTTCTTGAAGGACCTGACAGGTTTCTCATCCCTATCAAGTGATAATAATATCATGTTAAATATTAACATATATCTTATATCTTATATTATATCTTTTGTTAAATATTAACAAATATCTTATGTTGTGAATGGCCTTCTTCACAGTTAATGCCTTGTATCATTTACTTAAATTTTAAAAATACCTAACTTTAACATGTGTAAATCTCAGTGTCTAAAAGTAAAGTCTGTGGAGAAAAAAAAAAAAAGGTGAGTATAGCTCGATTATGTGAAGGTAGTCTAAGGAAGAAGAAAGAGTGAAAATAAGGAGTATGAGACAGCAAATATGGAATAGCCACAGCTAGATGTTTTGCTTGTGAAGTTATTGCTGTAAGCTACTTGGACTCAACTCACCTGAGAGTCCTCTAAGCCTAGACACAACTTTATGAAGCACAAGAGGCTCTGTCTTTTCTTTCCCCAGCACTTGTGCTCCACCTCTCACCCCCCATTAGTTGAAGGGTGTCCTGGAGGTGTTAATTGCCCTAAACATCGGTGGAAACCATAAGGAAGAAAAGCAGAAAGATGAAAGTATGAAGGACATCTGAGCTTAGATTTTGTTTCCCTACAAAAAACAGTCCATCATAGTTATTGTTGGTGTCAGAGGTGAGCTGAGGGAAGATGGCATAGGGAACAAAAAATGACTGCTCCACTCAATAACTTTCCATTATTCACTGTCATCCCTTTGCAACTCTGCACAAGCCACACATACTGAAAAGTATAGAGGTGTGTGATTTTTCAGTCATTTGCACTTTTTTTGTATTTAAGAAGACCAATTTTTTTTAGCTCTTACCAATAAATTATACCACAGACTCTGTCACTTCATATCTGATGTCTCCCCAAGTCTGGCATGCTGTGTTCCATTGACAGATAAATTTAGCATCTAACTAATTGTCCTCTTTCTATTTCTACATCTGTCACTATTGTTACTGTTGTAATAGTTTTACCTCTTCCCACAGATATCCATTTCCACGGTATATACTTTACTCCTCATCAAAACTGCACCAATACTAATATATTAACTTCAGAAATCTTCATTCAGGTGGCACAACTTATATCACCAGTCCACATATTGTAATTTTATCCATTTCAGTAATTCTTTCATATATTGATTCATCCAATACATTAACCCCATTATTTTTTGGTTCATTATCCCATTTATATATTCAAAATTTTTAATGGACTATTGTAATTGATCTCACTTTTAAATATCCCTATATGCTGTACTCACTTCTTTCCTTATTATACTCACCTAGTGATATCAAAATGCAGGTTAAGCCCCAAACATCCACAACTTGTCCTGAAACTAAGGAATTAGATGTGGATATGAGGGATAATACAGTAGTCTTGATATTTCTCATTTTATAGTCAGGATGCTGAACCTCTATTTTTCATTTTTGTTTAACTTTCCCTCATTACTGATTAACTATTGTATCTTTTCCTTTTCTCTGAAAACCTCTTAACAAACTCTCCTCCTCCACGTAATCTCAGCTGATATATTTACTTTTCGATTTAGAGAAAATACTGAATAAATTAAATGGACACTCACTCAGCTTTTGAGGACCAGTGTATAAACTGCTCTATGTCTGTACTCCTATTGTCTAGTTTTCTTTCATATGGATGGGAGACATGTCCCTGCCCCTTTCAAATGAAAATCAGTTCATTAGTATCGGACTTCCAACTGCTCTTGTTTTATTTTTCTTGCATAGCAGTTTCTCTCTCCCTTAGGAATCATTTCCTGCAACATACAGCACTCTCTAGAAGATCCCATCTTAAAAGAAAGAAAAATGGTTAAATACAATATTTATCCCTGATGCTATATTCACGTCAAGCTATTGTTTTATTCCTTTGCTAATATTGACAGAAATACCTTAAGAAATGTTTCTTTAATTATTTACTCCTTTATTTAACGTTTACTGATTTTAGCATTCAACAGGTAGGCTTTTCTCCACCCTAAAACAGCATCTTCCAAGGTCAACATAAACTTAAATGTTGTAGGTCCATGATCAAATAATTATGAAATAGGATTTAAAAATAAATCTGCATTTTTAATTCCAAATCTTAAAAGCAACATTTGTAGAATAGATGGCTATTTTGAGGAACAAAAAAATATATAAATATTAAAATTTATATAAACCATATATTTATAAAATATTAAATAAAATAAATTTTAATATAAAACCATATTGCATTACTCCACTGACTCATCATGTACTAATGGGAAATTTATATCATTAAAAATTCTGATTTTATTACTAATAGAACATCAAAATGTAAGTTACCCAAAACAATAATTTTAACTATTATCTTAAAATTAAAATGATAGTAATTTTCTTGTTTATTTGTTTTTATTTTTTCCCTAGGCATATACTCTCCAAATACTGAATACACTCCTCAGTTTTTTGGAAATCTGGTTTAAATTTATTAGAAAGTACACAATTCCTCTATATCTTCTAAAGTCAGATAATAATAGTGTATTTATATTACCACCTAAGATTTTAATATGTTGCTCAATAATTGGAGGAACTTTCAACTTTTTCTTGTTCAGGTAAATTTATGTGAGGCTATATATTGCCAAGTGTTTTTTTACAGAATTGTTTGTACTATATGCACATATAGTGAAATTTCTTAAAATAAGATACAGTGCACTTTTCAAAAAGTATTATATAAGAAACTTAGAAACATGATACTAACACTTTAATGTCATTTATAATATGCATTTTAATAATATATTTAAATATTGTTAACCTTTTAAAAGATATATGGTAAAAGATTTCACAGAAATGAAATATTAGTGCTTAGATTTTCTTCATGTTCTTAAAAATTATTGGACATGTACAATATACTAAGTTGACTAATGTGTATCTGTCTTTGGAGTATCAAATATAAATTTACTTAATTGCTTAAAATATACATCATTGCCAAATGGAATAGAAATCATAAAGACATAAAGAAAGTTACACTCTTTAGTATCCTGAACAGAAACTGTTCAGTATTGCATTTTAGAAAATTGAACGTGAGATGGTGAAGGAACATTCATTGGAGCTGTTTGTAAATCCTATATTTTAAAATCATCTTCACAGAATGCACTCAGATACTTTGAATTTCATATATTGATAATGCTGACATATACAACACTTTTTTTATCCCTTTGGGTTTAGAGTGTTCGAATAACATGAATTTCAAATAATCTTTGACGTAAGGATACGATGTTAAACGATCTGGCTGCCATCAGAATGAGAAAAGAAGCAAACATGTGAACATGCTGATACTGACTTTCCAGCGTCTGATCCTTTATGGAGGAGCCGGTTCTTTTCCAGACTGATTACTCTGTCATTCACTGGAGCCTATCTTGTCTGGGGCTGTCACACTTGGTCTTTGACATTAACAATAAGATTAAGGCCAGCACTGACTGTCACAATAGCAGCCAGAGCCTAGGAAGACAGTAGGGTGCCTGCTCTGATACAATTACATTTAAAGGGAGACCAGTAAACGTGTACTTCTGATCATTTTCTAACTATACCCAGGGAAAAAAATTGCTGAATTTCTATACACTTTAAGTTCACAGTGTAAAAGACATAAACAATGTGGACTAGATTATTTGTTGATACTCTTAACACATCTTTGTTCTGGTGATGAAAATCTCCCTAGAAAAATTTGCATAGTCTAGAATAAGTAAAGAATAGTTTGAATGAGCTTAAATCTTCCATTTGTGCTTGGCAATGCATAATTTCTCAGCATGAATGGTGTGAGTTTATACTGCTCTTCTGTATTTTGTCATCCATTTCAGTAGTGTCCACGTCAGAGAAGGAATCATTTTTTTAATAAAAAACAATAGTATGAAAGGCCTTCTGCTTTTAAGCAAATATATTTTTCTTTATTTTTAACTTAAAATCTATATAAAATATGGATATATATATATATATATATATATATATATATATATATATATACACTTTATCTCCATGTTTACATTTTTATAAAAGAAACTTTCTTGCTAGTGCATATGTTAACTTGAAAGAATAGTATTGAATAATGTGGAGATTTTCTCATAAAAGACAATGAATTAAAGGAGACATGGCATGAAGGTAATGAGAGATTAGTAATCATATAAAACAAGCTGAGATCTCTGAAAAAAATAGTACTTAAAATAGCATCAAAAATAATATTAATTTCCTATTCTCTATATCAAAGTACCACACACTTATTGTATGCTCAAAACAGCACATATTTATTATCTGTCATATCTTTAGGTCAGGAGTCTAGGCACAGCTTAACTGGATCATCTGTTCATGACCTCACAAGGGTTCAGTCAAGATGTTTGCTGTGCTGTGTTCTTATCTGGTGGCTTGTCTGGAAAAAATCTGCCTCCACTATCATTCAACTATTTGGGGGCATTTATCCTCTTGCAGCTATAGGGGAATTTTCTTGCTGGTAATAGGCCTGGAGTCACCTCCTAGAGGCTACCCATGGCTCCTTGTCATGTGGTTCTCTCACAAGCCCTGTCACAATATGATGACATTCTACTTCAGAGCCAGCAAGAGAGTCTCCAGTCTGCAAAAACTGAGTCTTTTATAATGTTGCTTGATCAAGGGAGTAACATTTGTTTTCTGTTCATCAGAAGCAGTTCACTGTTCCAGCCTAACCAAGGGTGTGACCCATTGAGAATCATTCTAGGTTGGGTACTGCACACTCATTATGAAAAAGTGTTGTGTTTTGAAAGTGACTATGATTTTAAAATAATAAGAAAGATAAACGGACAGATAGATACGACAATTCAGCAGTACTCGGGTTATGAATGGGGTTTTAGAACAGAAGAATGTCCAGTTCAGGGACTTTCACAAGGTCAAATTCAGCCATGTTTTATAGTTGGAAATCTGTGTGCACAAGAAAAGAGTGTTTTGAACATAAAGCATGCAATCTTGAAGAGCGGAAACTATGCTTTATCCCCCATGCTGTGCAAGATCTATGTTCCACTCTTTCCTAGAGTTTTCTGTGCCTCAGGAAGCTAAACTTCATGAACAGTTTCAGTGGACTCATTGTTGTCTGGTTTCCACTTGAACTTGGACAAAGGGAGGCACGTGAGAAAGATCAGAGTAAAGTAGAAATAATAATTTACTCTTTTAAATGTAAGAGTAATACATTTAATACAGTAATAAAAGAGTAAAAAATTAAATGCTCAATTTTTAGCATTTACCTACTTTCTGTTTACTGCTGTGAAA
Source organism: Rhinolophus hipposideros (assembly GCF_964194185.1). Lineage (NCBI taxonomy): Eukaryota > Metazoa > Chordata > Mammalia > Chiroptera > Rhinolophidae > Rhinolophus > Rhinolophus hipposideros. The sequence continues at coordinate 85,918,354 of NC_138050.1, read as the reverse complement.
CAGAAATAAATGAGATAATGATGAGAAATTGCCTGTAATTGGGACCTGAAATTGGTCACCTCTGATTTGGAATGTACTTGTTTACAATTCCAGGGTTTGTCACTATAGGGGAGCAAAATTTGCCATCCCAAATATGTCTCTTTTGCATGAGGATTAATTTGGTCTGATTATTGTTAAGAAAACCAGAATATTAATAAAGTTTTTTTTGTTACCTCCCCCAAACTGCCTAAAAGAATTTAAAATAGATGGCCTGTTCCTGGAAGAACTATCAATCATAATACATTCTGAACTAGGTATGGCAGACAGGGAAAAACCTCATGCCACCCAATGTCTCTAGATGGCCCAGCAAGCATTGTTTACTAAACATTAACTCTTCATCTCCTTGTGAATTGCTTCACTTTTCTTTGAAGGCTCTTACCTCTTTTTCCTTAATCCAGAATGACAAATTCACCTCATTTTGCCTCACTGTCTTTGCAATTGTCCATGCTTATGTGAATTCCCGTGATTACATATTAAACTTAAATTGTATCCTCTTAAACTGCCTTATGTCATTTTAATTATTCAACCAACCATAAGAACCAAGAAGGGAAAAGGGGAATGTCCCCCTCCCCACACCATTCATATAGTAGTATTTAAAATGCAGCCCATGTTACATTTTTTTTTTTTATTCTATGAACAAAATCAATGTCAATTCAAAACATTCTTGCCTGAATGTGAAGCATTGAGGCCAGACATGTATCATTTATAATTCTACTTCTTAAACCCTATGGTTTATGAATCCTTTTTGCTTGCTAGCTTTGGCACCTGTGTCTCCATTTCATAGTTTGGAGATTATTTTTTTGCCACATGAAGTCTTTAATAGACAAGAGAAACTTGGAATTGTATTTTAACAAAGATCCACATATTCTGCCTTAGAGAAAGTAATAAAATACAGTTGGTCCTTCGCATCTACAGGCTCTGCATCCACAGCTTCCACCAACCTTGGATTGAAAATACTCGAGAAAAAAATGTTACTTGATTTGTGATGTGTACTATGGAGTCAGGCCTATGATGATTTATCTATACTGAACATGTGCAGACTTTTTTCTTGTCATTATTTCCTAAACAATACAGTATAACAACTATTTACGTAGCATTTACATTATATTATTATAAGTAATCTAGAGATGATTTAAAGTATATTGGAGGATGTATGAAGATTATATGCAAATACTGAGGCCATTTTATATAAAGAACTTAACCACTCATGGATTTTGGTATCTGAGGGGGTATCCTTTATCCAATCCCACACATACACAAAAGGATGACTATAGATCAAAACTAATCCCTCCATCTTTTATAAAGAGGACTCAGTTGTTATAAAGCCTCTTGGTTGTAAACTGTGCAAAAACTCTCAAGTTAGCCCCTCAACTAGAAGGGAAAAAGGCATTCATAAGTTTGAATGAGCACTAAAGTGTAGACTGATGCAACTTTGTGCACAAAGATAACAAAAATTTTAATGAGAAGGACATTATATTTTTAGATTTTTCTTCCCATTTATTTTCTTGTTAGTTTTACACTTGAGGGGATCAGGATTGTTAATGATATTTTTCTACTTATAGTAGATTATCAGAGAGATTGCTTAAAAATACAGAAGTAATTCTGGTGAAACCTGTTTAATCACTTCATTCCCAACAATCAATGTTTGTCTTTGTCCATTCGGGTTGTTATAACAAAATTAATATCACAGAATGGGTGGTTATACACAAAATAAATGTATTTCTCCCCATTTTGGAGGCTAGAAGTCTGAGATTGAAGTGCCAGTGTGGTCTAATGAGGGTCCTCTTTCAAGTGACAGAATGTCTACTTCTTGCTGTGTCCTCAAGTGGTGGAAGGGATGAGGTATCTCTCTGGGGATTCATTTATAAGGTCACTAATCCCATTCATGAGGTGTCCACCCTCATGAACTAATCACTCCCCAAAGGCCTCACATTGTAATACAATCACATCAGGCATTAGGTTTTAAACATAAATGTTTGGGGGACTCGAACAACAGCCTATAGTGTTTTTCTTTACTTATTGATTACAAGAACCATCATTTATTAATAGTTATATTTAAAAATATAATATGGTACCAATCTCAGTTCTGATCATTCTGCTCATCAGTTTGAATGTATGGAGGGGTTTTCCCCCCTCCACTAACAAGCATTTCTGCCACATCAACTGGGTGTCTTACAGTTCACCACAATTCTGACACTGTCTACCCAGAGGTAGCATCAGATCCCACAGACTAAGGGCCTAGTTCTACAAGACTGCTCTCTCACAAACCCACTTCAGACACCAGTTGCAAGTCTAGTTTGACACTTGTACTTCTGACCGAATGGTTACAGATGGTAGGTTCCAACAACTCCTTCCTTGGCTTTGATTAATTTGCTAGAGTGGCTCTCAAACTCAGATATACATTTTACTAACTAGATTACTGATTTATTATAAAAGAACATAACTCAGGAACAGCCAAAGGAAAGAGATGCATAGGAAATACGGACCCCCAAGAAGAAAGATTTACCTGATATGAACCTTGAGAAGGAATTTGTCTGCTGAGATGGATTTCCCATGGTCAACCCAGGACCTGACTTTTATAAATAATAGGACCCTGTGGCCATTTGCTGACAGGAGCTCCTCATTTTGTGTACCACGAAGAACCTCAGACTGAACTTTGAGCTTCCCACATTATGACCTGCTTATTTTACACCATCTGAGTTAACCACTGCAGGGAAACCCTGTTTTCATGTTTCTACCAATGGACTGAGACCTGCCCATCCACAAAGAACTACACAAATTTCATCCTTGTTTGCATCTATACTGACCAATCAGAACTGCATAACTAGGATATCTCGTTTGCATAAAATGGGGAATTTTGGCGGTAATCAAAATGGCCTCCCATTTGTCTCAGTAGAGCACTATTTAACTTGCTACCTGAATCAGTGTCTTCCAGGCTGCAGCATCTTTTGTTCAAATAAATGCTGTTTATACTTTATTATAGTCTAAAACTAATTTTGTTTTACAGTAAGGTATGGGGAAAGGGTGCAGAGCTTCCATGCTCTCTAAACCTGCCACTTTCCCCAAATATCCACATGTGCACCAGCCTGAATGCTCTCTGATCCCTCTTTTTTTTTTTTTTAAGGAGGCTTCATTACATAAGAATGATTGATAAAATCATTGGCTATTGGCAATTTATTCATCTCTAGTCCCTCTCACCTCCCCAAAGGTCAGGGGGATGAGACTGAAAATTCTAACGCTCTAATCACATGGTTTGTTCTCCTAACTAGTCCCCATCTATAGGTGTGGGTCCAAAAGTCACTTCATTAACTTAACAAAAGACACCACGTTTAACTCTCCATCACTTAGGAAATTCCAGCGGTTTTAGATGCCTCTGTGCAAAAAATGAGACAAAAACCAAATACTGTTGACCTTTGAACAAACAGGGGACTTTGATCATGCCAGGTACACTGGAGCCCCCATGCAGTAAAAAATCTGCATATAACTACTGACTCCCCCCAAAATTAACTACCAATAACCAACTATAACTGGAAACCTTACCAATAATATAAATAACACATTTTTTCATGTGTCAGCACATATTTTGTATGTTATATGTATTATATACTGTAATCTTACAATAACTTAAGCTAGAGAAAAAATGTTATTAAAGTTGTAAAGAAGAGAAAATACATTTACAATATTCACTGAAAAAAAATTCACATGTAGGTGGACCTGTGCAGTTCATACCCGTGTTTTAAGGGTTAACTGTATATTATTCTTATAAATCATAATATCAAAAATTATACACAACTAGTCCAACAGAACTTTAAGAAATACTTTAGCCTGCTAAATGTTAGCAAAATATATAGACTTTGAATCCATTTTCTTCTTTTAAAATGACCACTTTTGTGTATTATATATTGATTGAGAGACATGAAAGTGATATTCAAAGAGAAATCACAACATGATTTTAAATATAAGCATTCCTCGAGTAACCTACCCAATATGCATTGTCAGACTTACTGACCTAAGTAAATGTTTCCTAATTTAATAGAAATAATGTACAAGAAATTAAACCAACTGGCTGGATGTAAAAGAAGAATTTAAATTGAAGTTTCCCATCATATGGATGGATTTTACCATAAATAGTGTCATTCTTGCCAGATTTCATGTGCTTTATCTGCTATTTTTAGTGGCAGAGCAGGGGGCAGAGTGGTGGACTGTTGGCAAGGGCCTCATGTGCAGACGGTTGACCTTTGCAAGAGAGCCTGTTTGGTTACAAGAGTATGTCTCAGGTCTGGAATATTTCCTTATGTGAAGATAAGGAGCCTGTGCTGAGCATACTGCCTTATTTGGTAATATTTACTTCTGTCCTGTATTTGACATGTACTTCTTTGTTCTGCTTATTGTTTCCCAGTGGAGAAGAAGTGGGTTCTTTGCCAGAGCAAAGGCACAAGCAGACCGTCTCTCCCATCAACCGCTATGCCTGGGAGAACTGGCCGTGGGGGACCAACGCTTATTATTGAAGCCGATCTCACGCTGTTTCTTCTCACTGTGAGTAAAGCCCCATTTGACCCATCCCCTATATAAGTTGTATCTAACTTGGCCACTCTGACACCTGCATACTATACAGTGGGTTCATACCCTGGGGCAGCTGCCCCTGCTGGCAGGTGTCCTTATGCTCTTCGCTATATTCCGTGCTATGGGACTTCTCCCCCCAAGGCGGTGACGAGTGTCTCTTACTTGAGAACTTACTATTATTACTTATTTTAAGTTATGATATATATTTTATTGTTAAACATGAAAATTAATCTATCTTTTGTTTAGATCTTCTTTTACTTAAAAATGCATGATCCACACATATGCTGAAACCGATAGTGAATGCAATTGGTTTCTCTTTCTTTTGTCTTTTTCTTTGTTTTTCTGCTCTGGCTCATGCAGGAGGGTTATTTAAACCCTTATTTCTGCTACAGCCTCAAAAGTGATGCAAATAGCTTAAGAAATTAATACTTCACAAAAGTAAAATTAGATTTAAAAACTTGATACAGTTAATAATACTTCCCTTTTTTTTAAGGGGGCAATGGGATGGTTCTGATAAGCAGCTCATTTATATCCCTTTTGGGGTAGAAAATCTTGCTCTTATAATGATTTCAAATATATCCCTAATAGGAAATAACTATTCTTTAAGATCCCTTAACTCCATGTAGCTATATGTTGTCATAATTTCTAGAGAAATTTGAAATTAAACCACTTTCTAGTTAGCAGTACGAAAAATCTGTTCTATTCTACTTTTACTCCAAAGAAAAGTTACAGGCTCTTAGGAAATTCCCTTAGGAGATTAGAAAAAGTCCTTTTCTTTCTATCTTTCTTTTTTCTTTTTCTTTATTTTCCTGCTCTGGCTCATTCAGGAGGGTTGTTTAAACCCTTATTTCTGCTACAGCCTCAAAAGTGAGTGCCACCTGTTTAATAGAGCAGGGATGCTTTGTTATTCACTGTCCTGTTAACTATCCTGTTAACCAAATTCTTTTCTGGAATCCTTGAATATTAAATCTCCCTTTATCATTTATTTATTGTAGACTTTGTCACCTTTTATTCAAAATGCTCTTGGACCTACTTTTTATTACTTACAACACTTAAAGTAGTGTGTTGCATTCACAATATTAAATTTAATTAAAACTAAATTTAACTAAACCTAAATTTAATTATAACTAAAATTATTGATTCAGAAGAAATCTTCTCAAATCATATCTCATAAAATAAATTAAAAATAAAATAATCAATGTGATTAAATCTAATGACTTTTGAGAAATATAACTAATTTCCAGAAAAATATACTTTTGTGGCAATATGTTAAATGTATTTTTTGGACTCTGAAGCCCTATAAAAAGGCATTATTATATTGATTATTCTCATTTTTTAAGAGAAATAAAGATTCACTCATAAATTGACTCCATTTCAGTATCTACAAATAAAACCAAATAAAATATATGTAACTGGAAATGTGGGAAGATAATGCTGGCTGCTTAACTAAATGTGGGCTTTCCTTCTCCTGGACTCACTTATCTTGCTTTCAAGCCTGATTTACCTAGTTGTGGCCCGGGGATGCCATCTCAGTCCAAAATATTCGGGAAGAGATGCAGTGTGCCACTTCCACATGGCCTCATGGATCTGATTTACAATCTCTCTTCTATCTTCTACACTCTTTCACCCCCTGTTGGTTACTACCTCTTCCCAGGGCAACTTGCTGTTTAATGACTTCCTAAATCAAACTCTCAGCTCTTGAGCAAAACAAAAACAATATTTGTCTATTATTATTTTTAGAGCTAAGCCTCGATTACCATTAAGCCATGGAAATGCAGGTGCTAATTTATTATAGCAGATACCATGACCTTACATTAATGCATTATATCCATATAATGGTAGGTAATAGTGAACTGTAAAATAGAATTTCATGTTTATATTTCTTATGAATTAGTCTTGATAAAACTTATAATTTAAGACAATCAATTGCACAACTACAACATTTGACAATGTTTTGCTGTTCATTTAAGTTGATTCATGGTAACTTAAAAAGTTGAACCAATCTGAGATTTTATCCTCATACAATAAAAAAGCCTTACAGATTATTGGCATGCTCAAGCCTGTTTTTTTTCTTTTCCATTTATTTATGGCTTAAGTCATTAATTAAAAGCCCCTTTCTCCTTAATCATATGTTGCATGTTTCCTAATATCTCCTCCCTTTCATCATAACACAGTCATCTACAATATATGATGGGAGAGACTAGAAAAGTAGGAAAAAAGCATAATGAAGAGAATCAGAATAAATAAGCTTGTCAGTACAAATTTGAGCCGATTTTTAATGTAAATTCTGTGCCTACCTGTGGTGACTTTTGACCGTATATCTCATAAATCTGGAAAGGTGTATTTTGCTACCAGTTTAAACTTAGATCCCTTCCTCTTGTCCAGACAAATGCCAAAAGATCTCATATATATATCATATATATATAACAAGGGACTCAAACATATTCCAAAAAAAAAAGATAAGAAAGAGAGTAGCTTACGAAGCAGTGTGGTTCCCTTCATTTATATTCATTCTGCACAGGAAAATATCCTTTTAATCGCGGAGCAGTTGGGTCTGCAGACTCCTATGCTTAGGGCTAAATGGATCTTGGAGGGCTTCTAGCCTAAGACTTGGAACGTATATGAGCCTGAAAATGTCAAACAAAAATATATCAATACAAGCAAAATGTAATTAAATAAATAACTATAATCTGAGAAATGCATTCGTATATTCATGTTAAGATATATATTTAATTTTGGACACTGCTATAAGTTTGCTATCCTAAAATAACCCGTCTGCATTTGTAGGCCCTTAACTTGACTTCCTTACTTCCTTTCTCTGAAATAGTTTTGCTTATCATAAAGGGAGGTAATAAATGTCAGGTTATAGGTTTACAGTGAGGGTTGAATGAGGTAGGACAATTGAAGCCCATAAACTGTCCAATAAGTGTGATTTGTTCTTGGCATCATGATTATTAATAATCGTGATGGAGGTACTGGTTGTAGCACAGGAGTAGTAATTGTTTTGTTTCTTTTTCAATTTCTGCTTCCTCATATGGGTATCTCAGAAATATGCCTTTTAGATAAAATTGCAAAATTTTTCTCACTTCATTTAGAATCAGATGCACACACTGTTTTCCAAATTCTAACAAAAAATAGTCTTAGCATTTATGAAAATAGCTTTTTGTGAACTGATCCGATTTGTTAGTTCAAGAGAGAAGATTAATAGGCAGGGACATTTTATGTTTGTCATAAATGGCATCTGAGAAGCAGTTTTTATTTTCGATCTCCAAAATGTGCCACATTGTAATTTCAAGGACTATATCTAAATATTTTAAACAAACTCAGTAAGGCAAAATCAATTGCCATGTTTTCAATTCAGGTTAATTTTGCCATATAATGTTTCTTTGTAATGGCAAAAACAATACCAGTACATAAGCAGTATATACAGCTTCATTTAAAATCCTGTGACTTAATAATATTCAAGATGCTGAATACTGAGGGAAAATATGTGCCACATACAAATATTTTTTCTAAAGATTAAATAAGTTAAACCCTGTAAAGTATATAATAGCACTTTTTCAGCAATTCAATGTGTATTGAGAACTATTACAAAACATGCACTCTGTGCATATTAAGCAAACAATTTATCTGCACAAATAATATCAAATTAGAACATACTTCAAGAAGTAAAATTTACTGATAGTAACTTTTCTGTGCAATGTTTCAAAGTATAAATAATGAAACACAATTTTGCATGTATGATTGAAAACTTTTTTCTGTTGATATTCATTTCCAGCCTCATTAATTTATTTTATTGTCTTTAATTGACAGTCTATTATATTTTGAGCCTAAGAACTTTTAGCGCAGTGTAATAATGCATGGAGATATTTTCCAGCTAGCATACAATTCTTGAAGTAATACTAATTGCCACTCTTACTTGTATGTTTGACAAAATGGAAGCCAAACATATTCTTTGCCCTCATTGTATTAAAAGCAAGTAAAACTGGTTATTATGGTTACCTATAATTAATTATAATATTCAAATCTTTTAGCTTCTTTATAATATTTGATTCAATGGGCATTGATTTTTTAAAGGGATCGATACCCCATTACAGTAAACACAGTCACCTGGAATACCAAAATTATATTGTTACATTGATTTTAAGAATCCATTTGACTCAGATAAGTTGACAGAAGACTGCGCTCATATACAAATATGAATAAGATAGAGAGGGTAAATTAATTCATTAAAGAAATCTGCAGTTTTTTAACGAAAAGAGTTACAAAAGAAGTGATTTAGTCAGTACGATTAGTAATTTTCATTGATATTGTTAGAGAAGTAGTATTCACTTTTCATTTTTTCCAACCAAAATCTACTGAACACTTTCTGAGTTTGGCATTGTTAGAAATGCTATTGATGTAACAATTAACAAAAAGACATTGTTTATTTCCTCACGGAATTTGTAATTAGGTAAGGGTAAGTAGAAAACAAATACATAATCCAATAAATGAGGAAGAAAATTTCAGGTGGCGATTAATAGTGTGAACTACGTAAAAAAGAGAATGGAGTAGAGTGTGGGGTGGCAAAACCAGGCCACTCTGTTGAAGTAATTAGAAAAATGAAACCTAGTGAAACAATGCTTCATTGGAGACTTGAATGATGAAAAAGGACTAAACTATGTGATGACGTGATAGAAACCCAGGGATAGGATGTGATGTGATGGGGGGAAGTTGGTTAAAAAAGCAGTTTTAAAATAATAACCTTTAACCTACATTTTGATTCTAAAATCAATCGAGGTATAACATCTAGGAGATCTACAGCACTTCCTAAAATTGTAAGCAACTTGTGTGTGTGTGTGTGTGTGTGTGTGTATGAGAGAGAGAGAGAGAGAGAGAGAGAGAGAGAGAGAGAGAGAGAGAGAGAGAGAGAGAGAGAGAGAGAGAGAGAGAGGTCAAGGAGAGTGAGAGGGAGGAAGTGATGAAGGGAGGGAAGGAAGAAGCAGGAGAGAGCCCAAAAGCGAGTCTTGTGTGTATAAATGGACATTGTGGTGTTTCTGTACCTGCTTTCATTAAACTGTCAATAATATCTAAGACACAAGTTCAAGAACTATCAAAATAAAGTATTTTCAATAAATATTTTCATAAATGAGATGAGAGACAAAAAAATATCAAATTGTTGGGCCAACTTCACTTATCTTATTATTTTTTGTATTACTATAATAGCTTAATTTGTTAAATTTGACACAAAAATTCATTTATAATTTGCTTTGTATTATCATTATTATTATTATTATTGTTATATTATTATTATTATTATTATTATTATTATTATTATTATTATTATTTTCTACCAGGAATTACCGTTTCCATTGACAGAAAACTGGGAAAGGCAAAGAGATGCTAATGCTGGGAAAAATTAACCATGCCATCTGTTTGGATGAAGATGCAAAATAATCACAAGCGTTGGGGACCTTCAACACTCCAGGCAAAACTGGATTCACATTTGCTTTCTTTTTCAAAAATAATAGGTTTTTTTGCTTTTATCCTTTTATAAGTAGTTAACTCAGTAACCATTTTTAGAAGACATGAAGTTCTGTGTTAAAAAAACGTGCACTGCTACAGTATACATGCAAATAGGCCACTTTCCCTAAAATATTTGACAATTTGTTCAGCTATATCTGAAAAAAAAAAGTGCCAAAATGATAAACTGCCAAGTTGAGAGACTTAATTAAGGAAAATTTATACCAATTTAATTGCTTCTGATCTCATATTATTTTTATCTTAATTAATTACCTTTGCTTTGGGCAAAATAAAGAGTACTGAAATGAGTGGAAGAAGAATTAATCAAATTCAGTCAAGTTACTTGCTTGTTACTTTTGTAAAATATATTTGGGAGAAGAAAATGAATCCTTTGGCTCGGATTCACTGTTGAAATTATGTTTCAATCACTTGTGCCATACTTTATTTTTATTAGTGATAAAATTTAAATCATTTTTAAAGGATGGATGGTAAACGGCCAAATTCTGTCATTTTTATTGGTTATGAGAAAGGATTTAGGAAAAACTTCACAGATATTTTAGTTAGAGCTTTAATCTATTTTTACCCAAGTTGATCAGTGTGAATTTAACTATTTTTCCACTTCACTACTAGATAAAGTGATGATGTGATCAGAAAGGAAACCAATGTAAGTAAATTAAATTATTGATAACTCTAGGTATTTAAATGGTTATTTTATAGGTTTTCATAGCATCAAACCCATTACATTTAATTGGCACTTTTCTATGTGAGATGTGTGCAATATGATGTGGATTGTCTGTAACAGATTATATTCATATGAAAATAAACTCAGTAATATTAGAGGGTACCACATAAACAGACAGAAATTTAACATGGGAGGAAAGATAAAATTAAAATGAAGGTATCCACTTCTTGAAAACGAATGATCTATTAATTGAATTTATGATCTCAGAAGAGCATTCTCAAAGAAAGATAATTTAAATCAACTTGTTTCATCAACAATCCCAAAAAATTACATATTGCTGTCTGTGAAGCAGATGGCTTTCTGGTTGCCTGTCCTGCTGCTTCTGTCTGCCACCTTTCCCTCTAGCAGCTGTGATACTAGGAAAAAAAAGTCCTTTATTGCCTACGTGATTTGTCCATAATTGCAGACAAATATTTTAAAACATCAGTTTTTGGAGCCTCTAAAAAGAAGAGAGAAATATAAATATTTTTAATGGTAAGCACACCCATAAAGTTTCCAAAATTTCTGGACAGCTTTAAAAATTGAGTAAGGGATTAAAGAATGTCTTCACTCTTTCACTCCTCTCCTGTTCACTCCTCTCACTTCACTCCTCTCACTCCTCTCCTGTTTTCTAGGTCTCTAACTCAGGGCTCGGTGTTGCTGTTTTCTTTGTTAATCTCTTTACAATGGAAAATTATTTGGGGAGAATAACAGAAGAAAGATGATCCTGAGTAGTTGGATACAGATGTTCTCTTGGATATTTATTTTTATGATACTTGATTGATTCATTCCAGTTACATTCAAGCCAGTTCATTAGACATTTGAAATTTCCGTTCTACTGTTATTGGAAAAAAATATATATTCTGAAAATCTTGATGTAAGGCTCTGTAGTATCACAATCATATTAGATTTTTTATAAAAGGCATGTATATTTGACTTTCCAACATTTTATTCCCTAGACCAACAACCAGCATTTATGATTAAGAAATTTCTCTGTAAGTTATATAGCTATCTTTACATTATTCTCCAAAATATGCCAAAAGGATCACAGTAAAACAATTAAGAGAATACTTATTTTGACCTGTATGCTGATATTTAGCTTATGAAAAAATACAGAAATTTTAAATATTTATTTTAACATAGATATACATATATAACTTCCTCATAATGGCCTTAGAATAAATTCAGTAAAGAATAAGGTGAAATTTATTGATGACGATATATATTTTATTTCCCCACATGAAAGATCAAAAGAAAGAAAAGTAAATCCCATAGGAACTGAATTGCAAAAATTTTAAAGTTATAACAGTAAATAAAAGTTGAAGATGCTATTATCATAGCTGGTACCTATAGCCTCATTAAAGCTTTCTCATCAATGAGGGAAGGGCAAAAATCACATTCATTAGCTGGCAAAGGCAGCTGCTCTATGACTTATAAACTAACAGAAATTACCACTGGCAAAGTCATCATGCTCTTAGAGAAACAGCCATAAACCACTAAACGAGGGGAATAATCCTGGAAGAAAACTGTCAGTTAGATATAGAGATAAAAAATATCAGTCAAGGCACCTAGAGGCCATGAAAGAAAGAAAAAAGTAATGAGTTGTATTACTTAAAAAGATCATTGTGGAGAATATTCTAGAATTGAAGAGGCATTCAGATTGAAAAAAAATTAGTAAAGAGGACTAGAAAATTATAGTTGAAATGCTAACATATTAATAAGTAAAATAAAAATGTATCTTCCATAGGGGAAATTCATAAATCAGATTTTTCCATGGAATAATGAAATATACTGACAACAGATTTCTAGTCAGTAGCAATAGATGACAGTGTCTAAACATATGGTGAATATCCTTATCAATCCAGAATATTCTACTTAGCTGATCTTATATATCATGCAATATATTTACTTGTATTATGTAAGTGTGCAAATTATATCTATTTTTAATTTACATTGTAAGTGAAATTGTTTAAGTGCTATGGTATTTTATTTTCTTCTTTTCTCTTTTTAGCATGACCAATTTGAACATGACTTAACGGATGATTTCGCATTTTGACAGCTATTGGTTTTTATAGCAGGAACTACAAAATATACTTAAGAATTCAGGTTGAAGTTAATTCATTTTCCATTTAATTTATAACTATAAATTCTATAAGTCAGAAATTATGTGCCACTGATGCTTAATTTCATTAAATACAAAACATGAGTCCAATTACAAATGAAAAGATAAAGACAAAACTATCTTATATTATTAAGGGATTGTCAGATTATGGTAGAAATCTAAAACTAGGAATTGGGTCATTCTATTGTTATTTGACCTGTTATCTACAGCATTAATTTTCCACCCAACTTTTATTTCTAGGCCGCCATATCAACATAGGAAAAAAAAAATGTACACAGGCAAGTTTTGGAGAAGTTTAAAATCTGAGTATAAAATGTATATATTTAAAAAAAAATCACGACAATAAACAACATGGTTTTGAGTTAAAATTGATGAGGCTTGGATTAATATAATTAACAATAACAACAACGACAATAACATGATGACAACACATATGAGAAACTGCAAGGAGGATTTGAAATGTGTTCTGATCACCAGAATGTAATTAACCTGGGGATTGGTGAGTGGATTTGAGGTTTTAAAACAGACAGCTTCCAGAGAGGACAAGAAAAGATTTTTGGTGTCAAACATTTCATCTTGTTTCTTGTCTCTCTCCCACTTGTTGGCATATGACATCACAATATTCATAGGTGACATTAGGATCTCAGAAGTTCTGACTAATATTGAGGACCATTGAAAACTTGAGCAAGTCAATGACTTTAGATTTCACTCCTTGACATTTAGCTCTGAAAATATGCAGGGCAGATTGGTTGACTACCAAGAGCAATGTCTATTTCAAAGTCAGCTTCTCCTAAAGAAATAAAAGATAAACTGTGAGTAACATAGCTGGCTTCGATGTAGCAGTAAACAAGATTCTGTAGTTATTTGATACCTGGGCTCCCTTCCCAGGGATTCATCTCTTCCGCTGTCCTGAAAATCACTTGAAGTGATTCAGAGTGGGGCCTGCCTTTCTGCCCTTCTCCAGTGTCCTTCACCAAAGGAACAGCTAATGCCTCCACTAGAATACGAACTCCAAGAACAAAATAATAAAAATGCCATCAAATAAAAATATACATATAGCCAACAGCACGTGCTATCTGGTGAAACTGTTAAAGCAGATAGACTAATCCCAAAGATATTAAATATACACAAGAAAATTAGGGTAATATGATTAATGTAATGCAACAATAAGAAATAATAAAAGGAATGTAGAGAAAAATAAAATAAAATGATAAATATAATATAATAAAAAATGAAGTAATAAAATAAAAAATGAAGAAAGAAATAGTGCGATAAATAACACAGAGGGTGTAGATGAAGAATAAGTTACTGAGTTGAAAGATCTGTTTACGTAAGGAAGAATTAAAAAAATAAATTGATAATAATTATATTTTGTAAGATATATGAAAGAGCAAGACAAAAGGAAACAGTCCAATGTCAGAATATTGAAAGTCTCAAATTTTTTTAAATAGAAGAACATGAAATTTGAAATTAGTGAAAAATCCAAAAAAGAGGAGTGTTCTTATTTATTCATGAAGTTCCAAATAAAAGATAAGTAAAAATCTGATCAAGACGTATTAAAATGTGAAAATGAAAACACAATGGCCCCAAATCTATGGGATACAACAAAAGCAGTTCTAAGAGAGAAATTCATAGCAATACAGGCTTACCTCACGAAACATGAAAAAGCTCACTTAAACAATGTAATCTTATACCAGTGGAAGCAGAAAAAAAAACAACAACACCAAAATGTCATAGTAAAATAAAATTTAAAAACATGAATTATAATTTAAAAATTTAAAAATTTTCCACAGAAAAAGAAATGGCCATGCAAAAAAAAGAATGTCTCCTTAGATTCAGATTTTTTTATTGAAATAGAGAATGGCATAGAAAAAAAATGTGTACTGATTTGTCTCAAAAGAAAATGATTGGAAATTAGAATTTTGTCTCTTGCCATATTTTGTTTAAGTAACATACATATTTTCAGAGATATATAAACTTGTGCTGTGTGTGTACATTAACACTTTATAATAATTTAAAATGAACTGATGTAGAAATAAACTAGATCAGAGGACAGTGAAAAAATGTTCAATGACATGAGGTCTGTGATTAAAATAATTTTCAGATTCTGAGTGCCTAAAAATACATATCCATTAAAATTCAATATATATATAAACAAAAGATTCAGTATATAAAAATTGATTTCATTACTGTCTTCTCTCTTTCCCCCCCTTTATTTTGTAATTGGATAAAACATTTTTCAGCTTTACTTTTGCCTTCATAAAACATTATATATTGAGTCAGTGAGCCAAAACTACCCCAAAATGCAATAATCAAATAATTCAGATGGATTTCAAATAATCCTGAGTAGTCCAAATTCCCAAGAAGCAGCTTTCTGCAATGCATTCATTGTTTATGCCAAGACCATGCTTCCCACAGGCTGTTCCAACTAGTAGGAGACTGTGAAGGCAGTTCTGCTTCTGGGAAACACAAAAGTCCTCTGTTGGCTGATTTTTACTAGAAGATTCTGATTTCCAAGCTAAACATTTCTTAGGCTGCATAGCAATGGATGAAATGTCCATCCAAACTTCCCTCATTCTTCCTTTCATTGGGGATCAATCTTGCATCGCCATCCAACTGCAGTTTTATCTTTTTGGACTCCTTTCTCTTTTTCTATTACCATGTGTCCCTGAAAATAAGACCTAGCCGGACAATCAGCTCTAATGAGTCTTTTGGAGCAAAAATTAATATAAGACCCGGTCTTATTTTACAATGAGACCAGGTCTATAATAATATAATATAATATAATGTAATGTAATGTAATGTAATGTAATGTAATATAATATAATATAATATAAAATGGGTCTTATATAAGATTGGGCCTTATATTCATTTTTGCTCCAAAAGACACATTAAAGCTGATTGTCTGGCTAGGTCTTATTTTCGGGGAAACACGGTAGGCGGGTATGCTCTCTAATAAAATCTTTGCATGGTCTTGGTCTTTTCAGAGGCTCTGGATGAACACATACAGAAGGTAAATCAAGGCAGTATATAAAACATGTTGAATAGGAGAATGAACTAGCATCATGAATGCGATGATCCTCCTTTACATCATATCTGTGTCCTTTGATAGTTGATTTTATTTCCATTTACTTTGTATTTCCTTCAAGCTTGACTTCAATTTACCTGACAAGGCTTTCAGTTGAAGTTTAGTTTCTTATGGAGGCTTCCAAATGGCTTTGACTCCATAAAATTACATTTACATATCTCTTCACTGGCTTCTATTTGGTTGATGTCTCTACGTTCATGCCGGGTTTCATTATTTTTTAAGGAAATTATTGCACCATTAATTTCTTTGAGATTTATTAGAATTATTTCTTAGCAATATCCCAGTTTCCTAGGAGTATGTTTCTGATATTCTTAGATATACTTTCTCATGATATGTTACTAATTTATAGCATCTTTACATAGCATAGTATTGCACAATATAACCAAGTTTATGTTGAATCCTTTGGGAGCAGATCGCTCTTTGTTCATGGAATGCTGGGGAGAAATAGAGATGGTAGGGTGAGCTAAAGCAGCCTTAAATTCCTCTTATAAAATCAATCATATTCTCTTTTCTAGAAGCATATGCCTTCTCTGTTTCTGTAGTTCAAAATAGCTAATATTAAATCCCATGTGTCCAAGGCTTTTTGAAATGTGATTTTGTCGTTGATTTTGTTCATTTCGTTTCCACCTCTCATCTATATGAGACTTCTGGGAAAGGAGCTTGTTTTGTTTTCCTTTCTTTCTTTTTGTTCTGTATATTACGTGCAATTTATAGAAAGTAAAATGCAGAATTCTTAAGTGTGCAGTTTTGAATATTAACCTACATCTACTCCTGGGTAACCACCACCAAGATCAAAACAGAGAATATTTCCATCCACCCAGGGAGTTCTGTCATGTTCCTTGATATTCAGTTTTCCTGCCTGGCTTCATAACCACTGCTCTGAATTCTATTAACATAAGTTAGTTTTACTTATCCTAGAACTTTACATAAATGTAAGCATGTGACATAAAAATTAAACTTTGTATGCAGTTTCTTTAGCTTAAGTTGTTGTTAACGTAAGTCCATCGGGTTGCACTCCCCACATTTATTTCTGAATAGCATTCAATATAATTAATTTATAATTTATTTATTTGGTTTTCTTTATGGTGGACATTTGAGCTGTTTCCAATTTGGGATTATTATAAATAAAAGAGCTATGAATAATCTTGAAGATTCTGTGTGTGTGTGTGTGTGTGTGTGTGTGTGTGTGTGTGTGTGAGAACATATGCTCTCATTTCGTGTACGGATTTTAGGAGTGGCACTGCTGGGTCAGATTGAGCATATGCTCAAATGTATTGGAAATTAACACAGATTTTTTTATGGAATTCTTTTCAATTTACACTCTGATTAAACACATACGAGAAACTGAGTTACTCCAACTTGTTCAGTTGGTTTTATCAGTCTTGTGAATTCTAATTATTCTGATGGAGTGGAGTAGTAATTCAAGGTGGCTTATATTTACATTCCAGTAATAACATTAACTACTGATTTGAGCTACTTCAGGGAAATGCATGTTGAAGGCTTTCACCATTTTTTAAATTGGATTATCTGAATTTTTTTTCATCAGTGTTTAGAAGTTTCTTAAACATTCTAACTATGATGTTTTGGCAAGATAAATGTATTGCATTTATTTTCTTCCACTATTTGATTTGCCTTTCAGTTTTCTTAATGATCTTATGTGAACAGTTCTTTTTAAATTTTATAACATCTGTTTTTATGAATTCTGAAACCTGTCCAAGAAGCTTCCACCCAAACCTATATCACAAAACCATTTTCTTGGCTTTTTTTCTAAAATATTTACAGTTTTAAACCTTATATTTAAATTGATGATCTACTTCTAATTAAATTTTGTGCGTGGTGTGAGGTAGAAGATGAGGTTAACTTTTGCCCATATGGATATTTAGTTACCTTCACCAAGATTTATTAAGAATATTTTACTTTCCTTTCTTGGGGTCATCTTCAAATATCAAGTGACCACATAGTGCAGGTTTGTTTTTGAAATGACATATTTCAATTTCATTGATCTATTTGTCTACCCTTGTATCAATACCACACTCTCTATATTACAGTATTTTATGCAACAATTTAGATGGATATCAACGAAATCACACTGAGTGGAAAAAAATCTGAAAGGGTGCATATTATATGTTTCCATTTATATAATAATTTGAAAATTACAGACATGAAGAACACAGTAGTGACTTCCAGAGATTATCAGAATAAAAAACACATTGCACTATAAAGTTCCCATTTTTAAAATGTGTCCCTCAAAAAGTTGATGATATCAATGTATTATCATTATAATGGATTACCTCCTTAAAATTAATATGACAAAAAAGAGACAAAATATTTACCAAGTATAAGTATTTAATTCTAATTATTTTAAAATATAATATAATTTTTAAATATAATCTAATTAAATCCTTTAAAATATAATCTAATTAAAATATTTATAAAAATAAATAATAATGAAATTTAGAATAATTGAATGGGTAAGAAAGGTACCTATACTTATTATCCTTTACTTTCATCAGCATTATGATGTTGTCTGAGGATAATTCATAGAAGCCCTTGGTGGCACGTCTCAGTAAAAATGATCGAAAACAATATAGAAATATGAATAAAAATAATGTATAGATAAATGCAATATAAAAATTATAATCACCAGGAGAGAACTATACATTTTTCTATATGGATAATCAAAACATAATGAACCTTAATTACCTTAATTAAATTCGGTCTATAAAATAATGCCAAGTATTAATTTTCCATGACACAAGTACTCTTGTTGCTCAGCAAATGTTAAAATACATTTTGGAAAACCCCATAATCTCTTATTTAAGTGCATATATATAAAACAAAATTAATATGATTAATACATTAATAGGGTTTTTTCCATTATTGTTCTTTAAACATTTAATTAATAACTTTTTAAGCAAGAAATATTAATATCTTTAATATCTATAATTTATAATTATACTTATGACAAGAGTATATTCAGGATTACATTTTCTTGAATTTGCAACTTAATGCTATAGAATAATTTGTACTTCAAGCTGATCATAATTTATACGCATATATAAAGATGACACTTTTGTTACCTAACAAAGTGCTAGTTACTGATTATGCTATAATATTAAAACACAGATTTAGGCAATATTAAAGTTGATGAATATATAGCTATGGAATGAAAATATTGTAACTGCTAATGTTAAGGATGAAAAGAAAACAATTTTAAAGTTCATCCTGCTCGCTTTCTCAATGATACCTAAGATATCCCTTATTAACACTTTTCTATTATTCAAATAACGTAACTGACTTGTCTTTATGCTACACACTCTCCTAGCCTTGGGCTCTATATACTTCATGGAAGTCCCATGGAAACTAATTGGCAAACTATTGTGGGTTCATTCAAGGTCTGAGACTCATTGGGATTCTAAACTCTCGCACTAGCCAATTCTTGCCACTAAATGTTGGAAAATGTTGCCCTTACTCCATCACATGTCCTCTGTCACTGCTGAGTTTGCACAGCTTCCCAGGGAGCATCAGCAACGTAAGCATTACATGATCTATTTCTTGCTAAGAGGGCTTATTTCTCTGGAAGATACCTCATTTATATTTCTAAGAAGCTATTATTTTGTAGCTCATCTAATGTTATATTCCTAAGAAGCTACTATTTTGTAGCTTATCTAATGTTTTCACAATGTTAGTGTGGAAATGAAAATCTGCAAATTTGAACACCCTGACCTGAAGAAGCCCATAACTGTTTATTGAAAAACTAAAAAAATATAGGTATTTTACTGGGAAGTGAGTTTAAAAATTTACTTACAAATACTTAAGGAATACTAAGTAAATTATAAAACAAATTGTAGAGAGTTCATAGATGAGTTATAGTAAACCATAGGATAGGAATTTTTTGTTGTTATTTAAATCTTTCCAGAATCCAGAACACAATTTAAAAGCCTCAACTCATTGTTAGGCAGGAATATGGCCGATATCAAATTGAACACAGTCTAGAAAATGTAAACCACAACATAAGCTTATGTATGATCACAGTCTGGGCTAGTATTTAGCCAGCGTACAACATAGGGACCAGAATGGTTACTAACTGGTTGTGTCCCTTTGGTGGTGGTATGGCTGTGCAAGTTCTCTATCCCCTCTGTCTGACTGGCAAGTGTCAGAGTTTGGTTGGCTGGTGTCTATTCTATCGTAAGTATTAACTAAATTATAAAATCAATGTTATAGTTATGTGTTATTTCCACCCTTTCTTTCACAATATTTTTATTCATCTAACTCTATTTTTCTAATACACAGTGCTCCTCTACTTAAGATGGAGCTATGTCCCAATAAACCTAAGTCTAAAATATTGTTAGTTGAAAATGCATTTAATACACCTAACCTATAGAACATCATAACTTAGCCTAGCCTACCTTAAACTTGCTCATGACACTTACATTATCCTACAGCTGGGCAAAGTCATCTAACACAATGAATACACTATGGAGTGTTGGTTTTTTACCCTTGTGATCACGTGACTGGCTGGGAGCTGAGGGTTACTGCTGCAGCCATCTCACTAACTCTTGAAAAGATCAAAATGCAAAATTTGAAGTATGGTTTCTACTGAATATACTGTTTTTGTACCATCAAAATGCCAAAAATTTGTAAGTTGAAATATCGTAAGTCAAAGTGTCAGTATTCATATTTAAATAAATATTCTTTAATGAGCAGAATTTCCAGTATCCACTTGTTAATTATATAAATCATAAAATATGACTGTTCCTAAATAAATTTTGCATTACTGTCCTATAATTTTCACATTATTTTAATTAATTTTGCCATAGAGTGTTTTGATATTATACAGGGGTAATTTTTTTCTCATCCCCCCCCACACACATGGGATAGGCTATCCTGCACATATTCCCTCTCTGATATATTTTAACAAAATCTTGGGCTATTCTAAATTCCTTTAGAGTTGAATTGGATTATTAAATTATTTTTGGAATAATTAAGATCTTTAGCATTTCCATTCAAAAAATAAATAGTGTGTCTTCGCATTTGTGTACTTCTAATTTATTTCTTATTAATATTGTGTAGTTTTTTTTCTATATGTACTACACACACAATCCTTGTGTTTATTTTTAGATGTTAACTATTTTTCTGTTTGTTAGTGGGATTTTTAATATTACTCTATTCTAAATAGTTAATGCTTGTTCTCAGGAAAGCCTTTTATATTAGTAGGGAATTAGAGAATAATCCAATTTACCAAATTATTTTATTCTAATTATTAATATTAATAAGCAGTAAAAGAGATGGAAAATCCAGACAGATGAATTACTCTGAGGCAACTGAGAATGTTGTCAAAGAATTACTTTTCCTTAAAAAGTGTAGGGCTCCAAAGCCAATTCTTTGAAAACTTCAAGGAATAGATAATGCCAAATGTTATTTAAAATATTTCAGAGACCAGCAAGAAAAGAGGAGCTTTGAAATTCCTTTAATAGTCACTATGTTATTGATGGCAAAACCTAAAAGTACAGAACAATCTCACTTGTGAATACAGAGGCAAATATCTTAAATAAAATATTATAAAGTAGAAGACAAAAGAACTTTCAAAGATTATGCAGAATGGAAAACAGGGCTTTATTTTATGGTTCAATCATAGGAAATCTATTTCTATATTTCAAAGTACTAATAGTACTATGTCAATAGAAAGACATAATATTCATACATGGCAGAATATCTTTTAGTATTCTAGATAGACAAACAGACACATGCATACATGAATACATGGATACACAAATATTTAAATTATAGGTATACAAATATATGTCAAATGAAAAAACAGAAATGAACTTAAAAATGTAGCACTGGATGACTACAACTACGCTAGGCCTATTTTTGTAGTAACTCAATAATGATATTAGAAATTAATATATAAAAAAAGCTTAGGAGGCTAAATTTGAAAAAGAAGCAAAATCATTATCTGGTATTACAGAACTGGATTTTCAAGAAACTCAGTTGAAAAATTATTAGATACCAAATTGAAATTTACAAAGTTAATATACAAAGATCACTTTATTTTCTATAGACTTGTACAACATTTACTCAGTATATTGTGAAATCATGAATTGTATCATCTTTTTTAAAACTTAAAGTTTATTGGGGTGACAATTGTTACGGGGTGATGAACACACAATGTGATATGATATATAGATGATACATTACAGAAGTGTACGCCAGAAACCTATGTAACTTGACTAACAATTGTCACCCCAATGATCTCATTATCTTCTGATTGGTAAGATTATAGTCACACTTTATTCTTTGTTTTATTTATGCAACTGCTGTACAAAGTTCTGAAGAAACATGTATGCATCCAATTTTACATCTCCTTGATTATTATTTGAAGGATACTCAAGGCAACCCTAAAACTCATCAGTAAGAGCTTGTTTTTATATTTTCCTTGGAATTTTAGCATAATTTCTAGACTATTTCTTACATGTTGTAATCAGTACTTTTTGTTGTTTTTCTTAAGACTGACTAACAAATTAATAAACAATAGAAGAAAACACATTAGAGAGACAATAAACATTTATTTGGTAAATGGGGAAATCACAATAAACAACTTAGGACACATACACAAAAATATAAACATTAAAATTTATCTAATTTCTGGCAGTGCAAGTGCCTTTTCATGTACTTACTGATATTTGTATCAATTCTTTTCTGAATTGAATTTTCATATAATTTGCCTCTTTTATACCTGAGTTATTTGAGTGTTCTTAGTTGAATTAAATATCTTTATATATTATTGATATTATTCCATATTCAATTATATTCATTGTAATATTTTATTTCTTTACAGTGTGTATTATTTTTTAATAATGACAGGTCATATTGATACAATTTAAAAGTTAGATGCCATATATATGTACCAGGGTGATTAATGGGACTGTAATACATCCATCTGAGAGGAGATTTTGAATGCAATAGCTACGTGCTAAAGTTAAATTGTATGTACATTTTTCCAAAAAGTGTATTTTTCACTGTTACATACATAAATATATTATGCATATGTTTGCAATTTAATAGTAATCAATAAATTATTATATAAAATTTTATAAGCATAACATTAAATATAATATATTCTTTACAAAATTTCTGTATATATATTATATTGACATAAATCTAATAAGAAAAAAATTAAACTGAAATAAATTAAAATCAAAAGAAACCTCATATGTATGTACATACATGCATGAATACGTATAGACACAGGACCATTTTTAGAACAACACATCAAATTGGTGACAGAAGGAAGGGGAACTAACTTTTGACTTTGGCAACTCAGTTATGTTGAAAGCAATCATTTTGCTTCCATTCTAGCATTTCTATAATAACTGGCATTTTTAAAACTAGAATATATCTGTAATCCAGAAATAATTAGAATGTAAGTGAATGAAAAATGGTTTGATTTGACTAACTTCTATATAGAAAACTGAGAGCTGCAAAATATAATTTGTGAATTCCTCTTTGAATCTTTAAATAATAAATATCCTATATATATATATATGTTACTTTAATAAAATTACATATATGTAGATAGATAGATAATCTATGAGAAAATTAATGGAACTTCTATAGTAGGAAAAACTATAATTTTATTATTAATCACTAATAGAAAAATGCAAATATTATATAAATAGATAGTAAGTATTTTTAAAATTTCAATTTTGTGAACCATACCATGATTTTCAAAATCATAGATTTCAAAATACCATAGATTTTCAAAATTTATCGTAACACGTATTTAAAATCAGTATCCAAGATAGAGACATTCTATCTAAAATTAATAACAAAATAGAGAGTCAAGATGCATTATTTCATTGGAATGGCCACGTACTATACAATTGAGAATAGAAGCTCTGTGATCAGATTTCTTGGGCATAAATTTCATTTACAGCAATTGGTATCTGTGTCACCTGGAGAAAAGTAATCATTTAATTTATTAATAAATAGAGAATAAATTCAAACAAATAGTCAATGAGAAATTCCCAAACTTGTGTAAAGAACTAAATCCTCAAATCCAAGAAGCAAATAGAACACCTAATTACCTCAACCCCAACAGTACTTTTCCAAGGCACATTGTATTGAAGTAGTCAAAAATTAATGACAAAGGATCCTCAAGGCAGCTAGGGAAAAGAAGATGGTAACCGACAAAGGAAAGCCCCTTGATTAACATCAGATTTTTCAGCAGAAACTACAAACCAGGAGGTAGTGGACTCAAATATTCATACTATTGAAAGAGAGAAATTATGAGCCAAGAATAAAATATCTAGCAAATAATATATCCATAAATATTATGGAGAAATAAAGACCTTTCCAGACACACAGAAGCTGAGGGATTTTCTAACACATGACCTGCATCACAAGGA
The DNA here is from genome assembly GCF_964194185.1 of Rhinolophus hipposideros. NCBI lineage: Eukaryota > Metazoa > Chordata > Mammalia > Chiroptera > Rhinolophidae > Rhinolophus > Rhinolophus hipposideros. Next base: position 85,893,908 of record NC_138050.1, on the reverse strand, counting down.
ATACTGAAGGACGCTATTCTACCAGCATAAATAGGGATAATTTGTGACAACCAAAACATAAAAGAGGGGACAGTAAAGGCCTGAACCGGAATATGAAAATGGAGAAAGAAAACATGTTGAAGAAATACTCTAAATATGAAACTTTCTTTTACATAAACTTAATGGTAACCACTCAAAAAAAAAAAATCCAGAACTGAAATATTTAACATAATAAAAGAAGAAACAGAAGAAAAAAACATAGAACACCATCAAACAGAAATAATAGACAACAACAAAAAGGCAAAGAAACAACAGAGACACTGTCTTACCAGAAAACCAAAGATAGAATGATAGGAAATCCTCACATATCCATAATCACCCTAAATGTAAATGGACTGAACTCACCAATAAAAAGGCACAGAGTAGCAGATTGGATCAAAAAACTAAACCCAACCATATGCTGCCTCCAAGAGACACATCTTAGCTACAAGGACAAGCGTAGATTCAAAGTGAAAGGGTGGAAAATGACACTCCAAGTAAATGGTATCCAGAGAAATTCAGGTGTTGCCATACTGATATCAGATGAAACAGAATTCAGGATAAAAAAGGTAACAAGAGACAAGGATGGACATTTCATAATGATAAAGGGGACTATACAACAAGAAAACATAACTGTCATCAATATCTATGCCCCCAATCAGGGAACCCCAAAATATACCAAACAACTACAAAGAGAAATAAAGGGAGAAATTCACCAAAATACAATTTTAGTAGGGAACCAAAATAGATTATTGACAGCTGTGGATAGATCATCCAAACCAAAAATAACTAAAGAAATAGCAGCCCTAAATGACACATTAGATGAAATGGACATAATTGATATTTATAGAGCATTTTACCCTAAAACATCAGACTATACATTTTTTTTACTAGTGCACATGGAACATTCTCAAGCATAGACCATATATGAGGACATAAAACTAGCCTCAGCAAATGTAAGAAGATTGAAATCATACCAAGCATATTCTCTGATCAAAGGCTTTGAAATTGGATATCAACTGCAAAAAGAAATCAGGAAAAACCACACATATGTGGAGATTAAACACCATCCTTTTAAAGAATGACTGAGTCAAAGAAGAAACAAGAGGGGAGATCAAAAGATACATAGAAACAAATGAGAATGAAAATACATCCTACCAAAATTTTGGGGATACAGCAAAAATAGTTTAAGAGGGAAATGTATATCATTACAGGCCTATCTAAAGAAACAAGAAAAATCCCAAATAAAAAAACCTAACATTACACCTTAAAGAACTAGAAAAAGAAGTACAAATGAAAGCCAAGTTCAGCAGAAGAAAGGAAATAATAAAAATCAGAGCAATACTAAATGAAATAGAGAAAAAAAAAAAGACAATAGAAAAAATTAATGTGACAAAGAGCTGGTTCTTTGAAAAGATTAAGAAAATTGACAAACTATTGGCTAGGCTCACTAAGATAAAAAGAAAGAAGACACTAATAAACAAAATCAGAAATGAAAAAGGGGAAGTTATCATGGATTGCACAGAAATACAAAGGTTCATCCAAGAATACTACGAAGGACTCTATATGCCACCAAATTCAATAACCTAGAAGAAATGGACAAGTTCTTAGAAACATATAGCCTTCCTAGGCTGAACTATGAAGAACTGGAAAATCTAAACAGACCCATGACCGATAAGGAAATTGAATCAGTCATCTGAAATCTTCCCAAAAACAAAAGTCCGGGACCAGATGGCTTCACTAGTGAATTCTACCAAACCTTCATAGAGGATCTAATACCAATACTGCTCAAACTCTTGCAAAAAATTGAAGAAAAGAAAGTACTCCCTAACTCATTTTATGAGGCCAACAATACCCTGATACCAAAACCTGGTAAGGACAACACAAAAAAAGAGAACTACAGACCAATATTTCTGATGAATACAGAGGAAAAAGTCCTAAATAAAATTCTAGCAAATTGAATGCAACAATGCATTAAAAAGGTTATTTATCATGACCAAGTGGGGTTCATCCCAGGTTCACAAGGATGGTTAAACATATGCAAATCCATCAATGTGACACATCACATAAACAAAATAAAGGACAAAAATCATGATTTATGCATAAAAAGCATATGACAAGATACAACATTCATTCATGATTAAAATACTTAATAAAATAGATATAGAAGGAAAATATCTGAACATAATAAAACCCATATATGAAAAACCCTTGGCTTATATCATAATTAATAGTGAAAAACTGAAGCCCTTTGCTTTACATTCAGAAACACGTCAGGGCTGTCTCCTATCACCATTGCTTTTCAACATAGTATTGGAAGTCCTCACCAGAGCAATAAGGCAAGAGAAAGAAATAAATGTCATCCAAATTGGGAATGAAGAAGTTAAATCGTCACTCTCTGCAGATGGCATGATGCTATATATAGAAAACCCAAAAGACTGCACCAAAAAGCTGTTAGACACGATAAACAAATACAGTAAAGTTGCCGGCTACAAAATCAATGTACAAAAGTCCATTGTACATTTCGTGCTCATGGATTGGAAGAATCAACATAGTTAAAAAGGCCTATTACCCAAAGCAATATGCAGATTTAATGCAATCCCCATCAAATTCCGAATGGAAATTTTTTTTAAAGAAATAGAACCAAAAATAATCAGATTTATTTGGAATCACAAAAGACCCTAAATAGCCAAAGCAATCCTAAAAAAAAAAAAGAACAATGCTGGAGGTATCACACTCCCTGACTTCTGCTTGTACTACAGGGCAACGATAATCAAAAAAGCATGGTATTGGCAGAGAAAGAGACACATAGACCAATGGAATAGAATTGAGGACCCAGAAATAAACCCACATAAATATGGACAGATAATCTTTGGAAAAGAAGTCAAAAACATACAATGGAGAAAAGACAGCCTCTACAATAAATGGTGCTGGGGGAATTGGAAAGCTACATGCAAAAGAATGAAACTGGACTGCTATCTGTTTCCATGTACCAAAATTAATTCAAATTGGACCAAAGATCTAAGCATAAGACATGAAACAATAAACTGTGTAGAAGAAAACATAGGTACTAAACTTATGGACCTTAGGTTCAAAGAGCATTTTATGAATTTGATTCCAAAGGAAAGGGAAGTAAAAGCTAAAATAAATGAATGGGACTATATCAAACTTAAAAGCTTCTGCACAGCAAAAGAAACCATTGACAAAATAAAGAGGAAACCAAGTGAATGGGAGAAGAATTTGTCAAACAATTCCTCTGATAATGGGCTAATCTCCAAAATATACAAGGAACTCATACAACTCCAACAAAAAAACAAACAACCCAATTAAAAATGGGCAGACGACCTGAAGAGACATTTCTCCAAAGAGGACATACAAATGGCAAATAGACATACGAAAAAATTCTCAACATCACTAATCATCAGAGAAATGTAAATTAAAAACTACAATGAGATATCACCTCATCCAAGTTAGAATGGCTATCATCATCAAGACAAATAATAACAAGTGCCTGAGAGGCTGTGGAGAAAAAGGTACCCTCATTCACTGTTGGTGGGAATGTAGACTGGTGCTGCAGCTATGGAAGGCAATGTGGAGGTTTCTCACAAAATTACGAATAGAATTACCATATGATCCAGCAATCTCTCTCCTGGGTATCTACCAAAAAAATCTGAAAACATTTATTCAAAAGACCTGTGTGTTCCAATGTTCATTGCAGCTTTATTTACTATGGCCAAGACATGGAAACAACCAAATTGTGTTTCGTAGATGAATGGATAAAGAAGTTGTGGTATATATACACAATGGAATATTATTCGGCAGTAAGAAAAGATGAAATAGTACCATTTTTGACAACATGATGGATCTTGAGATTATAATGCTAAGCAAAATAAGTCAGACAGTAAAAGTAGAGAATCATATGATTTTAATAATATATGGTGTTTAAAACTGAAAACAACAAAAGGTCAAGACAAACAAATGAAGGAACAAAAACTGATAGACAGAGACGATAGTTTAGGGGTAACCAGAGGGGAAGGGGGGAGGGTGGCTCTAGAAGAGGGTAAATGGGGTCTAATATATGGTGATGGAAACTACTCTGGATGGTGAACGCAGAATGTGAGATATAGATAATGTATTACAGAATTGTACCCGTGAAATCTATGTGACATTACTAACAATTGTCACCCCAATAAATTTTAATTTAACAACAACAATATATACATATATATAATATATATACATACATATATATACATATGTATATGTACATATATACATAATAGCTGAGATTATTTTTGCCTGTAAATACTGGACACTTTTTTTTGTGCATGCTTGTAGAATTTAAATATCTTCTATGGTTGTAATACAATAATGGTGTTTTATAATGTGTTTTCATTTAAATAAATTTATAGTTATATTTATAAGTGATGATAGCTTTTTCTATTTAGGAATTATTTTATTGCATTTATAGAATGCTTATTAAGTTTCAATACAGTAAATTAGATTGCATTATGCTTTTCCTTCTATTCATTGAAGAGTAAATAAGATAAAAATCATGCAATGTAGAAAATAAGTCATATTAAAAGATGTAAATGTATGGTACTTTTAAATTGCCTGCTGTGTAAGATATTGGTCTAGAGAATGATGAATACACAATAGAGTAATATACCCTACTATTCTCTACAGCTTCTCTCAGATTTCCGCTTTCAAATTGATGGTTGAATGACAGGATTATTACTGTGTCTTACCCAAAGAAATTTCCTGCCTGGGGGTAACATTAACTTAAATTGAAGCAAACTCTGTTTATTTGTAGGTCAGAGAAAAATAGGAAGTTGTCATAGATGGTTATATATAATTGAGTGTTTTTCAAGTAAATAATAGAGGAGTTCACATCTTTTTTTCTTTTTTCTTTTTGGTTCTTCATAATTTAAAAAATAAATTTCAGAATATTTTTGTATAGTAAAAATTCAAGAACACTGACAAAACTTCCTCATGCTCTTTTTCTGATTAAAAAATTATTTCATCTAAGTCACTATTTATGAAATAATAAATTATTTCATCTAAGTCACTATTAAATCATCTACCTAGCACGATCACTTATTACTTTGGAAGAAATTTCTAAAAAAAATGTGGGTAGTTTACTTTGGAAGTAAAAGTATATATAACATAAAACAAATTCTGTACAAGCTGAAGGAATAAAAATCATAGTAATCGTATATTTTCCATGCCCCAAAGCTATTTTCACCTACAATTTTCTAAGTAAAACTAACCATTGTATGTCACCTTGAAGAGGGAAGAAAAGGTTAAACAGCAAAGCAGTGATCTTTATCTAAGGCTCATGCATTTTATTACTCATGGCAGTTTTCTCTACTTGCTGTCATAACAAAAGAAAATTGTAAATTGGAACACTTTATTCTGGGAAACTTGCTACTGAAAGTTAATTTTTCTAAACTCATTCTAAATTGAATGCATTTTAATTTTAAAATAAAACTGTGTTAGTTTCTTCAGTTTCTTTATCCCCCTTAGAAGAATCCTTAATGAGTTTCTGTCATAGCTTATTTTCACTTTCATGTTAGTATAAATTAACACTTCATTAAAAAGTATTCATTTATTTAAAACAAAGTTTCCCTTGATGGAAATGGAGGACTAAGCATTAGCAACTATAATTAAGAACAAATAATGAAAAGGTCTGATGAGTCTTTAGAAAATACAGTATTATTTGATACTCTGCTTTTTTTAATCATAGATGATGGCAATAGAACTGATATTACAATCGATAACTTCCACACATGCAAGAAATATTATAAGTACTGAAAGGTATTATTTTACATTTTCAACGTCAACAGAACTGAATCCCTGGCAAAAATAATAAAAATAAAATTCATTATACCACATGATTATGACAAAATAGTGTACGATAATGAATATTCACAGGAAATTTGGAAACAGATTGTCTATAGTCATATTGTACAGAATATGTAGTTTTCTTTCTGATAGTTTAAGAATATAATTTTAGTTCTATTAATGACCTTATCATCTAGTATGCACATTTCTATATTCTTATCTAGTTGGTACCTATCAAGTAGCATGTTCATAAGCAGATCTCTATTAATAAAGTGAATTAACATATGTAAACTATTTAGAACATTGTTGGGCATACAATAAATTTCTTATAAGTCCTTCAGATTGCTCACAAAGCAGACAATGAGGTAGAAATTAGCACCTATGGAATTTATTAGAATTCCATAAAATTGGAACCATAATGTTTACTTCCAAGTTTTAATAAACATAAGTTTTCATATATAAAGTAGAATATGTTTTAGAGAGTTTTATCACACATTATGGAATCTCAATAATAACAAATAGAGGCATATTGCAGTTATATAGAAGTGATTTAGAAGTGATAAAGATGCATAAATTAAAAATGATACATATACTTCATTAAATACACAAAAATAAATAACAAAAGAGATACTTATTATCAATGTCAAAGACAAATGTCTGTTGAAGGAGGCATCACTTCAGAAAAATATAAGGAACAAATTAAAAAATAGCTACAGTTGAATAACTGTAAAGAGATGCTGCAGTAATCAATAAAAAATAAATGTATTAGCAAATAATCTGCATACTACTGCACAAATCATATGTCTTAAAGATCTGTTAACCATCCTTGCATGGGCATTTCCTAAATGCTTTGTGCAAAGTTAATGACTAATTAGCACCTCGCTCCCAAAAAGATTTGATTAGTGCATTGTCTGAAATAAAATTATACAAGCTAACGTTAACTATTAAAAATCAAGATACAGTGAATCCTCTCATGATGGGAAAAAAGAAATCTGCCTCAAATTATCAATGCCTAGAAACCATACCAAGGAAACTACATAAATTAATTTAGCAAAAATCTAATGTCTAAGCAAGGACCTCAATCAGTATATTAAAACAGAGCCATTGATCAATGGAATATGTGTGTGCATATCTACATTTGTGTGTGTCTGTGTATAAACACATACATGTATATGTACATATATACATATACGTGCAGACATATACACATGCATACACACAGATAGTTTTGATAACCTGAGATGTTTCCCTAATTTAAAGCATAATGATTTCTTCATATTTTTGTTTTGGGCGTACTTTTGTCTTATTTTATATCAACAAGAGAAAAAATATGTTTCAATATTTGTGGTTCTGTTTTATGAAATATAAACCTTGTGTTTCTATTTGATAAAATAAGTTTTACCTCATTTATATGCTCCTTTATTTCTCACAATTTTGAATAGTTTTAACAATGTATTAATTGTTATTTATAATCAGTTTTCTTACAACAGTCTATGTCCACAATGCGTTGCATGTTATGTACCGGTGCTGTTTCAAATTGTTTTATACTGTACCCATAGACAACTATAACCACTTGGCATTTAGCTACTGATAAAACCACTTAGTGACTGTCACAAAGGCTATCTGAAGAAACTCCCTTGCTCCTTCCCCACATATCATTTACCTGAGAAAAAAATCCAACACCATTTTTATACCACTCATTTATGCTTTGGGTCAAAAACAAAGAAAATATCCGAGTTCATGTAAGTATTATTTATACAAAGTCATTTTTAATCATAAAAAAAAATCTCTTCTGAAATTACTACTAGGTTATATCAGAAAAATATACATTATTTATATGTCTAAAGAAATATTTTCCTTAAGATTAGGAAAATGCCATCCAGATTATCAAAAACAAAAGCAAAATATCTAACTTTGTCACTGAATGTGAATATTTAAATCGTTTTGTGAAGGAAGAGATTTTTGTCTTTGATTTGGTACAGTGGAGGGAATATTTTGAGTGTTTCTCAGAAAGAAGTGAATTCTCTGGATAGAAGGAAATATCTTCCTTACTTTGTCTCCAGGGATTGATGCCTAGATAATTTTTTTTTTTTTTAGGAAGAACGAATCTTTCCCACTTTTGTGTAAAGCAGAATTGTCATTTCTTAACAATGTGACTTCTAGTTAAACTGAGCCATCTGCTCCTTTTGAACTACATTTGCCATAACATTATTATAAATAAAGCAAAAAAGATTTGTGTGGCAACATAGGAATGAGTGTGACTAGAATATAAGAAAACCTAAAGATGAAGGAATGATCTAGAATAAGCCTTTTTCGAAAGATATGTTGAGCAATTTGGCCAAGAGAGAGCCCATTCCACAGGTCAAGCTTCAGAGCATAAGAGTTCTGGAAGGTCAGAGTACACAGAGCTAAATGTCTGGTCTTTGTCTAAGTGAAAAAAGAAAATAAATGACACTTCTGTCAAACATTTGCTTCAGTCAATTTTCCTGCCTTCATATTAAAATAATGCGCATTGCCTAGTAAAATTTATGGTTCATCACTATCTACATATAGAATGAAAACCTACCTTAGAATTGTCTCTGAAGGACGACAGAGAAATCAAAAGAGAACCTCCCCACACACATTAGGTATCACTTCTTTATATATAGAGAGAGAGCGAACAAGAGAGAGTAGAGAGAGAGTCGAGAGAGAGAGAGAAAATAAAGAAGTGATACCTAATGTGTACCAGTGTAAACTTCATAGGTTTAAAATGAATAAATATTGGTAATAATTGAGAAATAAAAAGTATCAGATAAAAGTATATCAAAAATACTATAGAGATTATCCACACAGTTTTAAAATCCTGTTTAGAGATTAATATGCAGTACTTATTCCTATTTATGGATTGATTTGGAATGCTGAGTGGTACTAGTCTTTGTCATCTTTTGAAACTTTACTTACTTTACTTACTGGAGGAGATATCTCTTTTCACTTTGCCTCTGTGTTTAGCTCAGCCCAACTCCATGTGCTGAATGTTTTCACCACTGTGCTTAGTGGGTGGGAGGGTGGGGAGGTTCTCTTTTGGTTTCTCTGTCGTCCTTCAGAGACAATATATGTGTGTGTGTTTGTGTGTGTGTGTGTGTGTGTGTATATATTTTCAACTATTTTCAACTATTTTCCAAGAAATTCAAAGTATTGAAATTGTATTTTGAGTTAAATTGACACTTGTAGCTTAACTAATACTTCTGATTTCAGATTTTACTGCTTGTCTTTTAACTTTGTCTGTCAGATCCTGAGGACGAGCGACTGTGTTGGTTGAAGTGAACACTGGACAAAAGGCAAAACACCTTCTTGTTTTGATTTCTTACAAAAGCTAGTAGGTCTTTAAGTTACTCAGTAAAATGGGTCAGAATAGTATACCCAACTATGGTACATTTTGTTTCCAAAGTTTAAAAATTCCAGGCAACATTATTCTTCTCTTTTAGCAATAATGGATGAATGGAGCTATAATCTACATAGGATATCCTGACGTCACTCCCCCACACATGCAATGACTCCTGGAAACTTCACTCAAAAAGAAGACTCCTGAATTTTCATGAGGCTTATCTCTCAGCCTCCAGAATGCATATATCTTACCAAATCATTCAGGAAACCTGTTTCTCTCTCCCCAGGAGGTCTTTGCATTATAAATTTCATAGACCGATATGCTATGTTATGTTATGGGGCAGTGAAATCAACAAAGTGGGTTAATTCGAACCTTTAACAGGAGAGTTAATATAACACACGGGCAGGAAAGTGATACTGTTATTTCCTGATAGATTGAATCAAACTGCATATGGTGTTTTACTCTTAGAAAATGGAGAAAAAGCCTTTAGCAGATAGATAGTTTCATACCAGGGGATGCATTAATTTTCTCTGCCATCATTGTCAAGCCACATCTGTCCCCTATACAGGCCAATCAGATGAGTTAAATGTGCATGTGCTATCTTACATGTTTTGAGTATTTCATAGTAGCATTTATTTATTTACTAATGCAGTGTTGCTTTCTCTTTGCTATTTTGCTAAAAGAAATTTGCCTCCAGAGGTTACACTTTTCCCATTCTACTGTAATTACTCTTACTTTTTTTTTTCAAATTAAAATTTATTGGGGTGACACTTGTTAGTAAAGTTACATAGATTTCAGGTGTACAATTCTGTATTACATTGTCTATATTTCACATTGTGTGTTCACCACCTAGAGTCAGTTCTCCTTCCATCACCATACATTTGGCCCCGTTTACCCTCTTCTACAACCCCCCTCCCTTACCCTCTGGTAACCACTAAACTATTGTCTATGTCTATGAGTTTTTGCTTCTTCATCTGTTTGTCTTGTTCTTTTGTTGCTTTCAGTTTTATACATCATATATCAGTGAAGTCATATGGTTCTCTGTGTTTTCTGTCTGACTTATTTCACTTGGCATTATAATCTCAAGACCCACCCATGTTGTCGAAAATGGTCATATTTCATCTTTTTTATGGTCTAATAGTATTCTTTTGGTGGTTTCCATGTCTTGGCCACCGTAAGGTCAGGAAACCAACATGGTATTTCTGTTAACTGCTGAATGTGTCTATTTCAATATATTCAGAACCTTGGAAAGTAGTCATTGGTTGGGTTAATAAATACAGTTGGGTTAATAAACACATGGTGACATGGGATCAGTTCCAAAATCCATTTTGAGCAGACCACTAGTAGACTCCTTCTGGCTCACAAAGTCAATAAATCAATAAAATAAGTGGGAGTGTTTATTCCTAGAATGAGTATTTATACTGGTAAATGGCCAAGGCTTTTTTTGGATGGAAGCTTAAGAAGATGATTTACAGTACAGAATTAAGATATTAAACACAGAATCTTCCTTTAAATCTTAAAATCCTGCCTGTTCTTCCTTCCTTCAAGTGAGTGATACTGCCTTTTTGAACTTCACTAGGTCTGTGAATTGGATAAAAGTTTGTGATTCTCCACTGTGATGATTCATGTCTGGTCTATTTTTAATTAGACTTAGATTTATATTTTGATTATGCAAAAAAAAAATAGTATGATTTTAGCTGGCTGGTCATATCTTTCTCCTGGAAACAGCAGCTAGTCACCACCAATATTACAGTGTGCCAAGCATTTCAATTATGATCTTGTTGCCTATAATGGTAAGTGTGTCCATTTTCCCTATAGAGGTTAGGTGATGTTTAATTGCCTCTGATATTCTAGGATTCCATCATCTCCATTTAAATCAATTAGTTAATATCAGGCATTTCCCATATTTATTCCTGTCTTATAGAGAACAGCCATTGCAGCATTTTCAATAATAGTAATACAATATATTCCTCAATGTTATTGAGAATTGAACAGTTTCTTAACCCACTGGGCACATAATTAAAGGATAATAAAATGAGTTATATACAATGAATTCTTTATAACATTTACTGTGTTTCCCCAAAAATAAGACCTAGCTGGACCATCAGCTCTAATGCATCTTTTGGAGCAAAAATTAACACAAAGACCTGGTCTTATTTTAAGACCCAGTATAATATAATATAATATAATATAATATAATATAATATAATATAACATAACATAATACAATACAATATAATATAATATAATAAATATAATATAATAAATATAATAAAAATAACAAATATAATAAATATAATATAATATAACATAACATAACATAACATAACATGACATGACATAATATAATATAATATAATATAATATAATATAATATAATATAATATACTACCGGGTGTAATAAAATAAAATGTAATATAATATGATATAACATAATATAATACTGGATTTTATATTAATTTTTGCTCCAAAAGACGCATTAGAGATGATGATCCGGCTAGGTCTTATTTTAGGGGAAACACGGTATATCTCCTCAAGTTTTTGAGTTCCTTTCATTTTATCAAAACAAAAACTTGCAAGTATCACAATTTCAGTAATCATAGACTAGGTTTGATTTTTGGTTCAATTTACTAACCAAATAAACTCATGAAACCATTCTCAGATCCATAGACTAGGGTATACAATCATAAATTCTGTTTATTTCTCTCAAACTCTCATTTACAAAAGGCAGCTCAATATATTAGTGTGCTTGCTCCTTTTCAACTGGTTTCATATCCATTAGCATACATTTTTTCCATGCTTCCAAAGTTAAGCAAACTCTTGTGCTATTCACAAGGTAAAACTTTTTTTTTTTCTTTTCTTTTTTTTTAATGCGGTCAGATATTTTCTTGCCTATTGAATGGCAGTTTGGAGTTTGGAGGCAATAAGAAATGACAGAACTCGGAGAGAAGGAGAACCAGTATCCCTTGGAGCATCTGGGGCAGCCTTGACTTTAAGGTAGGCCTTTACAAGATAAGCAGAGACAGCCTTCCAAACAAAGGCAGAGAGGAAACTTATATTGACAGGGAAGGCCCAGCAATTTTGAGAAGATAGTGATATTCAGTGTTATTTAATCCTATCAAAATGTCCTCATTTCACATTACAGGGTCCAACTCTTTCCCAACTAACTTTCCAATGAAAGAATGGAGGAAACTGAGCACAGAAAATTATTTAACAACATATGGAATAAGCTTCATTTCACCATAAGCTTTTTCACAGCAGCTACCATATCTTTCAAAGTTTGGCCTTCAATAGGAACTCTATTTTCACTGCTATAGATAATAACTTGATTGTTTTGCCATTACATATCATGGATAACCAATGCCCTATACACAAAGGAAACACACACATGAATCTTTTCCAACCAATTTATCTAGATTATGAAACCCAGGTTTCCACATTGTTGAGAGTAGTTAAATCTCTATACAATTTCTTATTGGTCAGAATATAGGTGAAAACAAAATCCACTTCAGCTAGAATAAGGATGGGGGGGTTGACTTCATAGTGTTAAATAACACATTGAATTATCTGGGTGCTTTAAAAAACTTATTCTAAACTGAGCTTCTTACTTCCAAAGACTGTTTGTTAAATGAACTTCCTTAGAAGCTGCTCCCTGTCACATTCAGAAAGTGTAGAGTAAGAATCAGCTCACCAAATTTGGAGATTCCTGCGACAAATCATGTTTTCAGGTCCGTGGCTTTGATGCTCAAGTCAGAAAGTTTCTGCTGATTCGGAAAGCTGCAAGAACCTCACCACTTCGGGCACAATCTGTCTTCTCCAATACTGTCTCCTCTCCATTTGTCTCAGTCCCAAAGTTAAGTTTGCTATGAGAACAACTTACTGATGAAATGTTTTAAGATTCTCTAATTGGATCTGAAAAATACAGTTTTTAGCATTCCAGCCTCTTCATGTTAAAAGATGATGTTGAATGTTTGTTAAATGAGGGAATCTTCAATATCAGTCACATTTTAAAAATCCCTCACCCACTGACAGAGTCTTTTGAATTATCATTATTATTATACACTCACCCTTGTTTTGTTTTTTTAAAAATTATTAACCTTACTTTTCCTAGATTTTCTGGATGGAGGAGGCATTAAAGCATGTCCTCTTGTAAGATCATTTCCAGATTCAAAGAATTTATCAATATTGGTAACTTTAAGTTTCTGAAAGGCTTTTCTGAGCACATTTTATTTGTAATGTGTGCCTTAATTATTATACAGAATGCCCTAGAACTTGCTGCCCTCTAAGCACTTTTGAGAAAGAATTACACCAAATTTCAATATGTCAAGCTGTGATTAATCAACTTTATTCCCCAAAAGATTAAATTATTACTGCAAAAGGTCAATAAATGCTAATGATCGCTATCTGGCCTTAGAGCTATGAACAGAATTCTTAAAAAAAAAAAAAAAAAAAAACACAATTAAAAACTGAAAGTTATTATAGAATAAATGATTGGAAAAGTCAACTGAATTTGTTATGTGTGTCATGAAAAGCCTTTTTTATGACTCAACAGACAATTAGTGCCTCTTCACAGGACACTGTGCTACAAAGAACACCACCGGTCATATGGAATAAATACTGGTGTCCATTACCATGGAAAAAGAATGGAAAGGAAAGGCAACTGTGCTCTTTCGCTCAACAATACTTATTCAGTACCAAGTGTGTAGCTGGTAATTATAAAGATTCTGAGGAGTGTATAAAAAAAGCAAAAAAACTGGGGAGTCTAAATATAGTTGAATTTACAATCACTGTGCTATTACTTCTCATGTATGTTATGGTATTTAAATTAAGGGAAAATTGTCATCGTGTTAAAAATGAATATTTGTGAAATTACTGTATTCACATGTCAAACAGACTGTGTGTTATCCCAAAATCCAAGTAGTATTTTATGTAGTGTCATGTTGCTTACAATCTAAAAGGACAGAGAGACATACAAACAACAAATTTTCCAACAATGAGTAGAATGATAAGCATGTCAGTAGGAATACAAAGTATTTTGGATGGCTAGAAAAGAGAGTAATCTAGTTTGAATGGAAAGATAAACAATAAATCACGATAGGAAGCGATGCTTTGGCAATTATCAGATCATTTTCAATAAGGAGATGTTTAGAGAAGAGCACGTGCACAATTCAGCCCATCACCGTGGGTGATGCATACAACATGCCCTCACTAGAAGGATTTATTCAGAGAAAGCTTGAAACAGAAACTCTAGCTAAAACCTGTTAATAGTTTACATGAAAGATGATTAAGGGAATTAGGTCAGCAATATGATTGAACCAAAAATAAAATCTGAAGAGACACTGAAGTTAAACCCAGAATAATTTGGAGTCCAATTGAATATTATATATGAATTAAAGGGAAACTAAAATGATTTTGGCTATTTTTGATATAGTAGACTGAAAGTATTCTGATGCTAAAAGAGATAGCACAATGAAAGCTTTGCAAAAGGGGTAGAACAATACAATTTGAGACATTGCGATTTGCTTATATAGGCGGAGATATTATGCAAACTGGCCGAAATTCATTAAAGTCAAAAGATTAGGAGCTCAGAATAAAACTGTAGATTCAGAAGCCATGCATATAAAGAATATAACTGTGGTGGTGAGCTTAAAAAAAAAGAGCATTTTTCAAAAGTGCTAAAAACAGAATTTTACAAAATGTCTCTATTTAAGGTTCAGAATACTGATGCAGAATACTGATTTAGGCAAACATGAGTAAATGAGGAACAGCACAAGTAGAACACTCAGAAGCAAAAGAATAAGGATTTTAAGCAAACCAATTGTTTTCTCGAAAGATAAATACTATAAAGATATGACAACTTAAATTTCCTAAGTTAGAAGTTACAGTAGCTTTGATAGGAGTATTAAAGTAGTTTTTCTCAGAGTGTATTCCTTAGCATATTTAATATATATATATATATATATATATATATATATATATATATATATTACATTATATACACGTATATACACATATATACACATATATACACATACATTAAAAAGAAAAACAATTCATATTCAAATTGTTTTGAAAAAGGTCATAATTGATATACCTTACTTGGCATTTCCAGACATGCTTCAGCATATTCAAGTCTTAAAGAAGATTTGAGGTAGAAAACCTCGCCTTTAAATATAGTGTATCAATATTTAGACAATAAAGTCAGACAAGAATGGAAAGTTGGTATTTGAGAAATAAATTTTTACTAGAAAGAGAAAGTATGTGATGTGGACTTCACAGGGAGTATTTTTCTCTAAGCCTAGAAAATGGGAAAGTTTAGTTAAAGAGAATGTATAGAGGGTTCTGTAGAGGATTCTCAGGTTCCACCAAGAAGTTTGCTAGGCTGATTTTCTACATACATCCAACTTACTTAATGTTTACTTTTAGATTTAAAAGAAATAATACTCTTATTAATGCACATTATGTAATAGCAAGAGTTGAAATATAGAAATTAATATAAAGAACATTATGTGAAGGGAGATTACTTTCATTTTTCTCAGGACATTGGCATATATTTTATTATACAGAATAATGGAGATGGAAGTTTTAAGTGAACAAAAGAATAACTAAGAAGAGTGATATTTTTTGTGGATCCAAATGACTTACATATTTGTAATATTAAAATTATAGCAGATTCTAGCCTAAGACTTAAGTAGTGCTGACTCAAGTTTATTGAAAAATAATAGCTAAAATATTAAAGTGTGCTAACAGTATATTTTTATTATTTGTCTATCGTATTTTATGGGATTTCCAATTGTTCAGGTAAAAATACTGGCATCAGCCTTGACTTGTCAATTTCTCTCACATCCCATATCCAGACTATTATAAATTCATGTTGGCTCCACCTACCCTCACTGCTTAGAACTTGGTGGGCTCCACTAGCATCACTTGTGTGGACCACTGGCCTCCTAATTGTTAGCCCCACAATTCTTTTGCTGCCCTACAGTTTATTTCCGAGGTAGTAACCAGGATGATCTTTTGAAACATAAGCCTTTGGCTCAAAATCCTCTAATATTTCCCTATTTTACTCTGAACAAAATAGAGAGTCCTTATAATGTTTTCACAATGTCCCACAATACCCTATTTTCAAGTGAGGGTCATTTTACCCCCAGGGGACATTTGGTGATATCTGGAGACAAGTTTGATAAACACTCAATCAATATGGGGTTCTACTGACACTTAGTGTGTGGAGTCGAGGAAAGTGTTAAATATCTTACAAGGCACAGGACAACCTTCCTTCAACAAAGAATTATCAAGTCCGACGGTTTGGAGTTGGGGAAACCCTAACCAAACGATATGAAACCCAGTGTACTTCAGATTTAATCTTCCACTAATTCCCCACCCCACTGCTCACTTTCTCTATTCAATTATTCTGGCTTCTTCTCTTCGTCAAACACACCTGGAACATTTTTCCACCTTATTATCAATTTTATTCTATTGAGATATAATTTCCAGCTTTATTGGAAGATTGTGTAAGATTATGGTATATAATATGATGATCTGATACATTTATAAATTGCTAAATGATTAGCATCGTAGCACTAACTAACACCACCATCAAGTCGTGTGATTACCATGTTTTTTTGTAGTGACAGCATTTAAGATTGAATTCAGGCTTTTATACCAGTTTTTGTCTCTGCCTGGAACCTTTATCATCCACATACCCAATTACGTCATCTTTTTCAAACCTTTAGTCAAATGCCATCTTCTCAGTAAGCACTGCCTCTCTGCCCACCTCGGTCTATTTGTTTTTCATAGCCCTTCATATCTTCTAACATTCTATATACTTAACATGTAGTAATTTTGCTTATTGTTAATTTGTTGTCTTTTCACAAAATGTGAGCTCCCTGGAGAGTCATCTAAGTTTGTTTTTTGTGCTCATTTATCCCAAATATCTGGCACCAACTACGTATTCAATATACATTTGACAATTTAAGTAATCTACTGTTCACTTCATTTATTATAGTTTTTCCAAGGAAATTTAGACTATTATTTTTAATAGTTTATATGAAAAAAATGATAATTTTTATCTTCCATCTGGCTTGGTATGATCTGTGGCTAAACACATTCTTGTTTGTTGGCTTCTACTTCTTTCTGCAGAGAGATGAAAAGGCATTACTGTCTTGTATTTTCTATTGTTTGTGTGTGGAAAAGATATGTGGTTGGTTAAAAGGCGAACCATTAATTTCTTAAGCGCAAACAAAAAATATTAGAACCCTGACTCCTTCTTAGCCATTATTTAGTGTTTTTATACCTTTTAAAGAGCCCCATGACTTTAAAAAATTGCCCCCAAATTTTTCCATTTACATATTTCTATCTCAGTAAAACATCTCGATGTAGGTCATTACTACTATGACAGGAAACAACACACTGGGATATGGGATACTGATTAGTCGCTAGGCGGTGCTTGTTAACATGCAGACTCCAGTGAAGATTACATTTGCATATTTCTTTTCTCATCCTGGATGACACATATTTCTCTTTGACTGCTTAATACCATTATCATGTTAGAACATTCTCATCCTGGGAATTAATTTTTCACAGGTTTTTCTGTTTGCTCCACTTCTTCAATCTATTTTTGATTCTTTTAAAATTTAGGCTTATATAATGCTGTCATTAGCTAGTAAATTGTTCAAAACAACATTTTCTTTAATGTTTTTATTTATTCTTTTTATTTTGAGCTCGAGTCCTCAGAGAGGCTATGGTTAGGGTTTGACCGTGGGATTCTGTACTCTTTTTAATATTTATGATGTGCATATAGCATGTTTATTTTGTTAAACATTTAAAATTTGTGTGTTTTCCCTAAACACTGCCTATTCTTATTTATGTTCTAAACAAATATAGCTGTATGACTCTCATAAAAAAACAATAATATATTAATTCCAACAATTATATGTATAGAGATTTAATGCATGAATATATAGGAAATGCATTGAAATGGGATATATGCATGATATTTAAGTTCCAAATATGCCAGTGAAGGTTTACATTTTAATAAGAAACTTTTAAAGGAAGGAATAATGGAAACAAAAGTGAGAAAAACTTAACAAATATGAAATGTGTTTTAAAAGGCAAAAGCTAACAAATGAAGGGTTAGAGATTATTTAATGGGCTTCCAGCTCATATGGCAGAGTAAGATCACCATAGAATACATTCACTCTATTCCCAACATATAACAATGATAAAGAATATATAACACTAGAAACAAGAAGTCAGACATTATTAGAAAAACAAGGCAATGTTCTTAAAAGATAACTGGCTTGAGTGAAGAATGCAGGTACAAACAACAGAATAGCATTTTCTTGTAGGAATTCACCAGGCCCATATGGAAAATTATATCTGCGATTAGATTCATTATCTTGAAGAGATATCTGTACTCCCATATTCATAGCACCGTTACTCAAAATACTTTAAAAAGAATGAAGTTCTGTCATTTCAAGAAACATGGATGGACCTCCAAGGCGTTATTCTGAGTGAAAGACAGATACTGCATGGTATCACTGGTACGTGGTATCTATTACTACAAAAAATAGTCAAACTTATAGAAACAGAGAATAGAAAGTGATTGCCAGGAGCTGAAGGATGGGGGAAATAAGAAGTTTGTAAAAAGGTATAAACTTTCAGTTATGAGATGAATATGTCTGATAATGTGTAATGTATAATGTGGAGACTACAGTTAATAATACTGTATTATATAATTAAAATTTGCTAAGAGAGTAGAACTTAAATGTTCAGACACACACACACACATACACACACAAATAAATATATGAGGTGGTGTGTTGATTAAAGAAGAAAATAAAGAAAAAATGCTCATTTTCTGCACCCCCAAAAAATATAATTTTAACTGAGCTAAAGTAAGAAATATCCTGTTTTAGAAAAGAGGTGGGATCCTTATAAAAGTACCAATATGAGGTGATAAATTGACTAACAATCACAATTTAAGAGGAAAAAACTACATTAAAAAATACTGTTCCCATTTCATTAAATAGGGATGGTATATGATTTTATGTGATTAATTAAACATTATAAAACTTTTTATAATGCAATTATGCAGGCTGAGTTCATAAGGTGAGGTGTTTGTGTTATATTTATATTTGGTTCAGTTAAACTTACTTAGAACTTGAAATTTTGATAGGAGTTTTGGTTAACTGCTCAACTCCAAAGCAAATGTACATATTAATTATCTTTGGTTTACACTACATCAGATAATAAAATTTCCCACCCATAGTCAGTTCTCCTTCCATCACCATATAAATTTTATAAAGTTCAAATCTGTTCCTTGGCAATTGTACCAGTCAGTGTCAATGTGGATGCAAAAATCATTCTAGAGCTTCATAGAGAGAGGAATTTGGTGGAAAAAATCAGTTACAAAGTTGTTAGATGGGCCATAAGAGCAAAAGGGAAAGGGACTTAGCAATTAGGAGGCTGCTTCAGCCCTGGGAGAGAAGAGACATAACTGCTGGGGTGACAGCTTCTTCCTGACTGAAACCACGCCCTGGTTGCTGCCAGTCATGGCAAAGACGAGGGTGTGTTGCTGAGTCAGAGCACTGAGACTTTTCCCTCCTGTATTCAATGCCCTCCCACACGCACTGGAATTCTATAGGTACTAAGGAAGTAGAGACAATGAGACAAAATAGGTGAACAACAGACCATAATTTGCAGTATTGCAATAAAAGTACTTCACAGATCGTGAATGAAAGGTATGCGTGTGTGTATTTCTTCTAATAGAAACATTTTTCACCATTTCACATGCAAGAGTCTCTAATCACGTGGCACTTTGACCTTCACTTAATTCTGGGCTTTATCACATCCCAATAACCACCTATACATCTGGCTTTCCCCCCCTCAATCTCAACAAAGTCTTTCCTACCAGGCCAAAAACAAACAGAAAAACGAACAAACAAACAAACAATCATTAAGGAAGTAAAGCAGTCAACTTTTTAGGTAATTTCTATAAAAAACGCATCCCTCTCCTGTTCTTAAGATGAACACGTTACTCTTATTCTGTATCTTACAGTGTCACTCTCCTCAAAAATTTCACCTATTATCCACTGTCCATGTAATCACACTAACCTTTCCTTCATCTTTTGGTTTCTATCGACATAAAATATCAAACACTTTAATTTTTCTTGCACCTATAAAATTAATTTTTGGAACAACATACCATTCTGTTCCTCTATTTCCATTCAAATGTGTTTGTTGAACATTTTGCCCAAGCTCACATTCTCCACTTTTGCACTGTTTTACTTTTTTCTTGCCCCCAATCTGTCTGATTTAACATGCACACCACTACCATACTGAAACTACTTTAGAAAAGAGTTGACTGGAGACCTCCCTCACTTTATGTTTTGCTGATCACAATGAGTACATCATTACAGCTTTGGATACTGTGGTTCAATCTTGCATTTTCACATTTCTCCTGTGGTCTCAAACAAAACACTCTGCTGTCACTCCTGATTCTTCTCATGTTTTCTTGTGTGCTCTGCCCATGCCATAAGTATTTCCCGCCGCATGCTCTGCTGAGAAATTTCATCCCATCTTGTGACTGCAACTATTCTGTACAAGAGATGCCTAAAGCTATGTTTCTACATGGTGAGTTTCAAATTCATGTGCAAATTAGTTTCAGCATAGAACCCACCTGCATGTCACAGAGATATAGCTCAACACAATGTGATAAAAGTGAAACTTGTTATTAAGTCTCTGCAGATCTTCCCATCCCGATGTGTATGACTTCTAAACGAACAGCACCACCATTCTCTTAGCTGTGAACATCAGAAACCTCATTGACAGCTCCCTGACTTAAATCACCCACAACAACTGATGACTGAATCATATGTTTTCTACACCCTTAATATTTAGCAGAACCATACATGTCTTTTCTTTCCCACTTTGTCACATAGATTACTTTGGCTCATTAGGTCTCTCTGCATTCAAGCTTGTCTTTCTCTAATACATTTTGTTTGCTCTTGATATTTGTGAAACACAAATCACTGCCATAATTGACTTTCTCCATTGGCTGTAGAAAGTGAATGACATCAAGTTCAAAATCACTAGGCCCTAAGAGTGTCATGGAAAGGATTCTGGTTTTTCCTTTTCTTCCTTGTTATTTATTTATTTATTTTTTTGCATGTCGTACATGTTGAAACTCTATTCACTCAAACGATTCATGCTCTGGCCTTCACACATGCTGCCTTCTGATAGTCTCAACTTCTTGCCTGCTCATGGTAACTACACTCACATATCCTGCCAGCACATCAAGTCAGGAATTACTTTCTCTTTGAAAGTATCTTGATCTCCCCTGTACCTCAGGCTACGTTAGTTTCTCTTACGTAACATTTTTTCCCCATAATTGACAATTACATTTATTAAATTTTATTGCAAATTTTGGGATACTGATGGGCTCTACGGGCTATGAAAAGAGAGAACACATACTGTTAATATTTGAATCAACTTCATGACCTAAGAGGAAGATAGCAGATGAACAAGTAAGTGCAAGAGTATATATTGAATTAACATATGTATTGAATGTCTATAAAGTGCCAAGTCTTGTGCAGGAGAGGGAATCCCAGCAGTGATTAATTAATTCATTGCTACTTTTCTTAGCAATCTTCTGCATGAAACTTTATACTCTTTGAAAGCAGGACAAGGCTAATTGATGCTATACCTATTGCCACTTACTAGGTATCTACTGAAAGGATAAACAAGTGAGATAATTTTAGCATTGCACATCTGACTTGTAAAGAGTGCTGATTTTTATATGCCCCACTTTCGAATTAGTTTGTATACTCTTTTGATTATAAGAGGAGAGATCTGCTACTAATCCTATAGAATTATAGAATTTTAGAATTGTTCTGATATCTAAAATAGCCTTTTATCCATATATCACCTCATGTAGCCTCAATTCTATTTGGTCGTCTGAGATTGCTATCCTTTTAATCCACGAAATGAGTTTTTTAATTATCTATGAATGAAAGGGTATACATTAAATGTGATCCTTAAATATGGAAGCTAAACGTAGGCTAAAGATTTCCAGGATTCTACGGTGAATTCTCTATATTAACTTCCTTATACTGATAAGACAGTTTCCTGTAACATCAATAAGATAGCGGTACATACTATAGTGCAAATAAATGGAATATAATCTGTAAACTATTTCTCCGATATTTCAGACTTTTTAGAATTCTATACATTTCAGACTGATGGGGGTACAGACAAAGCCAGGATTTATATCATTGTATTATTGAAATGGCTTAAGTAACATAAGGAAACATAACATTAAGTAACATAAGGAAACATAAGACGGATACCAAATTAGAAACAAGAATAAGTGTACATAAGATAAATTGCCTTTCTATACTTTAGCAAATAGGTTAAATATGTCAATGCAATGCACTTGGTGAATGTATAATATTAGTTATAAAATTTGAATTTCTAACTTGCCCTATTTTTAAGACATTTTAAGTAACTTTAACTTACAAACTTAAAAAAAAAAAATATTGCCTGATAATTTGCTATAAGTTCATTTACTCAGCATTTCTCTAATGACCAATAGATAGAAGAGTGACACATGATTATTCATGTACTAAATAAAGTATGTTTAATTACAAATTTTATTTACTGACCTCAAAACAATTATGGTACTCAGTTGAACATAATTTTCTTTCTAATTACCTGAATACATTACTGTATTTACTCTACACTGCTTTTTTATTTCACTTTGGCTATTGTTTGCTTTTAAACCTGACTATCAACATTCTGAAGATGCTTTTCACTGGAGGCATTTCATTTTCTCTGAAGGAAATGAGTAGTTTGAAGTGATTTTATTCTATTTTCTGACAAGTGATACAATAGAAAATGACCATCACATTCTGGAGATAACGATTTATTTTTATTTCTTAAAAAACATCCAGAAATGCTAAAACAAAGAATTCGAACAAATTAAAAAATAAATCCAAATAAATCCATTTGCTTTTACAAAATTCTAAGTTGGCTTTATAGTTGGTATTTGGGGATACAAATTTGTTTTATCCAATTAAAATATTTTTGCATGTAATGGATACTTGACAAGTAATTTAGAAGTATTTATTTTTCTAATAATATTCCTTTAGGTTATTCTTTAGGGATGTTGTTGTGAGCTGTACCAAGACCCCTGATTAACCAGATTAAATATATATATATATATATATATTATTTTAGATCAATATGGACTTTGTTTTAGTGGCCTGCTAATTAATTCCTGTCCAGAGAGAGGAGGAAATTAAGGAGAGATTTCAATCTTAGAATGGATATTTCCTGAAAAGACTATTTGTCATTATTTTGTAAAAGGACTTAATACCTAGTAAATATGTTGCCGTTTAGATAAAGTACAATGTACAGAAGTCAAAATGATTTTACTCGTCAGAATAACTTGGCAATACATTTTATATCTAGAATATATACAGAGGGTGACAAAAAATGTGTACACATTTTAAGAAAGGAAGAAACTGTATTAAAATTGTAATACTCAATATATACCGATAACGAAAGATGAATACAAGTTGAATACATATATCTCCAAAACAATGTATACTCGGCTTGTATTCATCTTTTGTTACCGGTATGTATTGAGTATACAATTCATGTATAAAGATGTTTACTATAGGATTATTTATGTAAAAAAAGGGAAACCCTACAATCAATCAAAGTGACCAACGATAGGGATTGGTAAATAGATAACATATAGTACAGCCATAACGTAAAAATAAGCACGGATTAGTAAAATATTATGATTTAATGATATTTGAACATTATTAGAATATAAGTAAAAATTGAAAAGTATTAGACAGAGAGTTAAATAGAGCTGTAAGAAAGCACAGCATTTTAAAACTTTTAAAATTAACTTTTATTTTTTTAGTGTTTTAAATTTATTGGGGTGACAATTGTTAGTAAAATTACATAGATTTCAGGTGTACAATTCTGTATTACATCATCTATAAATCCCACTGTGTGTTCACCACCCAGAGTCAGTTCTCCTTCCGTCACCATATATTTGATCCCCCTTACCCTCATCTCCTGCCCCCCACCCCCTTACCCTCTGGTAACCACTAAACTATTGTCTGTGTCTATGAGTTTTTGTTTCTCATTTGTTTGTCTTGTTCTTTTGTTGTTTTTGGTTTATATACCACATATCAGTGAAATCATATGGTTCTCTTCTTTTTCTGTCTGACTTATCTCGCCTAGCATCATACTCTCAAGATCCATTCATGTTGTCACAAATGTTCCTATATCATCTTTTCTTACAGCCGAATAGTATTCCATTGTGTATATATACCACAACTTCTTTATCCATTCATCTATAGAAGGACATTTTGGTTGTTTCCATGTCTTGGCCACCGTAAACAAAGCTACAATGAACATTGGAGCACATGTATCTTTATGTATAAATGTTTTCAGATTTTTTCGGTAGATACCCAGGAGAGAGATTGCTGGGTCATATGGTAATTCTATTTGTAATTTTTTGAGGAACCTCCACACTGCCTTCTATAATGGCTGAACTTTTAAATTTTAAAATAGATTTAGGCTTACAGAACAGTTGTGAAGATGGTGCAGAAAGTTCACTGTGCTCCATACCTAGTTTCTTGTTATTAACATCTTAACTTAGTATGGTGTACTTTTCATAGTTCATGAAACAATATTGGTGCCTTATTCAAGTCCACATTTCATTCAGATTTCACTTTTCATCTTTTCATTGTTATTATTATTGCAGGATCACATCTGAGATAACACGCTGTTACATTTAGTTCTCATGACTCTTTATACTACTGTAAGTCGTGACCATTTCTTAGACTTTGTTTTTTATTACAGTTTTAAGGAGTACTACTAAGAAATTTTGTAGATTATGCCTACATTGGGATTCGTCTGATATTTATGTTATGATTAAATGGTGGTTATGGGTTTTTTTGAGAGCTTGACTACAGAGGTAAAGCACTAGTTGTCATCTCATCATATTAAAGATACAAACTATTATCGTGGCATTGCTACTGATGTTGACCTTGATCATCTGGCTGAGGCAGTAGTTGTCAGGTTTTTCCACTGTGTGGTCACTCCCTTTTTCCCCTCCCTTTCCATGCTGTACACTTTGGAGGAAGACATTCTGTACAATCCACAATTTAAAGTGGGAGGTTATGTTCCTTTTCCTTGAGGGCTGAATATTTAAACAAATTATTTGAAATTCTTATGTACGTGAGATTTGGCTATAGTTGCCCACGTATTTATTTTTTCAATCATTTAATTATATCACATCATCATTTTTGAAATAACTACACATGGTTATAAAATAATGAGTGTTTTTTCTCATTTAAAAAGTTTTAAGTTTTTATAATGAGCCTATAAAATTTTATATTTCTTAAATTTTAATTTTCTGGAGACATCTTACGTATAAATCTTAAGGAGCAGAGAGGTAAGGACACCTACCCTAACCCTTTCCTTGTTCCTGGAATATCTACTTCAGTTATCTTTCCTCAAATCTTCAAATGGCACATGTATCCTCCTACACTCCTCTCTCCAGGAGCCATGGCAAATTCATCCTTCAAATGTTTTGTTCACTTGAAGCACAAGTATATATAGCCAATGATATTTCAGTAAAAGAGGAAAAAATAACTTTTAGTTGTATTTTGTTGCTTCTATCCATCTTACTCCTCCCAATGCTAACCTCGTCTTGACTATGGTGAATTAAAATTTATAAAAATGTATTTCTTTTTTACAGGCCAAGGTTATTCGTGTTTGAAATTTTGGGCGCTTAATATTGTTTTTCAAAAATTAATATATGCACACTACTTTAAAGAGATAAATGCCCAGAACTCAACATACCATGTTTCCCTGAAAATAAGACCTAGCCAGACAGTCAGCTCTAATGCATCTTTTGGGGCAAAAATTAATATAAGACCCGGTCTCATTTTAATATAAGACTGGATATAATATAACATAATTAATATAATATAATATAATATAATATAATATAATATAATATAATATAATTAATATAATATAATAAATATAATATATATAATATAATATAATATAATATAATATAATATAATATAATATAATATAATAAATGTAATGTAATATAATGTAATGTAATATAATTTAATATAATATAATATAATATAATGTAATGTAATGTAATGTAATGTAATGTAATATAATATAATATAATATAATATAATATAATATAATATAAAAGATAGTACCGGGTCTTACATTAAGTTTTGGTCCATAAGACGCATTAGAGCTGATTGTTCGGCTAGGTCTTATTTTCGGGGAAACACGGTACTCCTAATCCTCCATGAAAATACGTGGGTATTACCACACAGAATCCTGTGATGGCTGGTCTTTAAAAATCACAACATACTACCTGTCTTTCTTATAATTACACTTCTATTTCTTATTTGTATCAGGAAGTTTTCTTTGGTTGCAAATAATGTTTGTGAAAAGCGCTAACCTCGGTTAGGGAAAGCACAAGTATAAAAGGCTTTATTTACTCTTTATTTCCACTGCATGAAGGAAAACTTTATAAGACTCCCTGCTCCTCTCTGCTTTCTTGCTAATAACTCTAGTTCATTCCATAGATGGTCCAGTGCATTCTTAAGCCTCACCCAAGTATAGATTCTCTATTTTTTCTAACCTGATCTAAAAATTCCATGGACCAGCAGTGGGAAGGGTCTTTATTTCCCTCACTATTTCTCTACCTGGCTTTCTCTCACCTCTTGCGCTGCCTCTTCCCTTCCACTCTCCTTTCGCTCCCTTCCTCTCTCTCCTTCCTCTCTTTCTCCGTTTACCTTCTTTCCTCCTTCTTCTCTACATCACTATGCTTCCTCCTTGGTCATTGTTCTGGGTTTCCTGGGAGAATAAGCAAAGGTTTAAAATATCTTTCTGAACTACTGCTGTTGAAATATGATGCTGGTGATTTATTTGTTATACATATGAACATTTTAACATGTTTTCCCATTTCTAGCCTCTGTGGATTCATCAAGGACACTCACACCCTATAAAGTGTATCATTTTTTGCACTATCTTGAGGAAGGCAATAACCTTGAAAGGAAACTCTTTCATATTCCCAATTTGTTCTTGCATTTCATGACCCACTAGTACAGAGCTACTTTCTCCTGTCATAAGTTACCTTGGCCTGACAGAATTCTCTTGCATAAGGCCTTTTAAATACAGCTGTAGCCAAGCTGGTTCTACAGCAAACCTAAGTGAAGTAAGCATGCTCTCATGCTCACCAGTCTTCCATCCCTATCCAGCCTTTTGCTGTTTGGCCTAGCTCACATACCATGACTAAGTATAATCCCATTACCATGTTTTTTATGTAGTTTATTACCTGAGTCCTCCAGATATATTAATAGTGTTCTCTAGAGTGAGAATATAGTCTGGCTTATGTAACTATTGGCATGGAATTGTTAAACATTAACACTAAGCAGCCAAAGATGGGTACATCTCACCATATGAGTGAAGTTTCCAGTTGCTCACAAAAAGAATGAAGTGTATAACCTATCCCATAATATTTAATAAACAATCCAGAAGTCATAGAAAGAGAGCTCAAATAATGAGAGAACATAGGGACATGCAAGTAAAGAAGGTATTTACTCCTATTTAATATGGAATAAAAGTGCAAATGCAGCTCTGATTTTCTGATTTATATTTTACACATCTTATTTTTTTTCTCCAGCCTAAAACCTTTCTTATATGAGAATTCTGTATTCAAAAATTAAATTTGAGTATACATACCAGAATGCCAAGAAAAATGAATATAGGGTTTAGGTATTTCATTTTCTACCTTTTCCACTTCTTACTTTGGGATACTCTCTGTTTACAGATTTTATTGCATTAATTGATAGCCCATCATTGTGTCCTCACAGAAAAAAAAGAGAGAGAGAGAGAGAGAGAGAGAGAGAGAGAGAGAGAGAGAGAGAGAGAACAACACAGTATTGAAGGTCTAATTCTGTTTAATAACTTAATATGTACCATCAGTTGTTTCCAATTCAGAGAATGCAAAGATAAATAAGATATGGTTTTTAACACAGAGGGAGTCACAGCCTAGAGGGAAATCAAATAGGCTTCTACTTCTTCCTGACATTTTCATTCATCCTTTCTTCATTATGGGTGCCTTTTATAACTCCCTGCAGTGTGTTAGTTTTTAGAAGTAATCCAGAGCTGAATTAGAAGATATTTACCAGCTAAGGATTGATTTTTTTGTTGTTCTTTATGATATCACTCTTGCTAGTAGTCATAATAAAACCTAGCATTCCAGTTTTAACCACTGAAGAAAGTCTGTGTTTCTTACTATTCTTTGTAGCACCAGAGTTTAGCATTGGTCTTAGCAAAAAGTAAATGCTCTATATTCCTTTCTTAAATTGTTAACACATTAATTCAACTTTGTATGTATTGCTTTCCTAATATTGCCTAAACTTATTTGGAAAAGGTGTCACTTCATTTTTGTCTATCCCCTCATTGCCTATGGTGTTTATTCAGACCTCAGTTGTATAGTTATGACATTTAGACAGAATACCAGCCTGTCAGACACTCGTTTCCCATCCTTTATCTTGTTTCAGTTTTTCCTGGTTCTCCCTACTTCAATATTGTATGTATTTTAAGATCTTTGCACCTTTCAACTTTTCTGTTCCTGCTATAAGCGACTGAATACCCTCCATTATAGCATAACCAGGAAATTACATAAGCACAATATAATGATGTTAATACGGGTAGTATATTTTAACAGAGAAAAATGTACGATTATTATGCCTGAAAGGATCAAAAAAGATTTGATAAAATAAATGATCTTTTGAAGACTAGAAAAGAAAAACTCCAGTTGGATAAGAGAGGAGTAAGTCAACTCTACTATAAGAAAAAAAAACAACAACAAGATAACCGTTCAGTAATGACGGAGACACATGAGAAAGAACAGCATGGTCAGGTAACAGTAATAGATTTATATATTCATACTGTGGAAATAATTCAGGAGACGGTGAGGAGATGGGATTATGCATTAAACTAAGACTATAAAGAGCCTGGTGTACAATGATAACAGATTTAAACTTTATCCTCTGTCAAATGATTTTATTACATGAAATTAAAAGGATTAGAGATGTGTTTTAGAAATATAGCACTGGCGTTACTGTGATGCTAGATCTGAAGAAAGAGAGCAAAGAATCCGTGATAGCACTTAGAAAGGGGTGCTGCCTTAGGATAAACCGTGATTGCCATAGAGCTGAAGTAGGTCATGTTGGAAAATAACATACAACAAATAACATTCAGTTCATTTTGTGGGGAGTATGTGAAGGAAAGGGGTTATAGATTCATTCACTAACTTATTCAGCAGTGAGGTGTAGCTATGAAGCAAAGGGCTATCATCCATGGCTAGAGCAACAGACAAAACTGACAACAATTCCTGACCATATGGCGCTTGATTCCTAGTAGAGGCGACAGGCAGTAAGCAAATATGCAAAATAAATACGGTATGAAAAATGACGGTCAGTGCTATTCAAAAACTTAGGCAGGAAAGGAAATGGGGGCAAAAGAGTGGTAGGAATTTTTAATGGAAAGCCTTAGTGAGACCTGAATTGAAGGCAGGGAGTGATGCCATTCCTTGAGGAAGAACATTCCAGAAAGAGGGAAAGGCAAGTGCAAAGCCATTATTTGGATGAAAATAGTGAAAGGTGAGATCAGAGAGTAGAGAGATCTATAAAAGATGTTTATATAAGGTCATTATTGTCTTTATAATTGAGTTGCAGAACTAGAAATAGATTGTTACTCTACAGGTAGATTTTGAGTTTGATTTTTGTAAAGATTTGAGTATCCTGAAGAAAATCTAGGAGAAATATCTACTGCGCTAATCAGTTTGACTTGGCAGTTCACAAGGCAGATCAGGGATACAAAGAGGAATCATACAACATGTTTGAACAAGATCAGTCCTAAAATTAGAAGAAATGAGGGCTGAGTCAAAAACAAACAAACAAAAGAGTTCAGAAAAATAGATTGTGAACTGCATTGAAAATTCTCTAGAGGAGCCATGTGGAAAAAAATTGAGAATAGATCATTGAATTTGGCAATTCAGAGGTTGTTAGTAATCTAAACAAAATCATTTTTAATGGATTATTAGAGGGAGAAGCAGATCACACTGGTTTGTGGAATGTGTAGAAGTTAGGGAACAAAGGAAGATTACGGGATGATCACTTTTTGTTTGAGAACGTATAGAGAAAGCTGTCTTCTTCTCCTTCTCCTTCTTTTCCTTCTTCTTCTCCCCTTCCTCCTTCTTTTTTATCACTTAAAAAAATCATGTGATTACACAAAGAGTTTTGTGTAACTTTAAAATTCTTAATTCCTGTGGTGCTATTTCTTCCAAATATAATGCAAGGTACTTCAAGGAACCAACAGTTTGTTTTATTGTGCTGAAGTTAACGGAGTGATTTGGATATTTAATAGAGAGCCTGGAAATCTGGTAGAGTAAAAAGAACATGCAATCACAAGTTAAAAGATCTCGATTTCAAAGATGACTCTATTAAATAGTATTGAGCATAGGAGGTAACATAGGAACAAATGTCCTTGACATGGGTCTTAGTAATGATTTTTTGGTTATGACATTTAAAGCACAAGCAACAAAATAAAACCTTTCGCACTACATCAAACAAAAAAGCTTCTGCACAGTAAAAGAAACCATCAACAAAGTGAAAAGATGACCTATGATATGGGGAAAAAGAAAATGTAAAGTATTTATCTGATAAGGGGTTAATATCCAAAACATATTGAGAACTCACATAATTCTATAGCAAAACACAGCAAAACAAAAACACCAAAACAAACCAAAAAACAAATAACCCAATTAAAAAAATGGGCAAAATGGGATCAAATATATGGTCATGAAAGGAGAACTGACCCTGGTTGATGAACACACAATGTGATATATAGATGATGTATTACCTGAAACCTATGTAACTTTGCTAACTGTTATCACCCAAATAAACTTTAATTAAAAAAGAAAAATTGGGCAAAGCACCTGAATAAACATTTCTCTAAAGAGGATGCACTAAAGGTTAACAGGTACATGAAAATATTTTTGGCATCACTAGTCATTAGGAAAATACAAATTACAACCACAATAAGTTGTGCCCTCATGCCATCAAAAAGACGAGAGATAATTGCTGGTGTGGAAGTGGAGAAAAGCAAACACTTGTAAACTGTTAGTAGGATTGTAAATTGGTACAGACACTGTGGAAAAAATTGTGGAGGATCTTCTTAAGGGTAAAATAGATAAATAGATAAAATAGAACTACCATAGTATCCAGCAATTCTACTTCTAGGAATATATGCAAAGGAAACAAAAACCCTAACTCTAGAAGATATCTGTACAAGCAAGATCATAGCAGCATTATTTAGACATAAAAATAACCTATGTCCTTTGCAATGGATAAAGAAGTTCTGACACACACACACACACACACACACACACACACACACACACACACACACAGAGCAATATTTTTTCTGCCATAAAAGATGAGGAAATTCTACTATTTGTGACAATGTGGATGGACCTTGAAGGCATTATGCTAAGTGAAATTAGAAAGAGAAAGACAAATACTATGTGATCTCACTTATATGTAGAAAAAAAACCTCATAAATAAAGAGATCGAACTTGTGTTTATCAGAGATAGTGGATAGGGAAGAGAGGAATTTGAGGAAGGTGGTCAAAAGGTAAAATCTTTCAGTTGTAAGACAAATAAGTACTAAGGAAGTAATGTACAACATGATAACTGTAACACTGCTCTATGATATATAGGGAAGTTATTAAAATGAAAATCATGAGTTTTCATCACAAGGATACATTTGTTTTCCTTCTTTTTTTTTTGTTTTATTGTATCCATATGAAAAGATGGACGTTATTATATCTATATGAAGGGATGGATTTTAGCTAAACTTATTGTGGTAGTCATTTCACAATATATGTAAATCAAATCATCATAATGTACACAGTAAACTGACATGGTGATGTATGTCAGTTATGTTTCTCAATAAAACTAGAAAACAATTTTAAAGTATATAACTATTTTTCCATATTTGGCCAGTTTTATTGTTTTTACAGTACTTACAATTTTTATTTTGGATTGTAACTTGTACAGAAAGTTTTCTTTGCAAACTGTGAAACACTACCTATAAAGCTTTATATTTTCTACATGTTATTGTTGCAATATTTTTGTGTAATTAGATTTTACCCATTACTGGTATTAATTTTAAATATATATGTATATATCTTCTGATTCTAAAGAACTATTTTAATGGTTCTGAAATAGTCTGCATTGTAAATAGAGTACCTTTGATTTTCTTCATAAAATCATTTTCATAACCTTTGGATTGAATGTTTTATATCACTTTAATGTTGTTATTTGGGGCTCCATTTCTCATCTTTTTACCATCAGATAGAGAAGAAAACATACGCATCATCATAGTGCCACTCTTGGGGGAATCCAGGGTCAGACCTTATGGAACAGTGTGTTAACCAATTACTTATTTAGGTGCTTAAGCATATTTAGCCTCTGATTAAACAGAAAAGGTCAAATTCAAGATGATGATATATAAGCATGTGTATTTCTGACATGCTCCTTTAAGACTGGAATATAGTTCAGATGCCCTCAGCTTTTCAATAAAACTTCACTTATGTTGTCAGTGTACTTGATATTCAGAAGACATAAATCTTTTTTAGCCAATATCAACAAAATGTTTCTTATGTACATTTTCCCAAAGATTTCAACTTAATTGTATACTAAGCTGCTCCTGTCAAAAGCTTAGTTGAGAAAATAAATGTTCCAAAGGAAGATGTATATTAACTGCACACAGAGAATACCTAAAGTGATAGCTATGTACTCAATTCTGGTAGATATTACTTTTAGATTCTCAGATGCTCAGACATAAATTTTCATTTTATATTTAA
Source organism: Rhinolophus hipposideros (assembly GCF_964194185.1). Classification (NCBI taxonomy): domain Eukaryota; kingdom Metazoa; phylum Chordata; class Mammalia; order Chiroptera; family Rhinolophidae; genus Rhinolophus; species Rhinolophus hipposideros. The sequence continues at coordinate 85,860,675 of NC_138050.1, read as the reverse complement.
TGAGTCCCTCAGCAGGATTTCTTCCTCTCCCCACCTCTTTATTATTTGATTTTTATCTTTATTCTATTGGAGGGACTATGATACAGTTAAAGAACATCGGATTATAGATGTTGGAATATGTATTTGAATGTGAATGGCCTTTGAAAACTTACTATTGAACAAGTTTCTAAACCCTATATAATTCCTTTCAATTTCTATAAAATAGAAGAATACGAACGTACATCATTACATTTTTTTCTTTTGATAATTAAATAAAATAATATGTACACTTTGATGAAAATAGACTCTCAATAAACACTGAGTATCTTCTTTTTAATATCATTGGTGGTGTTATATTCATTGTAATATAAATTATCTTAGATTATTTTATGGGAGCAGGTACATTCAAAATTAATAAATGTGTATTTGATACCAAAATGTGCTCAAGAACAAATGGAGGAAAATGATATATTGGAAATTTTCCATCATAAAAAAGATACTCCCCCATAAGTAAATTATTATATAGGCATTATTATTTAATTATTTTTTTATTTAATTTGATTATTTACAAATTCTAATGGTTTTAATTATTTATTTGGGTGAATTTCTACTGGCAGGATATAGTGACCAATCATGGTATTTGAAATAATAAATACCAATGAATACTGTGAACTGCCTTGAGAATATTGTATTTCATTATTTATAAACATGTCTAATTGTTCTTTATGAAAATATTCTTCACTGAGGATGATACCCAATTAAATTATATTTTAATGGAGTGTGTCTATTGACCATACAATATCTGTGATTGCAGAACAAGGCATTCAAAAACCTCAATTCAGTGTTTTATAATTCTGTATATCTGATAACAAAACAGTGTTTCTCAAAATGAAAGAGCCTGGAAAATCAGGTCATTTCAGAATTTTGGAGTTGGACATAAGATGAAAGGATACTAGCCTCTAATATTCAGGTTCTATATATATGTCCTTACCTCAAATCAACATACATTGTAAGAAGCATCAACTTTCTATCAAATAATATTCTCAAATTGAAAGTGTAAAAGGTTCACAATTAGTGAATAAAGTATATATTGTGATTATCATCAAAGTCAAGAAACTATGATATCACAGTTTTGTTACAAATAGGTAAGAAACTTGTAATAATAAAGTCTGCAAATGTAGCTAACGATTGATGATGGCAGAACTATGTGATACTACATTCGATAAATACTGGTATTGTTCCGTATGTGCCCGATATTGTTGAAGTTCTTAGAACAGAGCAAACATAGCACACCCAGGGAATTAAAACATTAACCAAGATTCTGATTTTCACCGAAAGAAACGGGACATTGGAAAATATGTATTTTCAGAAGAAATTTTACCAGTGCAAACTCAACTAATTTTTCAAGTATGATTCTTCATACTTTGTGATGTTATAAATTTGCTAACAGTGTTAATCAGTAATCAAAATATTTACACATTCTGCACAAAACAAATGTCCTCTTATGTTGATAATTTTGTTTTAGCAAATACTTAATCACATTTACCATGAACTGTAATGGGAAGGATTTCTGAATATTCAATGTGCATTACATGACCACATTTTGGCAGTTCTATATCTATACCTCAGAAATGTAAACCCAATCTCACATTTAACCAGGAATCTAACTAAAACACGAGTTATTAACAATTTTCTGTTTTAGTAAAGAAATTATTTTCTTGTTTTACGTACATACACACAATTTGTGAAGTAAACGATTTATAGACTGTAAATAACACATTGCATATCCCCATTTCTCAGTATTATATTTTACATTGGAGTTTATTTGAGAAGATCTATTACAACCGGCTGCCTTCCCACCATACGAGTGTGTGTGTGTGTGTGTGTGTGTGTTTGTGTGTGTTTGTATGTGTGTGAGTATGTGTGTAGGAGGTGTGAACATAAAATAAGGTGAATGTTTAAATTAAAAAAAAAATATTACAGTAAAAGACACATTGCTATTATTCTCCCTCAAAATATGCCTACTTATCCCATTGTTCTTGCCACTTTCTGAAGCAGTTCTGGAAGTCCTCTTTCATGACTGTCTTTAGTTGCGCTGTCATGGCTGCATTGATGTCCTGAATCAATTTGACTTTGAAGAACAGTCAGAAGTCGTATGGTGCCAGATCCATTGAATAAGGTGGATGAGGACAAACCATAATGTTTTTATTTGACAGAAATTGCCGTATACCAGAAGTGAAGTGACAAGGAACCGTCATGATGGAGGATGAAGTAAAGACACTCATGAAAGAGGACTTCCGGAAGTGCTCCAAAGTAGCAAGATTGATGAGATAAGAATGAGATAAGAATGATGACATAATGATGATATATATATATACACACACACATTTATACACACACACACATAAGTTTATATACATTTACATGTATATATGCATCTATATGTATGTTTATTTGTATATATATAAATATATAGAGACAAACATATACATATACATATACATATACATATATATATATATATATATATATATATATATATATATATATATACATACACATATATACACATTTTTTCCCCTTGGTTTTATTTAGAGACTTATAAGCCTATTTGTAGATTTTCCTGAAGTGTATAGCTACACTTCTTTCTACAATTTATTTCTCTTGCTTATATTTTAAGCTATCATATCCTTCTAACATTGTCATTGGCTAGTAAGTTTACAGCATGGTCTTTATAGTAAAAATATTCTGGAATTGCATTCTTTCTGCCATCATTAATTTATAATTTGCTAAATAGATTAGTATTGTCTGGAAAAGATTTTTGAAGAGCAGGGAAGAACAAGATTTGAACAGATATAAAGATCTCCCTTGTACCAGGGGCTACAGAAATGGCTTTATGAGGTCAGTACATGGCTGCATAAATTGCCAGATTGCTCCATTATCTCTCTCTCTTGTAAAATGAAGCTTCAGTTTCTTTAAAAAATAGAAATAAAAATAATATATATGCATACACTCAAAGGAAAATTAAAAGTGATATAGTATTTACTTCCAGAAATAGAAATTATCTTCAATCAACTATTTCTCAAATAATTTTAACAGCAACACCTTATTTTGATAATTTTAAAGTCTCTGGTACATTTAGAAGACAATATTTTAATACATAAATTACATATATATATATATATATATATATATATATATATATATTTATTTATTTATTTATTTATTTATTTATTTTTGTGGTCTAACAAAGTTTTTCTGCAGACATTCATTGGGTCATGTCATTTGGTACTGATTTTGCAACTGTACCCTTGATGTCACCATAGATTTTCATCGATTCACTTTAGTTTTTCATTTGGAATGTAATTTGTTACAGCCTTGCATTGACATCTTCTGGGGAATTTTGTGATGGCAGAAAGCCCCACAGATGTGAATAATAAAGATGTATACTTATTTCCTAATATGTATACTGTCTCTTAGCTTACTCAAAAACATTATTAAAACACATTTCTGAGGTATAAATAATATGCTATTTTGCTTAGGTAAAATTAACATGAACATTTTTATCGACCTATGGGTCAATAAAAATCTTTGTAATTAAACTGTCTTTTGAGAACCCATCATTATAATCTTTCAGAAAGAATGAAATTCCAATTTCTAAATCTTCCAAATAATTTTAGCAATTCTACTCTCTGTGTTTATTGCTTTTGTTTAATGTGTATATCTATATATGTATATGTATACATATATATATATTTGTGTGTTACAATTGATTGCTTTAGTCCTTTTGGTTTAGCATGCATAAAACACAACACTTAAAATGGACAGATATTCTGTAGAATATAATTCACTAAGGATATCTGATTATTGTCACATGTTGATTTAAGAATTATCTACTGGAGATATAATGTGAAGACCAGCTAATACATGTGGTGTTATGATATTGACTCCATAATAGCAGGCACTTATTTTAAGTTCCCGGCTTGTGAAACAAAGCACAGAAAGGTGTGTTTTGTGACTTATAAAATACAGTTAAACTAACTGGACATATTGAGTTGTTGAAATAAAAAACAAATCATTTAAATATTTTAACAATAGAAATAATATAACCTTGTAGAAAGGTTTTTGGAAAATTGAATATAAATGGTATATTTAAAGTCTCTTAATTTAACATAAAAAATATGATACTGTGAGATACTGTCACAAACAGAAACAGCATATTCTTAGAAAAACACAAGGTTACTTGTTGTGACAAAGCTTTTTTTACTTCTCATGGTTAAAGTGTGAATTGATTGGGATTTTTTTCAATATCTTTTGCCAATATGAGGTTCTGTGATAGCTTATTGGTCATAGTCACCAGCATTATTTCACCAATCCTTGGTGTTAATTAGAGGAAGTTTCACTCTATGAATCAGCCACTTGTTCGCTTTGAAGTTAAATTGGAACTTGCTTCCAGAACAGCTTTATAAACATGATTGGATACTTGAATTACATCAGTCATTGTAAAACCAATATAGTATATCATAATCATGTCAACTAAAATATAAATGTTATATGTAGCTATATCTTTATTAAAATAGTATTTGCTTCTATATAATGATACGTGTTTCTAAATGTAAACAAAGACAAATAATAGTGTTATTATAAGATAAATAAAATTCCAACTGGCTCATAACATTGGCATTAAGTAAATATACCTTTCCCATATATTACTGCACTCTTTCCTTTGGTATTTAGGTTACATAATAAAAGCATTTGTGTCATTTAGTTACCAAACACATAAGATATTCTTGTTATCTATAAACAAGTGAGATTAAACAAAATGCATTAAAACAAACTGACAATAAAAACCAAACACATGATTGGTTTATGGAAGCTGTTGCAACTGAAAAAGATCGATTGATATTATTTGAGGTAAAAAGGAATATGGAAATAGGCTTCTATAAGGCTATGAAATGCATTAGAGGAGAACAAGGAGAAAATAAAAGATATTATATGAGTATGTCAAGAATTGTATGTTCCTCATCCTAATATAGTGGAGAGAGTGAAAGTTTTATTTCCATTAAAACAGAGGTAATACTAAAAAGATAGCTTATTCTTAATTGTTAATCAGCCTTTCAGTGTTAAACTACATGACTTGATTATTATTTCCTGAAAATAAGTAGAATCTCTGTCTATGGTTTTCTTTTGTTCCATTGCTTGGTTATTATTTTATTAATTAATATTTTACCAGTTATTACCCATATCTGGTCACTTCAAAATCAAGTTGGAATTTTGTATACAGATCCATCTTCCAGGAGAACAAAAAAACTGTCAAAATATATGAAAAAGAAGTAAAGAAAGACATGGTGGAAGTCCTGATCTTAAAAATGTCTTGCGATAGATTGATACGAATATGGATAATGCATATATTAGTGAATAACATCTATTTTAATTTCTGAGTAGTTTAGTTGAAATAATTATACTTTATTAATATGTCAAGCATATCATTAAGCAAAATGAGATTTTTCAGGTTTAGAAATTTTAATGTTCATTTGAAGGCAGGGTAGCCTTATATCATTTTGGATTAGCATAAAGATAGGAGATCCAGTAAAGACAGGAAACAAGCTGTCCTTCATTTTGGAATGACCTAAAGGAAGTGTAGATAATAGGAAAAATATGTCACAGAAGAAGAAGGAAACTTACACAAGTATTAAAAAGTTTTTAATATCTTCAAGAGTACAGCTTCAGTAGAGTGTTTTTTGCTGCCTCCAAGGATCCTTCAACTTGAGTCATCAAATACCTCCATTTGACTCTGGAGTCCAAATAAAGGACCAACAGACATTACTGGTATCTCATTTTGAACCCGAGCCCACCACTGGTATTTAGTTATACCCAGCCTCTTCATTATTTGCTTCTAAAGACTCCTCCTCTATCAGAGCCTTAAAATTCCCTAGTTATTTCTTTTAAAATTTAATAAAGTTTGATTATAATGAATGCTTTAGAAAGAAGAAAACATATATTTAATACATTCCTACACTTAATATGTATTACCTTAGTGAGGGTTTTGTATACTCTTTAAATTCTTGGTTATTGCATTAAATAAACAAAGGTTTGCATTTTAGAGTAAGTATACTATCTCAAAGAGTTGAAATAGCTTGCCCAAATAGGATGAAATAATAAAAGCAAACACAAACCCAAGGTTTTTCAGAAAAAATTCAAAGGTAAAAACACTGAGCCAAACAAATTCTGATTCTAATTGTGTGTAGAGAATAATTTGGTTTACGCATTGCAGAATTTAAAATCATTTAGAGAATTAAGTTCCTAAAATGTCAAGAGTACTGATAAATTCTTTAACCTCAACAACTATTCAGTGAGAAGTACTATTTAATCAGAATTTGAATATAAAAATCTCAAATAGATACAAATTTAGGAATTGCTTTAGGATTGATAGACTATTATTTCAAAATAAAATGAAATAACATTAAATAAGTGTTGTTTCAAATTTTATTTAAAGTTATTTATATTTTATATGTTCTTATTCCTGCAGGGTTTTAGAATGTAACTACAACACATTAAAATTTTGTTAAAGTTTTATAAAGATAATTTTAAATACCAAAAACTTTACAATGGCAAATCTTTTACAGACTTGAAAAGGTATTTCATCTTTCTCTTATTCACAATTTCCCCCAAAAAGGTGAGTTACATCACTTGTCTAACACAATTTTTTATGATATGCTCATGTTCTGCCTTTTTGTAGATGAATTCTGGACTTCTGCTTATAAATCTGAGAGAACGATAAATAGTACCTTCGAGTACTGGTTTTGAGGGTAGCAACAACTGATAGAGAAGTTTGGACAATTTTTAAAAAATCAAAGTGCAGGTAGTCAGCATGCAAACAGAAATTTCAGTCTGCATTTCAGAAGAAAGCAATTGTAGGAAAGAGGGATTTAAGGATTATTGACCATTAGGCACTGGCAAAAAGCCATGGGTAGGCTTAAAATAACAGAATTTAAATGAAAAAGGTCAGTAAAAGAATCTAGGAAGTGCTGTAGTTTAAGGAGCCAGATTAAGATGAGGATCCAAGAATGCTAAGCAAAATGTCAGACATCAAAAACAACAAAAGAACAAGACAAACATATGAAGAAACAAAAACTCATAGACACAAACAATAGTTCAGTGGTTACCAGAGGGTGAGGGGGGAGGAGAGATAGTAGATGAGGGTAAAGAGGATCAAATATATGGTGATGGAAAGATAACCGACTCTGGGTGATGAACACACAGTGTGTTAAATAGATGATGTAATACAGAATTGTACACCCGGAACCTATGTAACTTTACAAACCATTGTCACCCCAATAAACTTTAATAAAAAATAATAAAAAATAAATCAGACAGAAAAAGTCAAGAACCATATCGTTTCACTGATATGTGGGATATAAAACTGAAAGCAACAAAGGAACAAGATAAACAAAAAAACAAAAACCAATAGACATAGACAATAGTTTAGTGATTACAAGAGGGTAAAGGGGTAGTTACAAGAGGGTAAGAAGGTGGTAGATAAGGGTAGATGAGGGTATACTTGAAACCTATGTAATGTTACTAACCATTATTATCCCAATAAACTTCAATTTTAAAAAAAGGACACTGACAATAAACATATAGAGAAATTAGAGGAAAGACTAATACTTTTATTAGGGAAATGAGATTAAAGATGAGTGATCAAAAACATTAATGCTCTACAGGAATCCAGTAGTAAGAAGCAACAACTATTGGAACTGGAAACTAAGGTGTCTGCTCACACTGGGGAGAATGCTGTAAGTGGAATGGCAGGCAAAGTGCTAAAGAATAAATATGAAATTAGAGATTAAGGAACACTGTAGGACACTCTTTTAAGAACTTGTATTATTATTTAGAGAAGGGAAAGCTTCACTAGTTACATAGGATAGATTATGATAGGATGTCAGTTTTTATGATTAGCTTCTTATGTCCATTGCCTTATTTTATTTTTTCTAAAGATGAGGTATGGGCAAGGAAGAAAGTAATATGAGAGATAAAAAATGGCAAAAATGGCAAAAATGACAACTGATGGAACAAGGCCTGAATGGGAAGGAAGGTATAAGTTCCAGTTGGAAAAAATAAGGAAGTTAAGCTCTTCCAGGATAAGAAAAAAACCCTTCATCTCAGAAAGAGGTTAAGAAGGAGGTGGTATACAAAATAGACAATTTTCTATGTCAAAAGGATAAGATGTGGATAAGAGTTTGCATCCCATTAAATCTATTACTTTGTGAATTACCAGGCAAGACCATCTGTTGTGTGAGAAGGGATCTGTGAAGTGAGGGTTTTGAGAATCAAGGAGGTTTATGATTAAAGGACCTAAATGGACTGCTGTATAAAATTGAGAATTCTCTGAGTTTACAGATCATGATCATGTGATTTTGTCTAATTACATTCAGAAGCAAGATTGGAAAAGGCAGAAGGTCAGTTTCCACAATATTTATTTAGGTTTAGGGAATTTCAGTGGCAAGAAACCAGAAAGTAAAGTGGTTAATGCTTGGGCAAGAGGATAATGTAAATAATAAATATAAAGAAATTACTGTCAGAAAGAGATTTGTGTAGAACAAACATAGGGAAAATTATGTTCTGAAAATTATAAATTTCTGGGTATATATTTCCAGAATTACTTATCAAAAGATAAATTAATGCTTGGTATAGTATGTAATAAGTTAGTGTCTAGGGTAGTTTATATTAGCACTTGTATTACTAAAAGAATCAACTTACATAAGGATCCTTCTTAGTCTAAAATTTCAAACTCATTTAAAATCCAATTTAAAACAATTCCTCATGAATCAATTTCAGTATCTAATTTCATGTTCTATGGAATACACACTCCATTTATTTCCAGGAAAGGTGTACAAAATAAGCAAAAGCATAATTTCTTAGACAATCTTCTCAGAAAATGCAATAACAAATCAGACTGCATTGCCAAATCAGACACACCACATTGCCCAATCAGACACACAATTAGAAGTTAAGCATAGAAATAATCAATATGCATGAGCTAAGCAGAGTGAATTCTGGGACTGCTACTGCAGCTACGTCTTTTTTTTGCTACATAAGTGTGTGTTCCGCTCCAGAGTAGCATATGAAGTCTCCTTATAATATTTGCAGCCACATCAACTACACCAAAAATAAAAGATGTTTCAGTCAGGAGACATCTCCATTTTATAATAATATTTGTGTAGCATACAGTATTTTAGCTGTGCCTTTTAACTAAAGGATGATATCAAGTAGCTTCTGGCTGCTTTCTGCATATTTGCAACTCTAATATCAATATAGTAAGGTTCCTTAGGTAAATAAAGTATTAGATAATGTAAACAACTACTTTACTGCTGGTTGTGTAACTTTTACCTCTTGGACTCCTCTGAAAATTGTTTGATTTAGAGAAGGCTACTTTGTTTTATATTCACCAGCCTACTAACATATTTTGTTTGCATTATGTGTGTGACTACACTGGGTAAGCTTACTCCCCCTCCAGGTAACCAAATGTGAAGCTATTGTTGTGTAAATGGATATACCAGTAATGGATGGAGTATAACAATTGGCCAACGTCCTGATTTATTTCCAGCACAAACGCACTTCTCTAATTTTTCAACATGAGATGGTAAAAATTGTCCATGGCATGCTATAATGGCACAAAACTATCAAATACCCATTTATAAGAAAGTGAATTTCTACAAAATATAAACAGGAAAGCAGAAAAATGTCACTCAGTCTTGTAGGATCTTTCGTACAGATCAAATGACTTTACTGAACAGATATTTAAATAGATCACCGAGAGATAACATTTTGGATTGGTTTTACTGTTATTTAAGAAAATCCTACCAAAATCTATAAACCAGCCAATAAAATGTCAGGATTAACTGCATCAAATGCTGCCAAAAGGTCCAACAAAGTGACAAAAGACAAGATCTGTTGTTGCAATCAAAAGGTCATTATTTACTTTCAATACAGCAGTCTCAGCACTCTGATGAGATCCTGATTGAAATTGCTCAAATGAGTCAAATTGCATCATGTGTTAATGTAATTATTATAACCTCTAACACTTCAAGCAGAGCCTAAATTAAAACATGAATGATTGTGTTGCACTTTATCTACCAGTAATGAAGCTTTCTGCAGCAGTTCTGGCTCAGTATAAACTCATGGTCTTTTGAAGAGCTGACCCAGAGCCGCCAACAACAACAAAACAACAAAAGACAACCTCTTGTAATACTCATCAATGGTATTATGAGTATTAATATCCAAGTACAAGACAAAGGACTGGCTCCTGCTGAGAATTCATCTCCCACTCTAAGAGAACCAACGGACTTTACTAAAACTGAAAAAGAATTGCCAACAAAAAGGAAATAAAGGTTATAAATTAAAGACCATTTCTTTGCATCTGCTATGGTAACTGGGAATACTTACTAGCCTAAACTGAATTATAATGTTCACATATCATGTTCCCCTCAAGACTTTGCTATTTAAGAATATATATGGATATTGTTAGATCTTAGTGGTCCTCGCTCCCTTTGGTTTCTCTCACAGATTATGAAAGACAGGAATTGTGTTATTGACCTCAAGAGGGCTGCTTCAGATGCATTCCAAGAGCATCCCAAGAGACCAGAGGGAGGAGGCAGAGACAAAATCAGGAAAAATGCTTAAAGGATCACAGCCAAGCTGGGTTCATTATATTTGCACACACTTCAGCGAGGAAAAATAGGTTAAAATAGAAAAGTGTTGCTATGTAGTAATAACAACAACAAAGGTAACATATATGAAGTTATTTTTTTTTTTTGGCCAGGAATTATTGTAAATAATTTACCTACATATAAAAATTAATGTTTGAATTAGGTATAAAATATTTCATAACCTGCAAAGTAATTCCAGTTTTTCAATTAGGACACTAAGACACAACAAGGAATTCAACCAATTCACTATGATTCAAGTACAAAAGTTAAAGTGAATTCAGACATTCTGGTTCATGAGCATGGACTACTATCTTATAGCATCCTACGCCATCTTTTCCCCATATTTTCTACACTTCAATTGTTATGCCACATTATTCTAATGTTACAATAGTTGCATGCACTTTAGTATACTGAAAAATCCATCCAACCATCCATTCATATATACATAAATACATCAGAATCCTAAAGGATAAATCCCTAAATGCTATTATAGGTGTACATATGAGAACACTGTGTAAGTGTACTATGCAGTATACTATGTATGAAATGACTTAACTCATAACTGGATATTCAAAACTTTCCTAAGAAAAAGTTGTGAGACTATGTATTGTTATTGAGTGAAATTATCTATCATTAACTGGTGTAAAAGGATTTTTTAATAGCACTGAGTAGCCATGGAATTGTTTTTCCTTTAGTAATACTCTCGCATAATAAACTGTATTATCAGAATGATATTATGACAGTCAAAATACTATTATACATTCACACTTTCAGAAATAGATACTGATTTTTATATCCTAAACATAGAAGGTACAACAAGAAAAAAATACAAAATATTTTGAACTGAAGTAACGATGTAAGGATAATTTCATACAAAATCATCACTAAATTTTATTAAGCTCATCAGCTGTCTCATCAACTGGTTTTTGAAGTGGCAGAATGACCTAGCAGTACATTGCATCAAATGACAAAGAAAGTGAATGTAATTAAAATCCAACCTAGGGCAAAAGCTAATAACTGATAAATGAAGAGAAAGTATTAAAGTTATATTAAAAGTTATGAATTAATAACCTTGAATGGAATAATGCTAAAACACTCTAATTACTAAATTTTACCAATAACTTTCCAAATTCTGAAGTCAGTAACTCATCCTTTGAAGTCAAGTGCCCACCTATCCCAGGATTGTTAGGAAATACTAACTTCCTTTTGTTTCTGACCAATTTCAAGTCCTTCCATAAGGAGTTATTTTAATTTATTTCCTGTATTTATTGCAGATTCTGCTCTTTTCAATTTTTGTTCATGTTTCATGCTTCTGATTTCTCATTTAGTCATATCATAGGTCGTAAAACTGTGCTTTATTCAAAAGACCACTGAATTTAGCAGACTATTTAACAGACGTTGAATTAGAAGAACTGTGATTGAATTTCCATTTTACTACTTACTAGATAAGTAGTGTTCAAATTAGCATCCTGAATCTCTGCTTTCTCCACTGTACATGAAATTAAAAAGAAATAACTACATTTGCAGATTACTTACAAGGAACAAACATGTTAATTTGAATGAGTCCTTCAGTTGTACAGATGTAAAATGTTATTTTCAATGTAACTGACGGTTCAACAATACCCAAGGGTACAATTAGAAGAATGAAAAGTAGCAGTATATGCTATGGGTTTTAAGAGGTATAAAATAATATAGTTCATCATATTTAATTCAGCTTTTTTTTATTTTATACAAATGAAAAATTCATTGTCACAGAGACAACTGTATTCAAGATTCCACAAATGTCACAGTAGGAGATTTTGGGAAAAGTCTCTTGAATCATAGCTATCTTTATTTTTTCCAAAAAAAGTCATTCAGGATATACTAAGCAGATAAGTTGTGGATATGTACTGATAAGAAGGAAGGGGATGAGATTCTGTTTCCAAATTGGTACTAGGCTATTTTTGAAAGTCATGCCAAATATAAAACTCTAAATAAAGAGACTGGAGTAGTATTTCAATTATGCCTTTGAATTTGTAGCTATGGAGAAGGTACAAATTTATTATGCTCCATTTTATTCACTTGTAAAAAGAATAGAACAAGATAATCTCTAATGTCCTTTAGTTCAGTGACTCAGTTCCCTATCATTCCCCATTCTCTGTAGCATGCAAGGGTTAAGAATTTGATCTTATGGTAAAGTTCAAGCATTTTAATCATGGCTCAGCCAGGTACTCTCTTGACTTTTGACAGTTACTTGGTCTAAACTTTCTGTACTCTAAAATGGAGACACAAATAGTATTCATTTCGTAGAGATGCTCTGAGGATTGATTGTTATAATTAATCAAATGCTCTTTGCAAATGCAAAGTACTCAGTCAATCTGAGTACTAGTGATTTCCATTAGGATCATGAATGTACATCTACCAGTACCAACAGAGCCTCATCTAGAGCAGATGATCAATATATGAGTGATAAGAAGCATTTATTGATTATATAATGTGCCAGAACAATAGGCAGCAACATCTGACCTGAGGAATTATGAGACATTACCTAAATCAGAGGACATGGTTTTTAGAACGTCTCATGAGTAGTATTTCAGCAGTATACTATTATTAACCATCGCCTAGGTAGATCTAAAAGGCAGTAGAAATCATGTCTGAATAAAAATACTAAGCAACTTCCTTGTATCATTAATGATAATAGCCAAGATATGGAAAAAAAACCTAAATGTGAATACAAAAGAGTAGATGGAATGATGTCCCCCCAGGTCTTTTGTGGCATGCTATGGAATGTACTTTAAACGAATATTTTCTTGACTCATTAAAGTAATACCTGCTTATTATGAAAAATTTGGAAAGAACAAAGAACTACTATAAAGAATAAAATAGCTTGTAATCTTAAATAAAATAATATGTGGGCTATACATACAATGGAGTTATTATTCATTCTTAAAAAGTAAAGAAAACCCTGTCATTTCTGTCATTTGTGACAACATGAATGGACCTAGAGGATATTATGCTAAATGGAATAAGTCAAACACAGAAAGACAAATACTGCATGATCTCACTTATATGGGGAATCTGAAATAGTCCAACTTATAGAAGCAGGGAGTAGAATGGTGATTGCTAAGGGCTAGGGAAAGGGAGTAGTGAGAAGGTGATGGTCAAAGGTTAGAGTTTCACTTAAAGAAGATAAATAAATTCTGGAGATCTACTATACTTCTGTGCCTATAGCTAAGAATACTGTGTTATGTATTTAAACTTTTCTAATAGGATTAATTTTATGTGTTTTTACCACATATATAAAAATAATAATAATAAAGGGGGTAGAAGGCAACTTTGGGAGCATATGGATTTGTCCAAGGCCTTGATGGTAGTGATGGTTTCACAAGTGTATATATATTCCCAAATTCATTGAGTTGTATGCATTAAATATTTACAGCTTTATGCATGTCAATGATATCTCAATAACATGGTTAAAAATGATAAGCAATTTCCAAATATAGATCTAAGCTTCAGAACTCTCTGATTTTTTTTTTTTTTTTTTTTTGTAAATCTCTGATTCAGATAGGCTCGGGTGTGACATCATAACACTTGGAGCTCATCAAAAATTGTTGCTAAGTGATTGCTTTAAAACATGAGTTGAAAACTGCATTGTAAATTGGGTTAATTTTTTTTCTAAGTACTTGTGTGTTATTCTCTAAGTAATATGGTAGGCACAATTAAGATAGAAAAAAAAAAGTTCAAAGATGAAGAAGTTTAGGGAAAAAAACAAATAAATATAACAAGTAGCATTCACAATACATGACTAGCAAATTAATTTTAAAGAATATAACATAGCAACATGAACTAAAATAAGCACTGCGTTGAGTTCCTTTGTGCCCCATTGTTCTTTTACTAACACCCTCTGCCATACAAATGTTGCATACATGACATCATTTAGAAATTGTCTCAGTATTCACTCAAACTAGAAATCAAAATGTTTTCTAGGTCATGATATAGTAGGTTTTATAATGGAGTAGGAAATGAAAATAGACTGAAGAAATTATCAGTGCTGATTCAGAAAGGAAAGTTATCATATAGAGAGAGGCTTCAAATAAAAAGCACCGACACTGCATAAGTAGCAGGGTCACTGAATACAATTTTTTTTTTCTTAACATTAGACTAAGATCGTTTGAGCAATTTCGTACTAGGGTTTGTATCCACTTCTTTGATGTTTCTGTGGTTTTTGATGATATAGCCCACCCAAGAGTTGATGTAGAAGGATTTCCTTTCCTGACTTGGTATCAGGAACCTGATGGCTTCTGAGGCTTCAGGTACAATAGCAGTGCTGTGTGCGTGTGTGTGTCTGTGTGTGTGTGTGTGTGTGTAGGGTGTGTGTGTACCTATGTTCATGTATTTTCTTCTATTTATCAAATCATATATGACCATTGTTGAGACTTTGAAACATTTGTAAATAGAAGTATTAAAATCACCTAAATTCACTCCACCAAAATATTCATTTTACCGATGGAATTATATGTCTTTTTTTCCCGCATGCAGAAAGGAAGAACTTCCTCAGGGGAGGATGCCTTGTTTTGTCCTTCATATTCCTGAGTGTGAGGTCTGTGCAAAACACCAAACACACAGCTTAGTAGGGGAGGTGGCCTATCGGTATGCATATTAAATATTTGTGAGTAGATAGATAAAAAATGACCACAAGTATTCCTCTGTATCACATATTTTTCAAAATCCTGATATTTAAATTATATCATAATGGTACCATATATAATTCTTATGCAATTCTGCTTGAAATAATTGCTCAAGTTAGAGTTAGCATTTAACTTCAAAGCAACACAATTGATTTCAAAATAATTTAAAATGTCTGTGTTATTTTAACAGAATAGAGTACCACGTTTAACTTCATTTTTTTCCCTTCTCAGAAATTTTAGGAACTGGAAGTTTAAGGTTATTCACATTGTGAATCCATGTGGCTCACAGTTCTTTTCACCATTCCCACTCTTTCTTTCATCAGGTTTTTGTTTTGAGCAATTTAATGTTCCTATTTATTAGGTTAATCAATTATGCTGGAAACCTATCTCGAACAACGATACTGCTGTGTAGACTGGGGGGATTTGTATCTACAGGATTCAGCTTTTGAAACGTTTTACTTAACTCATGTAGAGCAGTGTGAGCATACACTTATATCTTACAAAAAATAAACTACAAATGAAATCATAAAGCTTATAGGAAGGCAATCAGGCCATAAAACACACTGTCAATCCAATTTGAAATACTTTTCATAGGAATACAAATGTAAATTATGTCATATTTCTTCAGCAAATTAGCAAGAAGAAAAATGACATGATTCTAACCATTTTTGTACAGAAAGAAAGAAAACTGTCCCTACCTTTTGTGAAAATCAAGTGTTTCAAAGATAGAATTTACAATAAGCACATGAATTTGCATGTTTTTGTGTTTTGTTTTGTTTTTTCCCCAGAATAAAACATGAGTTACTTAGCAAACTCCTTTATTGTATTCAGGTTTAAAAAGCATCACAAAAGCCGAAATGTGAACTTGTTTCTAAATTTCCCACCTAGCACTGTAAACTCTACCTCAAGAACAAAACTTGAAAATATAAAAGAAAGTAACCTTTATTAAATACGTATCTGTCACCACAGCTCAATAAGCTAAGTAACATCACCCTCATTTCTTTGTGGAGCTGCAGGTTTCTCAGACAGGTTAAGTTACTTGCTCAAGGTCACCTCAGTGGGTGAGGTAGGCAAGAGCATGAATCAAGCCAGGCTTTACACTGAAGCCCCATGCTCTGTCCACTGTATCGTGTTGTTTCCAAATAAGTAAAGATACAATGATAGAGAAAATTGATGAATGAATGAACCAAGCTGTATAACTTAGAAAAAAATATTTTCTTTGTCACAAAGTGTTTTCACATCTGTAGGATGACTTTTCATTATTCCATTAACAGTTTTATACTTTATTCTGAAATTTTGTTTCTATTTTTTTTCCTTAGTCTTAATTTTTCCAACCACACATTTGTCTGCAGCTGTTTTATGTTTTTCCGTTTTAGGCTCCATTTCTTATGCAATGTTGCACATTTGCTAGAATTATCATTTCTTTTGAGTTTGCTTAACTAAAATTTAGTTATCTGGTTATTAAAATCTTATGTAGTCGACATGCTCAAGTTACCTTTTCCTTAATCTAGAATTGAATTTAATTACATATATTTAACATCACATTTAAATAAATTAAACAATGAGTTTAAATCATTGTGATTAACTTTCTGCCTTACACTATATGATCCACTGCAAACCACAATTCAACTGAAACTGTATATGGATGAGATTTTCTTTTAATATTGAATGTGAGTTCTCCATAACAAAATTATTCTGCTTTAATACTGTATTGTGTAGTTAATGTTATAAAATAATTATCCTAAAGTGCCCTCATGCACTAACTTTACAGAAAAACTGTTACTTCATATATCTAAGAAAATGTTCCAAATACATACTGAAATATATCTTCAGCTCCATATAGCTGGAAATATTAAACTGATGAATATAAAAATTGTATTATAACGTTGCTATATGAACAAGTATGCACTATATAAATGTATGCAGTTTTATGTGTTTATACTTGTAAATACGAATACATACATTCAAATGTGTGTATACAAAAAGAGAAAAAAGAGAAATGCCAAGTTTGCAAAATACAATACAACAGTGCCACCTTCTGGATTTAGTTTATTTAGTGACAATTTTAATAATGTCCCTGGCCTCCAAAAGTATTTATGATTAATGATGTTTCCCATCAGTTTTCCCTAATTTTCTCCTCATATTTATATATTGTTTTTATGTTACCATTCTTCTCATATGCCTGGATTTGATCTTGGGTACACAAAGATTTTCTAGATACTACAGATTTCAAAATTTAACTTATATAGCAATTTGTATATCAGCAATACTAACAAAGCCAAACCAAAACCATGGCCAATGTGTAGTGCAAAATATAATGACAAAACACATTTTTAAACAGATTTCAGTGGTCTGATATTCTAAATTCATGTACACCTTGATTTTCTATGACAAATAGTAAAATTTATAAGAAAACTCAATATAAACATATTAATGGTATACAAGTACATTTACAGTATTAAAAATGATCAGACATTATGCGAACTGAGCAAAAATGTGTTAGATTTACAGCTGTATAATATACTTCTTTTCTCTGTTGGTACCAGGCTCCCTAACCCATTAGGAAGCTGAATCATGATGCCTTTCCATCCTCACCCAAAACTTCACATACTGTATTCAGAAATTGCTCTCAATTTAAAATCTAATCAGTCACTTTCAACAGTGTAATAACTCATTTAGAAGAGTGATAAATTGTAATTGCTAATTTTATCTATGTAATACAAGTGGTTGATCATTTTCTATTAAATAAATGTCAATGTTTTGGCAGGGTATCTTGCTGATGGTGGTATTAGGGGCAATTTGCCTTATTTCTTTTCTTTTCGCCCATATTTTCTTCCTCCCTTCTTTCCCTTACGTATTTTTAGTGTGGGGGTAAATAGAGATTTTGACCCTATAAATATTACGCTGTATTTGAAACTTCCAGTTCTGCACATGGATAAAACTGATCCTGCATGTAAATATATCAAGTATGCATAAAGATCTTACATATGTCAGAAGAGACATACTTTTTTTTTGTGGTAGACAATATTTTATAATATAATGTAAAAGTTCTTAGCCACTCTAATATGAATGCTAATTTTTTTTTCTGAAGCTCTATAGAAAAACAGAAAAAAATCTTCTAATACTCTCTTCTTTGGAGGATTGAGAATTAAGAATCATGACACTTCTCTATTGTACGTGTAAAACTGTGATAAGACTTTATTTTAACCATAGGATAATATCCTTGTCCAGATTTCTTACCCTTCAAACATTATTCATTCACTACCTAATCCCCAAATGATAACTTCTCAAGTATATTCAACTAACGGGAATATGGAGTGTACTGAAACAAAATGAAAGTGAATAATGAAATAATTCATTGTAATAGAAGAGTATTTTAAATGCTATGACTTAGAGGTCGACATATAATTCAAAGAATCAGAGTACTGTGGAAGACAGTTCTCCTGTCCTATTAATATATCAACAAGGACATATTTTGAGGCTCCTGCACTAGTTTCTTCCAATGACGTCAGCATCTGCCAAATATAAAACGAGTACAATTTGTACATAAGAGATTTGCAGCTTTGTAAAGAATAGTTCCTTACTTTCTAAGGACTTAGAAATTCTTGAGCCTGATAATGAACAACTTCAAAAGTGTGGTAAACTCTCTTTAAAAATATATATATAACCACTTCTGGAAATGAATGGGAACTAAACATACTATCAAAAGGACAACACATTCCTTTGAGTCTCTTACAAGTTGACTTCCTGCAGTTTTCAATAAAGATTTATTTCAACTGAAATGTCTTTTACAACTTGGTAGGTTCCAAAATAAATACATTGCTTAAGTAATTATCTTAAATAAGGTATTGATATTTTGAGTAGAATGAGATCAATCTATATAAATTAGCATTCAAAATTGGTAGTCTCCTAACCGAATTGAGAGTATTGTCAGATTTCCAGAGACAGAGCGCAGATCTGTGTATCTTGTAAATCAGATATGTTCAGACTCACTGAGAGGGTTCTCATAGAGAATCCACTAAGGATCTGTGTGTGTGAGGGACTTAGAAATCTTTTGATAAGAATCTTTTCCTAACGAAAAAGAAAGCTGAGCATATATTTGGTACAAAGATCAGTCAACTATGGAAGAGGAAAGGCACCTGTAATTCCCACCTGACACATGTTATGCATTACTCTTATACTAGATCTTTCAGATTCCTGCTTGAATTCCAAGAACATGGTGCTATCCTGCAGTACGCATATATAAATAAAATAAAATGATCACTGAAGTCTCTACAAACAACTGAAAGCTCAAGATTGGGGCTTGGTAAATTTGCTCCACAATTTTGGAAGAAATATATTTGTCCCAGTTAAGTATGGTGATTCTTCATTGCTTTAAATACATGGCTCACTATTGCCTTTGGAATGGTGGAGGGAATCTCCATAGCGACCAGGACTCAGTGGCTCCATAAGCAGCCACACAATGCGTGTTCAGAGTTAGAGTGGAGGAAATGACAGATGATGACATATAGTACAAATGACTGATCGTCAGCATATGTGATGAACCCCTGAGAAATTTAAATTGACGGTAGTGTCCAGGATGCTATGGGTGGTGTTGAACTGAGGGAATATAGTTTTAGTTATCTTTACTGTGAATCCTGGATGACTTAGAAAAACAGGAAAGATAAAACCATGAGGTTATTTGTAAAGGTTATGCTATTCTTAAAAATGATCAGATCTCCAGAATATAATTCAATTTTTGAAGTTACTAGAATAAATACTAGGGCAAGACTGCTAATTAAAGATATCTCTACACTGTGCTTATTGTCACTGGAGAAAGGAAGAAAATCGCCTCCAAAAGGTCAGAACTACAATTCACCTAAAACCAGGGGTGTTCCTGAAATTATACCTGGTCTCCTAAGAAAGTGGGGTCAGAGCCCTGACACCAAATTCCCAGGCAACTTACTGACTATGCCCTCAGTATTCCAGGCAAAACAAAACAAATAAAAAGAAAACAATCAAAGTTACGGATTTTCCTCAAAAATCTCCACATACTTTTACCATGTGAAAATGAGATAAACCAAATTTGATTCTGTATTTTTAATGCCTTGACTAGATCCAAGAAATAAGATGAGTGACTTATTTTTTGTGCATTTTTGAACAGTTTATACATTTAACAGACTACCTGTGGTAATAAAGTGAACAAAAAAATAGGCGTGAATGGTAAATACACATGTTCAATTTTCTGGGCCTCATTAGACCTTACAAGTGTATGAGTTGGTAGATTTCTAAATTGAGAGATACTTGCATACACCCATTACCATAATAATAACAAAAGAAGAAAGTGTATGAAAGCCAGAAAACAGTAATAGAGAGTGTCAGAAGGAATAAATTCCACTATTCTAAAGAAAAGGCCTAACCCTCAATTCTGGAATTTTTATGAGTTCTTAATTCATATCAAAATTTCTCCTCAGGATATGGAACTTGGATATAAGTTCCCTCCTAACCATTTTAGCAGCATGACACACATAAAAACTGGTAATATCACATAGAAAAGAGACATACGCTGGAGAGGATTTGGAGGCGACTTTGTGAAGTTTGGTTTTTAAAAATGCTCATAATTATATTTATTATACCTTATATTAGGAAATTATATTTTAATTGATGAGAATTATTAGGGAAGATATTAAATGTTGACCTAATTTTTTAAAGGTTGGTAAGAAATGAGATTATCAATCATCATCATAATAATAATCCATAATCCATAATCATTAACTTTATACCAAATTCTGTGATAAAGGGCTATAAATGTTTCCTAATATAAACTTTATAATAACGATCTTTTCAAATTCTTCACGGTCACTAACACTACAAAGTTTTGCACTTAAAATAATCAGATATTTAACTCCAAACTTACTGTCTTCAAAAAGAGGCAGAGGTAACCATGACTATATCAAGTCATAGTCCTAAATCATTTCAGTGCTTTGACTATTGTGGTTAGAACATAGACTTTTGATTTGCCCCAAATCTCCTATATGCAAGTGTTCTTTAATACCCACTCACTCTCTGACCTGGAAGGAAACAAACAAACAAACAAACAAAAAAAAAAAAAAAGGAAGGGGCCATACTAATGCATATTGAAATTTAAACTTTATTATAAAATGCATGTTATCAGTGTTTTGAAGCATGAGCTTCCAGAATTATACGTCTCTCTAAGAAAGAATAAGATGCCGTATGTAGGTATTTTACACTCGAGGACAACCATCATTTCAGTATTTCCTCCAGTTTCTTATGATATTGGCCAAACTTGATGTACATTAGGGGCATTACTTTCCACCTTGTGGGATTGATGAGAAGCAGATCAGAGAATTTCTGCAAACACTGTGGTGAGGCCACTTCACTTCTCTTGGCCATACTCCTATTGGTCCTTCTGAGACCAATGAGATAAGAAGTGCATCATATTGATCCAGGGCCTTTCTAAATGCCTCTTTAATATTACCTCCAAAAAACAGTGGATTAGGGTGTGAAATTAATTGTCTCGATGATAACGCTTATTTGCTCATGGTGTATGTTGTATGTTATTTTACATATGGAATCATATCCAACTATGTAGTCCAGCATAGATGATCAGAGAGTTTTAAAAATTGAGAACTGAAAGTCAGCAAACCCAGAAAGAATAGAACACATCTTCTCTGATTTGATGGGTATATTGAAGTAACTGAACAAATTTGTTAGCTCAGAGAGAAATAAAAATAATACACATAAAATTTAAATATTTTAACGTAGACAAAATAAAATTAATTCATCAGTAATAATGTGTCTAATTAAATATCTTTCTTGTATACCACTTCCATAATACATACATTTTCAGTGTCCTATTTATTTAAAAAAGGAGAGACATTGAGAATAATAGAAACATCAGTCTGAATATAAAACAAACTATAAATTTTTCTCTCCACCCCTGAATCTTATAAAGTTCTTTGTCAAAACCAATTGAACAACAATTTCTTTTTAATGTTTGTCTGTAGGGAGTTTCTCTAAAGTAGTAAACTTAGTGCATAAAGAACAAAATAAATATATTCTTTCCTGCACTCACACATCATCATTTTGTATATTATTTAATTAAATTACATAAATAAAATAATACATGACAAAATTAGCATAAATAGTCACAGGATTAATACAACTCATTCTTGGTAAGCACACACACACAAACAAAAAGAAAGAAAGAAGTAGCCCAATTACCATGATTATTCAAAAGAATATAAAGCATTGATTAATCTTTCATGTCTATTATGCAGAAGTAAATTATGAAAATTTCTACTATAATATCTTGTTATCAATTAACAATGTTCAAAAGTAAATATCAACACCCATTTCTAAGTGAATTTCTTATTCCTACAGAGGAATTAAAAGTCTCCTGAATAAATACCTTCTCCCTTTAAATAAATTTATTCCCAAATATATTCTCTTCACTATCATTTCTTCATTTAACTTAGTTCTATGTATGAAGCCACACTTGTGCCTAAGGAGACCCCACATTATTTTTCCCAGCTGTAGCCAGCCGTTCTCTATGGTAACCGGGTTTATTTCTTCACTTAGCACCTGCAAAGTTGGTTAGTCTAACTTCAGTCAGTCCCGTGCCTCTACTTCTCTGAAGTTCCAGATGGTCGATAAGACACGCAAGGACATTTTAGCACTAGTACAACTTCCAGGATATTTAAAAAGTGCAGTCACAAGAGATGGAAACAACTGAAGTGCCCTTCAATAGATTATGGGAATAAGGAAGATGTGGTACATATGTACAATAGTGTATTACTGCATTTGTAACAACATGGATGGATCTTTAGATTATCATGCTAACTGAAATAAGTCAGACAGAAAAAGTGGAAAATCATAGGATTTCACTCATAAGCAGCATGTAAAATTGAAAGCAACAAAAGGACAGGACAAACAAGCAAAAACTCATAGATACAGACAATTCAGTGGTTACCAGAGGGTATGGGGGGAGGAAGGAGAGGGTAAAGGGGGTCAAATATATGGTGATGGAAGGAGATCTGACTCTGGGTGGTGAACACACAATGCATTATAGTGTGTGTTATAATATATACAATGTATTATAGAATTGTACACTTGATATCAATATAATATCAACCAATGTCACCTCAACATATTTAATTTGAAAAACAAAACAGAAAAGTACAATCACTTGTCTAGGAAAAAAAATGCAAACAGCCATATCATCTTATGACCTAGATACATATTCCCTTAGAAAAATAGCGTTTCTGATGCAAAATTGAATATATATGAAAATATAGTTTTAAGGTAGAGTCAGAAGCTCACATAGAAATCACTTCTGTAGCTATTTAAAATACACACCTGCACACATCTTATCTCAACATAGTTTATCCCATATGGGCACAATGCTATGAGCTGAGTGTTTGTGTACCCCACCCCCCGAAGTCGCAGGTTGAAATCCCAACTCTTAATGTGATGGTATTTGGAGGTGTGGCTTTTGGGATGTAATTAGGTCATGGTGGTGGAGTCCTCATAAATGGGATTACATTGTACCTTTATAACAGGGACCCTAAAAGCTCTCTCACCTTCTTTCCAACATATGAGGAAACAAAAAGATAGCAGTCTGCAACCTGAAAGAGGGCCCTCACCATTATGCAACCGTGCTCCATCCTGGTATCAGATTTCTGGAATCCAGAACTGTGACAAATAAATTTATGTTGTTTATAAGTCATCCATTTAATGGTATTTTGTTATAGCAGCCCAAGTAGACTAATCATGTACAAGATGTGATCAAACAATACGTTGAAAGTTTAAATTAAAAAAATATATATTACAGTAAAAGACACATTGCCATTAATCCCCCTCAGAATACTCCCCATCGCTTCAAACACGCTTATCTTTCTTGCCACTTTCTGAAGTAGTTCTGGAACTCCTCTTTCATTAGTGTCTTTAGCTGTGCTGTCCTGGTTGCCAAGATGTCCTGAAGTCATTCAAAACGTTTACCTTTCATGATCATTTTGACTTTGGGGAAGAGTCAGAAGTCACATGGTGCCAGATCCGGTGAATAAGGTGGCTGAGGAAACACTGTAATGTTTGTATTTGACAGAAATAGCTGTCATTATTTACAGACAAATTACATACCAGAAGCAATGTGTGACATGGAGCATCGTCATGATGGAGAATGATTCATGGCACACTTTAAAACACACCTTCTCTCAACTGTAGCTCACACTTGATGGCAACAAACAAGTTGAAACTTGTCACACACTATTACTAACGTTTGATGCACTGCTTCCCGTATTGAAGATTCCTCCCTTTCTGTTGGATGGCACTTGGCATCAGCATTCACTGTATTTTGTGATCATGACGGAAAAGCTCCATGTCCCACATCACTTCTGGTATGGCAATTTCTGTCAAACAAAAACATTGCAATGTGTTCTCCTCCACCTTATTCACCAGGTCTGGTACCATGTGACTTCTGATTCTTTCCACAAATTCAAAACGACCATGAAAGGTAAACGTTTTAAATCAATTCAGGACATTAAGGCAGCCATGACAGCGCAACTAAAGATAGGAAATAAGACTTCCAGAACTGCTTCAGAAAGTGGCAAGAACGATGGGATAAGTGTTTTTGAAGCAAGGGGAATTATTTTGAGGGGGATTAATGGTAATATGCCTTTTACTGTAACATTTTTTTTAATTTAAAAATTCACCATATTGTTTGATCACACATTATATATTCCCTTGAAGGTCAATAATTGAACTTGATATTTTATTCTTTTTTAAAAGCTCCTCAGTGATTCTTAGATGTGTGTCTCCATATGAGAAGTGATTGCCTACAATTCTCAGCCACAGATCACAGGAGAAATGTAATTGTTTGTGGGAAGGGAGTAGAGAAACAAATGTAGACAAAAGATAATAAAAGTATGCTTGGGTGCAAAAATCACTAAAAAGTTGCTTTTTTGTGGCAAGATTTAGAATCCAAAATATGTGAATGAAAATTTCTATTGATAAAACTCTGCTATCAAGTTATTAGTTGGGTACTGTCTTCCCATTGCCTGGACAATTTTGAGTTCCCCTTCAGACTGATATCGGAAACCCTTTCATTCATGAGAAATTGCATAGGCTTTTTTCTTTTTCTTTTTTTTCTTTTTTGACTTCTGTGCTTCTGGTATGGCAATTTCTGGCAATGCTGAATTGAATGAGAATACTCAACTTTAGGAGAAAATCTCCATCACTTTCTCTTTTTTGTATCCCACGAATAGGTCCCACATGTTTTTCCATTTCTTGGAATTAAAAAAAAAAAAATGTCCTCAAAGAGATTGTTCAACTAAAATTGGTAGGGGCTTTTTGATTTTTCATCAGCCTCTATATAGTATTTGTTTGTTCTCAACCTTTCTAGTTTTTGGACTCTGAGTTTTCAAGCTGTGAATAACATTTACCTCTTCTATTGTTATAAAAGGTTCATCTCTCAGTGAAGTAGCACAACTTGACTGAGATCCTTGTCCTGTTGCATTTTGTTCCATTTTCCATCTTACATCTGTCAAATGTAACATGAATCTTTAAAATATTAACTTACTTCGTTTGTAACATATTAAGGACTGATACTACTTACTAAATTTAAACATTTCTTTCTTTAAGTAAAACAACGACTTTTTTAAGAGACAGAAGAGTCTTTAGAATGATGCATTCTTCCTCGAATTTCTGATGTTTCCTTTGGAAATCCCCAAACTCTGTCTGTTGTTAACATAACAGACTGTGAGCCATTTTTACTTCTCACTACTGTTTTCCTCTAGTTTTGAGCAAACATGATTCCTAGAATCAGGGTATTTCTAGCACAGACTGTTTACACTTTCTGTTTACCCACTGTTTGCCATACTTCCGTTGATTTTTTTTTCCCTCCCCTCCAACTCAGGAAGATAATTCCTATACTGTAAAGATCCCATTTCTCTTTATTCATTGATGTAGTCAACTATGGTACTGGGCTTGAACCTACACTCAGCAGCTCTGAAATATATAGCCACGATCAATGGCTATCTAATCAACAAAGCAGATCCGAATTGAGAGCCTGAGAGAAATTACTGTACGTTATAGGATTTTACAGAAGTTCATCCCATAATTGTTCCTTTTGTGACCCTGGGTGTTATTCAAAACAGAATAAAGAGGGAGAAGATTTGTGATGGTCAATATAATACCAACTAAAACATCAGAAATTAAGGATTTAGTGACCTAAATACATCACACAGGCAAACTACTTTATTGAGTGAGCTCACCGTTACCTATATAAACTTTATTGCTTTTACAATTTGAAGTCAAACTCTTATGGTCCCCCAAATGAAGTCCTAAATATTCTTATGTAAGAATCTGCCTGATGGGAAAGTTGCTTATCAGACTTATAGCAGCATTTGCAAGTTGAATTCTAACTACAAAGGGAATCTCATTCATTCATTCATTCATTCATTCATTCATTTATTCTAATTCATTCATTCATCTATCCATTCATTCTTCATTCATGCATTCTTTGTACAGATGTTTCTTGAAAAAAATGATAATGTCTGAAGTATTCTTCTAATCATAAGTAGTGCTTTAGTAAAAAATATTAATAGCACATGATCTATTATAAATAGAGGATGAAACAACTAATTTTCTAAAATTATGGTAAACAGTGAAGGAAAAGCATCAATACTCTTAATATAGGTTTGGGACTAACCAGATGAGAGTTTCAAATCCATAAACTTTCCCATCTACTGAAAATATACAAGACTTTGACATGAAATTTTAAGTAGAATTTAGTAAGTTTCATTCTATGGGGTTTTAGGTTTATAGTAAAAACATGGTAGCATATAGGAAGCAAAGTAAATTATTCAGAAATCAATTTCCTGAATTTTCATGGTAGTCAGAACAAGTTTGTGGTAAATTTGAAATGAATACTTTGGAGAGAAGTATTTAACATAATAATGTAACATGATTCCAAATCACTACATAAACTCCCAGAGATCTGAATTAAAATATCGAAATACTAATTTAATCAGATTTTTTTTAAATTAGCAAATATTTATGATGTGTAATGTATTTGAACTAACAGGTGGCTTGGTGAATCACTTTATATTTGGACAATAGGATATACATAATAAGTGTGTTTAATTAAAAGGGAGAAAATTTATGCAATTCCATTTATAAAAGTTATTTTCCCAAAACTTCATTTGGCACCTTTATATAACATGAATATACCAAACTTATTTTTTCTCTCCTAGATACATTTTGAATGTTATATATTACAAATGACTATATAAAATGAAATTGATAGACAAAGAATACCCTTCAGCTAAAACTAACATTCTGTCCAGATGTCAGACTGGATTTAAACTTTTAAAGCCTGACTTAGAATTTCACACTAATGTTCTTCAATGCCAAACTAAAATAGCCTTAAAAAATGCAAAATTATTAAATATAACTGTATATTAGCTTAAGTTCTTCTATTACATATGAAAAGTTTTCCTTTTAGGGCTGAAAGAATTCAATATTGCTTTTTTAGATGCATATGTGAAATAAAACATCTTTCACTCACCTCCTTACATGCCATGTATGAGGCTTCCTGTTCAAACCTGTTAATTTTACAGATGAAGTAACTACTGTAGTAAGGCTAACTGTAGTAGGGCTAACTGTAGTAGGGCTAACTTGAGAGTGGCAGAATAAGGACTAGAGCCCAGCCTGTTTCATTCCTGGACAGTACTTCTTTCAAGAGACAAAGAGTTTGCAAATTGGTAATTTATAATTAAAATGTTTTCTAACCTGTATTCTCCATGCATGTTGTACAAAAAGTAAATACAATGTAATTGAATGTGAATCACTTTGGTGTTGCTGATTTGCCATAGTCTCTACTAATTCTGATGTTTGTATATCAGGTTCTAAAATATCATATAATATAAAATATCATATAAAATATCATAGCTTATCTTCTCTATATTAGCAAACTCCTTTCTCTGTCAGCAAATATCCTATAAATACAGTGTATGAAACTACTGTGCTCTAAGTGATATTTCTGCCCATCTATAAAATTTGAGAAATGACCACTGTACCTTTTAGGGAATGAGTATATTGGGTTTGCATTTCAATTCTATTCAGCATTCCTACTGTGCCTAAATATTACAGAGTCAAGAAAGCTAAATTATATATCCCTACATTTTATTGTAGTAAATTGTGATTTGGGTTTAGAGAATTAGATACATTATTTAAGAGTTGAAATGTTTTGGGAAGTGGAGGTAGCGTTACTGTTGATTTTGCTATTTCTACTATTTTTTTTCTGGCAAACTCTGTCATAAAGGCCTTTTTTCAATCAGTAACTTTATCAGAGGATCCAGTGTCCAAACAAAATTTTAGTATGTAAAGAAGCTGGATGCTAGCATTCCTACTGTATATGTGGATCACCCTAGGCACTGAATATTTTATCCTTATTAAATTTATTGGGGTGACATGGGTTAGTGAAATTATATTGGTTACATTTCTGTAATACATCATCCATATATTACATTGTGTGTTCCTACGCAGTATCAGTTCTCCTTCCATCACCATATACTGGATTCCCGGTACCCTGTTCTACAATTCCCCTCACCCCTTACCCTCGGGTAACAACTGAACTGTTGGCTGTATCTATGATTTTTTTTTCTTTGTCTTACTCATTTGTAGCTTTCAGTTATATATGCCACATATGAGTGAAGTCTTATGGTTCTCAATTTTTTCTGTCTGGGTTATTTTGCTTAGCATGACAATCTCAAGATCCATCCAGGTTGTCACAAATGGCAGTATTTCATCTTTTCCTCTGGCTGAGTAATATCCCAATCTATATATGCACCACATCTTCTTTATCCAATCAGCTATTGAAGGACAGTTTAGTTATTTCCATGTCATAGACACTATTAATAATGCAGCAATGAACATAGTGGTAAATAAATTTTTATGGATAAATGTTTTCAATTTTGGGGGTAGATACCCAGAAGAGGGATTGCTGGGTTGTATGGCAACTCTATTCTTAGTTTTTGAGGAAACTCCATAGTGTTTTCTATAGTGATTGTACCAATTTAGATTCCTACCAGCAGTGTATGAGGGTTCCTTTTACTCTACAACCTCTCTACTCTAATAGCCATTCTAATAGGTGTAAGATGATTTCTCATTACAATATTGATTCACATTTCCCTACTAGCTAGTGAAGGTAAGCATTTTTTAATTTTTTTTAATATCTGTTGGATGTTTGTATGTCTTCTTGGAGAAGTATCTGTTCAGGTCCTCTGTGCATTTTTTAAATTAATTAGACTGTTTTTTTTTTGTTGTTGTTATTTAGTTGCATGAGTTCTTTATATATTTTGGATATTAGTACCTCTCCAATGGTGTCGGTAGCAAATTTTCAAGAAAGAAGCCAAAAACGTAAAGAGCAGAAAAGACAGCCTCTTCAGTAAATGGTGCTGGGGAAATTGGAAAGCCACATATTAAGAATGAAACTAGACTGCTATATCAAAATTAACTCAAAATGGATATAAACATCAGACCTGAAACAATAATTGCATAGAAGAAAGCATAAGTACTAAACTAATGGACCTTGGCCTTAGAGAGGATTTTATGAATTTGACCTCAAAGGTAAGGGGGGTAAAATCAAAAACAAATAAATGGGACTATATCAAACTAAAAAATTTCTGCAGAGCAAAAGAAACCATCAACAAAACAAAGAGGCAACCAACTGAATGGCACTGAACAGTTTTGGAGCCCACCAGGAATTCGGAATTGTGGAGGCTTTATGATGATGGCCGTTGCAAGGTGGTTCAAAACCATCATAGAGTCTGGTTTGACTATAAGTGGCCAACCTAAAATCTACTGCTTTAGTCATCTTACATTCCTTTAGCCCACTTAATCTGCTGGAAAAAAAAATAAACATATATATATACATATAATATATATTTTTTTTAATTTTTATTTATTTATTTATTTTTCCTAAACTAGTGACCAAGATGGCATTAACTTTCCCCTCAGCTTCACTAAACTTTAGACAGGGCACTTTCTGAGTCCAGATTTCTGACTTTCCTTTTCTCAGTGCATTTGCTTTAGAAAAGTATAATTGTAAAATTATTTTCAGTCCTAAGAGATATCAATCTTTTTGCTTGCTTATTTGTTTCTATCTAGAAATCTTCGTGATTTATTTTATTGTTTATAAATGTGTTTTCCAGGTAAAAATACCATAACATCAGAAATAATGGTAATATTTTCACTTTCCATATCTCAGAATTCATTCTTTCTAAATGTGTTCTATCATCTAAAACAATGTTAACTGGTAGTGATGATATGATCTTGTTCTGATAGTGAATTTAAAGCTAATGCTTTAAAGTACTCAAGTAGGAAATCCAACTACTAAATTGATGCTGATTGCTAGAGAATTGAAATTATTATTTTAAGATTTTTCCAGCTTTATTGAGGTATGATTAACATATATTATATATATGTATGTATGTATTTGTATGTAATATATATGTATTATATAATATATAATATATGATTATATATTATTTATAAATTTATATATTTTATATTATTTATAATATAGTACATATCATATATTATTTATAAATATATACAGATTTATTTGTAATACATATATTTATGTATTATATATATTTATGTATTATATATATTCATAAATATACATATATATTTATAAAATACATATATTCATGTTATATATACATATATATATATGTGGTGTATATTGTGATGTTTGATATATGTATATATTATGAAATGATTATTGCAATCAAGCTAATTAACATACCTTTACCTCGCATAGTTACCTTTACTGTATGTGTGGTGTGAGAACTTGAGATCTGAACTCTTTTAGCATATCTCAAGGACACAATACATATTATTAATTATAGTCATCATTCTGTACATGAGGTTTCCAGAACTTATTCATTTTATAACTAGAAGACTGAAAGTTTATATTCTTTAATCAATGACTCTCCTCCCTCTCTACCCCTGCCTATGCCACAATTTTACTCTGTAACTAACAGTTCAACTTCTTTTTGTCATTGTTAATATTGCACATTTAAGTGACATCATGCACTATTTGTCTTTCTATGTATGGTTTATTTATATTTTCATAATGCCCTCCAGATTATTCACTGTTGTTTAAATGACACTATTTCCCTCTTTATTTAAGACTGAATCATTTCATCTTAAATATGTATATATGTATGTATATATACACAAATATATGAGTATGTATGTATGTGTGTATGTATACATGTGTATATATTCATACATATATACATATATGAGCAATCTAAGTGCAATGTGAAATAGAAATTATTACAGAAAACTTTTTTTTTATTTTGTTCCTACACTCAGAGGAATATCATTCTATATTTTTCCATTAAATATGGTTTTGTTCAAAAGTTGCTATGTTATACTTTTTCTGAGATATTCATTGTAGGATTAAAGACATTCTGTTTCATGTTATTTTTACCTTGCAGCATCAGCAAGAATAAAATTTTTATATTTTTCTATCAATTGAGATATAGATTTTCACTTTTTCCCCTTTTGCTAATGTGCAATTCATTGTTTCTCAGATATTAATTCAACTGTTATTTTCCCCTCTTAAAATTGTCTAGACAAATTTTGATATTGAAGTTATTCCGGGCTTATAAAATGAGTTGGGAATTTAACCTTCACTTACTTCTTTCTGGAAGTCTTTAAGAAACAAGATAATTTGTAATATCATTTCAAATTGACATCAATTATTCTCTAACAGCTCTAAGAAGTAATTCAGTCTAATACTTTTGTAAAGCATGCCCTAAAACCATAATTACTATCACATATGCTATTTGCATGAATAGTATTTTACTCTTATTAGTTTTTAAACTGTGAGTATAAGTGCATTTTACCTAAATGCTATAAGTAAAATACAAAGCCAAAAATGTAAATGTCAAATTTTACATATTTATAGATAATAACTATGTTTCCTGTAAAATATACACCTATGTGCTTCAGAAATCAACCAATAAATAATACAAAATAAAACTAAATGAAACTTAATCTAACTGGAGTAAAATATCCTGTACCATGATTATAAATATGTAATTATGGTTCTCAATTACACATTGCATGTAGTAGAGCTAAAATCATTAAACAGGAATCCTGTCATTTTAGTTCCCCTATACCCATTTCTTGTCTTTTTAAACAGTAATCTACACGTTTTCAATAGAAATAAGAAAAACTCTATAGCTCATCCTCCACAATGATTCTCAATGACTAAAAAATGGCACCATCTGACTCTTACCATCTACTCTGAAACAGTTAAGGTAAAGATTCAAAACATGCCTTTATATTATGGAATAGAAAATATCTTATAATCTATGCCTGCTTAATTCTTATAGTGTATACTTTCCTTGAAGTGGGAAATTTCTACTTTCCGTGCTGATTAGAACACTGTTAATTACATATATTTTGATTTGAGGTGAAAATATAAAGGTTTACAGATTTAAAGAAATGGATACAGGTTATAATCATAGGATTGCAATTTCTAAATGGCATCTAGAATATAAATTTACTATTGCCATATGTAATCCACTCTTATCTTTTTTTCTCAATTCTGATCATTTTCTATTTTAGGACAATTTATTTTTATGTCTTTAATCATTGTATTTTTAAAATGTTATTTTAACACATCTACTATGTGTTAAGTCTGTGATAGATAAAAGGAAAAAAAAAATTATCACTCCCATCAACGATTTCAATAATATAATTAAAGACATTAAACAATTATTTTAATTCTCCTAACTTTTCAGAATATTTATCATTGAATCATGTTGTGTCACACTTGGAAAAAATATAATTCAATGAATGATTTTTTTGTCATTATTACACATTGTAACTTATTTTCATCAAAGTTGAATTCAGCACAAATGTTACAGAAAACAAAGCTTTTAAGTTATAATTGGCTTAATCCCAAATCCATTTATCTTCAAGTATATGAATAGACAACTTTCTTCATATATAAAAGTATTACTGATGAATTAAAACTACGAATTTGAGAGTTGGAAAAACATGATTGGAGATTAAAAACCATCATCATAATCAGCATTATTTCTTTAACTAAATGAAAGGCAATTTAAAATTAATTTCATTGCATTAATTAACTCTAGCCAGGAGTATGTTTGATTAGTGTAATTGTTTCTGACCTGACAATTTTGTATTCAGGAAAATAGAATGTTGATTTTTAATATTACATCAACTTTTTACAATATTACAAGGAGGCTTATTTGGGCTATTTAGAAATGACATGGTCCAACTACAAATGATTCAATTTCTTTGTTTATTTGAAAAGACTTTATGCATAGATCTATAAATAACTTTTTTTGCTCTGCTAATTTTTAAGTTTGTATCTTGGACATATCACTTAACTTCCCAGGTGTTTATGTGAAAAAAGATAATACCTAATTCACAGAATTTTGGAAAAAAATGACGCAAGTTATTAAAATTATTTGCAAATTCCAATATTCTAGACATATATAAGGCATGATTATAATAGATTTAAAAATCATAAGATATGTGTGACCATGCAATATGTATGCTCCTGTCCTGCGATCCTAAGTTTCTATCACAACTTCCCAATTCGGCCTTGTAGCTATCACAAACCAGCTATCGACAATACTTAAGCAAATGGGTGCGGATGTGTTTCAAGACTACAAAAACAAGTTGTGGAGACATAATTTACTGACCTCGGGTATAAATGTTAGTAAGCATGACATTTCTAACAAGTGTCATTATGAACATCTGTCAACATAAGGGACACCTTCCATTAAAAGTATGCTGAAGCAGTCAATGACTCCTGTTCCAATTAGAGACCTTGTTAAGTTTCATGTATATCTATCTACTGACCACAACAAAATAAGACATATGCTTCACATAACAGTGTAACAGAAATGAGTAAGAGTGGCGAATCTCAGCACAGAATGAAATGGGAAACAATATTTCCTACAAAAGACAATGGATATATTGCAGAGCTTTATTTAAAGGGAGGAATTCAAATCCCTGAATTATACATATGTGTAAGAGTAAACAGAAAATGAAGTTGATGGATATAACTTCATTTCTAGTTTAAATAATTTCAGGAAGATTTTGTATGTCTTTTACAATTAACCTAAAGTCATCTTATTAGAGAAAAGTTGGCATTTTACTGATGTTGGCAATAGACATGACTAAGAGGGCACAGTCATGGCAAAGACTCAAAAAGACAAAAAGTAAAAGAGCCATGGGCAGTACCAGAAAAAAGATTTTTCATTTAGTTACAACTAGATTTTATCAATTCTCTAATAAAGAGTGATTCATCCTCTCTGCTCTCTATTTCTATTCTGCTTCTTCACGCTGTCAGACCTTTCTGATTGTCACAGAGATATTTGCCATATGAAACAATTCTCATGTCTCCATTATGTCAGGCACAAGGATCCTTTAAATGTATGAATTACTCATGTCCTTCATCTGAACAGAACTATGCAATAATTTTCATACACATAGAATACACTTCAGACTTCTTGCCTTCCTGATGTGGCTCCTGCCAACTTAAGAATGTCACCTGCTCACTAACCCTGTCTTCCAATCACTAAGCTCCAACGCACTGTTTTCTCTGGTCCTTGAAATGACAAGTTCATTTATATCCAATTATCTTCATATTTCCAGTTCCCTTTACTTGGTATAACCTTTTTCCAAGATCTTCATATGGCTTTAAGCTCATTCAAATTTGGTTATCAGAGTAAAGATAATTTCCTCCTCTGAACACTCAGTCCAAAAAGACTCCATGTTATTTTTTTGTTTCTATTTTAGAATTTATGACAACTTGATATATGTCATTAATTTTCACTTTTATTGTCTTTTATTCTGCACCTATATCTAGCAATTTGAATGCAGGAACTCCCCATTGTGTTTACCAGTGTATCTTGTAACAGTTCCTCACATTGTAGATATTATTTTTTTTAATTAAAGTTTATTGGAGTTAACAGCGGTTAGTAAAGTTACATAGGATTCAGGTGTACAATTCTGTAGCACATTATCCATATACCACTTTGTGTGCTCATCACCCAGAATCAGTTCTCCTTCCATCTCCATATATTTGATCCCATTTACCTTCACCCCCTTCCTTCCCCCCTCACCCTTTGGTAACCACTAAACTATTGTCTGTGTCTATGAGTTTTTGTTTCTTTATTTGTTTGTCTTGTTCCTTCATTGCTTTCAGTTTCATATCCACACATCAGAGAAATCATATGGTTCTCGACTTTTTCTGTCTGACTTATTTCACTTAGTATAATAATCTCAAGATCCATCCATGTTGCCACAAATGGCAGTGTTTCATGTTTTCTTATGAACTTTGGGTTCAAAGAGGATTTTATGAATTTTACCTCAAATGCAAGGGAAGTAAAAGCTAAAATAAATGAATGGGACTATATCAAACTAAAAAGCTTCTGCACAGCAAAAGAAACCATCGACAAAATAAACAGGCAACCAACAGAATAGGAGAAGAATTTTGCAAACAAAGCCTCTGATAAAAGGATAAAGCCAAAAATATATAAGGAACTCATACAACTCAACAACAAAAAACCAAACAATCCAATTAAAATTGGACAGAGGATGTGAATAGACATTTCTCTAAAGAGGACATATGGATGGCCAATAGACATGAAAAGATTCTCAACATCACTAATCATCAGAGAAATGAAAATAAAAATCCCAATGCAATAACAACTCACACAGTTAGAATGGCTCTCATTAATGATATTTAATAGTTTTTATGGAAGTAAAGAAAGAAAGGAGGAAAGAAAGGATGAAAGGAAGGAAATATTCTCCTAATACTGGCAAGGATGTAGGAACAAGTGTGGTCAGTGGGATCCTGCAAATCAAGGCCAGAAAATAATAACTACAACGAGTGCTAAAATTATTAGAAATTCTACAGCTAACAGCATAGCAGGAGGCCTAATTATTAAGCGTAAGAAATTGATCTTAACTGGTAATATGAAATTTCGAGATAAGAAAACAGATCTAAATTAGGAAGGTAAAGGCCAAAGAGGTAGCAATCCTGCAAAATTTTTGTATGTGTCACAGATTCATTGATGTGCATAGATATATAGAATTTCAACAGCCAGACACTATCTAAGAATTATGTATCACCATTTTTATCTTATACTAAATTACTCGATCAGATTCTTATCAACCCATCCTAGTTATGACCTTGTCATTGTTGCATTCTTTGTGATTATAAATTGAATTTTACATCTAATTTTCTGAAATTCTTCTGATTTTGACCTTCCAGTTTTCCCCAGAAACACACTTGTAGTACTCCCTCCAACTCTGTTGCATTATGTTATGCACATGCATGAAAACACATACATACACACACACACACACACACACACACACACACACACACACACACCTTCAAATGGAACTCTCCATAGACCTTTTTCTTTGCAATGGGCTCCTAAGATTTGACCTAACCTTTGTGGGTGCTGGATCTTTACAAAGGAAAGAATAATATCCTATTTCCACATCCAGAAGTAATGTTTAATCATATGAGTAGGAATGCACGTTATTGCAGTCACTGCTGTTATATGGGAGATAATTAAAATATGTATAAGAAAGGAGTGTGGGAAGACAATAAACAAAAAAAATAGATTAGAAATGAACTAAATATATGTTGTTATAGGTTCTTAGATAATACTATCCATTGGGGTGATGTTTTATCTAAGGTCAAAAATGTGCGGGGAAACCAGTTATTTAAAATAATAAGGAAAGATAATGCCATGCATAAGGAAGGTGTAGGTTCAAAATCTCTCAGTGATAGAAGAGCTTGGTATAATGCAACAGCTACCAGAAGGCCAGTGTGTCTAATAAAGTTATTAAAGGAAGTTGGACATGAAATGATGTTGAATAACTTGACAGGTGAATTGGGCTCTCCTAGGCCATAGTAAAGAGAATGACTTTTATTATTATTTTAGGGAATTAATCAGAGAGGAAATATGATCTAATTTAGAATTTTATGGTATTATTTTGATTGCTACCGTGTTTCCCCAAAAATAAGACCAGGTCTTATGTTAATCTTTGCTCAAAAGATGCATTACGTTCATGGGATGTCATCCTGAAAAATCATGGTAGGGCTTATTTTCTGGTTAGGTCTTATTTTCAGAGAAACACGGTATGCATAGAATAATTTGCCTGTAAGTAATAGTGTAAATAGAAATATGGATTAGAAAGCTAATGTAGTTCAACTGGACAAATGGGCAAATGGACAAATCCATGTTGATAACTGGGACTAAGATGGTGGCAGTGGAGAGGCAGAGAAGTAAACAGATACAATTTTTATTCTAAGAGTAGAACCCATAGAACTTTCTGATGGAATCATAGAAAAGAGTGAGGGAATTTTAGGGTTACTATGAGTTACTATGCCTGGCTTAAGAAATTTGATAGTTTTATGAGCACTGAAAGAGAAATATTTTGGGGGTTGGTTACTAGGGATTAGCAATTGCATTTACACACTCTGATTTTGTGATGGCTATAAAGTATCAAATCAGATATGTCAAGTAGACAGTGTAATATATAAATGTGAAGGAACTTCATAGGAGAGGACTGACCTGGAGAGTCAAGTTTGAAAGTTGTCAGAATACATGTGGAAATAACACACATTACTTAAGAAGAGAAGTGTATGGTAGTAGAGTTCCATTTTCACAGCCTGAGGGGATGCATAATGGAAAGGCTGGACTCAAGAAGTAATATTTGAGAAGAAATACTAAAAAAGGCACATTAACATATGAGTAACGTTTCATAGAAACTGAGACATGTGCATTGTAGGAAGGAGATAGAAATTGGTTCTGTGGAAAGCTGGCAGAGGTAGAATAAACTGAGGTCAGAAAAGGCTCAATTCGATGTTTCAAGATAAAAGCCATTACTGTCCTTGGAAACAAAAGCTACCTTTGTGGACTAGTTGGAAAAGAAAACACATACATCAGATCACAGTGAGTTAACAGTGAATTGGCATTGAAGCATTAGGAACAGTTGAGTAAATCACTGTTTTGAATAAGGTCACGGAAAAAAAATCATAGAGTATGAAACAATAATACAGAAGGAGAAAGAATTAAAAAAATGTGTGGTGGGTTCAGTTGCAGGGAGAGGGTCTACTTTTGTTGTTTCCTTTTAGAAAGCAGATTTCAGAGATCTCAGAGCCAATGTGTATCCTTCTGGGATGCAGCAATAACGAGTCAGAGCTTGATAATTCAAAAGTGAAAGACAATATGTGCAAACAAACAAATAAAAACCATCCCTTGATGATGGAATAAGGTGATTTAGAGCACAAGTGAGAGGATTGGTCATTGACAGACGGAGGGACACATGATCCGTGTACACAGATAGGGAAAATGAGGAGGAAGCTTCAGATGTAAGGGAAGTGGATACTGAAGATTTGGAGGTGGGAAGATACAGGAAGTTCATACCGGAGAGCTTCTATTTTTCTCAATGATGCTTGAAGCAAAATAACCGGAAGAGAATAAGCAATGATGTAAGGAGGAGGAGAGTGGACAACATCTGAAACAGTCAACTTGGAATTTTGGAAAGGAAAATTGTTGCGGAATTTCTGTAGAGTTGTTAGACAGTGTTAAATACCCATTTGAGGTATATGATCCTGTATTGATATAAATCTTGTCATACAAGTTTTATTTGTGACTGGATATAAGTTATCCACTTATTGTCCTCAGATTGTTTCCTTCCCTTGACGTGACAGAGATGACTTTTGCCTGGATAGTTTCTTGCCCATATCCATTTAACTCAGAAACATGTTGACACTTTATATATCTTGTTGGAGTCTCAGATGACAGAGCTTCACTCTAAATGTGGTTTAAATAAGGATTAGTCAAATGGATACAGACATTTTTAAAGACTGTTGACAGGAGTAGCAATTGAGAGGATACCTAAAACACAGGAGCTAGTAACCAGGGTATCTCCACATGGATGACGTGATAAATTGATAGTGTCTTGCAACATGAATTTCAAAGAACAGATCATTGTTTTCCCTCTCCTTCTCTTTTCCTTCTCCTCTCCTTCCTTCTTCTTCTAACTTTAGGGAGATATTTTAGATATGCAAATGATTGAAAGAAGAGAAAAGGAGGAGAGTTCTCCCAAGCCACGGGCTGAGAACCACCATAATTTATTCTTTAAAACATCAAAATCAGGCATTATTTAACACCTGAATATACATAAGACACCCTCCCAGATTTAATCGGTGGTGTGAAGGAGAGGAGGGAAACATATGGCCCTTGTAGTCATAAACTGTAAACTGAAAACTTTTCGCATACATTTGAAACATTTTTCCTATAAAACAGTTAGGATATATAAATGAACCATTTCATTTTTGTCTCTCAGTCTTCTCTCTCATTTGCTTTTTGATCTAGAAGAAAAAAAAATTGAATAATTCTTTACTGGTCAAGATTTTTTCAGACGATTAAAACATGTGATATAAAATTCTACTGAGTATGGAGCAGAGGATATTCTCATCATAAAATTCAGTGGCCAAGAATCTCTAAAGGAAATGGTTGAAATGGCAAAGGGCCACTGAGATACTGAAAATACCCTGGAAGATCAGTCTGACATTGCACCCATTTATCATGGCTGGAGTTTAATCAATTACATGAGGCTAAACATGTGATTTGTTTTTCAAAAGTACAAGTAACAGCATGGTGACCATAGTACAGATGGAACGGTTGAGTGGAGGATAAGTGTTATAACTGTATCAGATGGCAGGCAATGGTGACATCCTTCACTGAGGTAGTAGAGAAAGTAGCTACGACTAATGTATTACAGAACTGGTTACTTGTACAACAGCATTCGAATACATATTTGTAGATGCCAGAAAAGGATAATGAACCTGAATGGGAAAATGTGGTGGTTGAAAACATGGTGAGGTTTGTGGTAGAGAAGGGAATGCAAACTTAAGAATTTATAGTTCATCTTTCTGTAATCAGTTCTGTCACAACCACTTGGCAAGTAGGAATCTGTGACAGGACATATATGCCATCCATAGTTTATTTTGTCATAACCTTTATGAATGTCTAATGAAATACTGGACGAAGTAGGGTGAACCAAAACTAATTATTTTGGTCCATTCACTTATATAACAGTTTTCAACAAAGCTAGCAAGCATAGTTCTGAAACACTTGACTACAGCACACATACATAACTTTTAACAGCACACTGGTATAATAAGCACATCAAATATAATTTTTGCTTCAGCTATCTGACGTGATTTAGAAACTCATATAAATGAAGGCAGTCTATTATATTTATCCCTATCATTTACCCATTCTATTTTTCTTTCAGTTCTGAAGTTTGTGATCTGCTGCTGTTATCATTTTCTTTCTGTTTGTAGTATTGTTCTTTAGCCATTGTTTCAGGATGACAAATCCTGTTAGTTTTCTTTCATCCATGTAAGTCTTCATTCCCTCTTAATTCTTGAAGTGAAATTTCCTCAGGTAAAGTATTTCCAGGTAACATTCTTTTCTTTCAGCACTTGAAAAATGTTGTGCTGTTTCCTCTGGCTTTCATGATTTCAAAGAAGAAAGCGCCTGCCATTCAAATTGGAGCTCTTTTATATGCAATCCATTGATTTTCTCTAGCTGTTCTTAAGATTTTTTTTCTGTCTATTTAGTTTTCATAACTTTAATTGTGATGGTGGGTGATATGGTATGGGTTATTTAGGTTTACCTTATATGTAGTTCACTCAGCTCCTTGGATATACATATTTTATGTATTTCATCAAATTTGGGGAGATTTCAACCATTCTGTCTTCAAACACTCTTTCAATCACTCTCTTTGAGATCAATGATAGGAAGATATGAATGTTAAAACTTCGTTCTTGTCTCACAAAGTCATGACACTCTTTACGTTTTATTTTCAGTCCATTTTCTCTCTGTTGTTTAGATGGAGTAAATTTTATTGCTCTATCCTCATGTCACTGATTCTATCCTCTGTCATTTCCATTCCACTATTAAGCCCATCCAACAAATCATTATTGTATTTCTCAGTTACATAAATTTCATTTAGTTTCTTTTTGTAACTTCTATTTTTTGCTGATTTTAATTTGTCTTGAGCAAAGTTATTTTTATTGAAGTATTTTCTTTTGGTGGCTCTTTTAAAACTTTTGTCAGAGTTTCAACATCTGATTTATTTTGGTATTGGCAACAGTTGATTGCCTTTGCTCATCAATGTCTGTTTTTTTTCTGGTTTTGGGTGTGACAAGTGATTTTTAAAAATTGTATGCTCGCTATTTTGGATATTATATTCAGAGATTCCTGATTCTATTTTAATCTTCTATTTCACTAGGCAGTCACCCTAATTAGAATAATGTGTAGGTCTTACCCGTGTGCCAGCCGATTGGCTCACAGATGCTGCCTGGGGGGAGGAGGGGGAAGGTAGGGGAATGGATCCACAGCCAGGCTTTAGTAACAGTGCTGCAACCCTGACTCAGGGTAAGACTCTCCCATTCTTGAGAAAGACACCACTGACACTAAAGCTGCTAGTGATTGGGCCATTTCTGCCTTGTGTTTGATGTGAAGCTCTGATGATGTTGGCAGAACTGTGAATCAATCCCAAGCTATTCCTTGAGCAAAACATACTCTTTTACCTACCACTGCTCAGGATATGGGATAGGACCCACTAAGAACCCTAGCCGAACACATTTTCACCTTTCAAAGTCCCTTTATGATTATGTGCTGACATATTTCAGTGGACATAATTGCATTTAGAAGGGAGGAGTAGAGAAATGAGTCTATACCATCTTTTGTCAGACCTGGAAAGTTAACTTTTTAAAAGTGTATAATAGTATCTAACCCAAAAGTTATTGGAGTCATCATGTCAACACATGGGTTCACATGAGATAATGCACATAGTACTTTTAGGACATTACTTGGAACTTGGTGAGCAAGTAATACATAGTAGTGTATTGATAATGATAATGCTGCTTTCATTATTATTATAATCAGTCATTCTAATTATGTCACTAGTCAGCCAATGATTTTTAGCAACTCAACACTGCTTTTTTCACTTCCCAATCTGGCATTTGGCCAATGCTATCATCTCTTTTGTGCATGTACATGCTCACAATGCGTTTGATAATTTTACATGTTTCAATCCAACTTTAATACATAAAATCCTAGGATATAAGGATTTTCTCCTGTGTCATATAAATAAATGGCATTTTAATAGGAAATACAAGTATGAATTAGCAAACAATTGCTGATGTAAAAATCCTATAGCTAGCATTAGTATAATCATCCATCTTGAAGTTCCCAATTTCCTCCGCAGAATGAAAATTGATTCAAGAATTGCAGCCAGTTGGAAGAAGAATTTAATTGCTACAAGAATGTACCTGCCTTGGGTGAGATGTCACATTCTATCTTCATGTATGCATAAGTAAAAATGTATATTTACTGTATTTATTCCCTTGAAAAAAAAAGACTGGAAAATAACTGAGTAAACAATAGTTAGAAGGGAGATTAGTTACTCCTTACAAAAGAAAAAGGATAAATGTTCAAATAAATTTTGATACAGTTATTGAATTTTAGAAGAAATTATTGAAATGAACATAGAATAAATGAATGAATTACAATGAAAAAATCAAAGAATTGGATGATACGTAACACGAGGAGGGTCTTGAAAATGCATTCTCTTTTAAGCAACTCTTCCTAGGTTCCCTCTGGAAGTATGTTGCTTAAAGAATGTATTTTCAAGACCCTCTTAGTGTTATATGTGGTTCAATTCAGGGTGTAAACAAATAATGTCCAGTGGATTGGAAAACAATATTTTTAAAAGGTAGCTAAGAAAATTCAGAAAGCTAAATAATTACAGATGAGTAGCTGAAACATTAATCAAATTTGTTGGTCAATGTTTTACCATCAGTAAGCTTTTAATATATAGACATACATATTTTCTTTTTTTCTGAATCACCTTTACGTTAGGTGGGAATCAGATGTCAGTGAAATCAACAAGCCATAAAAAATGCCTTGCACTATTATCTATATTTGTGTTTCTGAGGCAAGATGCAAATGATAGCTAATGTTTTGTTTTAAATG
Source organism: Rhinolophus hipposideros (assembly GCF_964194185.1). Classification (NCBI taxonomy): domain Eukaryota; kingdom Metazoa; phylum Chordata; class Mammalia; order Chiroptera; family Rhinolophidae; genus Rhinolophus; species Rhinolophus hipposideros. The sequence goes on along the minus strand of NC_138050.1, from coordinate 85,817,178 downwards.
GCAGTTATACCTAAGTAGAACATTGTGAATTTAATAATCATGCATATTTAAGACATAGAAATCTGCTTCTGTAGGAAACTCTACTTGGACATTTCCCTAGGGTTTTACTTATTAAAAAGAATTATATTTGTGCTAAAGTAGGGCATGGATCAAAATATAAATGATAATTAGTAACCAATTCATTATTTAGCTACTTTGTTTTCTTACTTCCAAGTGGTATCAAGCACCATTCACATACAAATAGAAAGCAAATGACGTTTTCATAATATTTAGCAAAATATGTGTTTTACTTTTTTCATAACGTCTTTGAACTCAAAAGAACATTTTTCAGGTTTTAGGGATAAATGTTATATATATACTATATAAAAAACTATCAACATAATTTTTATTAGAACAATTACTCCACAGAGAGCGGGTGTTTCTTTTACAATCCACCATTTTGACATATTTCATCTCTTAATAACTGTATCTCTATTTTTCTTAATTTGATGGTCTTATATAAATGTACTTAATATAAAAAGATAGCTTTCACTAGCCCCAAAATACTCAGATACAAGTTCACATTATCACACACTCATCTATACAATCTTGTACATAAATAAAGAAGTTGTAGCAACCCAATAGAAAATGGCTAGAATTTCTTCATGTTTTTTTTTTTTTTTTTTTTTTTTTTGGTGTGTGTGAATTGTGCACTGCAATACATATGGGTATTTGTGGTAAAATATATGTGGATACATTAAGTATATATGTTTTATATATTAAGTATATAAAATATAATTATGTAATGTAGTCAAAAGCATATATTTGGCTTTTTCTTGTAGTGGTAGTTAAAAGGAATTGAACTGGATGAAATATTTGGCTATATGTACTTGTGGTCACAAAATCTTATTTTAAAAGACAATTCCAATTTAAACCCCGATTGGGATTTGATAAAATAATCTTAAAGAGAATTCCCATTTAATAGGGTACTTGGTTTTGCTAGGAAAATAAGAAAGTTTTATTTCTTTTTAAAGGCATATTTTATACATGTGTTGTTGTAAAAACTTTGTTTCTATGAAAACTAACATTAATGTAAAAGCTTTCATATTGAAGTAAAATCCTAAAAATAGAAATAAGCACATAATTTGAATTAATATATTACACGTGTAATACACTTGATAGAAAAATATTTTTCTCCCAGTGTTATCTATGACATGAATTGCAAATATTTTCTATTGCTCAGTATGACTTTTGGTATTGATTTTTGTAATTTTTGCCTTTGAAAAGTTTTTATTTAATGTAATAAATTTTATTAATTTATAAAATTCAAATTAATATTGTTTTCAAAGTCTATGTATTTACTTACTCTGAGTTTACTTAATTTTTATAAAGCGAAGATTAATTTCTAACAAAATGATATTATTTTTGACAACTATGTATTTCTAATTACAGTTAAAATTGCATTTTGATGTGCTTCAATTTAATTACTTGACATATGTCTATTCATGTTTGATTGCTGCTTCCATTATTCATATTTGTTTGTTTTAATTAACTGTGTCTTTACTCTTTTTCTTTGGCTGTATTTAGATATTTTCTTATGGAATCAAATTAGCATTTGCTTTTGTCTCATTTTTCCTCATTTTTCTTAAATTTGATAATTTATGTATTTTTAAATCTTCACATATCACTGAGTTGGAGTATAGACTTCTCATTTTTATTTTGCTAGCATTTATTTTCCTTTTTATTTTATGGAGATAAACACCAAATTTTCATATTAAAAATGGAATAGCACCGATCAGACCTTATCCATGTTAGAAAGTAATACTAGTTGCTAATATTTATTGAGTATTTAATATACATGATAGTCTATTTGTTATAGTATTAATTCAACTAATGTTGATAGAAACCCAATGGAAAGATTGCTAATACAGGATATATAAAGATTATTATATGAGGCTATTACCACTGTTGTAACTGAAATTCAAGCATACATGCATTTTAAAGAGAAATTCATATATTTTTCTCTAAGGGTTAATCACTGAATATGCAATAAAACACAAACACTGAACAGGACCTCTTGACTTTATATAACTTGCTCTTTGTTCCAGCCGCAGACATTGTTTTTGCTATTGCTTTCTCTAGAAAATATCTTTTTTTTTTTGCCTTATATACTTTTCACGTGTTATTCCCTCTGCTTAGAAAGTCTGTACCAGATTTTTTATTTTGTAGATGGTTCCTCCACATCAGAGAATTCTTCCTATTTATCCAAGAGAAAGTAAGTCCCCTTTCATCTGACATAGACAATATGATGACGTGATTAAATCTGTTTGGTGGCAAACTGCCAGATTTGAATCCTAATTCCAAAATCTAGTAAATGGGAATTCTTAACATGGTAATCTACCTTTCTGTTTTTCATTTTCATTATCTATAATCTTAGCTAATAACTGCACCTAATTGATCAAATGTTTTAAAGATTAAGTAAAATAACTCTTAGGAGATGGCTTGGCATAAAGGAAGCACTCAGAAATTTATTAAGATGTATATTTATCAATGATACATATTCCCTATTGTGCAAAATGTCTTCTCCATTTTTCTCTATTTGTAGAAGAAAATACTAGGACTAAAAGGATGCTAGAGATTTGAGGCATAGTTTCAATTTTATAGAAAGGTAGAGTTTTCCTCTATAAAACGGAACAAAAAGATTTCTGTTTTTTTAATCCATTAGGTAATTATAAAACTAAAATTACACTAGCTACAAATCTTTTTTTTTTCAATATGAGAGCAATAGAGGCATAAAATGATTAGACATCTTGTTTTCCTTAGCCCTAATTATATTCAATGTAGCTTTAATATTTTATGGTTATTATCTTTTGCACATTTTACTAGTTCAGGAAGTCATAAAATAACAATATAACAGACTGAAAATATTTCTAAAATTCTTTGGCCTCTTGGTATTTATTTTAATATGTAAGCTACAGAAAGCTTTTGATAATTAATTGTCCCTCCAAATCTCCTTCTAAAGTAGGTTATAATATCTGATGGATGATACATTATTCTACACAAAAGAATATTTACATCTGCGATTTCAGTCACATTATCAGTTAATTCATAATTATACAAATTGCTCTAAGGCATACTTTCATAGGAAGGGAAATCTTTACCATAGATTTTAATAGATTGATTTCCTCACTCCACTACTGCCTTACGAATTTCCAGGTTGTGAATGCTTTTTTTCTTAAGTAGAAGTCAATTATATTATATAGTCTTTTGTAACTCAACTATTAAAAAATCTCTGCTGGTGGAGAAGGATCAAAATGGCGGCGTGAGGTGAGCCTCTGTAACGCTCTCCTGGAATTTACAACTAATCGGACAACAATAACTCCACAAAGGACTCCCTGCACAGCAGACAGGCAAGACGAAGAGGTCCACTACTGAATTCACCTCCAGGTGGGTGAATCGCGCGAGCAGGGGAGGAGGGAAGGGAGAAGTGCGGGACGGAGCCCCGCGGGCGCAGGACAAAGACCTAGCTCAGTGCTCCGAGCTTGCTGCATCCCGGAACTACCGCAGCTGCGGGAGAGGGAAGGACTCGGACTGCTAGGGCTCCACTTACGGCCCACAGGGCTGAGGGGGCAGCATATAGCACAGCTGAACCCAACGTTCACGGCAGACCTCGGAGAAAAGACTGAGGGAAGAGGGCTGAAAACTGTGGTTAAGCCCTCACTGCCGAGCAGAGAACGGAAGCCTTAGGCACTGAGACTAGCCGCCCCTCCCTACCCTCCCAGAGCTCGCCCCACCCCCACCTGCCCGGTGCTAGAAGCGATAAACTAGCAGTGTCAGATCACAAGGACAGGATCTTTGCTGTTCTGAGAACTGTGGACCGCAGAAACAGATTCGCGGCCCAACTAGTTACGGCAAAGGGGAGGGAGCTGTGGAAGCAGGACCGGCTGTGGTGGTGGTCGCCGCCATTGCTCTGGGCCACCTCTCACAACTCACCCCGCCCCTGGCCCCACCTATCTGGGCGGATCCCTGCAGGAGTAAACAGAACTGCTGAAACATACGGGCTCTGAATCTGGTGCAGAAAGAGCTTTGGAACTTCAAAAGCTCTCCGCACCCCCACAGGGACGTGACGCCCTATGACCCAGGTGAACTGTTAACAGAGGAGAGGCCCGTCTCCCAGGGAATCCCCCCATTGTGTGAGAAGCTGGAAAAGTGCAGAGAAAGTATAGCACTACTGTGTCAGAGAGACCTCTTCCTATCAACCTGTTGAAGAAGCCACTCCTGTAGATGTCTAGGAAGAGAAATAATAAATCAGTAATTGCCATGAATAACCAAAGTAACAAGACAGCTCAAAAAGAAAGTGAAAAGTCCCCAGAAAAGGAACTTAGAGATATGGAAATATGTGACTTAAATGACAGAGAATTCAAGATTGCAGTTCTGAAAAACCTCAAAGAGATGCAAGAAAACACAGAAAGGCAATTTAATGAACTCAGAAACGCAATCAAAGAACAACATGAGCATTTTACAAAAGAGATTGAAATTTTAAAAAAGAACCAAATGGAATTTCTGGAGATTAAGAACTCAATAGAAGAAATTAAGAATGAAATAACCAGCTTAGGTAGTAGAGTTGACCAGATGGAAGAAAGAATCAGTGACATCGAAGATAGAAACCTGGAAATTACACAGATGGAAGAAGAAAGAGACTTGAGACTTAAAAGAAACGAAAGAACTCTACAAGAACTTTCTGACTCCATCAGAAAGAGCAATATAAGAATAATGGGCATACCAGAAGGAGAAGAAAGACAGAAGGGAACAGAGAATATACTCAAAGAAATTGTCAATGAGAACTTCCCAAATTTGTGGACAGAACTGGATCCTCGAATCCAAGAAGCAAATAGAACACCTAATTACCTCAATCCCAACAGGCCTTCTCCAAGACACATTGTATTCAAGCTGTCTAAAATTAACTCCAAAGAAAGAATCCTTAAGGCAGCCAGGGAAAAGAAGACGGTAACCTACAAAGGAAAGCCCATTAGATTATCATCCGATTTTTCAGCAGAAACTCTACAAGCCAGGAGGGAATGGAACCAAATATTCAAACTATTGAAAGAGAGAAATCACGAGCCAAGAATAATATATCCAGCAAAGATATCCTTTAGATATGAAGGAGGAATAAAGACCTTTCCAGACATACAGAAGCTGAGGGAATTTTCTAATACAAGACCTGCACTACAAGAAATACTAAAGGAGGCTATTAGACCACCATCAACAGGGACAATTTGTGGCAACCGAAACATAAAAAGGGGGAGCGTAAAGGCCTGAACCGGAATATGGGAATGGAGAAAGTAAGCGTGCTGAAGAAAATGGAATACTCTAAATATCAAACTTTCTTTTACATAATCTTAAGGGTAACCACTCAAAAAAAATCCAGATCTGAAATATATACTCTAATAAAAGAAGAAACAGAGGGAAACATCATAGAATACCACCACACAGAAATAATAGACAACAACAAAAAGGCAAAGAAACAATGGAGACACAGCCTTACCAGAAAACTAAAGATAGAATGACAGGAAATCCTCACGTATCAATAATCACCCTAAATGTAAATGGACTGAACTCACCAATAAAAAGGCACAGAGTAGCAGATTGGATCAAAAAACTAAACCCAACCATATGCTGTCTCCAAGAGACACATCTCAGCTACAAGGACAAGCATAGACTCAAAGTGAAAGGGTGGAAATTGGCACTCCAAGCAAATGGTACCCAGAGAAAATCAGGTGTAGCCATAATGATATCAGATGAAACAGACTTCAGGGTGAAAAAGATAACAAGAGACAAAGATGGACATTTCATAATGGTAAAGGGGACTATACAACAAGAAGACATAACAGTCATCAATATTTATGCCCCCAATCAGGGAGCACCAAAATACACCAAGCAACTACTAACAGAACTAAAGGGAGAAATTGACCAAAACACAATTATACTAGGGGACTTAAATACATCATTGACAGCTATGGATAGATCATCCAAACAGAAAATAAATAACGAAATTGCAGCCCTAAATGACACATTAAATGAAATGGACATCATTGACATATATAGAGCACTTCATCCTAAAACATCAGACTATACATTCTTTTCTAGTGTACATGGAACATTCTCAAGGATAGACCATATATTGGGACATAAAAGCAGCCTCAGCAAATTTAAGAAGATTGAAATCATACCAAGCATATTCTCTGATCACAAGGCTTTGAAATTGGATATCAACTGCAAAAAGAAAGCAAAAAGAAACACAAATACATGGAGATTAAACAACATACTTTTAAAGAACGACTGGGTCAAAGAAGAAATTAGAGGAGAGATCAAAAGATATATAGAAACCAATGACAATGAAAATACATCCTACCAAAATTTTTGGGATGCGGCGAAAGCAGTTATAAGAGGGAAATTTATATCATTACAGGCCTATCTCAAGAAACAAGAAAAATCCCAAATAAACAACCTCATGTTACACCTCAAAGAACTAGAAAAAGAAGAACAAGTGAAACCCAAAGTCAGCAGAAGAAAGGAAATAACAAAAATCAGAGCAGAGCTAAATGAAATAGAGAACAAAAAGACAATAGAAAAAATTAATGTGACAAAGAGCTGGTTCTTTGAAAAAATTAATAAAATCGACAAACCCTTGGCTAGACTCACTAAGATAAAAAGAGAGAAGACACTAATTAACAAAATCAGAAATGAGAAAGGGGAAGTTATCACGGACACCACAGAAATACAAAGGATCATCCAAGAATACTATGAAGGACTATATGCCACCAAATTTAATAACCTAGAAGAAATGGACAAGTTCTTAGAAACATATAGCCTTCCAAGGCTGAACCATGAAGAACTGGAAAACCTAAACAGACCGATCACCAGTAAAGACATTGAATCAGTCATCCAAAACCTTCCCAAAAGCAAAAGTCCGGGACCAGATGGCTTCACTAGTGAATTCTACCAAACCTTCAAACAGGATCTAATACCAATCCTGCTCAAACTCTTCCAAAAAATTGAAGAAGAGTCAGTACTCCCTAACTCATTTTATGAGGCCAACATTACCCTGATACCAAAACCTGGTAAGGACAACACAAAAAAAGAAAACTACAGACCTATATCTCTGATGAATACTGATGCAAAAATCCTAAACAAAATTTTAGCAAATCGAATACAACAATGCATTAAAAAGATCATTCATCATGACCAAGTGGGGTTCATCCCTGGGGCACAAGGATGGTTCAACATCCGCAAATCCATCAATGTGATACATCACATAAACAAAATAAAGGACAAAAATCATATGATTATATCAATTGATGCAGAAAAAGCATTTGACAAGATACAACATCCATTTATGATTAAAACACTTAATAAAATAGGTATAGAAGGAAAATACCTCAACATAATAAAGGCCATCTATGACAAGCCCTCAGCTAATCTCATAATTAATGGTGAAAAACTGAAGCCCTTTGCTCTACGTTCAGGAACACGACAGGGCTGTCCCCTATCACCTCTGCTTTTCAACATAGTGTTGGAAGTCCTTGCCAGAGCCATCAGGCAAGAGAAAGAAATAAAAGGCATCCAAATTGGGAATGAAGAAGTTAAAATATCACTCTTTGCAGACGATATGATGCTATATATAGAAAACCCTAAAGACTCCACCAAAAAGCTGTTAGAAACAATTAATGAATACAGTAAAGTTGCTGGCTACAAAATCAACGTACAAAAGTCCATTGCATTCCTATATACTAACAATGAAATCTCAGAAAAAGAAATACAAAAAACAATTCCCTTTGCAATTGCAGCAAAAAGAATAAAATACCTAGGAATAAATTTAACCAAGGATGTGAAGGATTTATATGCTGAAAACTATAAGACATTTTTGAAAGAAATTGAAGATGACACAAAGAAATGGAAGGACATTCCGTGCTCATGGCTTGGAAGAATCAACATAGTTAAAATGGCCATATTACCCAAAGCAATATACAGATTTGATGCAATCCCCATCAAAATCCCAACGGCATTTTTTAAAGAAATAGAACAAAAAATCATCAGATTTGTTTGGAACCACAAAAGACCCCGAATAGCCAAAGCAATCTTAAGAAAAAAGAACAGTGCTGGAGGTATCACACTGCCTGACTTTAGCTTGTACTATAGGGCTACAATAATCAAAACAGCATGGTATTGGCGGAAAAACAGACACATAGACCAATGGAGTAGAATTGAGAACCCAGAAATAAAACCACATAAATATGGACAGATAATTTTTGACAAAGAAGCTAAAAACATACAATGGAGAAAAGACAGCCTCTTCAATAAATGGTGCTGGGAGAATTGGATAGCCACGTGCAAAAAAATGAAACTGGACTGTTATCTGTCACCATGTACCAAAATTAATTCAAAATGGATGAAAGACTTAAGCATAAGACCTGACACAATAAGCTGCATAGAAGAAAACATAGGTACTAAACTTATGGACCTTGGGTTCAAAGAGCATTTTATGAATTTGACTCCAAAGGCAATGGAAGTAAAAGATAAAATAAACAAATGGGACTATATGAAACTTAAAAGTTTCTGCACAGCAAAAGAAACCATCGACAAAATAAAGAGGCTACCGACTGAATGGGAGAAGATTTTTGCAAATAGTTCCTCTGATAAGGGTCTAATATCCAAAATATACAAGGAACTCATGAAACTCAACAACAAAAAAACGAACAACCCAATTGAAAAATGGGCAGAGGACCTAAAGAGGCATTTCTCTAAAGAGGACTTACAAATGGCAAATAGACATATGAAAAAATGATCAACATCACTAATCATCAGAGAAATGCAAATAAAAACCACAATGAGATATCACCTCACCCCAGTCAGAATGGCTATCATCAACAAGACAAATAGCAACAAGTGTTGGAGAGGCTGTGGAGAAAAAGGAACCCTCATACACTGTTGGTGGGAATGCAGACTGGTGCAGCCACTATGGAAGGCAGTGTGGAGGTTCCTCAAGAAATTACGAATAGAATTACCATATGACCCAGCAATCGCTCTCCTGGGTATCTACCCCAAAAATATAAAAGCATTTATCTATAGAGACACGTGTACTCCAATGTTCATTGCAGCTTTGTTTACGGTGGCCAAGACATGGAAACAACCAAAATGTCCTTCGATAGATGAATGGATAAAGAAGTTGTGGTATATATACACAATGGAATACTATTCAGCGTTAAGGAAAGATGATATAGGAACATTTCTGACAACATGGATGGATCTTGAGAATATAATGCTAAGCGAAATAAGTCAGACAGAAAAAGCAGAGAACCCTATGATTTCACTGATATGTGGTATATAAACCAAAAACAAGACAAACAAATGAGAAACAAGAACTCATAGACACATACATATTTTAGTGGTTACCAGAGGGTAAGGGGGGTGGGGGGAGGGAGATGAGGGTAAGGGGGATCAAATATATGGTGATGGAAGGAGAACTGACTCTGGGTGGTGAACACACAATGGGATTTATTGATGATGTAATACGGAATTGTACACCTGAAATTATGTAATTTCATTAACAATTGTCACCCCAATAAATAAATTAAAAAAAAAAAAAAAAAAAATCTCTGCTGATGTTTTAGCTATACAGAAATATCACATTTATTGATGTAATACTATACTTTGCCTAAATTAAACTATTATTCATTCAGATATAAAGCAATTAAATTTTGTAAATGACTTACATTCAGTAGCCTAATAAATAGATCAAATAGTTTGAACAATGATTATGAGACATAATTGTGTGATGAGGAATTCTTAAATAATTATCATAGTCTACTTTGAATAACATTTTACAGATTAAATGCATAATAAATTACCAAATAAGAATTTACCCTTCATGATTCATTGTTTAAAGAATCATTGTTCCTTTATATTTCAGCCATTAAAAACATTTAAAAAAAACAATAAATGTTATTTGAAGCATTAAAAACATTCGATGTTAAACTTACATTTCTGTCAAATGTATTTTAGAAACTAGAAATACTTCCAAATCATTAGTGAAAGCATACATCTCATTTCACAGTGGCTATAGAGTTTTTACTGACTAGAAGCTAATAAAGATAAGACATAATTTAACAAAGAAATGGATGCATAAAGCATTGAGTTACCATCATGTACTCATATATGAATTGAGTTTGCTGACCCACATGTACTGTGAAAATAAATATTACAGCAGACAGACTGAAGCTCAAGATTAGTTAAGAAATATATGTGGCAATAAAATATTCCTACTGGGTAACATGGCCCACCATTTTACATGAAAGCATACTCATATGCCATTAAAGACAGATTCACATATTTAATTCAGATTAGCATATATTTACTAAACATGGTGTGTACAAGTATGCTAGCTACTGCAGATGATAAAGAAACAAGCACTATTTTAATATTAGAGAATTTAAAGAACTAGAATAAGATAATCCCATAAATAAGCATAAATCATACTACAGTATATTATCTTGGTTATGAAAATTTAAGAGAAGTAAAATATACCATGATTGCTCAACACATAAAGTAACAAAAGGAAACATCTTCATAAAAAGTAAGACAAGCTCCTAGCAGAAGTGGCTGTTTAGATAGGCCCTTAAGTATAAAGATAGTTTATATAGGCACATATCTAGGGGAAATGCCTCTTAGTAAATGAACTGGGATGTAATGCACAAGTAAAAGTGTGTTGAACAATAAATAAATCACATAACGGTTTGGAGTGTCAGGTGTAAAGGGTGAGAACAAACTGTAGGATGGGACCATATTGTAGAAAATCACTATTTCTAAGGTTAGAAATGTTGACTAAGAAAACTGGTGGTGGCTATCCATTTTATGTGTTGTAGACTAAAGAAGCAAATTTGCAACTGCTTCAAGGTAACAAATCTCACAATGTAATAAGTGAAGATGGAAATAAGGGAAGAGGCAAGAACAGTTAGCTGGTCCAGTAACAAGAAGAAACAGTGAGAATGGGAAGAAATGAATAGACTTGAAATGAACTACGGGTTAGATATTTTGGAAGTGTGCAGCTGATTAAAAATAGTAGGCACGTGAGAGACAGGATCAATTTTGTAATACAATTGCTTAACACAACAGTAGTGCAGCAAAAAGAAAGTGGGGGGGGCTTGTCTTCACTAAAAAACATGTTAAATTTAGTTTAAAATATACTTAGACTTTAATTTCTGGTAGAAGATGTTGGAGGCAATGGTTAAAGTCACGGTTAAGTAATGTTAGAGGAAGCATTGTGGAAGAAAAACTTTGAGAAAGGTGGTTGTAGTCCAGTTTTCTAACTCTTACTACAGTCAACTCAATGTATTCTGTCCGTGATGAGGGTCAGAAAGAACAGTTGAGGTAGCAGGCTGCCACAGTCACTACAATTCTAACTCAGGATATGCTTTGTTTTATTTTCCAAGCCTAAAAACCCATCCATAAAGCTGGGATGACAGGTAAAGTAGGTGAGTGAACTGATTATTTACACTGACAACCACCATGACAGTGGGGAAATGACAGGCCTGCACTGTATGCAAGGATTTATCAAGGACGAAGCCTTCAAAGGTTAAAGCTGGGCAGATAAATTTATTCTTGGTTTTTACATCACACTTAACACTCTCTCTCCTTCTCTACAGTATTATCCACTTCCTTTGTGTTAGTCATTATCTCCATGGAGATGATTCTCAGAGCTCCATTTCTAATCCAAACTAGTCCTCAATTTCAAACCTGCATTTTCTACTTATACTTGGATTGAAGACATTGCTGTTATATCATCTGAAATCTAAAATTTTAGTGGGTCTGTGAAGGGCTGAGAAGGTGAAGACATTTAAAATTGGCTGTTTGGTTAACTAGCATTTTTTTTTTTAATATACAGTCTACCTTATCTACCTTATCTATCTTATAACTACCTTATCTCTATGTAATGGAGAACAGCAGGATGAATGAAAGGCAACAGTAAGTAAGTTTGTCTTAACAGTACCTTAAATAGAAGTAAAATTAAGCAAAATGGAATACAGGCCTATGCCAAAAGAAGGGGGAAATATAGTCATAGAGGGAAAACAAAAAAACACAACAAACAAAAAAACAAAAAAAACTGTTGAGCTAAATAATAGATTCCACAAGCTCAAATAGAAAGTGAACTTATCTTTCCACATAATATCGATCCTGAAAGTGTCATATGGATTATACACACTTCAGGGAAATATTAACTTTAGTGCCATCAGTGAGAACAGGCTTTGAAGGTAACACACAAAGTTGCCTAAGATGACATTCTATTCCCTGTATTACCATCACATGATAACAAAATCAATCCAAAAGTCTTTGCTTATTATAGTTCAGGGATGAGATGCAATTTACAACTGACCAGTCAAGTACTGGCTAGGATCTACACGTCTGTGGGCGTAAAGAGCAGGAACACAGTTAGATGGTGGTTCTCTCAGTAATAGCTCCTCTCTGACGAATTTCCATCACCACTGATATCTTCGGTACTTTAGCAGGCCCAACTCTATCCCCTCCTAAATGCCTCTTTACTTGCTGTTTCCATTTACCTGATAAATGCCTTTGTCCTGATTCTTCATTAGCAGCATTTTCATCAATTAACTCTCAGCCTCAACTGCCTCTATTAAGACAGACTTTCCTTTACTACATTAGCTAACATAGCACATGCCATGTCTTATTTTCTTAACAAAACCTAACGTCTTTTACAAAACCATTGTTATTTGTTTCGTTATTTATTTATTTTCTCTCCCTGTCTCACCTCCCCTCCGCCTCACCAACTGAAATACAAGTGCTGTACCAGCAGGAAACTGGCATGTGTTATATAAATCATTGTCTCTAAGTGTCAGAGAGCAGTGCTTTTATTTGCTTTGTTCATTTGTAGGCAGTGAATAGATAAGTGTCTGGCATTAAAAAACATTTAAGAAATATTACTCAAATGAATGAATGAACAAAGGAATAAATTAATTAATAATGAGAACAATAACAGGCAAAAGTTGGCACATGGATATTTATTAATGGAATGAACAAATCTCCATGAATGTCTAAGGGTACAGGAGGAGGAAAACTCACAGAGAAAAAGCTATCAGAGGGGTAGGAGGAAAAACAGAGGATGGCAGAATTTGGAAAAAAATCTTTAGAAAACTGATAGTTGCCAGTATTCTAGGAGACAGAAGATAAGACCTCAAGATAACCTATTGGATTTGCCAATTAAGAGTACATTTTGAGATAGAAATTTTGTTAAAATGCCAAGTGATGGAAATTTGATATTTAGACTGTAGACACAAACACACAGATGACGACCCACTTTCTTCCCTGTGCTATTGGTCTATCTCTTCCCATCCTTCTCGGGATGGATCTTTGCTCATTACCCTAAATCAAACACTGCACTTACGTAAAAAACACTATTAAAAGAACAATAGCTTCTTTCAACCTTTTATGAGCCTGCTTTTTGCAATAAACTCTTTTTTTCCTGTAATAAACTTTTTAAATTGCTAAGGATAAAGAGATGAATAGTATATTCAGAGTCCTCCTTACATGACTGACATTCCAGTAGGGAGCAGGAATTAAGTAATTACATAAATAAGCAGTACATGTGAGGAGGGTTGAAAAGATCAAGGCTACAGTGAAGATTTTTTAGAAATTAGACCTGAGTAGGGCTGGAATGGAAGACTTCCCTGAGAAAGTTAAATGTCAGGTAAACTTTGAATGAAGAGTAGCGATTATCTATGCCAAAGAGTAGAGATTATCTATGCAAAGGTATTATTTAGAGGCCAGGATTCCTGCAAAAGCAGCCTAACATGCAAAGGTATAGGAACAGTCATTTGAGAAATTGAAAGGAAAACCTGATGGCTGGATTACAGTGAGCAGGATGGAGATAAAAATGGAATGTATCAGAAGATGTGGGCAAGAGCCAGTTTATGCAAGACCATACAGACCATGTTAAGAATTGTATTTAACTTAAAAGCAATGCAAAAATCTAGGACAAGTTTGCCTTTTAAAAGTTTACTGTTACTGCAGTGAGGAGAATGGTTGAGAGTAGAAACAGGCATTAAGGTGTGGTCTTTAAATAGGGAGAAGAGCAATTCCTGGTTTGTCAGGGACAGCGCTGTTCTTGTTTGTGTCAGTTATACCCATGTAACGACGCATATCAACCTTTCCATGTTCACAAGTGTCCCAATTTGAAAAATGAATTAGTATATTCAATATAAGATGACTTTTGTGGTTATCAAGAATTAGTGATTGAAGAGGACAAACAGTGGATGACTTTGACGTGTATTTATATGGTGAATGTCAGGATGTGACAGGAAAGTGGGAAGGAGAAAGACAAGTCAGAGATGATGTCAAGGCTTGTACCTTGAACAATTGGTACAGGGTAGTTCCGTTCACCAAAAACACTGTGACAGGGTGCAGGTTTATAGCTAGGAGCGTCAGGAGTACGAAACAAGAGGTGGCACTGAAGACGAATTCAGCTTTTGACTTGTTGAGTTTTAATTGCCTATGAGACATTATATTGGAACTATCAAGCAGATAGAAAAATAAACATGGTAATTAAAAATGAAGTATGGATGAAATCCTTGTGGAAGAGGTTAAATGGCTAAGAACAAGGCCAAGAACTGGTAGTAAAACAAATAACAGTAGGGAAAAGGGAGGTAAGCTGTTATGGATACCAAAAGAACAGGAAGAGGAAGAACAAAAATCGAATAAGACATTCTACAATCTTAGGGAAAAGACGATTTCAAGAAGAAATACGGAAAAATCGGACCTAATTTTTTCTAATACGTTATATATGATGAGGCCCAGTGAACTTAACTACCTGGGTAAAGTCTTTGGAAGCTTTTGACATCTTTACACACAAATGAAATGTGTGTCATATAAAAGCAATAAACCCCATAAAGCAATCATACTTTTAATCTTCATTAAATTCCTTGTGAACACAATCTGTCATTACATATTGCCTACTTCTTTGCTAATTTTGTTGTCATTTCCCATCTGTTAGTTCAGGGTGTATTATCCTAACTAATGTTTACAGCCATTTCAATAATACAATGTAATCTTTATCTGATTTTCTTGTCATGTCATTACTGCATTGGCAATCTTCATATGTAGGCAACACACTGACTATTTTCCCCGAATTACTGAATGTTACATGAGAAAGTGACAAAATCATGCTGGGACAATAGTCCATTCACCAAATATTTAATGTGCCAGGCATTCATTATGTGCCAGGAACTATGCTGTACAACGGGGGAACTAGCCTACGAGCAGATGAGCAGATGGAACTCTCTTCTAAGTGAGTACATCTGGCCTAATACTCATGAGCTTGCTAGCAACTTGACTTTTCTGTAGACTAAAACATATAAATCCTGATCTAACTAAAAATGTCATTGCTACATGAGAACAAGTACTTTCACTATAAAAATCTGTGATTCACAGAGGCTAAAGGAAATTTGAAAAAATTACTTGTATTTTTGGACAATTCCCTGATATTTGGGACAATAATGAAATGATTATATCCAATATCCAACCACTATTTTGTACACATGAAACTAATATAATGGTATATATCAATAGTACCTCAATTAAAAAAAAAATCATGTTATCATGTAGAGGAATCTCAATAGCATTAAACTGAGTAAAAATGTCTCATACTAGAAGATATACTATATAATACCAAGTCTATTAAGTACAGAACAAGCAAAACTAATCACTGGTGCTGAAAAAGAAAAAAAAAAAAAAAGAATAGCTACTGCCTCTCAACATGTGAGCAGAAATTGACAAGAAGTATAAAGAAATTTCCTGAAGGTGATAATAATTATCTTCATCTTGATAGTTCTTTGGATTACAAGTGCACACATTTCTCAAAACACATTAAATACTATACTGAGATTTTTGCATTTGATTTTATGTAAGTTTTACCTAAAAAGATCATGAAAAACATAGAACTTTAATGAACTCTAGCATGCCAAAATGTCCATGGGTGACGTGCAATGATGCCTGCCACTTATTCTGAAATTAATCAAAATAAGAGATGAATGGATGGATGACTATATGTATAGACAAAGAAAATGGAGTGAAATGGAAGTTGTCAAATCTTTGTGGTAGGAAGTGAATGTTCATGGAACATTTCTTATCATTTTTCTGTATACTTAAAAATGTAATTATAAAGTGCTGAAAAATGTCAATAATAAAAATAAACCCCTTTAAAGAAGAAATTATGATTTAAAGAATGGGATGATGGCATTAGCTAGAGGTGTCTATATATGCTACTTGTGTTGTCTAGAAAACCCCAATTTTTAAATTTAAATTAGGCCTGAGAAAGTGGGTGGAGGGGTAGAGAATTGATAGAGGGCATAGGTAGAGGCAGACCCATATACTTACTGTATAGTCACACTTTAAATCAAAATTAAACTTCAGAAAAAAATTGCAGAACATGGGACAAGAAGTGAACAACCTAGAGAAGGGGAAGGAAGGAGGGAAGGAGAGAGGAAGAGGGGAGAACAGAGAGGAGGGGAGAGGGAGAGGAAAATAAATCAAGTCGAAGAAGAGACAGCACTGAAACAAATAGCAGGAAAAGACACCCTCTCCCCCACAATGCAGTTTACATAATGGTATTTTTATATACAAAATAGAAAACTAGTCAAGTTAATCCAGCTATGAATATTCTGTAGACAAGTTTTCTTTCTTCTAGATGATATCCTCAGTCTATTTACCTGGAAGTCTAGTTCACAAGGAGATTAAATTTATGTACCTGACTTGTTCCCTTTCCTCTGGTAGGGATGAATGTGTGTGGAATAAAAGGGAAGTGACGGGAAAAGGAGTGAAAATGAGTCCAGTCACAATAACTCCTAAAGCCCCAATACCAAACAACAAAATAAAAGATGAAAGT
This sequence comes from Rhinolophus hipposideros, assembly GCF_964194185.1. NCBI lineage: Eukaryota > Metazoa > Chordata > Mammalia > Chiroptera > Rhinolophidae > Rhinolophus > Rhinolophus hipposideros. The sequence continues at coordinate 85,800,248 of NC_138050.1, read as the reverse complement.
AAGTGAATTAACTAACAACTCCAACTAACAACTTTGCAACTAACAAACTTCAACTAACAACTTTGCAAAACTCTACAGCAGTAAATTTTAAAACAACATGAAATGCAAAATTTTATTGGAAAATCATATTTTTAGTAAAAAAAAGAGCTTAACCACATTGCTTCAGAAGAAATACAAAAAAAATTACTAAAGGACTTCCACCACATAAACAAACAAACAAACAAAAAACAAAAATCATCTAATCCTGATTGCTCTACAGAGGAACTCTCACTGTTCATGATTAGGTTGGTGCAAAAGTAATTGCGGTTTAAAAGATTAAAAATAATAGCAGAAACTGCAATTACTGTTGCACCAACCTAATAGTTTGGGTTACATTCCAAGGATCAAAAAAAATATACTTAGTGCTTGCAGTGTTGCCTGAAGTCAATATTTTATACATAATAGTTCCATTAGAACTCACAATCGCCCTGGAATAGAAGATACACTGTTATTTAGTTGTAAGAGTATCATTTTGTATACAAGGCAATCAAGGTGCATGATAGTAAATGGATTCCCTGTAGAATGAAACACTAGATTATATAGTTCCAGAGCCTGTACTATCTGCATGATACTGATGAGGACTGTAGAACCAATTACATGTGTAGCTAGGCAGAATAAAGTCAGTTTTCTTTTATAATTTCTACATGACTTTATATCTTTCTCATTCTTAAGTTTATTTTCCATAAGTGGATGGTATTACACTAATTGAAGTGCTTGATATAAATAATACAATCACCAAGAACATATGTCAGATATAAACAACAACAAAAATAAAATCGTTCAAAAATTTAATAAAAATGGCAGGCCCAAAGTTTATTGGACTTTATAATAGAGACAAATATTTGTTTCTGCACTTATTGTGTCCTGTTATTTATTTAATAAAAGCAAAATTTTGTTTAGTGTCTATTAAATTATAATGTGGTAAGTAATGGAGTAATTAAAAATAATTTATATTACTACAGTTTTAAAATCTGTGAAATTAAGATGCTGATCTTATTTTCTTTTGAAAATCATGTTATTTAGACTCATTTTGATCAAGAATTCTTAGAAAATTTGTAGAGTGTTTTTCTCAATTTTGTACTATATATAATTATTTTATAAAAAGCACTGAAAACTATGAATTGTTTAAGAAAGTCAAATAGACCTACAAAAAGCCAAATATATTTAAAATTAGAGCTCACCCACTGTCACCAATCAGTTTGGAAATTTATCTGTGTTCTCATTTTTTTTGCAATATTTTTTTTTTATATTATCCCTGGCCTCACATTTAATGATGATTATTATTTCCTCCTGTCTATATTTAATTGAGACACCATATAACACCAATGACAGTAAGTCTACAGTATCATATATTTTGAGAAGAAAATTCAGGATTTTTTTCTTACTCTTCTCATTTATGAGTATTTATAAAAATATCACAGATACATTGTTTCTTAAAAAGGTAATTTTTAGTGATGGCTATCTGAATATTTTGTAAGGGCACACATTAATGCTTATGATTTTGCTGACACAAAAGTTGTTAGAGCCTTAAATAAAACACCATTTTTTATGACCTGCTGTCTATTCCCTAAGGCTGCACAGAAGGATGGAAGGAACACACCATAATGGGCCTTTTATGATTATTCTGCCCATTATACAATGAATGCTTAAACATTTCTTCAAAGCAAATGCTTTTGCAGTTAGAATCCTGATGAGTTAAATATCCTTCATTACAATAAGCACTTACATATTTTCCTTTATGTACAACTTCAAGGTAACCAAATTGAAGAATTATATTTATGAGGAACAAAAGCAAAAAAAAAAAAAAAAAAGTAAACATATTGTGCATAAAGTAGAAAAGTAATACGTTTTACACAGCTGCTGTTTCACAATTTTGGAAAAGTTACTTCATGTCAAGGTCACTACATATAAAATTACTGGTGTCTTTACTGAAACCCAGCAATTCTTGCAAAAAAAAAAAGAAAGTAGTAAATCCATCTAAGAGTACGATTGGGTCTAAAGCAGAGATACAACATCTGTCAAGCAGTTTCTGCATCTGTTGTGGTTTCTTATTTTCATAAAAGGCAGTTTTACCAGACTGTTTGAGGGAATAAAGATAGACACTTAAAACAAATTTTTAAATAGATTGAAATAAATTGAAAGTGTATTTGTATAACACAGCTATACCCACACAGTGTTGATTAATGGGCCAATGTAACCTAAGAAGTGAGTCTGTATCAGGTTTGACTGTAAGTAGTTCTGACTGGAGCTCCTGAGACCATTGAAAAGGCGTGCTTATGGAATACGTATATGATGCAATCTCCCTAGAAACATATACTAAGAAAGAAAATTAAATTCATAGAGATCATAAAGCAGAAACGAAAATGTAAGCTCATTGTCATGTAAGTTGATTGAAAATGGATTACATAAGTACAATATTAAGTTTTAAAAATCAATCCAATCACTACAAAATGGAGGAGGGGAGCTTATAAGTCAGGGGAAATAAATGATGACCAAGTCTTAATTGAGTACAAGATCAACATGTGGTGCCAATTTGACATTTTAAATGTGTCTTGTGTTAGAAGATATTCCATAATAAAAGAGGAAGTAAATATATTGTTCAGAGGTGGTAATATATTGTTCAGAGGTGGTAATATATTGCACTTAGAACTCATTGCCACCCATTAAGGGAAACATTGGCCAACTATTGGATATCCAGAGAATGTTGAAATATCTAAAACTATAGAATACAGAAAGCACTAAGGCTACCATGACTATATAACACAAAAAAGAGATACAATGATGTACTGTTTCCATATTCAATATGTGACAGGCTTTAAACTATACATTCTAAGATATGACAGAAAATATCATCTATTTCTTGCTGATGTAGCCTTGAGGAATAGGTGGCAATTTATAGAAGCAAGGGGGGGAATCATAAGAGGGAAGGTTTTGGAGACATACAGGAAAATGTTTCAAGAATGACAGGATCATTCATAATGGTAAATGTTGCTGAGAGTTTAGGAAGCTTTAAAAAAATATTAAAACTTCTTCAAAAAAGACATTGCTGGGACTTTGGAAGAAAACAGAACTCAAGTCACACATATATTATATTAAGGATATTGAGAATAGTCTATTTTTTGGAACTGAACACCAGTAAAAGCAAGATTTCAAGTACAATTTATAAGGACTAGCAAAAGAATAGCTTTTATAATATAAAGTATAGCTTTAAAAAAAAAGTCATTGTCTGTTTGCCACCATACCACCCCAACCCAGCACACAACCAAAATAAAGGAATCCTCTTTAATCTGTCCCTCTTGCAGAAAAACGTAAAACAAAACATTGGACAAGATGTTAAATGCATAAATACTCAAGGATTCTGGAAATACTGTAAAAGAATAGACTGTGGAGAGGAATCAAACTTGAAGACTCTGTGAGGAAAGGGTGAGTTACTCTTTTTTTCCTTGATTTTCTCTCATTATTTGGACTCAAGGTAGGCTACATTCAAAGAAGTGCAAGCAGCCATGTGGTGGTGGCTAAAATATTAAGAGAAACCATATTTTCTGACTAGAATACTTGGAAAAAAGCATTCTTGTTAGCTGGAGAGTACAGAAAGCATTCTGGAGAGAAGAGATCTTAAGAAGGAAATACTATAATTCTGTCTGTAAAATGATTCAAGTCAGAATAAAGTAGACTTGTGTAACAGTATCAACCAGTGGACCTAACTGATAATTATAGAATACTCCCTAAACAACAGAAGAAGCTACAATACTTTCAAGTACAATTGGAACTTTCACCAAGAAAGATAATCACTGTCATAAAACAACCTCTATATTAAAAAAAAAAAAAAATAGAAATCACACGAAGCGTATTATTTTACCATAATGACATTGAAGAAATTATCCATACAGAAAGATACTTGGAAAAAAAATCTACTAATATTTGGAAATTAGAGATCACATATATAAATAATCCATGTGATCAAAAAGAAAGTCATAAAGTTAGAAAAAATAATATTCTGAATTGAATGCAAAATAGCACAATTTGTGATATTCCCTTAAATGTCTCATGGCATTTAGGCATTAAATGCTTATACTAGAAATAGATATCTCAAGTTAATTGTATAAGATTCCACTTTGAAAAATTAGAAAAGAATAGATTTAACTCAGAACAAGAAGGATGAAGGAAAAAGTAAATCTGAAAGCAGAATCAATGAACTTGAAAACAGAAACAAAAGAGAAACTCAATGGAACCAAAAGCTGACTCATCAAATAAAACAGTAAAAAAATGATAAAATCTAGCCAGACTAAGATGAAAAGTAAGTAAATCACCAGTGACAAAATGAAGAGTAACATGGCTTCAAAACCTAGATATCAAAAGAATAAATTTTACAACATTGATGATACTAATTTCTTAAAGACATAAACCAGCAAAGATTATAAAATAAATAGATAATTTGATTTTTACTACACTTAGGAAGATATGAATCTATAGTTTAAAACTTCAACAAAGAAAACATAAGGTCCAAATGACTTCACTGGCAAATTACACCAAACATTTAATCAAGAAATATCATTTCTATTCAAACTTTGCAAAATACAAGAGGAAATACTCTGCAACTCATTTTTCGAGGACGGTGTTATCTAATGCTAAAACCAGAAAAAATTATGAAAGAAAACTGCAGATCAATATCACTCATAAAAGACAGATGTAAAATTAATCAATAAAATTTTAACAAATTGAATCCAGTAATATATAAAAATAATTTTAAAAAATCATGAATAATTGGGGTTTGTCATATAAGTGCAAGGTTGAATTCACATATGAAAATCAATAAATATAACTCACTGTAGGAACAGATTAAATAACAGGAATAATAAGATCATCTCAATGGATGCAGAAAAAGTATTTACCAAACTTCAACATTTATTTCTTATCAAAGAAAAAAAAAATCATCAGCCAATAGCAATACAAGGAAACATCTTTAATCTGTAAAGGTCATTTATAATAAACCTGACCGAACATTATACTTATCACTAAACAACTGCACATAAAGAATATCCACAATCACCACTTACATTTAACAATACACTGGAGGGCCTATCCAATGAAAGAAGGTACAAATGAGTTTTATAAATAAATACGTATACACAAAATTTGTTTAAAAAGAAGAAATAAAACAGCTTGCATTCATATGACATTATTATCTACAAAGAATATTCCGAAGAATCTACTTAAAGATACAAAAATAATAAAAAATCAGTTCAGCAAAGTTGCAGAATGCAGTTAATGTAGAAAAAGACATTTTTTTCTGTATACTAGCAATGAACAATTTGAAATCAAAATGTAAGAAAGACTATCATTTACAGTAGCACTAAAAAATGAAACACACACATACATATAACAAAACGTTCACCTTACCATTTGTTTATATAGGCTTTGATTTTTTTAATCAGCATTTCATAGTTTTCAGCATAGAGATCATGTACAAATTCTAGGTCATGGTTGCTATCCCAAATTTACTCCTCTCTTGTTCTAAGTAACTAGAAACCTGGCTTGGTTACTTGAACTGTTCTTTTCTCTTCATATTGATCTCCAGCCTACTTCCATTATTCACCTCCATGGTTCTACCCTCGGTATTGCATTATCCAGACATGCAGTAACTCCAATATCTCAAGTTAAAGTGTCCTCACATGTTTTAATATTAGTTTCAGGTATACAAACAACATAATGATTAGACATTTACACCCCTCACAAAGTAATATCCGCCCCCAAGTGTACTACTTCTGTGACATCATATATAGCTGTTACTATACCATTGACTATATTCCCTATGCTGTAATTTACATACTGTGATTATATTTAATTAGTTGACATTCAGTATTATTCTAAATTAGCTTCAGGTGTACAGTGTAATGGTCAGGCATCTACACAATCTATGAAGTGATCCCTCCGATAGTACCTAACACCCTACATAACACTTTCAACATCATTGATTATATTATCCATACTGTATTTCATATTCCCTTGACTATTTTGTGACTACCAATTTATACTTTTTTAATCCCTTCACCTTCTCCCCCATCCCCCAAACCCCCTGTCATCTAGCAACCATTAGTTTTTTCTCTGTGTTTCTGTGTCTATTTGCTTTGTTTGCTAGTTTATTCTGTTCTTTAGATTCCACATGTAAGTGAGATCATATGGTATTTATCTTAGTCTTGCTTATTTCACTTAGCATAATAGAAAAAAAAAAAAGAATGAAATCTTACCATTTGCAATGACATGGATGGACCTAAGGAACATTATGTTAAGTGAACGTGTTCCCACATTTTAGCCATGATTACCTCTTTTGACTGCTCATCATCAATGATACTTCATTTTTAGCAATAATTTCTCTGGAACCTTCAGCCAACTGATTCATCCAGTAATCTATATTATCTGACACCCTGATATTGTCTTATTCTCCTCCTTCTTGCCCAGATTCAATTTATCATCATGCCCACTCCTAAAATCTTTGTCGCTCTCATGATTGGTTACACTAGTTGTGCTGAAATCCTAACAATATTAAACCCAAATTCCTGCTTAATATATGTCTTTACTCACAGAGCTAACTACAGCTGGAGAATTCCATAGCACATAACTGTCACACGTCTTTCATGAGTCCACTCAATAATCATGGACATTGAGAACAATACCCTAACAGCTTAATGCCCACATATAACTTTTTTAGAACCTAGCTTTTATAATTGTTGGGACAGTTTAGGTGAATTTTCCTCTGTCTTAGAAATCATTAAATTCAGGGATTTTGCCTTATCTACCTCTTTTTATTCAACATTTACCTTGAAAATATCAAAATATACACCGATATTGGCTAAATGAAATATAAATATATACTTGATTGAAGACACACATATCTAAAACTAAATCAATTATTTAAGACAGTAGTACACAAACATTAATGTATATTAGAATCACATAAATGGGAAAAGATATTTGCCAATGATATATCCGATAAAGGATTAATATCACAAATCTATAAAAAACTTACTCAACTCAACTCCAAAAATAACAAACAACCCAATTAAAAAATGGGCAGAGGACTTGAGGAGACATTTTTTCTAAAAAGGACATACAGAAGGCGAGAAGACATATGAAGAAATGCTCAACCTCACTAACCATCAGAGAAATGCAAATAAAAACCACAATGAGATACCACCTCACCCCAGTCAAAATGGCTATCATCAGTAAATCAACAAACAACAAATGCTGGCGGGGATGTGGAGAAAAGGGAACGCTAGTGCACTGTTGGTGGGATTGCAGATTAGTGCAGCCACTATGGAAAACAGTATGGAGGTATCTCAGGAATCTGAAGATAGAACTACCCTATGATCCAGTAATTTCACTCCTAGGCATCTACCCGGAGAAATCCAAAACTCCAATTCAAAAATCTGTATGCACTCCTATGTTTATTGCAGCACTTTACACAATAGCCAAGATATAGAAACAACCGAAATGCCCATCGGTCGATGACTGGATTAAGAAGCTGTGGTACATTTATACAATGGAATATTACGCAGCCATAAAGAAAAAAGAAATCTTATCATTTGCAACAACATGGATGGATCTAGAGAACATTATGTTAAGTGAAATAAGTCAGAAAGAGAAAGACAAGTACCATATGATCTCACTTATATGCGGAATCTAAAGAAAAGAACATGTGTATGAACTAATCAGAAACAGTTTTGGGGACACAAAAAACCGAGAGTTGTTAGATGGGCGGGGGGGAGGGGGTTGGGGATGGGGTGAAGGGTAAAGGGATTGGGGGGTGGCTGGTGACCACAGGATGGCCTCAGGGTTTTTTGAGAATTACTTTGGGTAACTTATTCAATAGTGTTTGGGGATTTTGTTGGGTGTCCGATGGACATGTGTCCTGTTTGGGAGACCACCTCAGGGATGCTGTGGATGCCTGGTCATGGCATTGTACACCAGAGGCTGGACATTAATGAATGCCAACTATAATTTTATGTGTATAATGTGATAGCTCGGTGTGAGGTCGGGGTGGTGGTGGATGGGGGAGGGGGATTCACGGTGTGAGGGATGTAAAAATAAAATAAAATAAAATAAAACTAAAAAAAAATTAAAAAAATACTATACATAGTCTCAGTAACAAAAAAACAAACAAACAAACAAACAAAAAAACAGAATGCTGGGTCCCAATCCCAGAATTTGATTCAGTAGGTCTTAGGTTGTTCTTTAAAAACTTACATTTCTAGCTAGGTTCCAGAAAGGGGTGATGCTGCTGGTTCATGGATCACATTTAGACATTTGGTTTAAGGGAATTAAACCTATAGGTGGTGAAAATGTTAGATTGTAATGATATTATAATACAAATTTTAAATAAATGCTAGTGTTAAAAATTGTGGAATTTCTAACATTTTAAATCCCTTAAAATATGACATGCATTAGAATAAGTGCAACCTATATATTCCTTAATACATTTAAAGCTGGATATTTTGAACCTTTTCGTTACCCATTAATGCTTTTCTTTTCAATTTTGCAATTCTATGAAAAAGTAGAAAGTACAATATATTTAACACTATATGCTCTCTTTTCACCTACTCCATTTGGCAAATCTTAACATTTTACTTTTGTTCAGTTAACACTTGCTCCTCATTTTCTTCTGTTTCTCTCCCTCTCTCTCATACTCTTTCTCCTCTTTCACCCACCCACACACATACATGCGTATGCACAGACTACATAAATAATACATTTTTAATTGACGAGAAAAACAAGTTTCAGGCATCAAGTTACTAGGATACTTCATCCTTAAATATATTGATATGCATTTTCTAAGACAAAGAACTTTCCCCTACATAACCACAAAACTACAATAGCATCTGAAAAATCCAATATTGGCACACCAATACTATGTAATAAATATGCTTTCAATTTTCAAATTTTTCCAAGTGTCTCAGTGTTTCACTCACTTTTTGAAATTATCCAATTAAAATCATGAAAATATGAAGTTATTTTTTTTTCCACAGAGAGAACCACTCTGAAGGTGAAAAGAAGCAGAATAATTTCTGAATGAAAACATCTTTTCCCCAATTTATTGTAATTCAGTGAATTTCAAACTATATCATCAGTATTACTCATTTTTATTTGGTCTCTTAGCTCAGTGATACAATTGAATAGAGAGAGATTATGTTATGAATATTTGTAATATATCTCATAATTGAAAGGGGGAATGTGACAAAATGAGATTAAGTGAGAAAACATGATATTCATTAGTAAAATAAAATGGTAAATACTAGTCTATTGCCATGGTAAGATCAAATTTCTCCTAAACACACTTTTTTTCCACTATATCACAATAACTTTAAATTAAGAGTCATTTTTATATTCCAGAATATGATAAAAAGTGATTTCCAAAAAATAGATTTGTGTAGCTTAAGCAGATAATAAATAAAACAGGAATTTAAACATATCATTATTACATTATTTATATATTGACAATTAGGAAACGATGAAAAGCATTGACTTTACTTTGAATAATTTGGACTGCCAAAATTTAAATGCCATCAAACTAAAATCAGAAAAGAAAAAATGTTTCTTGAATGTTATTCCTTTTACAAAGCATGAATGACTCACTAATAGTTCCAATTCATAGGTTCACACCTGCTTGTATTTTATGAAGAGATGATCAATGACTAATCAAATTTTAACAGCTGCTATCCTACTGAAGAATGGTCTGAAGAAATACAGCAATACATGGCAAATTCCACAAGAGAATATTTACACGTTACCGGTAAAAAGTTAAAAATTACGGAAAAACTCTTCTACTTTGACCTCACCATTTGACTTTTAATATGTACTAAGGTCATATTCATGCAAAATATTATTTTATAATTTAACCTTTTAGGAAGCCATTGAACTTGGCCCTGAAATTATAAAATAATTATTATAGAAACATTGAACATAAGATTAAATAAAAATATGAGGAAAATAAGAAACAGGCACAATTCAAGCAAATACAACTTTCTATCATCCTATATACTTTAAAATACAAGTAAGAGATTACATACAATTTTGCCTCCCTTTTAAAAATAAATATCCATCTTTTCATTGAAAACCTCAAAAGATGTATGTTGACTTTAGTATTTAATTAATTTTTGTGGCAAATTTTATTTTATTTTTTATTATTTCTTCACTGATAAAAGAAAAGTGTTTCATTATTTTCTCCGTATTTTTTTTCATTGTTAAAGTGAATACTGCGTCATAGGTTTGTGACCAAATTATATTTCTTCTTTTGTGAACTGGCTGTGTATATATAGCTTTGCATATATTTCTTGTTATTGACTCAAAAATTATTATATATAATATAATTTTTTATTAGTTTCGGGTGTACAAAGCAATGTAATTTAGGCATTTACATCACTCACAAAGTGATAACTCCCCCAGTCTGCCAGTCTGCTTATCCCTCTGACATCGTATAGAGCTATTACAATACCATTGACTATGTTCCCTATGGTATACTCCACATCCCTATCCCATGGGAAAAACTAAAAAAGATATATATGTGTGTTTGTGTGTGCGTGTGTGTGTGTGTGTGTACGTGTATAATTATAGTTGACATTCTATATTTTCAACTTCATCTTCAGGTGTACAGAGCAGTGGTCAAGCATCTACACAGTCTGTGATGCGGTCTCTCTAATAAGTCCAGGCATATAACATAATTTTTGCTTAGGATGTTACATTAATTGTTTTCCATCTTCTGTTTATGTTTTTGATATATATTTTCTTTGGTCATTAAATATTTAACAGCAAAATATAGTAATATTGTTTAAAAATGTCATTTGACACTTTTTTGTTTTGATATAAATAATATCCCTACATTAAAAATGAAATGTGTCATTATTTGAAAGGTTAATTCAATGAACTAATATTTTCTAATGACCAATTTTTGATGAGAACAAAATCATACATTGATAAATAATGTATTCAGTGAACGAGATACAGCAATGAATTTATATAAAATTGATTATGATAATTTCATCGATATGCTCTTGGATTCTATATTTTAAGTAACTTGGAAGAAATTATGATTTGTCAATAGTTTTGTCAAAGAAGAAATCCACAATTTCTGAAAATACTATTATTGCTTTACTTTTTCTCAACTATTTGAGAATGAATTTTCTACATCCCCTTCAACCAAAACAACATAAACAGATTGAATGGAAAAGGAGATATGAGATTCCAGCTATTATCTACCAAGCTAGGCATTAACCACATTTACCAAAACATATAACAATGGAAATCTTCTCAAAAATTGTTTTGACATGATTTTCATCTTTCAAAAATATAGTATTTATATTAAAATAAAGAATTAAGTTTTTTTGTAAATTTAAAGAAATCTTTTGAGTTTTTTTCAGTTTTAATTTATAAGGCACTAAGTATTAATTATTATAACCCACATGGATAAAAACTTTTGGGGATAATCAGCAGTTTTCCATCATCCTGAGAGATGGTAACTTTCATAGATAGATAGATAGATAGATAGATAGATAGATAAAGATAAAAATATATAAATTTATATATATATAAAGCTTTCATATACATATATATATGAAAGTTCATATATATATATATATATATATATATATATATATATATATATATATATAAATTAACCAGTCAGTGTGCGCTCTTTTCTGGGCCATGACTTATCTCCATCATATTCATTCAAGCATGACTGCATCTCTGATCTTATCAGTATCTCAAATCTCTCTTCAGTTTATTGTTGCATCTACATTTAAAATGCAAATATTGTACTTTTAATTTAATATAGATTTTCTTTTTGAAAATATATACTAGTTTTAAAGATTATATTTTTTATAGAGTATCATCTATGATATCCAACATTATAAGAAATATAATCACATAACTTTTACTCAGTACACAGCAGGTTAAGAAAAGTAGGTAGATAAAATGAGTTTGAAATTTTTTCTTATATTAGCATATATTTTGAATATCATTTTTAGGAATGTTTTCGTAAAATGATTTGCTTCTTAAAAGCATGAGACACTACTGTAATTTCAGTATAATGACTTAATGCTCTATAAAGCAAAAATACAAATATTTCCATGGTAACAGGACACTTAATTTTTGATGAAAATAAAAATGAGAAAAATATTTCCATAACCCTGAAACTAATAATATTGTGTTTCTCTGTTAAATGATTAATATACCTACTAAAATTAAAAGACGAATTTGGGAAACAATTTGCTTTCATTTACTTAGATATCATTCCATAAACATATGATATATAAACCATTAGTAGTTTTTTGGTGAAAAAGATAAAATTTCATTTTAAATATGCAGAAATAAATTTAAATTTATCAAAAGAATAAGACAAGGTTTTCTGCAACCCAGAAATGTTAATTATTTTCATTTAAATACATAGTTCTGAACATAATGATGCAGCTTATATAGCTTTCAGCCACTGATCACTTATATTCTCATCTGAAAACATATCTATTTCGTGCCTCATTTATAATAGTTTAAAACAGAACAAACCATTTATAGTGTCAGTATCTTTTTACAGTATACTCTGATAAAAATCTCTCCCCTGGACTCTTCTTGTGAATTGCTTTTTTACATGTTTAAAACTATTTCAAATATGACTTCGCTTGATAGGTTTTTGCTGACCAACTAATCTAAATTTATTTCTGCCCACAGAGATGTCATAGAATCTTAACTATAATCATATATTTGTGTGTTTGTACAGACACTCATATCTGTGTAAATATGGTTGGCTCCCTTTGTGCAATGTGTTTCTAAATAGATAAAATCTTTACATTAGAAGAAACATATACAACGTTAGGTGTGCAAAATGAAATAAAACTATTCTGAATTCATTCCATGGAACAGTATCCAGAATAGATCATATGTAAGGTCAAAAAACAAGTCTTAATACATTCAATAAGAATGAAATCATATCCAGTATCTTTACTTACTATAATGGAATGAAAGTAGAAATAAGCAACAACAGAGTGAAAGTAGAAATTCACATATATGTGGAAGTAAAACAGCACACTCCTGAATAACCAATGGGTTAAAGAAGACATCAAAATGGAAATTTTAAAATGCCTTGAAACAGACGAAAATGGAAACACACCATACCAAAATATATTCTGAAAAAGGAGTTCTAAGAGGGAAGTTTATAGCTGTAAACACCTTAAGAAAAAATAAAATCTCAAATAAACAACTTCACTTTACACCTCAAGGAACTAGAAATAGAAGAATAACTTAAGCCCATATTTAGCAGAAGGAAGGAGTTAGCAAAGATTAGAGGAGAAAATGAAACGGAGACTAAAAAGACTAGATGACAACAAAAATAAGAGCTCAGTTTTTAAACAGAATAGGCAATCTTTTAACTATACTTAGAAAAATAGAGGTAAGACTCAAATAAATGAAATCAGAATTGAAAAGGGAGACATTTCAATTGATAACTGCAGAAATACAAAGGATCATGAGGTTACTATGAACAAACTTTTTTCTCTAAGCAATGAATACCTTGTTTCCCCCAAAATAAGACCTAACCAGAAAATAAGCCCTGGCATGATTTTTCAGGATGACATCCCCGGAACATAAGCCCTAATATGCCTTTTGGAGAAAAACTTAATATAAGACCCAGTCTTATTTTCGGGGAAACACTAGTATAGTAAGAAAATGTGGTAATAGCAATATGTACTTGCAGACATTATTTTTCAATGGCTTGTAAGATTTTGTGGATCAAAACATTATAAGGTAAAATACAATTCATCAGTAGGGAATGTTAATGTGACTTGCAATTATTTGGTGACACTATTTTGTAAATGAGAACATCTGTAGTTTCAAGAATTTATTTCTAATACCTTATGTTTATAAACAAACACCTTTACAAATGTCTGAGTAGTCAGGTTAATACAGATGCACAGAAATACCCCAGGCACCATAAGGTGGTAGAATGTGTATGATTAATTTTCGACTCCAAAGATGAAACTTAGAATACAATGTATATTTCCAAATGAGTGGTCCTATACTCAGGTATTCAAGACGTATAGTTAATGCATTATCTACATACAAAAAATTGGCCCCTGCTGGCCCCATGAATCCACTAAGATCCCTGGCTCAGAAGGGGACTTGAAACTGGTAGGCTTTCATGCCTCCAGATAGAGATTATTATAAGCTGATGACACAGAAAAGAGCCACAGATGACCTAACAGTCATTTTTTGTCAGATAGAAATTGGGGCAGTTCTGTCAGCAGATCCCAGAAATAGCAAAATTAATACAAGCAGAGTATAGATCATGGTGACTCAGGCTTAGCCTGGGACAGCCATCGGGGGCCCTCATCTGCAGGGGTCAACTCTATGACTTCCTCATTTCTGAGAGTGGTCTGGCTTCAGAGGACTTAGCAGAATTCTCTCTATAGAGATGCTCAGGTGTTCAGGAAATGGAAAGGTGATTCCTAAATTGTGTCAGTGATGATAGGCACCTGTGTTGAATTTAGCAGACAAAAACTTTAAAGAGTCTAAGTAAGTTTAAAGTTGAAAATAAAATGTAACTTTAATGAGTGAAAGTAAGATAATCTCAGCAGAGAAGTGACACTAAAATATGCCAAAGTTAAATTGAAAATTTCAATAATTTGATGAAAAAAATCACTAGGTTGACTTACTAGCACACTGAAGATGGTGGAAGAAATTGTTAAATGTGAAGACTAATTAATGGGAATTATTCAATACAAAACGCTGAAGTAAAATGAACAGAGTTGCAGTGACCTGTGGGACAATATCAAAGAGTATAACAATTGGAATCACTGAAGGAAAGTAGAGGGAGATAGGACAGAAATATAATTACACAAAATGATAAATTTTCAAAATTTTTAGGGAGAATATAAGCTTACAGATTCAAGAAATTCAGCAAACACCAAAAAGATAAATAAAAAAAAAGAAAAAAAGAATGAATCTTGAATTTTGTTAACAGATATTTTTGTGAATAATCTGTTTTTCTTTTAAAATGAAGGACAAAGATAATATAATAATTCCAACAGATGTAAAAAAAGTCACTGGACAAAATTCAACACTCATTCATGAATAAAAGAAATGAAAAAAAACTCTTACCAAAGTAGAACTAGAAAGATTTTCTTCAATATGAGTTGGCCTTCTACCAAATATATATATATATATATATATATATATATATATATATATATATACATATATATATATATGTATGTGTGTATATATATATATATATATACACACACAATGTATTTATATTATATATGTATATAATGTAATATAATATATATAATGTGTGTTTTATATAATGTATATATTATATATGTATTATGTTTATATATGTACATATATATTTATATATTACATATATATGTATATATATATTTATATTTCTGAGCCATTTATTGATGCCTGTCCCCTAAGAATGGATAAGTCTCAGGGATATACTAGTGCATACTATAACTCCTTAGGGATCAACAATTCACATCTGCATTTTGGGGATTCTGGACAATAATGTAATTTGCAATGTATTTCGCTTAGTATAGCACATGCTTATTTAGCCTTGAAACTCTTTTGCTTCTCACATATAATATGGAGTATTTTCAATAAATGCTTCCCTAATCTAAATGATTGAGATTGCTCACCGTTTTCCTAGTAAGCAAAAGTACTGACATATTCAAATTTAGAACATATTATTTTTGATCACTATAGTTACAGTGAGTGATTTCTTATGAGGTCTGACAATTCAGTTTGTGAACTCATCCCAGAAAAAGTGCTATATAACTCGTTGCTGAATATCACTATGGTCACCTTCGAAGTCCTCTCCTATGAGACGCTATGCACTGATGCCAGTGCCTAGTCCACCCTTCAAAGCAGCTTTGGAACTCTTTTTTTTTTTTTTGGAATGACCATGAGAGCTGTCGTCAGACTGCCCTTGATGCCCAGAATGTCATCAAAAAGTCTTCCTTGCAATATTTCCTTTTATCTTTGGGTAAAGAAAGAAGTGACTGGGGGAAGGTCAGGTGAGTAAGGTAAGGTGTTCCAATACAATGATTTGTTTACTGACTTAAAACTCCCTCAGAGATAGCGCCCTGTGAGCTGATGCACTGTCATGATGCAAGAGCCATGGATTTTTGGTGAAAATTTCAAGTCCTCTTTTTCACGCAGCCTTTTCAGAACTTCCAAATAGTAAACTTGGTTAACTGTCCAGTTGGTACAAATTCATAATGAATAATCCCTCTAATATCAAAAAAGGTTAGTGACATCCTTTTGACTCTTGATTTGGACTGATGTAACTTTTTTGGTCATGGACAACTGGTTGACTTCCATTGTGCACTTTGACCTTTGTTTCAGGGTCATATTGGCATAGCTATCGTTAAAAACCAGTGATAACATGGCCCAAAACATCATCTTGTCTCTCCAAACTGTCTTGGCAAACTTTGACTCTCCTTCAGTTTTTTTCATCATGAGCTCCTTTGGGACCATTTTTGCACCTTTCTCATGCCAAGATTTTCAGTTCAGATTTTCTTAACTGTTTCTCTATCGATGTTTATTTAGTCTGTTATGCTCCTCACAGTCAGCTGATGATTTTGATGCATAATTTGATGAGTTTTTGCCATGTTTTCATCAGTTCTGCTTGCTACTGGCTGTGCTGACCTCTCCTCATCAGTGACACGTTCCCTCCTGTCAGAAAAATGTTTAATCCATTTGTACACTGCCATTTTCTTCATGGCATTATCCCCGTCAACTTGGACTAACGTCCCTAATTTCACTTCAATTCTCACTAAGTTTAACAAGAAATTCAATGTTTGTTCATTGCTCTAATTCAAGCTCAGACATTCTTGAGATGGCACACAAAAGCTTGCAACAATATTGAATGCCACTCAATGAGACACTGCCACACATAAACATGTATACAACTGTGAAACACTGATATATCAAGGTTACAAAACCTTACCGAGCTGTTTGTACAGTACTGCTAAAGTTAGCGCAAGGTAGCAAATTCTCGAACTTAATTGTCACAGCTGTATAATTTTTAGTATAGTTTATGGATCCATTTACTTTCAAAAAGCTTACCCTTTGTTATTCATAATGTCCTGAGTTAAATAACTTCTCCTAAAACAATTCTATATAAATGCCTAGACCAGGATGGGGATGGACACTGGTGGTGCCTGTTAAAATCAGATATTTGATACACACAGTAAGCAAATAAAGGTGATCAGTCTTTACAGACTTTTTTTTTTTTAACCAAGCTAAATTTGGCTGAATTCATATATTACACTTTCCTAATTGTTATAGCCCCATTGACCTTGACAACAGCACTGAGTTCAAACACGGTTCTTAATTATAGTAAATTGGTAGATATGATTCTGTAGAAAAGTAATGTAAATGGAGCCAGTCCAAAATGGAGTTAGAGCTGCTCTCCTAGAGGAATTGCCTTGCATGTCTTACTCCTTAACCTTCGAAATGTTTGAACTGAGCAAAATAACCTTGGTACTGGTACAAAGCGACACTGTATTCTGAACAATTATTTGCAAAACTTATAAGAAAGCAGACATTCTGACCACTGAACTAAAAATTAAGGACATTCTTTAGAATTAACACTACGGTGTGCAGCTAAAGACTAACTTAGCAAATTTGCACCTATAGAAAACCCTTAATTGACTCATTAACATCAATGAAAATCTGTTCCCTCTATTCATGTAATTATTTCCCTTCCCTTTCTCATCAACACCTCTTCTCTTCATTTCCTAATGGGAAAATTATTTAGGCTTCTGCATGAATCAGTACTTCCCAGAATTGCAATTCTTTCTGATGCCAAATAAATGCTTGCTGCTTCTCACTTTGGTCTTTCATATTTAGGTTAACAAGTCTCATTTACAAATGATAATCCAATACCAATAGAAAGTGCATGATTCATATAATTTTGGGTTCTGTTAAGATTCTTCAGATGGTTAAGTACAAATCCTCCAAATTGGTAAAGGGCAAAGTACTTAAGTTCTTAATGTAAAATTAGAAGACAATAGGTAACAATCCAGATTTAATCATAGAAACTGTTCTTTTCAAGATGAAGTTGATAATTTTATTTTAGAAAACACTGAAGGTTGAGATTAGAGGAAAATTATCTGAAAAAATAGTAAACTGAGAAAGTGCTTGGACAGATATTTTTAGGATAGATATTTTAAAGCAGGATAGATATTTTTAAAGTTACTAAAAAGTTAATGATTCTGAAGAATAACACCCAGAGGTTTGCTTCACCTCGATATCAAACAGAAGTGAGTGTGGACTACCTGTGAGGAAATCTATGAGTTCCGTAGAGAACAGTAACAAGTGTTTGTCAGTTTCTTGTGCATTTCTGCAAGCAGGGTTCAACAGTTTCAAAGACTGATAGACAATTTTATTATATTAATCTATAC
This sequence comes from Rhinolophus hipposideros, assembly GCF_964194185.1. Classification (NCBI taxonomy): domain Eukaryota; kingdom Metazoa; phylum Chordata; class Mammalia; order Chiroptera; family Rhinolophidae; genus Rhinolophus; species Rhinolophus hipposideros. Next base: position 85,781,751 of record NC_138050.1, on the reverse strand, counting down.
CTATATAATTTAAAAGAAAAAAAAATGTAAAACCAGAAAATGTCTAGGATTTTTGAGTAAACCCTTTACTGCTTTTGGTATTGGCTTCTATTTTTTGTTTTAGCTTTTTTTTTTAATCTCACAAACCTTAGGAAATTGGAAAAACAATAATTTTATTCAAATATACTTCCATCTGAATATTTTACAGAACTCAATTAAACCTACCACCTATATTTATTGTTGTATTGAATGCGAAATTTATTAAATTATTTACTTATGTACATATATATCATATACATATATTTAATTATATATATTATATATCTACATACATTATATATAGGTATATCATATATATGTATATATGGCATTCATTAAATATGAAGATGTCTCTAGGGTTTGGTAGAAATAAAATCAATGAAGCAATGAAATGGTCAGTCTCTGTATGCAATCGTCTTATGACACAGGTGATTTGTGTGTGCATACATATTCGTAAATATATGTATTCATATATATACATATATCTGTATATATATATATATACACATATATTCATATATAAATATATATGTATATGCACAAGTCACTTATGTCATAAGACCACTGCAGATAAAGAGACTGATCATTTCATTTCTTTACTGATTTTTTTTTCTACCAAACCCTACAGGCATCTTCATATTTAATAGCTTGCTGTACTGCAGGGTGACTGAATAGTAGCTTGCCCTTCTTATATAAAACTTTAGAGGTGTTTTAGCAGCTAAAATCACTTAAAAACAACTTCTAAGCTTTGATTTATTCACTGCCAAAATCATTTAGTTAAGGCTTCATTCATCTTATTTGGCTAGTCCAATTTCTTTGGATAAAAATGAACCTATTTCTCTGAAATTTCCTTTGAAAATTTTAAATATGCAGCAAGGTCATGTCTCTTGGCAGATTTTGTGTAAATAAAAGCTTAGCTGCTGGCAGACTGTATCTCCAAGACACTTCAATGACCAAAACCATTATCATAGTTGGCTACCATCTTGATACATTAGGGCATTCATTAACAAGAGCAGATAAGCAGTTCTAATGGCCTTCACTATATTTCTCAAAGGCAGTAGAAAAAAGGAATTAAAATATCAATTTATGGTTTATTTGGAGTATAATACAAGTTAATTGTTTTAATTAATGTAAACAAATCAAGCTATTATCAAAGTGTCTCACTGTTTTATAAGCTTGAATAAAATATTAGATTTATACAATTATTTTAATTTATTAATAGTGCCTAGTCTATGTTTTCATAACATAAGCTAAACCACTTAGGAATTTTAAACCTATTTCAATAGAATTTCTCTTGATTAGGAATGATATTTGGTAAGCAAATCCCTTTTATTGCCCACCCCCTCTTTTTTTTTTTTTTTTTTTTTTTGGCTAGCATAGCATCTGGAAGAAAGGAGGAAGAAGAGGACGGAGAAGAGAAGAGTAAAGGAGGGGAGTGGGAGAAGAAGAAATCCCTATCACTACTAAGTAAATTTCTGTTATTTCATGTTGCCCATACATATATATGTATATATATATATATATATATATATATATATATATATATATACACATACATATACTTTAGCATGTATATTTGATAAAATAAAGGTGGTGATTTCTTTAAAAAGTGCAACAGAATATGTTTACATCCCCCCTCCCACTACTGGCTGCCCTTTTTTTTTTTTTTTCCCCTAAACGAGCAATATAAGAGATGGTAATTTTTCTTTTTCTTAGCAGTTACTTCAATATTACTGGAATATTTTGACATTGAAATAGTACTACCAGTAGAGAGATAATACTTATAAGATGTCAAAGTTATCTGGAGTAGCCCATGACCTGTTCCCAATGTGTTAGAACAAGCTTTACCATGCAGCTCTGTCTCTCTCTCTCTCTCTCTCTCTCTCTCTCTCTCTCTCTCTCTCTCTCTCTCTCTTCTCTCTCTCTCTCTCTCTCTCTCTCTCTCTCTCTCTCTCTCTCTCTCTCTCTCTCTCTCTCTGTCTCTCTGTTTTCTAAGTGAGACAAATTTTCAGTAAACATCATTTATATATTTCCTAGAAATTATATTTGTTTCAGAAAATGTGATCCTTAACCTAATTTTTCATTTGGTCTGCATAGTTTCAGCATATAATCTGGTAATTCTGACATTGACAATATAATGAGTATCATGAAATTTGAAATAAGATTGCATATTTTCAACTTTCAATGACTAATTCACCACTAATTCATACAGTGTTAATCTGTATATAGTATATGTAAAGTTTCTGGTGTAGTATAAGTCTTTGATACATATTCATTGATTTAAATTATAAATGGAATGACAATATAACATTAAAATACCTAATATAAAGCACACATATTTTTTTCTTGGATAGTGAGAAAACAAATGAATCACTACAAACAAAAATAATAATATAAGGATAATCAGATCACCCTACATATACACTATTTTAATTCAGAAATGAGTAAATATGTAAACTATTTTACACAATTGATTCCAATAGTTTTCAATCTTTTCAAGATAGTAATTGTGAAAAAGGAAAGTCACTTAATGATCTTCCCCACTTCCAATTCTCTTTTTAACTACTGTCAAAATATATACACCTACCTTTTGTGTTTTAGTGGTTAAGTTTCAGATAATAACTAGAAATTGTATAGGGTCACTTGCACCAGGTTCAAACTATTTAAGAGGAAAGGCTCACATTAGAGAGTGTATGGATGAATAAAACATAAACATGATATTGATGAATAGAGAATAATATTTAAAGAAATGATTAGAGAAAAATAGAGAATGTGAATAAGTTAATAATACAGATAGTCCCCAATTTATAATGGTTCATTTTTTATGATTTTTCTACTTTATAATGGGGCAAAGAGATGCACACTCAATAGAAACCATGCTTCCAGTTTTCAATTTTGATCTTTTTCTGAGAGAACGATATGCGGGTACAATACTTGTGTGATGTTGAGCACAGGCAGCAAGATACGTTTGCCCAACTGCAGGCTAATGTAAGTGTTCTGAGCACGTTTACGGTAGGCTAGGCTAAGCTAAGATATTCAATAGGTTATGTGTATTAAACATATTTTTGACTTAACATTTTCAACTTACTGTGGGTTTATTGGGACGTCACCCGACTGTAAGTCACAGAGCATCTGTTATGTACCAACTATATCCATAAACAAACTACTTGTACTCTCATTGTGAATTTGTCAGTTTTGATACAACGATTTTCTTCAATGTCAAATTATAGTGTTGCACACCTGAAATTTATATAATATTGTAAATTAAAAAACAAAAAAGCTAATGGGTTCATTCACCATTAAACAGAGCCTTGAGCTATTGGGTCTACTAGAGAAGCAACCAAATGAGGGTTGCTTCATTTGTCCACTCTTCAATGATAGGAGAGCCAAAAGGTTTGAGAGTCATGGTATATAGGATATGACACGAATGCTTTAAAATGTAAATTTTATCAACCTCATAGATACAGAGACTAGACTGTGTTTGCCTGAGGCAGGGGGATGGAGGGCGTGGGTCAAATCAGTGAAGGGAGACAAAAGGAACAAATTTCCAGTCATAAACTAAACAAGTCATAGGGATGCAATGTATAGGATGGCAACTATAGTTAATAATACTGTGTTGCATATTTAAATGTTTCTATGAGAGTAGATCTTAAATCTCATCCTAAAAATAATTACGTAACTATGTATGGTAGGGGATATTAACTAGACATATTGTGGTGATCATTTTACAATATATACAAATATTGCATAATTACATTGTAAACCTAAAACTAACATAAAGTTGTACGTAAATTATACCTCAAAAAAATAAAATATTTCCTACAAAATCAAGGATAAACATCATTGAGCATGAAATCTTTAAAACTAATCTTAACTCTATCTCATATATTTTATCCTTCTCTGCCTTACCGAAGACTAAATAGGAAGCCTAAAAACTTATGACAGTTTAAATTGTATACTAAGGACATCGGCTGTTTTGCATTAATTCAATGTGTCCTCTGAATCTTCTGAGTATCACATGGCATGGCTATTTTTTTCAAATACCAAGTGGCTACATTTTGATATAACCTGGAACTATTATTTAATAGGCCACCCTTTTATATCACTTTTTGTAAGCTTATTGTTCTGGCTTCCATTGGATTCTTATTACACAATCATCTTACTTCTCTTCCCTTATTTTAATTTTCTATGAATTGAACAAGTTAGTTAAAAGCTTTACAATTTATTTTTTCCCTATACTCAATGTGAGAGGAGAATTGGTTTTTATTTTAAGAGCATTACTTTTTGCTTGTGTGACTGGAAATGTAATGATAGAAATTGTTATACACAAACAACTGCAACCACGGTGGTGTTTTTAGGATTAGCAGACAAGTATCCATACACAAAACGGGAATTATGGGGAAAAACAATCACAAAATATGAAACACTCAAATCATAGGGAAAGCTGAAGGGACATGAAAGAGGAAAACAAAATCCCAGTAATGTAGAAAAGTGTACAACTAATATTTTTACAGGTGATACTAGAAAAAGCAAATCTCAGCAGAAATCTATTGATGATGACAACATATAAAGTGAAGTTTGAGCCTGTTTATAAGCATAAAATAAATCTAAGTGTTCTAATTTAATGTAACTATTCTCAGCACAGATGGCAGGGTTGGAAAACACCACAGGGCAGACAAAAAAAGTCAACTACATTTGCACAAACCAACTGTGGAATTTCATTGTAGAATCCTAACCTGAACAGAGCAGTCTACTCTCAAATTCTCAATAGCCAGAAATATTATTTATTTCTCAGCATGAGGAGGAATTGGTAATTTTTAATGTGTCCTTTTACGTCTGTCTAATCCATTTCAGACTTGTTTATAAGGATATGCTTATGTTAACACTCACTGTAAAGGAATAGATTTATTCAATTTCAGCATAGCATTTTTTTCTTTGAATAAAAGCACTATTAAAAATTCATTTAGATTTTATCATTAAAAGATAACGAGACAGGCTTTGAAAACATTGCAGATTTAAAAAATGTTTGACCTAATAAAAATAAAACTATAAAAACCTTTTCTCTATATTATTTTAACGAATTTCTTCCTAAAGGGCATAGATGTTGCTCCTTGTTCCTATTTTTAAACAATAAAGTAACCAATTAATAAATATCTAATATTAACAATTAAATTAATATAACAGAGTAAATTAAAGCATCCCCTCATCAATAATATCAAGACCCTAACTAAGGAAGTCACACAGATAAATTTTGAAATGGATATTTTGGTCCTGTCTTTCTGAGTCTTTCTACAATATAAGACAAACACAGAGTAAATATGTATGTATGTGTGTGTGTGTGTGTGTATATATATATATATATATATATATATATATGTATTATGAACACACAGATATGTTTATATTTATATATATTAAATGCAAAATATGAAATGTTTTTATATTTTTTCACACACAGATGTGTGTGTATGTGTGTGTATGCAGAACAAAGTTTGATAAGAAACACTGTTTTTAATATCAAGCTTCCAGGCAAATCAGTCTATGAACAAATGTTTACTAAGAGCTTGCTCTTAAATTGTGGTTGAGGAGGGAGACAGGGTCTAAAATGTGGGAGAAAGTTAGGCTGCTTGATCTAATGCTATGAGGAAGGTACTTGGCATTGAGTCTTATTTTCTTTTAATTTTTTTTTAATTAAATTTATCGGGGTGACAATTGTTAGTAAATTTACATACATTTCAGGTGTACAATTCTGTATTACATGATCTATAAATCCCATTGTGTGTTCACCACCCAGAGTCAGTTCTCCTTCTATTACCATATATTTGATCTCCTTTACCCTCATTGAGTCTTGATCAAGAAAAATATAAGTTTTGTAAAAGTAAAGTTCAGATGTCTGCAGCATGAGGATAGTATCAGTAGGAAGCATTGTAATTTCAACAGTGATAAGAGAGATGTGTGGTAAAACAACAGAGAATTTGATGAATTGCATATCTAGCTCTATTGTTTCTTTTTATGTAATGTAGATTCTTCTTATATTGGATATTAACATTTGTATTAAAGTCTGCATTTTTTTTGTTGTTGTTTTGTGTTTTTACATTCCCAGCATATTAAATGTAATATTCAGATTCTTTAACATTCTTATTTGAACAAAGGAGAAACTTTTTATATTATTTTTATCTTGAATAAGTATGAAGTTTGTTATCAGATGTAGCTTCTGCATTTTCAGAGGTATTGGAATAAAATAGTATGCAAAACATCTTAAGGCACATTAAAGTTAAACACTTTAATGATTCCTTTATATAACAACAAAAAGCATATATCATTTTTAATTCTTCTGTAGGTAGCATATTTATATATAAGACAAGAGAAACTATGAGGTGATAAACTGCAAGCCTATGGAAGTCTTAAGATAATTCAATGTTATTTCTGACAGGCTAAAAGCCACAGTCACCGATACAGTATATATTTGTCATTGGTGATATCAAACTGAAACTTACAGCATTAGAAAATGAGATTAAAAAATCCTAGGCTATCATTTAGGGTAAATCCAATAACTAAATCTAAATTTATTCATGATATAAACTATACAAAATGTTAAGGTACTGATGAAAACCTTTCTACAAATTCATTTTTTTTTTCATAAACTAGATATAGTAACAAAGTGAATTTAGGACAGACATGTTTATTACTCCAGCTCAACAATGGTAGACAGTTAATCTCCTTGACGCAACTGTTATGTATTGATTAAATTCTTCCATGTACTTCCCCCAAATATAATATACTCAAGTTATCAATCATGTGTTGGTAAGATTGAACTAACACATTTCCATGGATTCAGTTCTTACTAAAGAATTCAGTCTTGCTAATACAGTTCTTACTAAATTTTCTTTCTATTGATAATCATTTTATCGCATGTCAGTTATAAATAGAAGTAGAGTCTTAATAATTCTAAAAGTATTGTTGGAAATACTTTATCGTAAATCAATAAGTATGGCAAATATTAAAATATGTAACATTAGAATATTAACATATACAAAGAGAATCCTGTGATAAAGCAAATGATATTGAGAGTTTCTCCCCTTAACTTTACTGTGTAGTTACGGAATTCATGAGCCACTCATTATGTTCAGTACAGTGATGATCAAATAGCTCTTCAGAGATTACGGACTATTTGAATGTAACAGTTTATTGATTCTTAAGTTGTTTTAATAAATCCACTCTCAATTCATTTTGCATGAAAACTTAAGACTCAAATAGAAGCTATTTAAATTAACTGGTGACCATAACGGCAACTACACCTGAATGTTAGGAACAGGAAAAAGAAGAAATGAGACCAACATCCTGACTGTCTCTGCCTACAGTTTTCCTGGAAATAAGTCTACCATATAATTGCTTGCTAGAAAAAAGGATTGCATGGAATAACTAGAATTTCCCCCTCTGGAGAGCACAAGTGATAATGTAAATAAATACAAAGTTATTAGAATTTTTTTTAAATAAATGTATTTACCTTCACACAAATAACTTTGTGAGGTGTCCAGATCAATAAACTTTTTTTCTTTCGAACATGTTTTCTGTTGAAACACTGGAAAATGGAACTTTTAAAGACTTCTTTAGTAAACAAAAGCCAACTACGAGCATTCTAAGATGTTCTCCATACTGTATTTCTCAAATATGTAAGTATAAATCTCTTTTTAATAGAATTTATTTTTAGAACAGTTTTAGGTTCACAACAAAATTAAGCAGAAGGTGCAGAGACTTCCTTGCCCCCACACATGCATAATCTCCCCATTATCAATATCCCCTATGAAGTAGGGCCTTTTTTACTACTGACGAACCTACTCTGACACACGCGTATTATCACCCGAATTCATAGTTTACAATAGGGTTGACTGAGTGTTATATATCCTATGGGCTTTGATAAATGTATAAATGACATGTACCCACCATTTTAGTGCCAAACTGAATACTTTCTCTACTCTAAAATTCCTGTGCTTTATCTATCCATCCTTCTCTCTCCCCTATACCTTGGCATACACTGATCCTGCTCCTGTCTCTACCGTTTTGCATTTTCCAGAATGTCATAGAGTTGGAATCATATAATATGTAGCCTTTCCTAATTTCTTCTTTCACTCACTTAGAAGCACACAATTAAATTTTTCCTGTGCCGTTTTATGGCCTGATAGATCATTTCACTAAATAGTTTTCCATTGTGTCCATGTACCAGATTATCCTTTCACTTCTGAAGATCACTTGGTTGGTTACCAGTTTTGGCAATGATGAATCAGCTGCTATAAACATTTGTGTGCAGTTTTTGTTTTTGTTTTTGCTTTTGTTTTTTGCTGTTTTTTTTTTGTTTGTTTGTTTTGTTTTGTGTTTTGTTTTTTGTGGACACATATTTCAACTCCAAGTTGCACAATTGCTAGATCATATGGTACTAGCACATCTAGTTTGTACTAAACTGACAAACTGTCTTCCAAAGTGGCTGTATCATTTTGCCTTTCCACCAGCAGTGAATGAGACTTCCTGCTGCTCCTCCTCAGCAGCTTCTGGTGTTGTCAGCATTCAGGGTTTTGGCCATTTTAATACATATATAGTGTTTGCTCATTCTTGTTTTCATGTATATTTCTCTGGTAATCTACGATGTGGAACATCTTTAATATGTTTATTTGCCATCTGCATATCTTCTTTGGTGAACTTTTTGAGAACTTTTTCTTCCCCCCTCTCTGAGGGGCATTAATTTGCTACTCTCTTGACTTCTGCTTTGCTCTGTTAGTCATCATCATAATCTAACATTTGATCCAAAAATTAGAGATTAAAATAAAATAAGGACAAAAGTGAAATAATAAAAAAAATAAAACAATAAAAAAAACACCTTTAGTTCTTACAGGTTTTCAGGGTGGATTTCTACAAGGACAAGTTTGAATACTTTTTTACAGGAAAGAATAACTAATCTACTTACAAATGAGGTGATGTTACCCAAATGTTCTCAGAGATGATTTAACTTTTATTTAAGTAATTTACATTCAATTGAAAAGTAAATTCAGTAGTATATACATTTTCCCTGTTACTGGTAAATATAGTAATATTTAGATTAATATCTAAAATAATACTTTTAAAGTCAATTAGACATAATGATATGTTCAATATTCTTGCCAGTTGAAAGAAAAGACACTTTGACATTTCAGGAGTAATTATAAGCGAAAAAGACATTGAATACATTGCCATGACCAACCAGCTTCTCCCGCAGATAGTACCATTTACCAATCAATAGGATCATGCTTCTTGGGAATAATCCATTATGGTCCTCTGTCACACCAAGACATATCAATTTCAAGGAATTCTTTGGCATGAGACAGCAACCAATAGTCTGCCAGACTTACTATTGAATACAGTGAAAAGTAATGCATTCTAACATCAACATAAATAAATTTACGCTAATGACTGATTGGTTACTTGGGAGGAAGAGGAATCTGATGGTTTTACAGTTTACTTAATCTTTCCCAAGAGCGTATTCAATCATGTCTGCTGCTACACATAAATTCCCAATTTCTTCCCAAACTCAGATCCATGCTGTAGTAAAATATTCCAGTCTAATAACCACTCTTTCACCATGGTTATTTTGTGGTCCACAGAATGTTTCAAGGACTATGGTGGGTTCTTTACATTTAATACCTCATAGTATTTACATGTATAATAGATATTGTAACTTTGTCTCTGGAACGGAAATTTGAACTTAAAAAAAGGGGAAGTAGGCAATTTGTTCAAAATTATATCACTGGTAGGATTCAAATCATGTTTAGTTAAAAAAAAAAACAACACTCATTGATTTTGATTATTATTATTATATCCTGTGTTTTCTGCCTCCACAATTATGATCTTGATTTTCTCTCTCACTCTCCCTCTCCCTCCCTCCCTCCCTTCCTCTCCACTCGCTCTCCTCATTTCTTCTTCCTTTCCACATATCTTTAACAATATAATTCATTGCAATAAAGTCTCTTTTAATATTTACTTAGTAATAAATTTCCAATGCCTCCACTGGTGCAACCTCCCCTTACCAAAATTGGCATTGGACCCAAGCTGGCATTAACAGTATCTATTTGTGTATTTATGATCATTACTAAGTTAATGTTTCTTGAGACCACAACTTTGTTACCTATCTTTTAGAATTTACAAATTCATTTATATATATACATATATGTATGTATATGTGTATACGTATATACACACACACATATATACATATGCATATATATATATATATATATATATATATATATATATATATATATATATATATATATATATATATAAAATTAGGTAGTTTCTGATTAATAAAAAATGAAGAGTTTATGACAGTAAATAAATCATTGCCTGCATTAAACACAAAAAGATATGTAGACCCTCTTATCTTTGAACCTTTTAGATAAGAAATTTTTGAAGCAACAATGAATTCCCAGAAAACAGACAATAGAAAATTTCTCCATATGTTTCAGATATACCTAAAGATACATGAAAAGATTGTGCCCTCACAACTTTGTTTATTCCTTTATATCACATCTAATCAAATGTCATTCCTCTGATGCAGAATTACTTCTTCCTATCTTGACCTAGATATTTTCCATAAACACTAGCTCAAGTGCTCAATCATGTGCACCCTTCTCTTGTACTATTAGCCTCATGCATTTCATTGAATCCTTCCACTCAGCCTATAAATATGCTAAATGTTCTATCATCTCTTTATTATCCTCATTTGAGCATTTTTTTCTCTAAATACACAATTATTTTTTGTTCTTCAAAAGTTGTCTTCACTTTCTATCTTCATGTTTAAGCATATCAGTCACTCTTCAAGCCAAAGTAATTTGGATTATTGACCCCATTAAATTAATACCTTCTCCATGGCAACCAATGATTTAAATGCCCAGTAAGAGAAATGCTGACATCTCTGCAATATTTAAAATACACAACACCTAGTTATCATGGAGTTTTATTTTTTTTTTTTATTTTGCCACCACATTTTTTGGTTTTGTATTACATCTCTTACTTCTGTTGAAACTTGTTCACAGATTTCTCCTCAATCCAGCACCTTAAATGTCTTATAAGGACCCAAATCCATAATTACATTATGTTTTCATTCAACAGTTATACCTCAGTCAATATCATCCTTGATCTTGACTATATTATATGTTATGTACACTATTGAAACATTAATCTACTGCTTATAATGTCTCCTACATACGCTTTTTTAAATAAACTTTGAGATATATGTTATATAAAAGAATACAAATATATTACATGTTTGCCAAATGTATGCACTTATATACCACCCAGCTCAGAATATAAAATATACCCACAAACAAAAATTTCCCTCATGTCCATTTGCAGTGGACAACCTTCCCCACTCCTACTTTTAGTTTATACTGATCTGATATATGTCTTGATAGATTTGTTTTGCTTATTCTAGAATGTCATATAATTAAAATAATATGAATAATTTGTACATTTTGTTTCTGGCTATATTCATCCAGCTTAACATTTTTAAGATCCATCATTTTTGTTGTATCAGTATCATTAGTTTGTTCCTGTTTTATTGCTGATTAGTAATGTTTTGTATACATATGCCAGAATTTCTTGATTAAAAAGTCTCTTGATGGACACCTGGCTTACTTCCAATGTTTTTGTGGACATATGTTTTCATTTCTCTTGGGTAAATATTTAGGAGTGTAATTTTATTGGATCAAATGACTTTTGAATTAATTGAGCATATCTGTCTCTGTTAGCTTTTGGTTATACTTCATTATTTTTGCTTTCTACTAGTTGTTCTAAGATTTACAATATGCTATGGAAAGAGTCTTTGTACTGTATTTTTTCTTTATATGGTCCACATTTGAGACCTGACAATTCAATTCGTGAACTCATCCTAGAAAAAGTGCTACCTACCTCACTGCTGAATATCTCTATAATTACCTTCAAAGTCCTCCCCTTGACAAGCTATGCACTGATACCAGTGCCTAGTCCACCCTTCAAAGCAATTTTGGAACTCTTTTTCCGGAATGGCCATCAGAAGGGGAAAACAGCCATGACAAATCCAGTTCTGAAAGAAGCACACCACTGTACCTTTCCTTAAAATACCCAGAAGCAAGCAAGAATACCAAAATAGGGAGGTTTTACTTCTGTAATCAGGGGCCCCAGACCAACAGCAGGGATTCCTGCTCCCTAAAGAATTAGAAGATCAACTAACCTTCTCCATTCTAACTTAGCACTAAATTTATTTTTGCCTGTATTGAGTTAAAAACGACAAATATTTTGTCTTTTTAAATCTGTCCCCTACACAATAGCATAAGTTACATGAAACTGGATAATGTGTACATATGAATTATTTTGAAAGCCATGGTATATAAACCAGAAAATCATCACTGGGGAAAAATTATGAATGAGTTTATTGTATTTTTTGTTTGTTGTTGTATTCTAAATTTTCTAAGCTAATGTATTACTTTGAAATAAAAGAGTAATGTTAACAATTTAAAATAGCTTGACAATGTAAAATGATAAATGCTGTTATTATTAAATTGATCACTCACATACATGGTGTTGCTAATCATAGAGTGTCAACAGATATATTAGAATTATATAGCTATAATAGTATCTTTGACGAACTGCTGGGGCATTTTGTTCCCTGACCATTAAATTATTTTGTAATTAAAAAAAAACAACACAACAACATAGGGCTGAAACAAACAAACAAAAAATGCTTTGAGTGGACTATGAACATATATTTCTGAATATGTGATTGTATAGTTTATTTAAAATTGAAACTAGACAAACTCTTCCTTCAATGCAATCATTTGAACTGCAATGCCATAAATATAACCAGAAACCAATTTGAGTATTTTTAAAAATGTAAAAAATACTAACCATTTTAAACATTAGCATGTAACCTTACATTTCATACTACAGACATTAGATTTTCTTTGTATAAGATCGATAAATAATCATAATTGACATCCTTACTCCTAAACACAGGGCCACCTCTTCTAAGTGCACTAACATGCAGACACACAACAGGTTTCACACCATACTCTGAAATACATCTACCATTATAATCATGTTACTATACACACTGAAAAGAACTTAGAATTCAATAGCATAAATGAAACAAGGAAAAAATCACATCTGTGAAATTAAAGATTAAGTATCATTTTGGAGAAGATAAAAGAGAGCACTCTTACTATATCAAGCTGTTGTTACCAATTTTATCTTCAAATCATGCTTGAGAATGTTACATATGTTACACATGTAGATTAGATAGTCATTATCAAGGATATTTACTGTATATTTTCTGAATTTACTGAAATGAATAAGTAAACTAAAAGTATCCTATTCTTTTTTCAGAGTACAATTTGGTGACTGCATCAAATACACAATGCAATATACAGAAAAGAAAGCAATAGTTTTCTAATGTTTTAGCTATTATCTTTTAATTACAGTATTTAATTATTCTAAATATCCTTTGTTAGGTATGTTATACATTTCCAAGAAAATTAGTAAAATACTAAAATGACTTTAAATGTTTTTCCGGCAATGCATTATGAAGCTATTAGTTTTTCTAACTTTGACTGCATTAAATACCACAGCAGAATATTATCCTGCCCAGAATTCTCTATTTGAAAGTTAAACTGACAGGTTCAATCAGCCAGAATGTCAAACAGGGATGCCAAACAGGTGGTTAAGATGTATTTATCTAATAATTTGAAGGAAAGGGATTCCTAAAAATGTACATAATAAACATATTGTGAAAAATGAATATAAGAAAAGGCAAGACAACTAAGAAGTCATCCAAACCTTATTTATGAGCCTTATCTTAAGTCTAAATCATAATAACAATTTAAATAAGGTATTCAGAATTATTTTTTCACTATCTTTTCAGACCTCTCAATTTTTAATTTTGGCTGTGACTGCTTTATTGATGCAAAAAGGGCTCTTATAAAATTAATTTAATATTTATTCAAATGGCTACTAATTGCAATATGCTCTGTGGAATTCCTGAAATAAAGATGTCTGTGACACGGTCACTGTCATCAAAGAGCATACAAATGAGTTTGGAACCCTGATAGCATCTGAATGTCTATCCAAGTCCCACAAATAGAAATAGCCAAGGTGATAGACTGACTTCTCCACACACCATCCATTCATTTTGGTCTCATTCCATGCAGATATTGATGGATTTGATCATTTTATAACAGAATTTAGAGAATTAAAAGGCCATCTAATTCCAAATGTATAGCTGTCAACAGTATTATTGTTTAAGGCGATACTGTCCAAGCACAGAAATAAATATATGCATATTCAAGGGAATGGTTGAATGACTTTGGGCAGAGAGTGGAGATAACAAGCTACTAAAACCTGGGTATTTGGTTTTAGATGTTTATTTTTTTAACCTACTGATTTTCAGAAATGCATGCCATCTTACTAATTTTTTATTTTTATTTTTTTTTTGTCTTGAAGAAGTTCCTAAGGGGGGAAAAAAGAATAAAGATTTGTATTCTATTGAGAATCTAGCTTTGAAATATGTGTGTATTTCCATTTTAAATTAGTGTTTAATCTCTGGAGTTTCTTTTTTTAAATTGAAGGATTTAAAATTAATTTCTTTATACCATATTTATTTAGCCATTTAAACCACTGTTTTCATTTTATTTTGTTTCTATTTTAACCATTTGTATTTACTCTTTAAAGTTCAATGTATTTAAATACTTTAAAATTTTAGTTAAGCTGTTTCAATATTTCTTTACACAATATTTCCTTTTCACTTTTCTAGTGAAGCATGTCCCAAATGTGTTTTTAGAGAAACTTATTTCAAAGCATGTTTTTAAGGAAAGGGCATTTCAGTGATCAAATCATTTCTCTATCGTAGGACTTTTTAGAGCCTTGTACAGATACATTGTGAATCTCAAGAGGTCTATTCTCTGTTTTCAAATCTCTTTTATATACCTCATATACATGAATTAATGCAATATTTCCATTATTTGTAATATATAATATCACGGGTACTACTTGACCATCAAACTCATCTTCACTAGATCATGTTACAGGATTGTAACACACTCCAGGAAATGCACATGATGAGATCTCAAATTTCATGATTGATTTTATTAAGTTAAGAAAGTATGGAAGTGTTCATAATGGGAAAAGTTTAAACCTTTTTTTCCCCTTAATTTCACCTTGCAGCTACACATTCAAATGCACTCAATAAAGTATATTTTTCCTTCGTTCTTTTTTCAAGAACAAATTCCATATAAAGTATAACATTATTCAGTCAAAATTTTATAATAATAATAAATTTGCTTATAACAGTAAAAAAATATCTGTATCCATAAAAATCCATTTTTCCTTATATTACCTGTCATCTAGTCTGAATGAGAATAACAAAGGAAAGAATCATATGTAAATTTTTTGAAGCCTTCTTAGATACCAGGCACTGCACTAAAAATTGTGTCTGTATTATATGTTTTAATCCCTGCACCATTCTTAGATGCTGAGGCTTAAAGATGAGGAACTGAGCTCAATGACATCCAAGGCCATAGTGTTGATAAATCTGAAATTTACCCCAGGTATGTTCACTGCCTTTAAGGGAAATACTCCTATGATTGTAACGGATGTGATTTTGAAATATATCAACCTCATGTAATCGATAGATATTTATGAGCTTCTATAAATTTATTGTTTCAGGTAAGAAGGGTAAAGCAAGTATAAAATTTCCTTCAGATAATAAATACCAACATTATGTATTTAATTTTCTTTTTATTATGGTCAAACAGTGATAGCATAAAATTTACCTGCTTAACTATATTACATATTCAGTTGTAGTAACTAAACACATATTCAGTAGTATTAACTATATACAAACTTTGTGCAACAGATATCCAGAAGTTTTTCATCTTGCCATAAGTAAACTATATACCTATTGCACAACAACAGCTCTTTTCCCTCTCCTGGCAACTACCATTCAACTCTCTGTTTTCAAATCTATTTTAGATACCTCATATACATGAATTAATGCATTATTTGCCTTTGTATGACAGGCTTATTGCACCTCACATTGTATCTTCAAGGCTCCTCCATGTTGTAGCATATGAGAGGATTGTCTTCCTTTTCAAGGCTGAATAATATTACATTGTGTACGGTATACCACATTTTTCTTTATCTAGTCATTTGTTGATAGATATTTTGTTTGCTTCCACATCTTGGCTACTGTGAACAATGCTTCAGTGAACATGGTGTATCAACATCTCTTTGAGACCCTGCTTTCAATTCTTTTGGATATATCCCCAAAAGTGGAATTGTTTGATCATATAGTAGTTCTATTGTTAAGTTTTTGAGGAAACTTTATGTTGTTTTCCGTAGTGGCCACACCACTATATATTTCTATCAAAACTCCACAAAGAGTTCCAATTTCTCCACATCCTCACCAACACTTGTACTTTTCTTTCCTTCCCTTCTCTTCTCCTTCTCCGTCTCCGTCTCCGTCTCCCTCTCCCTCTCCCTCTCCCTCTCCGTCTCCCTCTCCCTCTCCCTCTCCCTCTCCCTCTCCCTCTCCCTCTCCCTCTCCCTCTCCCTCTTCCTCTCTCTCTCCCTCTCTTTCTCCCTCTCCCTCTCCCTCTCCCTCTCCTGAATAATGGCTGTATTAATGGCTGTGAAGTGATATCTCACTGTGGTTTTGATTTGCATTTCCCTGATGATTAGTGATGTTGAGCATCCTTTCATACATTGGTAGTCCATTTGGATATCTTCTTTGGAGAAATGTCTATTCAAATTATTCCCCATTTTTAATTTGATTTTGTTGTTGTTGTTAAATTGTAGGATTTCTTTATATATTCTGGATATTAACCCCTTATCAGATACATGATTTGCAAATATTTTCTTCTATTCCATATATTGCCTTTTCAGTCTGTTGATTGTTTCCTTTACAGCACAGTTTTAGATTTTGATGTGGTACCATTTGTTTATTTTTGCTTTTTTTCTTTATTCTTGTGGTGTCATATCCAAGAAACCATGACCAAATCCAACGTTATAAAGCTTTTACCTGTTTATTTCTAGGAATTTTATGGATTTAGGTCTTATGTTTAGGTTCTTATTCTATTTGGGTTAATTTCTGTGTATACTGTAAGGGTCCAACATCATTTTTTTCATGCAAATGTACAATTTTCCAAGTACCATTTGTTAAAGAGACAAATGTTTCCCATTGTGTGGCCTAATGTGGTTAATGTGACATTTGCTAATTTGTTGGTCTTTTCAAAGAAACAATACTTACTTTCATTGATTTTTTTTTCCTATTGTTTCTCTGTTCCATTTATTTCTGCTTGAATGTTTATTAGTTCCTTCCTTTGTTTGGTTTTTGCTTGTTCTTCTTTATCTGGTTCCTTAAGGTACAATGTTACGTTGTTGATTTGATATATATATATTTTTAATTTTAATGTAGAAATTTCCACTATAACTGTTAGTACTACTTTTGCTGCACCCCATAAGTTTTGGTGTGCTGTGTTTCCGCTCTTATGTCTCAGTGAGGGAGATACATAAAGTGGGAGTGGGAGTTAGATGCCCCCTATTAGTATTATTTCAATTATTTTTTTATTAAATTTATTGGGGTGACAATTGTTAGTAAATTTACATAGATTTCAGGTGTACAATTCTGTATTATGTCATCTATAAATTCCATTGTGTGTTCACCATCCATAGTCAGTTCTCCTTCCATCACCATATATTTGATTTTTCAATTATTTTTAATACTTATTTGTCAATAGAAGTTCATCACATCTTGGGTTCCAACACTGCATGTCATTTTTCTACAAATTAACCCACTTCAGGTATTCAAATGCATCCATATAATTACTTATGGTTTTCTTCTATTATATTTTAACCATTTAAATGTTTCAAAGTGTCCAAAGTTTCTTTAGACTCCTTTAAGACTGGCTGGGCTTAGTGAATCACGTCAAACAAGCAGAATGTGGAACTTGGGAGACTAGGTTGTGAAGGGCATTGTGTGATTCCACCTCACTTGCTGTCTTTTTGATTGCTCACTTTTGGGGGTATTGGCTGCCGTTTTGTTAGGATTCAAGGCAACTATGGAAAGTCTCATATGATGAAGAATTGAGTCCCTCTGCAGGAAACCATGTGAATAAGCCATCCTGGAAGTGAAGTTCCCAGTCTCTGTAAAGTCGTCTGATGAATTTAACCCCTGACAACAACTTAACTGTAACTACAGGTTAGAATTACTGGTTAAGAACCACCCAGGTAAGCTACGCCCACATTCCTGACCCACAGAAACTGTGAGGTCATCAACAAGTCAATGATATTGGAGTAATTTATTGTGCAGGAATAGATAACAAACGCTAATGCATATAACTATAGTCATCTGTCTTTTGATTTGAAATTTGCTTCTCTCACTCTCTCATTTTAAGAAACGTATCTTTATGACTACTTCAAATTTTTGTCGTGACTCCTTTTATCCAAACATTGACACTTGCAGTTACATTATTTATATCATTTCCCTTCAATGCTTTAAAATGATGTGTCATTGTTTTCTGGTTTCATTTTTGTTTTCCTTAAAAAAGTGACTGACAAATTTATGGTTGTTCTTTGATATTAATCTTCTAAAAAATTATAGTTCTAAATGCTTGTAATATGTCTTCTTTGTTTGGTTTTAATAATTGTATTCTAATAGCCTGTTAATATATTTATGTTCATTTTGCGTGGTTTCAGATTTCTGTTTTCGTTTGGGGCTAGGTATCTGTTATAAGTTTGATAAAATTCTGAGTTATCACCTCTTCTTCTGGGTTCATTCTTGTTATTTCTCTCTTGTGGAGATCACAAAGTTTATATATGACTCATCTTTTCCTTTGTCTCCTAAATCATTTCCTGTGTACTATAGTTTTTATCCCCCCTATGTTTGCTTTGAAAATGTTTTTTTGTAGTACAGTCTAGTATTATTACCCAAAATAATCATAATATATAACGTTGCTGTGAACACCCAATCAGCAAATATAGGGAAATGCAGGGCTATATACCTGAAAATATTTTCATCAACGAATCAATAAATAACCTTGTTTTAATGCACGTTTCTGCCTAAAGACAACTTATTTAATATACTATTGATTGATTAACATTACACTCATGGCTAATAGAACTGCCACTCATGCCTGAGTAAAGCCTATCTGACACATGTATGTACTCCATGTGGCACATCACAGCCTTCTTGCTTTTGGGAACACTACACAGCACATAAGGACTATGCTTTGCATGATTTTTAAACAGTGAAATTATCAACAGAAAGCACAATGATGCAAGACTTGCGGTGCTGAACAGATCACAAAAGGACACTTGTTTACAGCATGAGAGTTGACAGAAGAAAGCAGAGTGGTGTCTGGTTTGCTTTCAGCTGGGATATGTGCATGGGCCATTCAAAGCCTTCACTGCTCTGCACATGCATGTGTCTGTGGATGGCTGTGACAGCACCGAGAGCAATGATATGAAATTACAAATAAGTGTTACCACATAAGTGAATTCACAAATATTAAATCTGTGAATAGCAAGGATTGGCTGCATACCAGTATCCCCTAGTGATAGAATATATTTCAGCGCTATTTACCCCATTGATAAACCCACACATTAGTTATTCTATTTAGCTTTTTAATAGCTATTAGTTTTCTGCCAAAGTAATCAATATTACCTTTCACTTCTTTAGTGATATCAAGCATAATTATTTTTTTGAAATTTTGTGAATGATATTGATATTACCTGATATCCCGCTATGTCTTTTGTACTGTTGTTTCTCTTGCTTTTCACCAAACTATCAATCCTATCATCTGTATTATAATTTTTTATATCAATACTCGATACAGTGAAAATGTTAGAGATAATCTGAGGCTCTGTGTGATGTTGCCTTTTTCCAAAAAGGATTTCACTGGAAATTAGGAGACCCAAGTGCTAGCAATACCACAGCATTTAAATCCATTCAGGGCTTGAGATGAGTCAAATCAGTCTTCAGTCCCTACAAAGATTAGTTTAAGTTCATAGTATACCTTTGTCTCCAAACCCAAACTGTTTAAAAGTATGATCAATTTTTCATATTTTCAGCCATGCCTTCATGAGTAGATACGTGTCTTAAATGACTCATTCACCGATGTAGCCCTTCACTTTTCATAAGTTTTGATCTGTAATTTCTTCCTAAAATCTAACTCCTTGATTTCTTTACACATATTTTAATATATTTTATGTAGCTGTTACAATTATTTCCAGTAAGAATTTGAGGGTAAAACATATCAACTGTGATTGCTGAAAGTGGTGCTTGGCTCTTTTCCACCTTCTTTGGTAAGTAAGTAGTTTGTGAGGACAAATTTTAGTTTTCAATTTTAATTTATGACAGGACCGAAGCAGTATTACTAAGAGAATATTTCTGTGTCTGTTATTGTTAAAGTTAGGTGATTGGGTATCTGTAGTTTATAATAAATAGTATTTACACATTATTGCTCAGAATAAAGTGAAAATGCACCCTTGATTTTAGTTGAGTAGAAATTTTAGTCTAACCTTTCAATATAAAAGCTCTATGATGTTTGCTGTATTAAAAATATAAGTTTACTGTGAATGTGAATAAATTCAAAAATGTTAATATTTAAGTATATTGCTTATAATAAATTCTTAAACAAGGGGCTGTGGCTAAACAAAGATTAGTTAGAAACTGGAACACCTCATATAAATTTACCTTCAAGAATATTACGTTCTAATTATAATTATTTTCCTTTTCTATAAAAATACACAATTATGCATATACTCTATATATATTTGCACACCCATGTATGAATTCTTTTTAAGTAAACCACTTTTTTAACATTTTTGAGATCTTACATAATGGTTTTATAGAGTAAAATATCTATTCATCTGAACAATTTAGTATCCATGGATATTCCAAGTCATATGCTTAAAATTATGATGTACTTCAGCAGAATATGTAACATATCCAAGTGGTAATAAAGACGTCTATTTGGACAGTGAATATTGTGTGACAAGTAATATCATCCCTTAATCCTGGTAAGAAAGTAAAAAAGATTCAGATCTGCCTTTAAGATATGCCCCTTTTTAAAGATAAAATACAGCAAATGGGAAAAGAAATAAATTGATGTCAACTGGTAATTGTGACCTTGAGTAACAGCTGTAGAATGTACAGTGTGTGTCTTGTCTATTCCAAGTCTGAAATGTGCGGCTGTCAGTGTGATTGCTTTGGTAGAAAAATTCCTCAGGACTTTGGCATGAGCAGGAAAGCCAAAAAAACAAAAATCACTTTACCTGTCGGTTGAATCATTTGAAAGCCACTCAGTTTTTAACAAATGAACAAGTGGTTATTTTCAGAAAATAACTTTTGCTCTTTACTTGCAAATGAATTTCATAAAATATTAGTTTCAAGAGAAGTTTAAGATAATCCAAGTAGAATTTTAGAAGGATCAAAAATTTTATGTATTACATTATGTTGTTTTTTTTATAATACAAAATAGCAAGATGGTTCACTAAAGTTTTGTTATTGCTAAAGATTATGCAGGGAACAAAAGTACAATTTAAATATTGTGTCAATGAGGGAGAACAGGAAGAACATAAATACTATATATCATTACAATTCACTTGAAACTTATCATAATGTAATGTCATTTTTTGCTGTATGCTTGAAAGAAGTGAAAACAATAAAAAGCTGAGCTAAGGTAATATTTTGCATTTCTTAGAATCCCAAACAAAACCAGAACAATGCAATTGATTGAAGCCTAAGTCTGAATATGCAAACTGCTGAATTTAAAGCCATCAAATATTTCACTTTTTTATGATTTACAGCTGTGTTTAAGTAAATCTATCTAATTATACTAAAGCCTGCCATGTAATCATGGACTAAATCCCATTTGCATGCTTACAAAATGATAACAATGAGCTCCACTGGGCAATAAAGATTTAGATAAACAAATTGAGAAGTTTCCATGCTAATCCTAGGTATTTTTTTATGATTTTTATTTGGCTCCCTGCTTTCAACAGATCATGTTTTTGACCTTAAACCAAAAGTAAAAAAAGACAGATAACTCAGTGTTTGACACTTTCCCACAAAGACTGGACCATCTGGACGCTTTATATTTGTAACAGGTGCTTCTGGGATTTAGAGCCTAATTCTGGCCCAGATTCTGTTCTGTATGGGTGACTCTGTTGCTATGTGCAATTGTGCATTGCATTAATTGAAGAGAATAGAAAAGGCCAAGTACTGCAATTAGTCAGTTGGTCATGCAGAAAAGAGTCTAGCGGCTTTGAGCCATGAAATGTTGAATGCACAGATGCACGGTACCCTCAGTTTTGCTTTCTGTGGTATGCTCCTAGTCTGTGACAGGTAAAATGCCTCTGCGACTTGATCCCAGTTTTATGTCCCCTTTAAAAACAAATTACATTTTGTAGCCACAGGAGAGAGAAAATGTTATATTGATACAATATGTCTTGAATATCTAATAGGATAATACACAACAGGAAGAAAACAAAACAACATACATTATAAATAAGTTTAAAGTGTACCTTCGTCATGAAATATTTAGGTGTGTTATTTTTTAGATAAAAGTACTATTTTTAAAAGCACTTTACAAAATTGAAAACATTTTCAGACTCATAAACAGGTATAAATTTAATTTTGGTTCAACTGTTTAAACCATACATAGAAATTTATTTACTTAAAAATCTAATTTCCTCATTATAAAAGTTTTGTCAATACTCAAATGATATAATAAATGATAAGAATTATAATCAATTAATTATTCTCTTTGGGATGCCACACAAAAAATAAGCAAACAAACAATAAAACAACGTATAACCCTGAAGCGCTGAGGCTATTTTAAAATCTACGGTTTCTCTGCTCATTTTTAGAAATTAGTAGAGATATTTTTCACACTTTATGATACTATCATTGTGATGATAATGTTATGTGCCAACTTGACTGTGTTAAGAGATGCCCAGACAGCTGGTAGAACACTAGTTTTCAGTGTATCTGTAAGAGTGGTCCTGAAAGAGATTAGCCTTTGAATCAGTAGACTGGGTAAAGAAACTGGCCCACTCCAACACAGTTAATATCCTCCAATCCATTCCTTGAGGGCTCTAATAAACAAACAAACAAACAAAAAGCAAAAAGAGGGAGAATTTGCTGTCTGTATTTGAGTTAGGACATTCACCTTCTCCTGCCCTCAGAAATTGGCTCTACCAGTTCTTGGGCCTTCGGGCCCAAGAATTACACCACTGCTTTCCTGGTTCGCCAATTTGCACAGGGCAGATCATGGGACTTTTTGCCTCCGTAATTTCATGAGCAAATTCCTATAATAAATTTCTCCGTGTGTGTGTGTGTGTGTGTGTGTGTGTCTCCTATTCCTATTGGTTCTCTAGAAAATCTTGATTAATATAATAATTAAACTTTATAGTGTTTCCGTTATTTTAATTATGTTGTATATATCACTAATTCAAATTATAATAACTCCAATAATGAAAGTTAAAATTGAATACAAAATTGAGACCAGACGTGAATATTGTCTGAGCAGATAAAACTGTTTAAACCACATAAACAAAACTAAATCTGGCTTATTTAACAAACATAAATGAAACTTAGATTATTTCTGGTAAATTATTTATTTTAACAATTTTTAAAAAGACTTATGTCATATTCCTAACAATAGCATAAGATAATCACTTTTAACCAACCTTCTGCCATTTGGTGACCCCCCCCCCCACACACACTAAAATAACCAATCACTATAAAGTATAAACAATTTCCTCCTTTTCACTTTATAAGTCATCCTGTAATGTCATGCCCCAACCCTCATATAGTTTTGAAATGGAAAGATCCTATTTTGTGAACTATTCTTATATGCACAGTAAACACTTAATACTATTTTACTGATCTGGTGGTTTTAATTTTACTATTTCTGGAATTTTGACAATGGATTCTATTACTACGTTGGCGCAAAAGTATTTGAGTATTTTGCAAATATTTTTAACCTTTTAAATTGCAATTACTTTTGCACCAACTTAATATTTTAATAAAATAAACAAATATCATAAAAGCATTATATAAATCAGGAACTGTCAGGTATGGACACACCCTTAACCTGCAGGGCTTACAGTGTGTAGGTGAGATACATCATACTCACATATCTAATGTTCCTTGTATATTTTCATATAATAATAATACATTTAAGTAATGGTTGATATAATGTAAGCAAAGAAAGAGAGGTAAGGAAGTGGAAACAGTAAAGATGCTATTTAAGCTAGTGAGGCTAGGAAAGAACTTTTTGAGAAGGTGACGATTACATAGAAACTTAAATGAGGTGAGAAAACAAATCTTGCAAACCAATAGGTAACGAGGCTGACTGATTAAACATGAAATCCCCGGAGGCGGCAGAAAGCATTTTCCAATATAGGATCTGACACATATTAGATGATTTCCCTTTATAAAACAGAGGTTATAAAAATAGCGATTACATGGCCCTGTTGAACAAAAGCAAGCAATGCACTTCTTCCAATAACTGACAAATGGTAAGCTTTGTATAAAAATAAGCAACCATCATCATCACCATCACCTTCCACAAAGCATCAATTATTAGTCTGATTCTCTACATGAAATCAACACTCAGATTTGTTTAATATGGCTGTTCTGCTTGTTCCATGATACCTTCAAACAGCTTTTAAAAATGCACACACACACCAAAAAACAAACATACAAACAAAAACAAGTCTGACAATTACGTTCGCCAACTCATCCTAGAAAAAGCACTACATACCTCACTGCTGAATATCACTATGCTCACATGTGAAGTACTCCCTTTTTGGGAAGCTATGCACTGATGCCAGCACCTAGTCCACCCTTCAAAGCAATTTTGGAACTCTTTTTCTGGAATGGCCATCAGAGATGTCCTCGTATTACCCTTGATGTCCTGAATATAATCAAAATGTCTTCCTATCATTATTTTCTTTATCTTTGGGTAAAGAAAGAAGTTACTGGGGGCCAGATTAGATGAGTAGGGAGGGTGTCCCCATACAGTTAGCATTTGTTTACTGGCTAAAAACTCTCTCACAGGCAGTGCCTTGTGAGCTGATGCATTGTAGTGATGAAAGAGCCGTGAATTGTTGTAGAAAAGTTCAGGCATCTAACTTTTTCACACAGTCTTTTCAGCATTTCCAGATAGTAAATTTGGTTAACTTCTTGTCCAGTTTTTAGAAATTCCTAATGAATAATCCCTCTGATATAAAAAAATGTTAGCAACATTGTTGCAGCAAGTTTGCGAACATAATTGTAAGACCCTGTGAGTGTGTGTGTGTGTGTGTGTGTGTGTGTGTGTGTGTGTGTAGCTATCCCATAGGGGATGTGTTCCAAGGCACTCAGTAGATCCCTGAAATCACAGAAGTACCGAACCCTACAAATACTATGTTTTTTCTATAAGTACATACCTATTGTAGGTTACAAATTAGGCAAAGTAAGATGATGACAACAATAATTAATAATAAAATAGAATATTTTATATTTAAATAATATATTTTAAATAATAAATAAATAAATAAATAATAAAATAGATTATTCATTATGAATTTGTAGCAACTGGACAAACAGTTAACTACGTTTACTGTTTGGAAGTGCTGAAAGGGCTACATAAAAAAGTCAGACAACCTGAAGTTTTTGCCAACAATTCATGGCTCTTGTATCACGACAATGCACCGGCTCACATAGCACTGTCTGTGAGGGAGTTTTTAGACAGTACACAAATAACTGTATTGGAACACCCTCCCTACTCACCTGATCTGGCCCCCAATGACTTCTTTCTTTACCTGAAGATAGAGGAAATAAATATTGGAAGGAAGACATTTTGATGCTGTTCAGGACATCAAGAACAATCTCATGACGGCTCTGATGGCCATTCCAGAAAAAGAGTCCCAAAATTGCTTTGAAGAGTCGACTAGGCGCTGATGTTGGTGCATAGCTTCCCAAGGGGAGGACTTCGAAGATGACCATAATGATGTTCAGCAATGAGTTATGTAGTAATTTTTCTAGGATTAGTTCGGGAAATTAATTGTGTGTGTGTGTGTGTGTGTGTGTGTGTGTGTGTATATATATATATATATACATACATACATATATACATATATACATATATATGTGTATATATATATATATACATACACAAAAGCACACACACACCTAAGTACATATGTATGCACAGTTATATTTTCCTATGTATATCAATCAATATATACACATTAATCAATTGATATAAATCTTTACCTATACCTATATACCTATATAGAATAGGTAACTTGCACAAGATTAGAAGGGACAGGCATGTTTAAGTAGGGCCTGTTAATATTTTTTTATGAAAGGGATACTTGAATGTCAAAAACTATCTTAAGTCTACTCAAGAAAAACTATACAGTCACTACAAAAATATTGCAATCAATTTAAGAATGATACAAAAGTCTCTGTCAATAATTTCATTGTCAAATGGCAAGGTCATATATACTTTTTAATTCAAGACATTACTTAAATTATATTAATGATTTAGATCAATTTCTAAGAATTTAAGTTGCACTCAAAGGGTTTATGAATATAAATTTTGTAAATAAAATTATATTCTGCTGATTTCTTTACACACATTTTCACAAATGAAGCTTAGAGACAAAGCAAAATTTGGCAAAAATAGCAGCATCTGTTGGTAGATTGTGGCTTTTACTTTTTTTCTTCCATTTTTCATAACTGTTCTACTTAAGGCACTGTCTTTTGTTAAAATGGTGTTGCTTTTCTTTGCTTATAATACACTCATAAGTCTATTATCATTCAGCAGACTGTCACAAAGCAAATGTGGAAACGTGCAGGTCATGCTTAGTCTGTAAAGATATAAATAATGAAAATGTTGATAACATACATATGTTAAGAAAAGAACCATGAGAAAGGAAGGCAAAAACCATGTATGTATAAAAGGCAATTATTATGTAGTGAGGTCAATTTTATCAAAAAAGCACAATTCTGAAAAGAAGGCAATGTATAGAGGAAAAGAAAACAAACAGAATAAAAAATCTGAGCCAGCATTAGGAATAGAGACAGTGGAAATGTAATGGCTCTGTATGATGTCAGAGGGATAGTGGATGGGGGGAGGGGGTTCACCCAGTGTGAGGGATATAAATGATAAACATCTAAGTATTACTTTGTGTTGTGTACCTGAAACTAATAAAAAAAAAGGAATCTGAGCCAATTTATTATTCACTTCAAGTAAGGGATGACACACCTGCATTCTTTACACAAGTGTTTATGATCAATGCAAAGAAAGAGATCTTTTCAGAATTAGATTTAATCCTGCTTATTGAAGGGCCTACTATTGTTTCTGCCTTCTTAATTTTCCTCACAGCATGTTCCTTGATGTGTTCATGCTATCAAGTTATATTAGTTAAAATCTGACCTGTTTAGTCCAGCCCTACTATAATGCCTTTTTCCCTGTGTTAGCCTACAAGCATTATTGCAGTGTTTATCACATTCTAATTTAGTGTGTGAGAATATCTGCTCAGCACTAATTACGTGCCATGTCCCCCTTAAGCGCTTTTCCAGAGAGCTCTGAGTTAACATTTGGCTGCTTGTTTCTCCTGATACCCTCAAGTTATTGTTCATAACCTAAATTCAGGGATTATATCTGATTCACTGTAAGAATATCCCATGTGCTTCGGTTCTAGGTTCAATACATACTTGTTAAATGAATCTGAGTTCCTGCAAGAAATAGTTTTTTCTCATGTCATAGAGGAAAATAAACTGCCTTCATGTTCCTTTTCCCTCATCTCTTGTAGTTATCATTCTGAAGTGTAGGTCTGCTCCAAATTTCTACCGCTGTTTTTTCTCTACTCCCCTCAGACAAATACAAAACTGTGAAAGTCATAGCTAAGTATTTTTACAGGAATCTTACACACACAATTAAGTATTTTGTGACCCAAGGGCCTAACTACATGACAGAGAGAAATGGATCCATGGATTGCCTAGGCAAATCTTGGAAGGATTCTTTTTAGTCTCATGTAAAACTGGGACTCAAAAAAATGTCTCCTGAAATCACAACATAAAGCTCTTAGAATTTTCACCACTTAAGAAATACACTGATTTTCTCACTCAATAGACCGTCAGCTATGACATACTGAAAACTGATCTGGTTTTCGAGGCAAGCACCTGGGATCTGAAGAAGGTTCTCCTGCTAACCAGTTCTGCACCCTTAGGCATGAAGCTTACTCCTTTGTCCACGCAAGCATCTCTATGGAAGGTGAAGATGTAGGATTCAATTATCTCTAAATTACCTTTCAGCTATGGTAGCTGCTATCAAAAAGCACTTTCTTATTATTACTATGAGTTATAAATTATTCCTCCACTGTTAAAATTATACCTCCACACTTTCAACTCTTAATGCTGTTTTGACAAATAAGTTAGACTCATATATTAGGCTCCTTTGTATACAATATATGTTCCAGCATACTTATATTTAGAAATGGATCCGTTTCAATGAGCAGCTTAGCTCTAGTGAATATTGTTCTCCTAGATAATTGAAGGTGCACAACTTTTTCTATTCTCTGCTGAAGCTCTTCAACGCTGAATAGTGAGAAGAGCTGGACTCGTACATAATTAATTTCCTTTATTATTTAAATTGTCCTAACCATTGTTTTAGAATATCTATCATTTTATGCATCTTGCTTTTAGGCTACAGCTTCATTGACATGTAAGTATGAAAACTTGATGCTTTGAAAGCATAATGCAGAAACAATGGGTGCAGTTAGTTGCCCATTATGAAATATCAGTGGGGACCTGGGACCCAGACAAAAAACATAACAAACCTGTTCTTCTACCTCTTTCATCATATGAATTTGTGGGATGGAAATTATTTAGAAACAATATGGAGATATGTTTGCAATATTTTGTCTCAAAATCCTTTATGTTTCTTCTGTATTTTGATTGAGACTTTAAGATACCCATTCTGTAACCTCAGATTTTCGAATCCTGTGAGCCAAGATCTGTGGTCTATAGCAAATACAATGAGATGAGATAAATTAATAGTGCCAATTTGACTTGTTAGAAATAGTTTAGGATCTCTTTCTTAATAACATAATTTTAAGGGAAAGTTGAATAAATGATGAAAGTGTACCCCTAATGATGCTCCCTGTAAACATTCAGAAGATTTTTTTTTAAGTCAGTAAATGAGACATGAATCCTGTGCCTGCCAGTATATGTAAATAAAAAGGAAACACATACATTCACACTTATACACACAATTAAGGATCTAAGAGATGTCCTGAATGATATCAGCTCTGACATGAGAGATGTCAGCTCTCTCATTAATATCCCTTGGGTATTAATATATTGCTTACACTCATTGATAAAATAAAGCCTACTATTATAATTATGTGTTTGTTATTCAGTGATTAAGTCACTTGTTTTATAGCATGTCTGCCTATCTATCCTCTGTTTTATTCCATTTCAAATTGCATCAGTCCTCTTTTCTGGGACATCCTATAAAATAATGTGTATTCTCAAATAAATAATGATGAAGTATTTTTGCAGACAGCAACTAATTATAGTTAGTAACCAAGCATGAACAAAACACGCTTCACTCAGTGTAGTCTGAAAAAATGACTCCAAAATTCTAAGAATCTGGTATACATTTGTTTTGTGAAAATTCATAGCATGGAACAATCATAGATTTGTAGCCAAACTTCTAAAGTTCTGCATTTTCATAGTAAGCATGTGACTGAAGGGGAACAGAATATGCCACCCCAAAATATGCCATTTTGGCATATTATTTTCAATTACTTAAGAAACAGCCTGCACTCTGATCTTCCTTTGTCCCCTTGAAAATAGGAAATAAATCTACCATGTGAAAGGTACTCTACCTGTACCAGAAGCATAAAAGGGACCCTTATTACCAGAAAGAAGGAATTCAGGGCCAGAAAGGCTGTATAAATAAAACATTGTTATTTCCTCACAATTTACTTCCCCAAGCTCAGAATTCATTGTCTTGTTGATTCTTCACAAATTCACTGTTTCTTTGTCGAAGAGTGACCTGCTTTGGCCATTTCATTGAGTCTCATTTTTTTTTTATGGGGTATCCATACAAAAAAAATTAAATTTGTTTTTCTCCTGTTAGTCTGTCTTAGGTCAATTTAGTTATTAGACTAGCCAAAGAACCTAGAAATAAAGAAGGGAAAAGTTTTCTGCTCCTACATTACTTTGAATAAGTCATAAAATATTTTATTCTTAACTTTTATAAATAAGTCGATAACTAGATTTAAATTCAGAATCTTTATATTGTTACCTTTATGAAGAGGACATAATAGTCAAATAAATTGGTGTATGTGTAAACAGATTTTCAAACCATACCATATTATAAACATTTAAAATATTTCTGCTATTGTTATTTACAGTACCTAATTCTTAGTTGGAATTCAAAATATACATTAATATAATAACTGAAGATAATTTCATTTATCACTAACAATATATTCTTTAAATGTTGCATATATTAATGTGTTTAAAACTCAAAGTAAACTTATGAGGATATACTATTATGATTATCATTTGCTGATAAGAAAGATAAATACTGAAATTATAAATCAAATGTCATACTCTATATCAGTCCATTGAGGTTTCTTATTGTTTTCATTCTTGAATTTTAAATTTATCAAAAATCAGTCCAAAATCATTTCTTGGGAAGAAAATAACCAAAGTGAAAAGACACATATATTAGCACTTTTGCTATAATAAAATTACTGAATATGTATAATAAATTACTGAATATGTGCAGAGAACCACAAAACCCTTTAAAAACTGTTATATATAAAGTTATTCACATTCTACTCTCCATATTGTAGTGTGACAACTGCAGGAAAACAGTAAAAAAAAAAAAAGAAAAGAAAAAATCACTAACATGATAACCAGACACAGAAAGAATAGCCATTGGAAAGGTTAAGTCACTGTAAAACGTCCAAATCACATCATAACCTCACATTTTCACTTCCAAATCATCTTATCCCAGCAGGACAGAAATAGAGATTCAAACTGCATAACCTTTCATCCAACATCATTGCCGTACTAGAAAGAAGGCTTAAGTAACTTAATTTTTCTCACAAAACCTGATGTTGATATTTGGCAGCTTCTAATCTGGCTGGGTGCCCTGACATGAATTGCAGATTCTCTGTGCTCCTTTTAAGAGGAGTTTGAGGAGGATGAAAGCAGATGCAGACAAACACAGATGGAGCTCAGAAGCCAAAAAACATGAGGCTCCTCACTACAGCAGGAGCAGATTTGGCAGCCCCACACTGTTTTAAGGAAGAAAGGTAATTTTCTATAAAGTAATTAGATAGTCACTTAACTCAAACAAACCGCTGCAGTGATTGCATTTTGTTTCGGGAACTTTAGGAAATGTTTTTCAACTGTAAGTTAAAATTAAGTGGTTGCTTTTGGTTATTCGTTTTGCTTGTCTTTTTTATTTTTAAAGAAATAATGGAATTTTAGGGTTGAAAATTATATTTCAATTTGAAAATATCATAACTGATCTCCACAATCTAAGTCAGCATTGGCTTTTACAAACAGGTATAACAAAATCAATGGCTGTCGTTGCCTAGTCTGGCAATTAAATCTTATTTCCAAGTTCCTTGATTTTCTGGCTATTGCCTTAAACTCCTAGGGTTGCATTAGTTATCTTCAATCCCCAACTATTATAGTACTGAAGGTTCTCATACCTGTTCCTGTATGTCTTTCCATCAACAGTTTTCCCCAATGGTAGGTTTCTATTCATTTGTTACTTCTTGCATCTATTTTTTTTCACATCTATTAAAAAGTTTTCAATTAATGTACTGTCTGACATCTTTATACCACTTTACTCCTTCTGCTTAGGTAAGTGGGTGACTTATGTCAAAGTTTTATGGGTATTCTTCACTCTTCTTGGCCACAGAAAGTACTTACTATGAATTGATCTCCTGAAAATTGTATTTGACAAGGTCCTGTCCCTCTTTGGGACATCTGCAGTTTTGAGCAGTTAATTTCAGATAACTTAAACATTGATATGCACTTTAAATATACTAAATATACTAAATATACTAAATATACTAAAACATAAAACAAACAAACAAAAAGGTAATTTAAGGAAATGATAAAGGCTACCCATGTGTACAGGGTGTATTGCCCTGGGCCTTGGGTTTTCATTTGTGGGCAAGGTATTTTGAAATTGGGAGACACTTATGTTTATTCAGGTGGTAGTTTGACAGCTGAGCATTTGGCTTTTTTATTCCTGAGGCCTTTATTATTCATGAGGCAAGACGTTGAAGCCAGTTGGATGGTGACTGCAGGGACTTGAGCAAAGTCATCACCTTAAGGAAAGATGTTTAGGCTTCAGAAGAAATGCTGGACATCTTTAGGCTGGGCACAATTGCCTGGACCGCAGAAAAAGCTGACAAGGGTCCAATGCAGTGCTCTACAAGATAGACCTCATGGATCTTAACAGCCAGCAGAACCCCATGACTGTGTTCTGATAAGTAAAGGCTGGCTGCTGGGAGGTTGGCAAGCAAAAGGCATGGCTCTGCAAAGGCTAGATTACCTGTGACCCTACAAGCTACCAACTGTACCTTTTAGTTGGTACAGGTGGCTTCTCTATGCATGATTTCATTGCTTATTTCACACGTCAGCTTTTCCTAAGGATAGATGAAGCAAAGGTTCAGTTTTAGGCAAAAAAATAAAAAATAAAAAAAATGCATCTGACGTCTTCATATTTCTTTTAGAAATTGATTTACAGGATATTTTACATCTTGTGGCAGCTGAATTCTGTGCGAACTTCATAGCGTTAGGGAGGTTCTGGCTTTAAACTGTTAATACTAGGTCTGCATGTGCGAGGCTACATAAACAGCACCAAATCTTTTTAATATTCGGGTCAAGAAGGAAACCAGGAATGGATATATACTGAATTTTCTAGTTAATGCAAAGAACCTCAGGAACTAAATTTGGTTCTGAATTGGTTAACTTTATATAAGAGAGAAACCTCCCTAGGAGACAGATTTCTTAAGAGTAATCAGTTCCATATGAGGCAGCAGAAGAAAAAGACACTGTGGTACATGAAAATACCCACTCACAAGGAAGCATCAATGCTGGGTTCCCAGGTAGAGCCCAAATGGAATAGAGAGGTGGGTGTCAGAAACCAGAAACTCAAAAGGGACATACGAATCAGAAGGTTATACAAAATAGTAATGCAGGAGGGCAAAAATCAACCCGTTGATGGTCAATTTTTTTCCTGTGAAATCTGAATTCATAGGTTAATTGTTTCATTATTTAAAGCAGAGAAGAGTGATGTTTTGTATTAGTTTGTTAGGACTCTCATAATGAAGAATTACAACATTCCACTACAGAATGCCCAGAGATTTTTGTCTTTGGGAACTCTTTCTGAATTTTTAGCTACCATGGTAGCAGTAGCAAAAAAGCAGAAACACTAGTATAAGGAAGCAGGTCATGCACAGTCACATGAAACACTTTCTCAATACAAATATAGAGCAGGATCAAACAGGTATTTCATTCTCATCAAGTTAAAAACAAAGAAATCAAACACTTTCACATGGGTCTTCTAAATTTAATATCAGCTCTCATTCCATGCCATCAAGATTTTCTTTCACTAGTTTTACTAAGTTTAATAGAGACTTATGAATGTGTGAGAAAAATACTTTTCAAACTTGTTAAACAGTTTAACAGTATAAACAATATAATGTTAGCAGTATAACATGTTAACAGAATAACAGTATAACAGTTAAAAAGTATAATGTAAACAGCTGTTAAGAAATCTGATTTGATGACCAAACTGGCAAATCTTTATTCAGATGTGAGTGGTTTGGGCTTACGCATGCTATTGTATATTCAATTTTCAAGTTTATACCTTAAACCAATTATAAATTAATAAGTATAAATTGTTAAAACATTGTGACGTCTAAGTGATGTAAAATATTTGAATATCTCATCAAAAGTTTACATTTAAAATTTCAACAATAAATATTCTGTTGTTTTAAATTCTAGGGGTGGCAATGCTAGATAACATAAAATGTATCTTAGGCCTTAAAATGTTGCCTGTGCTATTTCCTTGGTATAGTAGCATACAAATTTACCTAATGTGAATATTCAACAGTAATCTCCAAATCATTTAAAATATTTTCACCTTTAATTGTACAATGTTCACTACTACTTGTCAGTTCCTAGGATATAATAATTAGAAGTTACTTTGCTAATAAGAAAAATCAATGTTTTAAATAAATTTTAATAATTGAGATAGAAGCAATGATGAGTAAATATGAATTGATTTAATAATAGAGAAAAAACATCAAATATAACCACACTTTTAAAATTACACTTATTTTTTTTTCCCTAAACACATACTAAAAAATAGCTTAACACTATCTTTTTATAGTGTAGAACCCCTTATATCACTAGTGTCAACACTATATGACATCACTATAGATGACATAAAATGTTGCCTAGTTGTTATCTGGTACTAAAACAAATCAGACCACAGAAATGTAAGTGTGATTGGCTATTTAAATATTTGTTGTCTTTACTAAATGTCTAAGTAAATATGGAAAAAAATAAGTGTATAACTTCTTTTAAGAATGGTTTCTGGTTCTTACAAAGCCAGAAATGTTTTGTAAACACCTGGTATTTTTCCACATCAATAACAGGTGATTTAATTATAAATAATGAATATATTAGCGGAAGATTAATAGTTTAGTAGAAGTGGTTTAGCTTAGTTTAACACCAACAAGTCAAAGCATTAACCTTGAGCAATACTCAATATGTAATATAGAATTAATAATACATAATTTATATGTGTTGAAATTCATTTCAACTTATTACGTTTGTTACATCAAACTGATAGTTAATTTACTAACTTCTGTTCGTATTTTCCCTGTTTTCTCCTGCAGTGGGCCTGACTGAGCTTTGTTTAGATCCCTACTGTATATAGTACTTATGCAAGTGAACACAACAGCCAATTCTATATGAACAAATTTCCAACAAATTTAGGTCATTTCTATGCAAATATCATTAGTTCACCTTTGGTTGAACCCAGCACATTTGGAGTTTACATATTTTGCTTAGATAGAACACTAAGAAACAATGGTTTTCTTTGAATCAAAGTGGATTAAAAGAAGAAAGATATTATGCTTGTTTTCTTCTTTTTTCTCTCGTACCCAAGATCAAAACAAGCTCAATCATGAATTTCATGAGATGGAAAAAAATCTTGTGAGAGACAATAAGATGTCCAGGGATGAGAATAAGGCCCTTAGAACAGAAAACAAGTCCCTCTGGGGAGAAAACAAAGCTCTTCAGCAAGAAAATAAAGCCCTCCGAATGGACAATCAGTTAATCCGGGAGGAGAATCAGACCCTAAGGCAGCAATACCAGGTCCTATGGAAGTGCAACAGTGTGATTTTCAAGAGCCAAAAACCACTTGGAGAAAAAGCCAATGCCTTGAACACAGAAAGGAAGTCTTATTGTCAACAGAATCGAGCCCTGGAAGCTCAGATCAAGGCTCTTGGGGAACAGGAGAAAGCCTTCCAGAATGAGGCAAAAGCTCTTCAAGAAGAAATAAGGTCTCTCCATGAGGAAATCAATGCCCTACATCATCAAGAGAGAGCAATCAAGATGGAGGAACACGCCTTAATGAGAGAAGGAATAGCACTAGAAATGGAAGAAAGGGCTTTGTGGAAGGAGGAACAGGCCCTTCGAGAAGAGAACAAGGCTCTGAGAGAAGAAAAGAATGCTCTTCAGGAGGAAGTAAAAGCCCTTCTGGAAGAGGCAAAGGTTCTTGAGGAGTGGAATAAGATTCTTCAGGAAAAAGAAAACAAACATGCATGCTAGAAAAATGCACAATAAGAAAATATAGCAGAAGTGTGATTTGAAGAAATAACCAGCAAACCATAAAGATCCATTGACAGTCCAGAAAAAAGAAAAATTCAAACTTTTGAAGGTGACATAGTATTATTGGGGTTGGAATCAAAAGCCTGAAAATGTACAGTGCTCAGTGTCTGGGCCTGGAAAACAAATAAAATCCTGAAAACTAAAATAATAATAATAATAAGTTTACTTAAATTGTACACTTTTATTGGTGGTAAATATTTTAGAATGAGAAATATGTACTGCTCAAAAAGTGACATTGAATGAACCGACTGGATTTCTCCTTGACAATCAGTGTTAGTGGATGAATATTATAAAGAATAAGCATCCCAAAAGAAATATGTGTCTTAAAACTTGCTTTTCCAATAGTGAGTATAGTGAAATACAAAATTTTTCACACTGAGTTCATATGTCTTGTGAAAAAGATGTATTGCAGGAGAACACGTCTTCTGCCTCTTTATATCTACTCCAATTATCTGGTTGAGGAGACCAATAAAATAATGAGAATTTAAAAACTATGTGATAGTACAAAAATGATTGAGTATTCACAGGCATCCTCACTTTCTCTTTATTTTCCCTTTCAGTTATTGTCCTCCTCCTTTAACTCTGTGGGAGGCAGCCTGCTCTAATAAATGTATTAAAGAGTGAAAACGGAGTAAGAAAACAAAGGCCTGCAAACTGAAATTGGAGTTTTAAAGCTTGGGATGTGAATCTATGGAGCAGTTCATGTTCAATGAAAACAGGGGAAGGAAGAAATAAATTTTTCAGGTGTCAAATTCATAATTGATCTAACTGAATGCTTTAAAAAAACAATTCTGTAAAAAACAGAGTCATGGGGACTCATGTATACATTAGTGTTGTGTAGCTGCAGAACACTAGATTACAGCTAGAGGGCTGGTGCATATCTTCTTTTTCACCATTGTAAATTTTGATCACTTAATACAGGGTAAATATTAAATGGGCTTTATTGAATACAACTGAGATTACATTTCATTTGATTCTTGTCTGGTGTTGGGGAAACACAAGTATAAGTAGACCATAGGAAAAGAACACATGCATTTCCTTCCCTAGGTTCTGTTACATCTGCAAAAAGTCAATGTATGTTTATTGGACACCTCTAATTAGCACCCTACTAAGCAATACAAATGTGTTTAAGTATAAAAAGTGGAAAGAAACATAGGTCCTGATTTTAAGGATTCCACAGCATAAGAAGGAAATAAATATTTTTACTTTATTCCTTGGGAGTCCCTCTGCCGGATAAAAAGTTTATTGACCACCGTTTCCAGGAACTTCTACAGCCACCATTTAAATAAAACAATGTGGCCTTGGAGAAGAGTAAAAGGCAAAATTTGTAGATATGTGCTTGACTTCCTTGCAGTCCATTTGGGACAGGGAAGAAAGGCACAGCCTTTATCAAATGATTTCAACCTCAAAAAATGTGGAAGCAGCCTGTAGGCAGGGGAATGGCCAACTTAGTGCTCTATAGGTTTATAGATATGTTACTCTATTGTCTACACATTAATTTTTATATTTTATTGTTCACATAAAAGGGTACTTGCTTTGGACATTCTCTACTGACATGGTTAGGAGAAATAAACTATTTTATTCTTTGGTAGTAAATTCAGGAAGATCAATGGCCATGGAGGAGTATGGTTATCAATGACTCCTCTTGGTGAGATCACCAAGGGCATCACAGTAAAATCAGCAACTCAGGTTAGACTGAAGGAATAGGGGATACTTCATGGATCAAAATTTCCATCTCTCTTCTTTTAATGCAAATGCTAAGTTGAGGACTGGCACTGCTGCAAATAAATTTAGATTTGTATAGCATACTCTACAAGGGAGAATTGACATAATTAAGGAATGAGTTAAAACAATTTATATTGATATCACTCATTATAATGTTTATGATGTTTCAGCTTCACAGATTAATCCAAAGTTTCTACTAACATTTCCAGTTAACATCATATTTAAGAAATATGATATTGAAAACTGTATTTCCCATATTATAAGCTGGATATGTTTAAGTATATATTAAAACGTTTTCATATATGTTGTTAGACATCAATTTTATTAAAAATTATGTGTTAGAAAAGATTAAACAGCTTTTTCATGAAAATAAAATGGGGATGTTTTGATGCTCACAGTGCAAGGACTTTAGTGTAAATGGACTTTGTTTCTTTGTTGTCCATTTCTATATCTTTCTTTATGGCTTCCAGAAAAAGTGGGGTGTGGGGGGGTCACCTGAAGGACATCTCAATACCGAATGCTCCTAATTGGACTGCCCTTCCTCCAGACCAGCAAACCATTACAACAGTTGCATGAACACTCCAAATGCTTTCTTAGTGATGACAGATTGTTTACCTTTAAGAGACTATGAGGTCTAAACTCATGGGCTAAGCCCAGTTTATTTAATGTCAGAAGTCACAGGTCCATCTTGTCCTCTTTGATTTATAATGCATCATGTTCTCTATATCCTATGATATGTAGTGATTCTATGTTATTTCCCACCCTACTGAAAGATTTTATCAAACCTCCTATATCGTTCATCTCTTTTGAATGTTTCTTTCGTCTTCTTAACCTGGGTAGACCTCAATGACACAGCCCTCTTAACTATGCCTTTCAGATAAAGGCTTTTATGCATCAGCAAAGATAGAGCTAGTGTAGGTTTGCTCATTTCTCAATGCATTTCCAAAACTTTTATCCTTTTCCTTCTATGAAAAATTTAGTTTCAATGAATCATATGTATGAAATGCCACTTTCTATACTATATGGTACTTCATATTCAGACTTCTCATTCGTTCTCATTCACACATTAAAAATTTTGGAATCTGTCTCACAGTACTCCTCACCACCCCTATGCTTTTACTTTTGTGTATAACTTTAAAACACACTGAGATAATTATTCCACAATGTGCCACTCATCTCCTTGGATCTTCTTATCTCCAAAAAAAACATTTCCTTCATATCACCTCAGTCTCCATTTCCATTGTCATGCCTCAAAACATTTGTGATTGGCAAGTTCAATGACTCAGAAATCTGAACTGTCCCACTTTCTGAATATACTTCCTACACCTCCATCCTATTTCCCTATTTACCAAACTCATGCACAAATCCTACTCATTAGCTCTTTCAGAATTATTTCAATGCAATTCTTCCTTCCACCCCCATCTTCTCACTTCCTGTGTTATTCACCTTAGATTCTGGTTCAATAGAATTCCCGTAGAAATTCTCTACTTTTTAAATTCACTCTCCAGTGCACTGACTTCAAACATTTCCAACTGTGATTCTCTGTAGACATGTGCTTTTTCCTTGTCTGTCCCCTGTCTATTTCCTTGTTGATTTACTTGTGTTTAGAGTAGCTTGATATGCCAGAGATACTGATGTTATTAACATAGGGATGACACTATACACTAAAATTATCTAAACATTTACATATACTAACTCACTTCATCTTTACCAATAACTGAAATACTATCAGTATTCCCATTTTCCAGATGAGGAATCAGAAGCACAAGAAAAGTAGACTTTTTCCAGATCACATGCATAATTTATTTCAGAAAGGGGATTCAAACTCATGTACTCTGACTCCAGACTCCGTACCCTCAGCCTTTACAGTGCCTTGCCTCTACACAAAACACAGGGTATAAACACTGTAAAATCATTCATGATGCAAAAAGAGCCTCAACTTTGCCCAGGAAGCCCACATTTTTCCTGCTTTCCAATGTAAATAGATTTTAAACTCTGTTTTTTCCACTATCTCCAATAATTATTTTTTAACCAAAAATAATCTTTTATTTTTTGATGAACAATTATTATAAGAAATTATTGTTCTCTTTTCGAGATATTCATTTTTCTTTTTTTAATTTATTGCGGTGACAATTGTTAGTGAAATTACATAGATTTCAGGTGTACAATTCTGTATTACATCATCTATAAATCCCATTGTGTGCTCACCACCCAGAGTCAGTTCTCCTTCCATCACCATATATTTGATCCCCCTTACCCTCATCACCCTCCCCCCACCCCCTTACCCTCTGGTAACCACTAAACTTATTGTCTGTGTCTATGAGTTTTTGTTTCTCATTTGTTTGTCTTGTTCTTTTGTTGTTTTTTGGTTTATATAACACATATCAGTGAAATTGCATGGTTCTTTGTTTTTTCTGTCTGACTTATTACACTTAGCATTATACTCTCAAGATCCATCCATGTGGTCACAAATGTTTCCATGTCATCTTTTCTTACCGTCGAATAGTACTCCATTGTGCATATATCCCACAAGTTCTTTATCCATTCATCTATCGAAGGACATTTTGGGTGTTCCATGTCTTGGCCACCTTAAATAAAGCTGCAATGAGCATTGGACTAAACGTGTCTTTATGTAAAATGTTTTCAGATTTTTTGGGTAGATACCCAGGAGAGAGATTGCTGGGTCATATGGTAATTCTATTTGTAATTTTTTGAGGAACCTCCACACTGCCTTCCATAATGGCTGCACCAGTCTGCATTCCCTCCAACAGTGAATGAGGGTTCCTTTTTCTCCACAGCCTCTCCAACACTTGTTACTATTTGTCTTGTTAATGATAGCCATTCTGACTGGGGTGAGGTGATATCTCATTGGGGTTTTAATTTGCATTTCTCTGATGATTAGTGATGTTGAGCATTTTTTCATACGTCTATTTGCCATTTGAAACTCCTCTTTGGAGAAATGTCTCTTCAGGTCCTCTGTCCATTTTTCAATGAGGTTGTTTGTTTTTTTGTTGTTGAGTTTCATGAGTTCCTTGTATATTTTGGATATTAGCCCCTTATCAGAGGCACTGTTTGCAAACATCTTCTCCCATTCAGTTGAATGCCTCTTTATTTTGTCAATGGTTTCTTTTCCTAAACAGAAGATTTTAAGTTTCATATAGTCCCATTCGTTTATTTTAGGTTTTACTTCCCTTGCCTTTGGAGTCAAATTCATAAAATGCTCTTTGAAGCCAAGATCCATAAGTTTAGTACCTATGTGTTGTTTTTTTTGTTTTTTTGTTTGTTTTTTTATGCAGTTTATTGTTTCGGGTCTTATGCTTAGGTCTTCGATTCCTTTTGAATTAATTTTGGTACATGTAGGGGGCGGGTGCCTATAAGGCACCATCACATAACTGAGAAGCATGAGATAGAAGAAGTTACTTTAGATAACACCCACATCCTGTAGGATGTGTCCGGATGGCTTAAGACTGCTAGCCTGCAAAAGTTACTTTAGATAACACCCACATCCTGTAGGGTGTGTCCGGATGGCTTAAGACTGCTAGCTTGTAGCAACCCTTATTATGTTAATGCCCCTCCACCCAGCAAAAGAATGTATATAATCCCTGATTGAGCTGCAATAAAGTGAGACTTGATCAGAACTCCTGTCTTGTCTCCGGTCTTTGTGTCTCCCATTTTCCTCCCTTCTAGGTGCTTCGGGGTCCCTCGTGTAGTGTCCTGCGGGTCGGGACAACTGGCGCCCAACGTGGGGCCTGAAGTCTCCTAGAAGATGAGATGCCTGAGTTCGTCCGGTCTAAAGAGCTGCAGCATATTTCTTCTTTGATCACCATAAGACTACCCAACTTGTGGGAGATCTGTACAGGTAAGCGGACGACTCCTTCAAAAAATGGGACATATATTTGTGTTCTAGACTTATGTATAGTCTACAGGCTTCCCCTCAGACACTTAGACTAGGGTTCCCCTTTCCCCTAACCTGTTGTCCCAGTCTCCCTTTTTATCTGCTCTCAGCTCACTTTGGGTTTTAGTCGTTCACCAACGAGACAGTTTTCTAGGTGTTTGGGACCGTTTGAGCGAGATTTTGCCTGCTTACTTTGAGCTCCAATCGTCCACCCAGAGGATTTCCCGACCGGTTGAGTCCCGACTGGCTTTCGCCTGAGGGTCGTTACCAGCCGCGTCGCCTCTCGGGGGTCCGTGTTGGCGGATTATACCAACCGATTGCTCACGTAAGGGTTTTTTCTCCTCTCATCCCAACACCCCCGTCTCTCCGGCCGGGTGAGTCCCAAAAGACATTCGTCTGCGGGTCGTTACCATCCGTGCCATCTCGTTTGGGTCCGTGTTGGCGGATTGTACCAACCGACTGCCTACGTGAGGAG
Organism: Rhinolophus hipposideros; assembly: GCF_964194185.1. Taxonomy (NCBI): domain Eukaryota; kingdom Metazoa; phylum Chordata; class Mammalia; order Chiroptera; family Rhinolophidae; genus Rhinolophus; species Rhinolophus hipposideros. The sequence goes on along the minus strand of NC_138050.1, from coordinate 85,739,631 downwards.
AGTCTTTATTCCTTCTCATAATGGGACAAGAGGTTAGTGTTTATGACAAGTTTATCTCAGGACTAAAAGAGTCCTCACCTAATTGTTCTGATTTTAATGTAAATTCGAGCCCACCTGAGGACAATCAGTTAAGCCTTGAGGATGAGGCTGATTTAGAGGAAGCTGCCGCTAATCCTGACTGGCAGTCTCTGGCCTCTAATCAATTGCCCCCTCCCTATAATCCCCAAATGCCTTCAGCTCCTCTCCACGATCCTGATCAAACTCTCCTCTCCCACCAAGTCCAACAATTACAAAAAACCGTTCAACTCAAAAAACAACATCTAACTCTCCTTAAACAACTTCAACAGTTAGATTCACAACTCTCCTCTGTTGCTACTCAAAAAATTCCCCCCCCTTTGTCCTACAAAAAAAATTTCACATCTCAAATAAAAAAAACCCTCTTAATCTTTTAATTCCCCCCAATAAAAACTGAAGGAGGCAGTGCAGATAGTGATGAAGACCCCGACAGAGACAATAAAGAACCCGCCAGACACTATAAACGCCTTGATTTAAAAACCACAAAACTGGACAGGAGTTTGTGCCCTAGGCTCCCTCCTCCCAGATGTATCCATCATTCCAGGAGATGAGCCAGTTCCTATCCCGACTTTCGAACATATTGCAGGACGCACTAAACGTGCAGTCCATTTTATTCCCTTATTAGCGGGTCTAGGCATCACCACCGCACTTGCCACCGGGTCCGCGGGGATAGGACATTCCCTAGTACAATACCATAAATTATCTGGGCAACTCATATCAGATGTCCAGGTACTCTCAGAAACTATCCAAGATCTTCAAGATCAGGTTGATTGTCTAGCAGAAGTTGTCCTCCAAAACAGGAGGGGATTAGATTTACTTACTGCAGAAAAAGGGGGCATCTGCCTGGCCCTCAGGGAAAAATGTTGTTTTTATGCTAACAAATCTGGAATTGTTCGTGACAGAGTCAAAAATTACAAGAAGACCTTGAAAAAAGAAGAGACCTCTTTTCCAACCCTCTCTGGATTCAATGGACCTTTTCCCTGCTTACTACCCCTGCTTGGCCCCATACTTGGTGCTTTATCCTACTATCACTGGGACCCATCCTCCTCAATAAACTCATGCGCTTTCTCAGACAACAAATAGAGGCCTTGCAGGCCAAGCCCATACAGGTCCATTATACCCGACTGGAGATGCAAGAGCAAGGAGATCCCTATCTCCAATAACAGGAGTCATAAAACAGGACTCCTCCCCTGTGAGATGAACTGGATAGCCAATGACGGGTAAGAGGACAGCTCTCTAAGTAACATAAAAAATAAAAAAAATAAAAACCTGTCACTGTACCAGGTTTCACAGAGATGGACTGTCCCAACCTAAGACAGGCACAGTTCCCTAGGGGCTTAGAGCTCTTTTTTCTTTTTATAAAACAGAAAAGGGGGACCTGTAGGGGGCGGGTGCCTATAAGGCACCATCACATAACTGAGAAGCATGAGATAGAAGAAGTTACTTTAGATAACACCCACATCCTGTAGGATGTGTCCGGATGGCTTAAGACTGCTAGCTTGTAGCAACCCTTATTATGTTAATGCCCCTCCACCCAGCAAAAGAATGTATATAATCCCTGATTGAGCTGCAATAAAGTGAGACTTGATCAGAACTCCTGTCTTGTCTCCGGTCTTTGTGTCTCCCATTTTCCTCCCTTCTAGGTGCTTCGGGGTCCCTCGTGTAGTGTCCTGCGGGTCGGGACAGGTACATGGTGACAGATAACAGTCCAGTTTCATTCTTTTGCACGTGGCTATCCAATTCTCCTAGCACCATTTATTGAAGAGGCTATCTTTCCTCCATTGTATATTTTTAGCTTCTTTATCAAAAATTGTCTGTCCATATTTATGTGGTTTTATTTCTGGGTTCTCAATTCTATTCCATTGGTCTATGAGTCTGTTTTTCTGCCAATACCATGCTGTTTTGATTATTGTAGCCCTGTAGCACAAGCTAAAGTCAGGGAGTGTAATACCCAGTATTGTTCTTTTTTCTTAAGATAGCTTTGGCTATTCGGGGTCTTTTGTGGTTCCAAACAAATCTGATGACTTTTTGTTCTATTTCTTTTAAAAATGCCATTGGAATTTTGATGGGGATTGCATTAAATCTGTATATTGCTTTGTGTGATATGGCCATTTTAACTATGTTGATTCTTCCAATCCATGACCACGGAATGTCTTTCCATTTCTTTGTGTCTTTTTCAATTTCTTTAAAAAAATGTCTTATAGTTTTCACCATATAGTTCCTTCCCATCCTTGGTTAAGTTTATTCCTAGGTATTTTATTCTTTATGCTGCAATTGCAAAAAGAATTGTTTTTTGTATTTCTTTTTCTGAGATTTCATTGTTAGTATATAGGAATGCAATGGACTTTTGTACATTGATTTAGTAGCCAGCAAATGTACTGTATTCGTTGATTGTTTCTAACAGCTTTTTGGTGGAGTCTTTAGGGTTTTCTATATATAGCATCATGTCATCTGCAAAGATTGATAATTTAACTTCTACATTCCTAATTTGGATGCCTTTTATTTCTTTCTCTTGCCTGATTGCTCTGGCAAGGACTTCCAACACTATGTTGAAAAGCAGAGGTGATAGGGGACAGCCCTGTCGTGTTCCTGGATGTAGAGTAAAGGGCTTCAGCTTTTCACCATTAATTATGAGATTAGCTGAGGGCTTGTCATATATGGCATTTATTATGTCAAGGCATTTTCCTTCTGTACCTATTTTATTGAGTGTTTTAATTATAAATGGATGCTGTATCTTGTCAAATGCTTTTTCTGCATCAATTGATAGAATCATATGATTTTTGTCCTTTATTTTGTTTATGTGATGTGTCACTTGATGGATTTGCAGATGTTGAACCATCCTTGTGCCCCAGGGATGAACCCCACTTGGTTGTGGTGAATAATCTTTTTAATGCATTGTTGTATTCGATTTGCTAGAATTTTGTTTAGGATTTTTGCATCTGTATTCATTAGAGATACTGGTCTGTAGTTTTCTTTTTTTGTGTTGTCCTTACCAGGTTTTGGTATCAGGGTAATGTTGGCCTCATAAAATGAGTTAGGGAGTACTGTCTCTTCTTCAATTTTTTGGAAGAGTTTGAGCAGGATTGGTATTAGATCCTCTTTGAAGGTTTGGTAGAATTCACTAGTGAAGCCATCTGGTCCTGGACTTTTGCTTTTGGGAAGGTTTTGGATGACTGATTCAATTTCGTTACTGGTGATCGGTCTGTTTAGATTTTCCAGCTCTTCATGGTTCAGCCTTGGAAGGCTATATGTTTCTAAGAACTTGTCTATTTCTTCTAGGTTATTGAATTTGGTGGCATATAGTCCTTCATAGTATTCTTGGATGATCCTTGTATTTCTGTGGCAAACATGATAACTTCCCCTTTTTCATTTCTGATTTTGTTAATTAGTGTCTTCTCTGTTTTTATCTAGTGAGTCTAGCCAAGGGTTTGTCAATTTTGTTAATCTTTTCAAAGAACCAGCTCTTTGTCACATTAATTTTTTTCTATTGTCATTTTGTTCTCTATTTCATTTAGTTCTGCTCTAATTTTTGTTATTTCCTTTCTTCTGCTGATCTTGGGTTTCACTTGTTCTTATTTTTCTAGTTCTTTAAGGTGTAATATGAGGTTATTTATTTGGAATTTTTCTTGTTTCTTGAGATAGACCTGTAAAGATATAAATTACCCTCTTAAAACTGCTTTCGCTGCATCCCAAAAGTTTTGATAGGATGTATTTTCATTGTCATTTGTTTCTATGTATCTTTCAATCTCTCCTCTAGTTTCTTCTTTGACCCAGTCATTCTTTAAAAGTATGTTGTTTAATTCTCCATGTATTTGTGTTTTTTCCTGCTTTGTTTTTGCAGTTGATATCCAATTTTAAAGCCTTGTGATAAGAGAATATGCTTGATATAATTTCAATCTTCTTAAATTTGCTGAGTCTGATTGTATGTCCCAACATATGGTCTGACCCTGAGAATGTTCGAATGTTCCATGTACACTGGAAAATAATGTATAATCTGATGTTTCAGGATGAAGTGCTCTATATATGTGAATATATATGAAGTGCTCAATTATGTCCATTTCATCTAATGTGTCATTTAGAGCTGCTATTTCGTTATTTATCTTCTGTTTTGATGATCTATCCATAGCTGTCAGTGATGTATTTAAGTCCCCTAGTATAATTGTGTTTTGGTCAATTTCTCCCTTTAGTTCTTTTAGTAGTTGCTTGGTATATTTCGGTGCTGCCTGATTGGGGGCATAAATATTGATGACTGTTATGTCTTCTTGTTGTATAGTCCCCTTTACCATTATAAAATGTCCATCTTTTCTCTTGTTATCTTTTTCACCCTGAAGTCTGTTTCATCTGATATCATTATGGCTACACCTGATTTTCTCAGGGTACCATTTGCTTGGAGTGTCAATTTCCACCCTTTCACTTTAAGTCTATTCTTGTCCTTGTAGCTGAGATGTGTCTCTTGGAGACTGCATAAGGTTGGGTTTAGTTTTTTGATCCAATTTGTTACTCTGTGCCTTTTTATTTGTGAGTTCAGTCCATTTGCATTTAAGGTGATTATTGATATGTGAGGATTTCCTGTCATTCTATCTTGAGTTTTCTGGTAAGTCTGCGTCTCCATTGTTTCTTTGTCTTCTTGTTGTCTGTAATTTCTGTGTGGTGGTATTCTATGATATTTCACTCTGTTTCTTCTTTTATTACAGTATATATTTCAGTTTGGATTCTGTTTTTTTGAGTGGTTACCCTTGTGTTTATGTAAAAGAAAGTTTGATATTTAGAGTATTCCATTTTGTTCAGCATGCTTACTTCCTCCATTCCCATATTCCAGTTCAGGCCTTTACTCTCCCCCTTTTTTATGTTTTAGTTGCCACAAATTGTACCTGTTGATGGTGGTCGAATAGCCTCCTTTAGTATTTCTTGTAGCGCAGGTCGTGTATTAGAAAATTCCTTCAGTTTCTGTATGTCTGCAAAGGTCTTTATTCCTCCTTCATATCTAAAGGATATCTTTGCTGGATATATTATTGTTGGCTCATGATTTCTCTCTTTCAATAGTTTGAATATTTGGTTCCACTCCCTCCTGGCTTGTAAAGTTTCTGCTGAAAAATCTGATGATAATCTAATGGGTTTTCCTTTGTAGGTTACTGTCTTCTTTTCTTTGGCTGCTTTAAGGATTCTTTCTTTGTTGTTGATTTTAGACACCTTCAATACAATGTGCCTTGGAGAAGTCCTGTTGGGATTGAGGTAATTAAGTGTTCCATAGGCTTCTTGCATTCGAAGATCCAGTTCTGTCCACAAGTTTGAGAAGTTCTCATCAACAATTTGTTTGAATATATTCTCAGTTCCCTTTTCTCTTTCTTCTCCTCCTGATGTGCCCATTTTTCTTATATTGCTCTTTCTGATGGAGTCAGAAAATTCTTGTAGAGTTCTTTCATTTCTTTTAAGTCTCAAGTCTCTTTCTTTTTCCATCTGTGCAATTTCCAGGTTCCTATCTTCGATGTCACTGATTCTTTCCTCCATCTGGTCAACTCTACTACCTGTAAATAACTAAGCTGGTTATTTCATTCTTGATGTCTTCTATTGAGTTCTTAATCTCCAGAAATTCTATTTGTTTCTATTTTAAAATTTCAATCTCTTTCGTAAAATACTCATGTTGATATTTGATTGTGTTTCTGAGTTTATTAAACTGCCTTTCTGTGTTTTCTTGCATCTCGTTGAGTTTTTTCAGAACTGCAATCTTGAATTATCTGTCATTTAAGTCACATATTTCCATATCTTTAAGTTCCTTTTCTGGAGACTTTTCACTTTCTTTCTGAGCTGTCTTGTTTATTCATGGCAATTACTGATTTATTATTTCTCTTCCTAGACATCTACAGGAGTGGCTTCTGCAAGAGGTTGATAGGAAGAGGTCTTTCTTTTGTTTTCCAGTACTTGTTGGAGGAATTTTTTATTTTCTCTCCGACTGCAGGCTTTTTTTTTCTCTCTTACACGATAGTGCTATATTTTCTCTGCACTATTTCAGCTTCTCACACAAGGGGGGGATTCCCTGGGGGATGGGCTTTTCCTCTGTTAATAGTTTACCTGGGTCACAGGGTGCAGTGTCCGTGTTGGTAGGCGGAGAACTTTGAAATTCCAAAGCTCTTCCTGCACCCGATTCAGAGCCCATATGCTTCAGCAATTCTGTTTACTCCTGCAGGGACCCGCTCAGATAGGTGGGGCCAGGGGCAGGGTGAGTTGTGAGAGGTGGCCCAGAGCAATGGCTGTGACCACCACCACAGCCGGTCCTGCTTTCACAGCTCCCTGCATTTTGCCGGAACTAGTTGGGCTGCGAATCTGTGTCTGTGGTCCACAGTTCTCAGAACAGCAAATATTCTGTTCTTTTGATCTGACACTGCTACTATTACACTTCTAGCACTGGGCAGGTGGGGGCGGGGCGAGCTCTGGGAGGGTAGGGAGGAAGCGGCTAGTCTCAGTGCCTACGGCTTCTGTTCTCTGCTCGACAATGAGGGCTTAAACCACCGTTTTCAGCCTTCTTCCCTCAGTCTTTTCTGCGAGGTCTCTGCTGTGAGCGTTGGGTTCAGCCGTGTTATATGCTGCCCCCTCAGCCCTGTGGGCCATAAGTGGAGCCCTAGCAGTCCAAGTTCTTCCCTCTCCCGCAGCTGCAGTAATTCCGGGATGCAGCAAGCTCGGAGCACTGAGCTACGTCTGCGTCCTGCGCCTGCAAGATTTACTCCTTATAGTATTTCTTCCCTCCTCCCCGTTTGCGTGATTCACGCACCTTTAGGTGAATTCAGTAGTGGGCCTCTTCGTCTTGCCTGTCTGCTGTACAGGGAGTCCTTTGTGCAGTTATTGTTGTTTGATTAGTTGTAAATTCCAGGGGAACTTTACAGAGGCTCATCTCACGCCACCATTTTGATGACGTACCTCCAATAATTCTTATATCGCTCACTACCAGATGACAAATGTGCTTCATGGATTCCTGAGAAACTATGTATCAAGAAGTTTAACATTATCAGTCTACCACAAATAAATCTGCACATACTCTATGCACATCAGGCTGACTTGCCTTCCTATTAAAAGTAAAATAGATTTATTAAAGGTTAATCCCTCCATATACACTCAGAATTTCATCCTGACTTTTACACTCAATTACTTTATTCTGATCTGAATTCTCTAACATTTAACATTCTCAAAAATGATTGCCAGTCTTTTGAATTTTATTCATTCTAGTGGATGTGAAGCAGTTGCTCACTGTGGTGTTAATTTGTGTTTTCCTGACGTCTGATGACTTTGAGCATATTTTCATATGCATAGTGGCCATTAGCATATCTTTCCTAGTCTAGTATTTCTCAGTTACTTTGTTCAAATTTTTCTTGGTGGTTTGTCTTTATCAAAATTAAAAAGTCTTTATATATTTGGGGCATTGGCATTGTTACAGTTATGAGCATTGCAAATAGTTTCTCCAATTTGTGTCCTGCTTTTTTCTTTCTTTTGGTTTTCAACAGTGAGATGTAAAGAGCAGAAAGTTTGACTAAGAAGTCCAATTTATCAACTTTTTCATTTAATGATGTATTATATTGATATCTACTGTCTTATTAGCAGTTGTATTCTCATTTTGAACCATATATTTTTTTTTCCCAGGTATACGGATTCAAGCTAATAGCACTCAACCAGACTCTAATATCAAATATTTTCTTCCATATTTATAAACTGACCAAAATAAGTACTTATCTTCACTGAGCTGCAGCCTTATCAACACTAAATTTGTTACATTCATAACTAACATCTATTGAGCTAGACTTATAGCAAGAGTTTTGCAAACATTTTATTCAACATTTAAATTATATCCTATAATTAGGTACAATTACTATGCACAATTTTTGAGAAGACACTTCAGACTTTAGAATAGATAAATATTTTGCCCAAATATAAAAGCAAATGGCTACAAGGTAGCAAAGAAGATAGTGGTAATCAAGGATCAACAGCCCTGGTTAATTCACAAAGAATCCTTAAGAGTTAAGAGTTACTATACATAATGTGTGAAAGTGTTTTGAACTTTATAAATTTTATATTTTTCTCACTTGTTTGGTGACTATGCTTTAAAATTTATCATATTTCAATACCATTGAATTGATACTAAGGTTTTTAGGTAGATCCAGTACTTCCTTTTTCTTTTCACTTGATATACCTTCCTGATGTATAGTGAATTTTTGTTACACAGGAAGTAACGAAATTACACTCACTTATTTTAAGATACAACTTTTTAATGAGAAATATCAATTCTTCTATTTTGTCCTGGAAATCACCAGTAATTCTTTACTATTTTAATGTTATTTTTTTTTAGAAGTTAAAATTATAAAACCACTGTTAGTTAAGAAAGAACCAGATTTGCTCAGTCCTCAACTGTTGGGTCACTGATCTACTGAACATAATTCTCTTACTAATTTATAGAGTATCATTTGACTTTAGGGAACACTACAGTCTATGTAAATATTATCTCAGAGGAGAACTATTAATAAAAACATGCTTTTTTTAGGGAGAAATTCCCAATAAACATTAATTTAGCAGAAAGTGAATCTTGGAAATATTTCAGGTAGTCCACTAGAACAAATTAATGTGTCATTTAAATAGAAAGGCAAGCTCTCTGTAGTCCCTATAATGCACCCTACTTAATCCTTGTACACACCTCTATAGATGATTTTTATTTTCGATCTCTGTAGGTCTTTTCATTGCCATAAGAGATATGAGAATAAGCTATATCTATAGCTATATTATTTGAAGAAAATGAGACCGGATATTAAAAAATTCAGGGGTGCTAGAGCCCTGCTCACACAACCTGCTCACAATTGGCTCAAAGAGATTATTATACACATCACTTCCCAACTCTGAATTCATAACATCACATTGGTGTGGTAAACTTTGTATATTCAAGTTAGGTTTTGTTTTTGTTGTTTTTCGGTAGAGTCAGTTGTTAAACATTTACCAACCCAACATACTCGTAAATCAAAGTGCTTGAAAATTGCTTAAAGAAATACAACGGAATATAGATATTTTATAATCCTTGAATATGTGTGCATTTTAAATAAGAGAATATTGTCCAATTGATTTCAGTTATTTACACCATCAGTTTTTCATATTTCAAATAAATTTCCCAAGACATTAATGATCTACAATTACTGACCACGATTTACATTTTAAACAGAAAATAATAAAAGGATAATTGAAATGTGAAGGAAGACATTTGTCATCTAAAACACTATTATTTTATTTTTATTAATATATAATGTTAAATCATTACATAACTACTTAAGAATTATGTATTAACCTTTTACTGTCCTTAAAAACAGAATTAGTATATGATTTTGTATATGGGAAATGAAAAGCATGGAAGCAACTGGAAAATTACACAAATTCAAGAAGAAACTGAGAATAGATTACCAGTTATTTTATGTTCAGGACATTATACCTTATGTTCAGGGACTGTAATAGACCAGACAGCAATCCCAAGAAAATGGCTCATTAGGGATCTCCAAAGGGAAATCACTACATAGTCAGGGATGCTAGAAAAATATTAGAGCTATTAGAAATTATAGATTTTTTACTGAAAGACTTGTGATAAGCTAAATTAAATTCGGAGTGAAAGCCAAAAAGACATGCGATTGGATCAACAAAGGAGAAAGTGTTTATGGTTGTTTATTTTGCTAAATAAAACAACAAACCCAAATAATCATGATTCATATAAGTGGATATTCATTTTATTTCTGAAGAAACTAATGAAAGAGATAAAAGTTTTATTAACAATGTTAAAGTAGAACAGCTGGTATTGTCTATGATGCTGCTCTAAACTTTAATTTTTAAACTCTAAAATCCCCGCCTATTGATTTAGGTTGATTAGAATATAAAGCTAAGGTAAAATTTGAATCACTGCAATGCATAAAACCATAACAAATGAGACCCCAAAGGACCTCTATAAACCTTTTCTATAAGCACTAGGAATTCAATTTCCCAAGTACAATAGTTTGCAAAATCAGTTTTATTTTGTCACTGCTCCTTATTTTCACTCCAAATGTTTCCCAACTGTTTTGTAATTTGGGTGGACATTTTTCATAATTTATCATAAATATAATTTTCTTCATAAAGAACAATATATATTTTTAAATTTTTAATATTTGTCACAGTATATTTTTTTAATATGGTCCTTCTGTGTATACTACAAATACATTAATACATATAAACCTTTACAAAATATACATATTGACTTACTTTCTATGATGATAACACAGTACTTTCCTAGTTATAGAAGCAGGATAAAACATGACAGTATTAAATGAATTTTGTTTAAAGACTATTTAAACATTGAAAAACAGATGAGGTAGAAAATATGTTTTTTGAATATCATTGCAGGGTTACACCAGAAATACTGAAAGTAGAAGTATATTGATAGAATTCCAGTAAGCATGGTTTAATTCCAAATCAGTCACAGTTGTGACTCAGGCAGAAGTCTTTCTTTTTTTCCCCCCACTTTGTGCAAGTTGTTAGTGAAAGTAGTAATGACCAAAAGGAAAATCTCTGACAATGTGATTTTGTGCTAATTGTGTGGAAAAAATATTTCTATCTTTTTAAAATGCTACATTCTGAGATGCTATAGGGGATTCACCTTCCCTATATAAGCTCTTCTATTCAACCTTCTTCAAGGGCACTGAATCATTGAAATAGTCATCTAACATCCCCTTCATATTTAAAATCAAGGAGAACTCTCAAGAGGCATAATTAGGGATTAAACACTCTCATTCTGTTTATATTCAGGTGGCACTAAAGTGAAAATTAGGTTATAAAATCAATTGTATTACGACTATAAATATTTTAATATCTCATTTTCATAGAGCCTTATATTAAAATACTAAATGCTTAGATACCCTTATTTTAAATTTATCATCTTTAAAACTTTTCTGTTGATTATTAATCAAATTCAAATATACTAAACACATATAAAAATAATAGTATGCATCAATAGTATGCTTCCTAAAGGAAGACCTACACTTTAAAAGCCTTAAGTTGAAAAATATTAAGTTGAGTTATGTTAAAAAACAAAGTTGTGAAATACCTATGTGTGTAAATATACATATGTAATATAAATCTTGAGTTGCTGCACAAATATCTGCTATTGACTTTAATATGATTATAAAAGCTTATTTAAAATTCTGAATCTTTTGATTCACAAAAGGATCTAGATATTATATATTAAATGTACTCATGATTTTATTTTTGACTAAGTAAATATAGATATGCATGCTCTAAACACAGAAACAGTTCAAGTTAATAAGATTTCTTGCATTTTTGATTGCTCTCTTATTATAACTTAATTTTTCACATTACACCAATATCCATATTCTACACCACCCCGCACACACACGTACACCCATGGCACCTTCTCTACTATACTAAATGCATATATTTTTTATCTATACAACTTTTGCCTTATTGGGTATAAATGTGTCTTTTATAAATTAAATAGATTTGTTTTAAATGTGATGTGAGATATTTGAATATATATATATATATATATATATATATATATACACACATATATACATATATATATATCCAGATATTACTAAAAAATTCCAGAATGACTGTACCAGTTCACATTCCCATCATCAGTGTTTAAAGTTTCCAACTTCCCATATTCTTGTATTTCATAGTGTACTGCCTTTTCATAGTGTACAGCCTTTGAATTTCTGTCAATCTCTACTTGCAATAGGGTATGCAATTTTTGTTTTAAAATACATTTCCACATTTACTAGTGAGTGTGATGATGCACATATTGGCTATAAGGATATTTCCTCAAAGGCCATATAACAAACTAATAAATATCACAGATTTTGGACCAGCACAGCTTAGGGGCAGTTCCATCACTCACTTGGACAAAAATAACATGCATACATTGTTTAAATCTCTTTCACTCAATCTATTCATCTGTAATAAGGATAACCATGTCTACTTCATAACTCTGTGAGTGTTAAATAAGTCTAACTATTATTTTTATTCATGTCCTGAGCCACTTTTTGTAAATAGTTCCTTTGCTTGCTGAGTTGAATGAGCTCCTTTATAATGTAGACATTAATCCTTTGATTAAAATCATTTGCTTGTTTTTAACATTGCATGTACAACATCTTCCCTTCTGTCAAACAGTAGTCAATTTTATCTATAATAAAGTTTTTAAATTAAAGATCTTTATTTTTTACCTAACTAAAATTACAAGTGTTTTGCACATGCTTTACACTGTAAGGTTTTGTTTTTAGAAAAAAAAAAAAAAATCTGTAACTCTGTAGTCACAAAAATACGATATGTTTTAAATGCTATTGACTTTAATTTTACTAATGGATTTTGGCATTTAATCTATTCGAGGAAAATTTTTTATCCAACTTTGTAATCTAATTTTTAAAGTCCATACATTGACACACATTTCTACATATCATCTAGTGAAAAATTGTGTAGCTCCGATGTGCTACCTCTCATTAAATTTGATAAAATCATATATTCATATATCTGTTTCTGGGCTCTCTTTGGTATATTTATCTATTATTGTACAAAAACTATGGTACTATACTTTTTATTACTATATTTTTGTTAAGTGTCTTACTGTCTAATTTTGACACATGTGTGTTATATATATGTGTAAACGTATACACATGTATATGTATATCCATATATATGCTCACATAAGCATATATATGTACTATACCTATGTGTGTGTATGCATACATACACATACACACAATTTTATCACTGCAAGAACAGTTCAACATTCAAAAATTAATTCATGGTATCTATCACATTAGAGAAGAAAAATCACATGGTCATATCAATAGATGTAAAAAAAAGCTTTTAAGAAAATCCACACCCACTTAAAATAAAAAAATAAAAAAAATAAACTTAGAAAACCATGAATAGAGGGGGATGTCCTCAACATGATAAAGACTATCTACAAAAAAACTTATAGCTAGGATTACACCGAATGGTGAGAAACTGAAAGCTGTCTTACTAAGATCAGGAACAACATCCCTTCTCACCACTCTTTTTCAACATTCTACTGAAAATACTATCTAATGAAACAAGACAAGAAAAGGAAATAAAAGGTATGGAGATTGGGAAGAAAGGAATAAAACTAACTTTGGTGTAAAAATTCCAAAAGAGATGACAAAAACAAACAAACAAACAAACAACAACAAAAAAAAACACAAATAAACCTGGAACTACTAAGATATCAAAGGTATTACAAGCAAAGTAGAAAGATACAAAGTTAATATACAACATTCATTGGTTTTCCTAAAAACTAGAACTATTAAGCAATTATAGTAAGGTACACAGATACAAGGTTAATGTAAAACATTCAATTGTTTTCCTAAAAACTAGTAATGAACAAGTGGAATTTAAAATTAAATACACATTACCATTTACATAGCTAACTAAAAAATAAAAGATACTTAAATATATTACTAAGAAAATATACATAGGACCTATATGAAGAAAACTGCAAAGCTCTGATAAAAAAAAAAAATCAAAGAAATAAATATATGGAAAGATATCCCATGATCGTGGATGGGAAGACTCAATCTTGTCAAGGTGTCAGTCCTTTCTAACTTGTTCTATAGATTCAATGCAACCTAATTAAATACCAGTAAGTGATAGTATGGATATCAACAAACTTATTCTAAAGTTTAAATGGAGAGGCAAAAGACTCAGATAGCATACAAAACATTGCAGGAAAAAGACAGAATTGGAGGTATGACACTACCTGAATTTAACAATTACTATAAAGCTAAAGTAATGAGGACAGTGTGGTACTCGGAGGGAGAAAAAAAAAAAGTCAAATATACTAATTAAACAAAATAGTTCAGAAATAGATGCCCCAAAATATAGTCAACTAGTCTTTGACAAAGGAGCCAGCACTATATAATAGAATAAAGACAGTGTTTTCAACAAATGGTGTGGGGAAAACTGGATACCCACTTGCAAAAATAATATATATATATATATATATATATATATATATATATATATGGACACAGACTTTCCACCTTTCACAAAAATTAACTCAAATGGATCACAAACCTAAATGTAAAATATAAAACCATAAAATTCTTGGAAGATAACATGAGAGAAAAACTGGATGAACGTGAGTCTGGCAATGAATTTTTAGATACAACACGAAAGGCATGATCCATGAAAAAAATGATAAATTAGACTTCATTAACATTAAAATTTTCTTCTCTGCAAGTACTGTCAAGATAATTAAAAGAGAAGCCACAGGCTAGATGAAAAATATTTGTGAAAAACATATCTGCTCTAGGACTATTATCCAAAATATAAAAGGAACTCTTAAAACTCAACAACAAGAAAACAAATAACCAATTTAAAAAGGGCCAAAGACCTGAATGTCACCACATCAAAAAGGTATAGAGATAGTAAATAAACATAGGGAAAGGTGTTCCACATTATATGTCACCAGGGAAATGCAAACTAAAACAACAATGAGATACTACTGCATACCTATTAGAATGGCCAAAATCCAGAACACTGATACTGTGTTTTCTTGAAAATAAGACCGGTCTTATATTAATTTTTGTTCCAGAAGACAGATTAGGGCTTATGTTTAGGGGTTGTCTCCCTGAAAAATCATGCTAGGTGTTATTTTCCAGTTTGGTCTTATTTTCGGGGAAATACTGAAATACAAAAATGATGTCAAGGATGTGAAGCAACAGGAGAGGCAAACAGGAGAGGCAGTGAACTCTCATTCACTGCTGGTGGAAATGCAAAATACTACAGCTACTTTGGAAGACATTTTGGCAGTTTCTTACAAAACTAAACATGCTCTTACCATATTATCAAGCAACTATATTCCTATTCCTATTTACCCAAAGGAGTTAAAAACTGATATCCACACAAAATCCTGCACATGGATGTTTTAGTAGGTATGTTTGTCATTGCCAAAACATGGATAAAATGAAGACGTCCTTTGGTAAGTAAATGGATAAACTGGTACATTGAAGCAACTAAATTGATTTAATGCTAAGCATTTCTTTATAGCTATCAAGCCATATAAAAACATGGAAGAAACTTAAGGATATTCCTAAGTGAATGAAGTAAATATTTATACAATGGAGTATTACACAGTCATAAAGAAGAAAAAAATCTTATCATTTGCAACAACATGGATGGATCTAGAGAACATTATGTTAAGTGAAATAAGTCAGAAAGAGAAAGACAAGTACCACATGATCTCACTTATATGTGGAATCTAAAGAAAAGAATAAGTGAATGAGCTAATCAGAAACAGTTTTGGGGACAAAAAGGAAAAAAAAACAAGAGTTGTTAGATGGGCAGGGGAGGGGTGGGGATAAGGGGAAAGGTGAAGGGATTAGGAAGCAGCTGGTAACCACAAGATCTCCTCAGGGTTTTTTGAAAATTAATTTGGGGAACGTATTCAATAATGTTGTAAAGATTTTGTTGGGTATCCGATGGACATGCGTCCTATTTGGGAGGCCACCTCAGGGATACTGTGGATGCCTGATCATGGCATTGTACACCAGAAGCTAAACAATAATGAATGCCAACTATAATTTTATATATATAATGTGATGGCTCGGTGCGAGGTCGGAGGGATAGTGGATGGGGGGAGGGGCGTTCACAGTGTGAGGGATATAAATGATGAACATCTAAGTATTACCTTGTCTTGTACACCTGAAACTAATAAATTAAAATAAAAAAAAGAAAAGGCTATATACAGTATTATTCCACTTATACGACATTCTATAAAAAGAAAAATTGTGTAGACAGTAAAAAGGCCAATGATTTCCAGAGTTTAGGGAGAAGAGTGGGATGAACAAGTGGAGCACAGGATTTTTAGGGCAGTGAAACTTTTCTGTATGATACTACAATGGTCAATCCATGTCAACATATATTGTTAAAATCCATAAAATGTACAACACCAACACCAAGAGTGACCTGACCCCAAATGTAAGCAATGTGATTTTGGCAATAATGATGTGTCAATCAATGTAGGTTCAGTAATTGTAACACATGTACTACTCTGGTGGGGATGTTGATAATGGAGGAGGTTTTGCATATGTGGGGGCAGGGTGCATATGAGAAATCTATGTACCTTGGTTCAGTTTTGCTACGAATCTAGAACTGTTCTAGAAGGTGAATTCTACTAAACAATAGTAACAAATTGTTAAAATATATTCAAAAAATTTCACAGTTAAGGTATGTATTAAATTATTCACAATGATTTATTGCATGCTGACCTTCAAATAAAGATTTTGTCCACCTGAGTCTATGAAAATAATCACAATCCAGTGATTAAAGTAATAAATTTTGGTTAAATTCAAGGCTTTGACTCCTCTTGTTCAGTCATGCATCTTAAAAGTCTTATAACCCAAGGATTGAAGTTTCTCTCCTCGGAAGGAGTATCTAGCCAGTTCCATTACAGACTATGTTCTACTGTAGAATGCACTAGACAAAAAGGAACCATGCAACTGCTACTACTCCTGTTTTCATAAGCTTTTTAAAAAATAATTTAATGGTATTTAATTAATAGTGCAAGAGTCTTTTTAGTTTGACTTGATGCTTTATTACTTGGTATTTTATTACATTTTTAAACTCTTAACATTTATGTGACATAGTGATTCAAAACTGTGGTTCTTGCTTATGAAATGAAATACTTATAAGGTAATGAAATTATTAAATGATGCTCGAACAAGTCTAGTTTGTTTCTTATGTGGACATTTACTCTCTTTGCAAGATATTGATTTGTATAATATTCTTTTGAAACATGTTGATAAAATTTTTGACAATGAAACAATTTTGCGTTTTTGGGATATACTTCATTTGATCATAACCAATTATTTCAAATTTCCCATTAGATCAAGAGACTTAATGCATTTCAATATCTTTCATCTGTGTCAATATTTGAAAAATAGCTTATAATTTTCTTTTCTTGGTTTGCCTGTATCTTATTTTGGCAAAATGTATTGCAAAGATTTCTCCTCTTTTTCTGTATTTGAATATTTTTATAAAAAGTTATTATCTGTTTGCTCAAAGTATAGTAGAACTCACCTCTTAAAGCCTGTAGGGCTGGAATTTTGAGGCTGCAGAATTTTTTTCTAACATTTTCATTTCTATAATGATTTTTCCTCCTTTCAAGATTTCTACTTTTTTCACTGCCAATTTTAGCATTTTACAAAAAATGTATCTACATTAACTATGTTTCCAAATTTATAGATATAGGTTAGATAATATTGTTGAATGATGCTTTTAAAAATCTCTGCAGTTATTTGTGTTATAAAACACTTGGATTTTATTATTGGTTTACTATCACCTGTTTTTCTTTAAAAATAAAAGTTTTTGAGGGAGCCCAGAAAAGTGCCATATGATTTAGAATAATAATTAAAAAGTTCACACAATTTCCATGAATGATAAAAGTAAAATGAGGTGGACTTTGCAATCTAAGCAAAACATGATAATAAATGTTTTGACATATAATGATAAACTTAGATACAAATTGGGAAAAAGACTACTACATGTCAAACTACATGAAGTTTTATTGTAACAGCATCACTGATAGTTGGCTGTTGAATTTAGAAGCATATAAGCAACTAATACATTTCTAAAGTTCATAAAATAACAGTAATTATACTATAAAGATAACTAAAGAGTATAAGTTTGAAGTTTAGAAAGAATACACAAGGCTAGTGTTTATATATGTATATATAAGCACTATATATATATATTTATATATTTTATATTTATATATAATATATGTATATATAATTTATATATGTTTATATATAAATATATTATATATAAATATATATAAATATATATAAATATATATTTAATATATATAAATACATATGAATATATATAAACACTACATTCATATATATATTCATTTTTGATAGCGATTATAACAGAATAATCATCATAAAATTTTGTAGCCATTGTAATCTCGGGCATATTGGAGTGTCAAGATTGGAGAACGCAGGGGTTGGGGGAAGGGAATTTACTGAGTAAAATATTTTGTTCCATGAGGTGTTAGGTAGGGATTTTACATAAGGATTTCTTGTACAAACTCAGTAAATACCCTCCATAAATTTGAGAACTATTCGTTTCCATATTTGATGGAGATTACTAGGCTGTATGTGATTGTAGGAAAATATTTATTTGTAAACCTTGGAAGTATATCATATGAATGTATTTATGTATGAATAACTAGAAAATTAGAGTGCATACTTTAATAAAAACATCAAGCATATTATATGGAAAGAACCTTATAGTTCCAGTATATGCAGAGATACAGAGTATAATTTGGGGATACATTATATCTAAAAGAACTAATGCAAAGATGACAGCTGCTGATGGCAAAAAAAGGTAAAACAAGTCAGCATATATTGACAAGAACTGTAGAAACTTATGACAAATTAAAGGAGATAGATTAATGAAATTGCAGAGATGAAACTTATCTTGTATATCAAACACTACAACACTCAGATTTTAAAAAATGATAGTCAGTGACTTTCCTTGGAAAAAATAGTTGAGATGGGAATCTATACTCTTGATTCCTATCTTACAAGGCTTTAATTCTAGGCCTCTGTTAGGAGAGACTTTTCCTGTCTACTTCACAGATTAGTTGTGTTATTGATGTTGTATGTTTCCTTAATTCTTTGGGCTAGAAAATGGTAGAGAAAAAGAAAGCAGATCTCTAGGGAGGAAGAGCAGACTGTGGGACAGATAAAAATAGGCTACCATAAGTCCAACTGTACTCTTTTATCTATCATTATTGCCAAACCCACTTATTTTCTGTTTCCTTGAGTTTTAGCTGCCTGAGGCTTGAAAGTCACTTACCTAAGGCACCATAGCTCCCAATCTAGCAGGAAAAAAAAAAAAAAAAAAAGAAGAAGAAGAAGAAGAAGAAGAAGAAGAAGAAATAAAAAGAAAAAAAAAGAATCCTACTCTCCCTGAAAGGCGTTTGCCCTCAAAGAGTCATATGGTAAGTCCCTTGTCACTGCTGCAAATCAGTTTTTGTGCATGATGCTACATTTTGTGCATGATAACACATTAAAAATAAGTGTTCATTTCAAACCTTTGGCATGTTTTTGGAATTCGTACTCACCCTGTTAATTTAAAGTTTGTAAGTCACCTTAAATCTTTGAAGTTGGCACATACATTGTAAAAATAGAAACTACATAATATAATAAGGAGATTGTTAAGGAATATTTTAGGTAGTTAGCATTCTCTGGAGGATATATGTCAAAGACAAGGTTGGCCCAGAAAATGCACAGGGGTTACTTGAAGACCTCCAACAAAGTAGCCTGGGTTCCTATTTCAAATGAATATAGTTCTTTAGAGAAAAGAATATCTATTAGAGTCTAAAAGCAAATATTAATTTTAGAGTTGTGCTGCTGTCTAGAATTATTCTGGTTACTTTATATCAAGTTTGTATACCTTATTTCCCCAAGTTATGTGATCAGTTTAAACATTCTTACATTTTGATTATTAATGCAAAAGTTTATTCATCAAGTAAATTAGAAACATTAAAATATAACAATAACTATTCTACTTTGTTTTTAATTAAAAAATCCAGGAGATCCTCATGATGGCTACATAACTACATAGTTTTTTCAGATCCAGTTAGCCTTATGATTATGAGGTTTCTTTATGGAGTAGGACAGAATTTTAGCCTATAGCAAGATGTAATGTATGATAGATACGTCTGTCAAGAAAATTAGAAAATTTTTCAATTCTATTTTTCATATATTAAACTTGTAATTATTTATTTATACATTTCTAATATTATATCTCATCATGAGCAAGTATTAATAAATAAAAAAAATAATTGTAATTTCCTAATACACTTCAAGTTGACTTACACTGCTGGCCTTTTCAAATCACTTCTAAAATAAAGCATTTCTAGGGGCCGGCCTGGTGGATCAGGAGGTTGGAGCTCCGTGCTCCTAAACCTGAAGGCTGCTGGTTCGATTTCCATATGGGCCAGTAGGCTCTCAACCACAAGGTTGCCAGTTAGATTTCCCGCAAGGGATGGTGGGCAGCGCCCCCTGCAACTCATGACTGAACACAGCACCTTGAGCTGAGCTGCCACTGAGCTCCCGGATGGCTCAGTTGGTTGGAGTGCGTCCTCTCAACCACAAGGTTGCTGGTTCAAATCCCACAAGGGATGGTGGGCTGCGCCCCCTACAACTAGCAACAGCAACTGGACCTGGAGCTGAGCTGCGCCCTCCACAACTAAGACTGAAAGGACAACAACATGAAGCTGAACGGCACCCTCCACAACTAAGATTGAAAGGACAACAATTTGGAAAAAATCCTGGAAAAATACACACTGTTCCCCCAATAAAGTCCTATTCCCATTCCCCAATAAAAATCTAAAAATAAAATAAAGTAAAATAAAGCATTTCTAACAAAAATAATTAAAACATTTAAAATAAAGTGGTGCATTAATAGAAAATGGTACTATTTCTGAATAATCAGCATACATAACATTTAGATTTACTCCTTTTAAAACTCCTCATTTTGGGATAATTGAAATTACGAAGAACATATTAGTTAACACTGCATGACTGCCATTGTTATATGAACTGGTCTTTTATGCTACCTTCGTGGTTCCATCCTGAATGTATTTTTACTCCAAATAAAGGAGATAGAATGCAATAGTGTCTCTTAAATACACAAAAGTGGCAGAATTTATATTTCTTTAGGTACTCTATTTTAGATCGTATACTTTGACATCTGTGCAAAACGATTAATGTGATTATCATTCTCCCACTTGTACTCTTCATGTTGCTGGAGGGAGAGAAGCATAACTTGGAGAGCTAAGAGAATATCCTGCATAGATGAGATGACCATAATACTCCACTTTCTTATTTGTGTTCTTGTTCTCAGTACTGGAGGAGGATTGCAGATGATGAGGACGTATGGGTGACATACACATAATCCAAATACATATGTATGCTGATCATTCTTGCAAAGATACAATTGAGGATTATGCCACCATTATTCCCCACACTACTGTATAAGGTTCTCTTCCCAAGACAAGGAAAAGAATGTTGGATACTATTTCTAAGTTGCAGAAATAAAGACATGCAAATATATTGATCTTTTTTTTCCGCCCCTATTTTTTCTTTATCCTATTAGTTTGTTCTCCATCATACTTTTCATTATTTGTCTCTTCGTCTCTCCAATTATAATTCTTCCTTGTAGTTTCCTTATTTCACACCTGTCCCTTCATTGCAGCATTCAGATTTGTTGAATAAAATGAATTCTTTAGATCTTGAAAAAGATGATTGTATTTTCAATCCTCTCTCCATTCGCCCATTCAGGACAGACAAGACTTATTTTTTTTTCCTATTACTACTATATATAACACTATTGTACTACTTCTCATAGCAGAGCCAGTACTTTCGTAATGATGTACAACAGATAGTGTATATATTTTAAAATATCTCAAAGCTTTGATAAATTAAAATTAGCGTGTTAGGAAAAAAGTGAGTTCATTGTTCAGTTTACATTGTTCAGTTACTATCGTTACTTTCAAGTACCTATACATTTGCAATGTTCATAAAAATTGCAGTTATTGGCACAAAATCAGTATCCATTATTCTATTTGAATATATTTAAAGGAATATAGAATTACATATGCAAATGTTTGAAATACAATGTCATGATTTACAATGTCACCCTATTTCTCTCTCAGAGTGTCAGAACCACCTTCAATATATTTGTTAGTGGATAAATAAAGAAATTATTATCATCCCACTTATCTGGGTCTATCTGAAACAATGCACAAACCACCCCACTTTCCTTTGCTCATTCCTGAAACACTACATAAATATACATACACCCACTCCTAACAAAGCAGCCAAATGAACTAGGCAACAGATGGGAAACTGAGAGTCCATGTGTTCACATTCCTACTTTGCCAAACAACTTGCTGGGTGATCTTAGGCAAGCCACATATCTTCAGCTAATTGCCTTCTCTGTGAAAGAACCGAGCCATAGGACCTGAATATTAGCTCTCAGAAGCCTGTAATGAATTTGTCTCATCATCCTTCTTAATATGGAAAACATATTCAAATAACAAAGAGCTTGAATTGATCTTATTATTATTGTATAATCTCACTAGGTCTTCCCTGCTGTTCTGAAGGCTATAACCAAATGTTTTGCAAAACTAATTTTAAAAAAGAACTTTCTTCTCTACTATCACAGTAAGAAGTATTAAAAAAAAAGATGCATCCTTTTACACATACACAAGTAACAAAAGAAAAATAGGCATACTAAATTTTTCTAAAAAAGGTATACAAATGGACAATATATGCATAAAATAATCCCCGATACCATTAGTTATTAAGGAAATGGAAATCACAACCATGAGATTTCATTTCACACCCTCTAGGATGGCTAAAATAAAATACAGAAAACAACAAGAATCAGTAAGGGTGTAGAAAAACTGGAACCCTCATAACTGGGTGATAAAATTGTAAAATGGATCAGCCACTTTGAAAAACAGTTTGGATGTTTTCCAAAGTGTGAAACATAAAGTGACCAGATATTTTACTACTAGTTATTTATTCAAGAGCATTGAAAATATATGGTTGCATTAAAATGCATACACAATGTTCATCACAGCATTATTCATAATAATTACAAGACAGGAACAATGCAAATATCCATCGACCGATAAAGGGATAAACAAAATGTGGTATAATCATACAATGGAATATTACTCAGCCTTAAAAAGAAATGAAGTACTGAAACATGCCACAATATAGGTGATCCTTGAAAATATCATGCTAAATGAAAAGAAGCCAATCACAAAATACTACATATTGTATGACTCCATTTATAAGAAATGTTCAGAACAGGCAGATCCAAAGAGAGATAAAGCAGATTAGTACTTGTCAGTGGCTGGCTCAGTGTTGCCCGATGTCACCTCAGTTTATCCTCATGAACTTTAATAACTGAACTGCAGGAAGATACTGAGATATCTTCAGCTGTTTTCTCCAGAAAGCAGAGACTGAGAAAACATTTTTGCACAGGTTGTTGATGTGATAAGCCTGAAACAGGAATGAGGTGACAACCAGTATGAGATTGTATTATGGAGGAAGGAAACACTGCAGACAGCTATCACTCAGTCCTCTGGGAGTGCAGGAGCCATCCCTACCACATAATGATCCCTGTAAAATGTAACTCAAAATTTTCTGCTTGAAAATTTCCCACTGCCCATTGGTCAAAATTGATGCATTGCATGTCACAACCCTCACAATCCACTTAGTGTATACACAATTCTCACAGGCACCCCACATTGAGGCCTCAAAAAAGCTCCTGTTGAGGAAATAAGAGACACAGGCCTCACTGAGGTTAGGTGGTGTCCAGTAGCACTCAATTAAAATATTGTACAATAGCTAAAGAAAAACTGTATGGAGAAACTCTCACACTGAGGACGTGAGCATGTAACAGTGTCCCTCTAACTCTAGTTTCAAATATGTGAGGAGGTGTGTTGAAATTGTTTGCACATGAGAGCCAATTTTGTATAATGCTTACCAAGCCTGCATTCCGTAATATCCTTTTAGTATCCTGAAATTGGCTGTGGTAGGAATATTTGCACAGCAGAAATGGGCAAACACTACACATTTTCTTGAGAGTGGGACATTGACCATTTACCAATATGTATCCTATCCATCATTCTTCTTAGTTTTTGCTAACTAGACACTCTACTAGGGAAACAATTATTTACTTATACCTAGAAACAAGAAACTACCTCTGATACCCTTCTTTGGCCTTATTGAGACAAAAGGTTAAGGAATATGGGGGCGGGGGAGGCTACAGACTTATATGTTAATAGCAACAAAGAACTTGACACAGCTAAAGAGTATGCTTTTATATATCATGGTTACTTTTTCCACCATTGCTACTCTGAATTTAAAACATATAACATTGTCTAAATACCCATAGAACACCAAATATATACAAAGCACTATATTTTTTTACATAAGCTATTATTTTGTTGTCCTCTTGATGACCCTATGAGATAGGCAAATTTATTATTCTAACAATGAAGAAATTAAGAATCAGAGAGATTTCAGCAATTTATACAAGGTAACAGAGTTGGAAAGTGTTTAACTTGAATATAACCACAATTATTTCATGCTCTGAATTCCAGTAATTCCCCTACTATACTTCAGAAGCCACATTTATAACACATTATTATCAAGTCTAAAGGTAGAATTTTATTAACTGATTGTTTTTGTGTCTTCTGATAGATGATTACATAGGTGTTTGTCTCTTTTTTTCCTGAGATGTGACAAATTCCACTGACAAATTTAGTCATATCAATTCAATTGATACGTATGAAATATTTTTTGGTTTGTAAGAATAAATTTTTAGTAGAGTAAGATGGTCACCTTTTACCCCCTCACCTCATAAGAAAGAACAAACATTGCTCTCCATACTTTTTGCTGTCTTAACTCTCACAGGAAATTCTATGTATATTCAGATGCTAAAACAGCAGGCAGAATTATAGTGTCTTAAATGCATTCTAACATTCCTCACTGCTCTTTAACTTCCCTGTTTCCAATCTATTGTTCCAAACAAGTGATCCTATATTTTCACACTTTCTTCTACTATGTTCTAGGTATGTCCTCACTGCTATCATTTCCCCACATTCATATGAGGCTTAGCTACTGCCAAGTTCTGAACTAAGTACACCAGGCTAAGGCACCAAGGCCTAGCTAGACTACCTAAGACAACTTAACTCCCAAAGTGAGGGAAAGAAGCCATTCTTGTTATATGCTTTATCACTAGGGCTGTTCATAAGAATGGACTTTTAACTTAATACAGCAGTATAAATTTAAATTAAGTTTGAGGAGTTAAAAAATTTAGGAATTCAAGAGTGAAGTAAAGAGTCTTCCTACTGGCCAAAGGCCAACTCAATCAAGCAAAATCCTGAACCTGGAGATGACGGATAGGGTGTGGGGGGGTGACATGCAGAGGAAAAAGGGACCAAAGGATTTCAAAGTGCTTAAAGAAAGTCACACCTCCATGATGCTATATATAGAAAGCCCTAAAGACTCCACCAAAAAGCTGTTAGAAACAATCAATGAATACAGTAAAGTTGCTGGCTACAAAATCAACGTACAAAAGTCCATTGCATTCCTATTTACTAACAATGAAATCTCAGAAAAAGAAATACAAAAAACAATTCCCTTTGCAATTGCAGCAAAAACAATAAAATACCTAGGAATAAACTTAACCACGGATGGGAAGGATGCATATGCTGAAAACTATAAGACATTTTTGAAAGAAATTGAAGAAGACACAAAGAAATGGAAAGGCATTCCATGCTCATGGATTAGAAAAATCAACATAGTTAAAATTGCCATATTACCCAAAGCAATATACAGATTTAATGCAATCCCCATCAAAATCCCAATGGCATTTTTTAAAGAAATAGAACAAAAAATCATCAGATTTGTTTGGAACCACAAAAGACCCCGAATAGTCAAAGAAATCTTAAGAAAAAAGAACAATGCTGGAGGTATCACACTCCCTGACTTTAGCTTGTACTACATGGATACAATAATCAAAACAGCATGGTATTGGCAGAAAAACAGACACATAGACCAATGGAATAGAAATGTGAAGCCAGAAATAAAACCACATAAATATGGACAGACAATTTTTGATAAAGAAGCTAAAAACATACAATGGAGGAAAGACAGCCTCTTCAATAAATGGTGCTGGGAGAATTGGATAGCCACGTGCAAAAGAATGAAACTGGACTGTTATCTGTCACCATGTACCAAAATTAATTCAAAATGGATCAAAGACTTAGCATAAGAACTGACACAATTCACTGCATTGAAGAAAACATAGGTACTAAACTTATGGACCTTGGGTTCAAAGAGCATTTCATGAATTTGACTCCAAAAGCAATGGAAGTAAAAGCTAAAATAAACAAAAGTGACTATATGAAACTTAAAAGTTTCTGCACAGCAAGATACCATCGGCAAAATAAACAGGCAACCGACTGAATAGGAGAAGATTTTGCAAACAGTTCCTCCGATAAGGGGCTAATATCCAAAATATACAAGGAACTCATGAAGCTCAACAACAAAAAAACAAACAACCCAATTGAAAAATGGGCAGACGACCTGAAGAGACATTTCTCCAAAGAGGACATACAAATGGCAAATAGACATACGTAAAAATGCTCAACATCACTATCATCAGAGAAATGCAAATTAAAACCACAATGAGATATCGCCTCACCCCACTCAAAATGGCAATCATCAACAAGACAAATAGTAACAAGTGTTGGAGAGGCTGTGGAGAAATAGGAACCCTCATACACTGTTGGTGGGAATGCAGAGCGATGCAGCCATTGTGGAAGGCAGTGTGGAGGTTCCTCAAAAAATTACGAATAGAATTACCATATGACCCAGCAATCCCTCTCCTGGGTATCTACCCAAAGAATTTGAAATCACTTATACATAAAGACACGTGTGCTCCAATGTTCATTGCAGCTTTGTTTACGGTGGCCAAGACATGGAAACAACCAAAATGTCCTTCGATAGATGAATGGATAAAGAAGTTGTGGTATATATACACAATGGAATACCATTCGGCAATAAGAAAATATGATATAGGAACATTTGTGACATGGATGGATCTTGAGAGTATAATGATAAGTGAAATAAGTCAGACAGAAAAAGCTGAGAACCATATGATATCACTGATATGTTGTATATAAACCAAAAACAACAAAAGAACAAGACAAACAAATGAGAAACAAAAATTCATAGACACAGACAATAGTTTAGTGGTTACCAGAGGGTAAGGGGGTGGGGGGAGGGTGATGAGGGTAAGGGGGATCAAATATATGGTGATGGAAGGAGAAATGACTCTGGGTGGTAAACACACAATGGGATTTATAGATGATGTAATACAGAATTGTACACCTGAAATTACGTAATTTCATTGACTATTGTCACCCCAATCAATAAATACATAAATTAATTTAAAAAAAAAAGAAAAAGAAAAAAAAGAGAAAGTCACACCTTTTTTTTTTTTTCCTCTTGACAGGGAAGAAAGGAAATTATGAAGATATTCCATCTTAACTATTTATATATCAGGGGTTGAATGGGGACTATATGAGTGTATTTAAAAAAAAATAATTTTGGAGCAAAGTTTTGTGAGAAGAGCCTGGAAACTTTGGTGTGGCAGAGGTGATGCCATAAACAAGCCTGTGGATATGGTATCAGTCAAAGCATTTTCATTCCAATAAGGCTCATCTCAGCAGAGGCAAATATGGGCAGATTCTCTGATAGTCATTAGTAAAATAGTGCTTTTGCTAAATCTGTTTTTATTATTTTTTATCCACTCAGAAATGCAAAATGAGACTTTAAAAAAAAAACAAATAAAAAATGCAAAGAATACTAATATGTAACTATGGGGATATGAGAAGTTTAAGACATTGATGGGCAGCAGCACGGAGCTTGGCCAACTCCCCACTGTTTTCCTCGGTATCTTGGAACAAATTTGAAGACCAAAGAAGGAACTGTCATGAGAATAACCTCTTGCATACTTGCGTCATTCTCAGAAGCTCCTGTCGCCACCTCTATCCCATGTTTTTAAACTAGCTCTCATATTCACCAACATTACAGTTGTGGATTTCAGGAACCCACCGTCCGTGGATAAATCACCATCACAGTGGGGTAGACTTGTTCGGTGAACAGATAATGAGGAACAGAGATTTGATACAGTGAGATATCAAAGCACTAAGATGAGATACAGAGAAAAATCATTATACTTATTATAAGTTTGAGGCCTAAGTGATAATTTTAAAATATTGTTCTCATAATAACTTGTCAGTTGGACCTAAAGTTGCACAAAGACATAATAAAATATCAAATGAGTTTAAAAAGCATTTTATTTTCTATTTATTTTTTCAGTCACAATTAAAACTGCATTGAAAATGAACGAAAGGAATGCCAATTTAACAAGAGAAGAAAAAGATTTGCTTAGAAAAAGATGGTTTTAAATAGAAATCTACAAAATGGGCAAGAAAAATGATAATGTGCCCATACTTACTTGCTTTTAAAATCAAAACTAGCAAAGTTGAAGCTACTTTCTTTCTGGATCAGGATTCAAAGAGATTTCATATAGTAAGAAAGAGTCAAGCTATTAGCAAAATTAAAAAATGAGAGAGAAAATAGACGCATTCTCTCAGAAGGGTTGGAAGCAAAAAAGTATAGAATTATATTTTCTAACAGTGTCCTTTGTTTATTGGACCAATCGCATTAACTTATTAGTTAAGATTTGGCCACATTTCAGGAAGAAAGTTAGAGAATATCAGTATGAAACTGAAGCATTTGTTGAATTTCTTGATTTAAAAAATAGAATCTTAAATAAAATAAATTAAAAATAGAATCCTAAGTGGAAAAGCAGGTAATTCTTATACTGTAAGGGAACACCAGACTTTAACTGGTATTTTACGAATGATGAGATGCAACAGTTAAGCAAAGCAGGGAACAACAAATTAAATCCAGCTTTTGGGGGTCTGGACAAGTAGTTGATGATCTTCTCAGTGGATTTCCTCTATTTGGGAATGCAAAGAATACGTTTTGAAAGAAGTGGATGATTTTTCACAAAGAGATTTGTAGAGACTTGTAGAGCAAAATCAGGAAGACTATACATATTAGTAAAACAAACATTGGGGCCCAAAACAAAGTGAAAGAGTAGGAAAAGATGATCCTTCAATGCAAATGGTGTTTTCCCTGCATGAGGTAGTAAAGAAATGAAGTGAAGATTAAAAGCAGATGAGTTAAAAAAAAAAAAAATCAGGTTTTGTTCGAAAGGTGTAGGAGACTAATAGAAAGAAATGGAACACATAAAGTATTCATTCACAGGTGTATTCATTTTCTGTGGCTTCCATAACGTAGTACCACCTGGTCAGTGACTTATACAACACGAATGCATTGTCTCACAGTCGTGGCAGTTACTAGAAGCCTGAAATTAAGATGTCAGCAAGGTTGGCTTCTTCTGAGGGTTGTAAGGATCTGCTCTGTGCCTCTCCTATCTTCTAGTAGCCTTTGCCATGTCTCGTGGATAGCATTTTTCCTGTGAATGCACATGATTTTCCCTCAATACATGTCTATCTCTGTGTCCAAATTTCCCTTTCTAGAAGGACATTAATCATACGGTACTGGCGATCATCCCAATGACCTCGTCTTAATTTTATAATTTTCAAAGGACATTTCCAGATAAGGCCGTATGCACAGGTACTAGGGGTTAAAGTGTCAAAATCTTTACAGAGGACACAGTTCAACCCATAACAGCAAATAATTTAATAGATAGGAATGTTTTTGGCATCTCTGAAATAGCTCAAATAATTCACACAGATCTTGTGAAATTGAAAACACTGAGAAAGGGAAAATATTTTGTTGTACATATTACAGCATAGCTCACAGAAGTCTCATTAGACCCTCACTTCCTCCAGCTTCTGTAGTTGAGCAGTTTTAATTGGGAGCAGCGTTGAGGGCGATTCTCAAACAGAGAAATTATAAGATTAGGAAGAAAATATCTTTGGAAGCAGAAATCATGGACCTAGAATTGTCCTTTAGGATTCTGTAGCAGACTCATTAACATGGGAGGAATTTTTTTTTTTTTTTCCCTAGAAGGACATACAGAAAAACCTGAGTAGAAGAGGGCACTAGGAATTTGAGGAGGAGTAGATTAGAGTTTTGTTTCATTATTGGGGCATCTTGGTAATAGAATTAAATGCAGTCGGCTTCCCTACCAAATCCTCGTATTTATTTCATCAGTGAA
Source organism: Rhinolophus hipposideros (assembly GCF_964194185.1). Classification (NCBI taxonomy): domain Eukaryota; kingdom Metazoa; phylum Chordata; class Mammalia; order Chiroptera; family Rhinolophidae; genus Rhinolophus; species Rhinolophus hipposideros. Next base: position 85,709,661 of record NC_138050.1, on the reverse strand, counting down.
GTGACTTGAATTCAGTATATGAAGCACACTTTATAAGTACAGGTTTATAAACATATGAGGAGAAAAACAAGGGGATGCAGGAACTTCCAGGAAGCACAAGAGGCAAGAATAGTGACTCTTGCAAAAGTTTACATCTGGGAAAAAGGCAAAGTCACTTCGAGTGCTGAGAGAAAAGTGGGTGTAGATGCATGACTTTTTAAAGATGTCACAACTAACATTTTAATGGATGATTTTTCACAAATGGAGTTTAAATCCTGAACAGCTTGTAATGACTGGCGTCTTGTAAAAGCTGAAGCCAAAATGATTATTCTCTGCTTTCTCATGTTTCATCTAATTCCACTTCTTAATAACACTACATCATCACTTTTTTCTTGGAAATGTTTCACAGAGATTGCATTGAGGATAATTTTGGAGGAATGGTGTCCTTTTAGAGTTTTTGGCGTGTGACAGACATGAAGAAGTTGAAATTAGTTTAATTCAAATTTGGGGTTATTGTTGTTAGAAAGACAACTGCAGAAGAAAGTACCCAGGAATCTCACATGCACCAAAATTGGCTGTCGCTGAAGCAAAAAACAAACAACAAAAATAAGAGGAGGGTTTTGAATTAAATTAAATTATTGAATTGAAATTTGGGAATAAAAAAATGAAAAATTGGGGAATTCAATTTCAATGGGAATTTAACTTTGGCATTTTATACTCAGGTAACTTTGATTAAAGCAATTGTTATACATGTTTGAGGCATTTCAATCCTTTTATTAGAATCACAGGATAATTTCAAATGAGCTACAGTAGTACCTCAGTTTTTGAACCTCTTCATTTACGAACATTTTGGTTTATGAACGCAGTAAATCAGGAACTAAATGCTTTGGTTTTTGAATAGCCTCAGAAGTTGAACATGTCACACAACTTGCATAGAGTGCAAGATCCTGAGACCTAGCTGTGGGCTGTTTGTGAACGTTTCAGAACTCAAACGGTCTTCCAGAATGGATTATGCTCGAAAACCGAAGTACCATTGTATATTGAGAAATCTACCTTATTATATACATATAATATGGCATGGGAAATAAAATTGGCTAACCCATGGCAAAAACTTAACTTATTGTTTAATTTAGACTAATTTAAAAGATTTTCAGGGAAATAGATGAAATAATTAGTACCATACCTGTGAATGACAAGCCTAAAGTGCTGAAAACATTCAAAGTTCAGTATTATTACAAAGGGAGAGTTTTTATTTATTTATTTTTAATACAGACACTGTCTTTTCAGTATACTTACATAGTATAACATGTGCACACATAACCATCTACAACCTTATTTAACTTGAAGACATTTTGCTATCTTTCATGTATTTTTGTATCTATCTGATTTTATTGATTTTGATAAATTATAAATGATAATCTATTATAACAACTTATTAGAGAAATTTATAGTCCTGAGGAAGGCTCTTACTACCAATGCCCTTAAAGAAAGTTGGAGTTTCCACATTGATTTATAAGTACAGTATTCACTTGATTGTTTTCATCCCCCCAAAATCAGAATTTACATACATTAGTCACCTGTAGCTATAACAGTGCTGCAAAACAAATCACCTCAAAACTCAATGGCCTATGATAAGAGTTTATTTTCCTTGCTCAAGGGTTTGCAAGTCAGCCAGAACAGAAAATATATGCATGGGTGGTTTTGGGTTCATAGTTCTCAACTTAAATACAGTTCAGTTGTGTGGACAATATACACCTACATATCTTTGTAAAATATTGATGCTATGGTAACCACCATGGTACGTTAAATTTCAAGTATTTACGTAGCTGATAAGAGATTATAACTTACTTAAAATTGATGGCCTGAATACAAAATATATAAAGAATAATACATTATAAAATTTTTAATCAAGTTAAGAAACATAAAAAAGGTACAGGATATATTAATTATTGAGGTTTTTAAGAAAATTATAAAATAATACCCTTGGCATTATATGACTTTCAGAGTACATCTACATTTTAAAAATGCTTCTACTTTAAACTGTATACCTAATATTAAACATTACCTTAACACAAATGTTAATTAAATGTTCTAATTGACCTTTGAGTTGCAATAATGAGTTGCTATAATTACCTCAATCCTTCAGAGCTAAGAAATGCTAACCGTTTTATAACTACAATATTTTAAAATCTAAAACAGACTTGAATCCACTATTACCCTTATAAATACATCTAATCAAATTCCAAAGACACACAAAAATTCATAAGAACATGTACACTGCAACAGGAAGCAAATTGACTTCTCATTCAATTGTAGGTCAGTTCTCTATTACTGATTAAGACACAATGCTGATAATGGTTCCATGAAATCATTCTTTCACACTAATAAATTATTACAATATGTTTAGAGAACTATTTCAGTTCACACCCACTAACCAAAATTATTTAGTTCAAATAATTACCCAATATTATCTTCTTGCTTTTAACTTCCTTCAATTGTAAAAATTTCAACAAAAAATGATTAATTTTAAAATTATTTTATAAAATTATTATTTTTCTAAATTTTTTTGAGAATTACTTTCTTATCAAAATATTGCAAAAGGTTAAGAAGAGTGTACATAATGACTATGACAAGAAAATATTCACAACTTTGGAAAACTTGGGAATGAAAGAAAGGGACTGAGACCACAGCCAGTTATAGGATTTAAATGTTTTCTTGCCACAAATTGGAATGTATGGATAGACAATTGGAACTTTCCCTCAATATCCATTCTCCCTTTCCTCCTTATTAAAACATCCAGATGTTAAATTTAGAACTCTGAAACCTGGCTAAAACTTTGTATTGCATAAATCCTAAAACCACATAAAGCTAGTTGTGACTGTGTATCTGTTATAACCAACAAGATGCTATTATTGAGTGACATTTGTACCCCTCAGACATCTTAAAAAGATGAGAGTGCCTTCTTTCCTGTTTACTAGCCAACTGCCTGGAATGTGCATGCAATGTCTCAAACAGCAGCAGCTATTCTGAACATAAGACTTTGGGGGGAAAAAAGTCATGAATACCCAAGAAGAAAAAAGAAGCCTGAGTCCCAGACTTGTCGGAGCTGCCTTAACAATAAGCTTTAGAATTATCAGCTTATTGAAACCTCAATTTTGAGGTCAGTTTTATTTGTGGTAATCCTAATCCTGAGTGACTGTATATTTTTAGACCAAAATAAAGAGAGAGAGAGAGAGAGAGAGAGAGAGAGAGAGAGAGAGAGAGAGAGAGAGAGAGAGAGAATCAGAAATGTAAATAATATATCCAAACCAGGAGTAATAAAAATCAATAGCATCGGGAATATAGATGTCTGATCTTAGATAATGAATAAAAATACTACTTATTCAAAAAGGATATAAAATAGAGGAAAAAATAAACAGAAATAAAGGCCATCAATTTAGAATCACCACTGTATTGAAGCTTCATTTGGGAAATTAACTTAAAAAGAAAGGAAGTAACTTGCAATAGTCAATGAGGGGAATGCAATATAGAGAGTTAACAGAGGATAATGAATGGACAGTGATGGATTAGTGTAGTCTAAATTCTTCTATTAACTCAGTCATATTCATACCAACTTTTGTTGTTTTTATAGTTCTTAAATAACCCTTCCTATTTAAAACCTTTCTCTGTAAAACAAACAAAAAAAGATGAAATGCCCATATAGCTCTAATAACTTACCATCCACTTATTCAAGAACATATTACACTTCTTATTATACCACATTACCACGGAAATGTCAAGTCAATCAACTGATTTTTATTTCAATAAAATGTATCTACTTGTCTCTATGCAATTAGATAGATAGGTAGATACAGTCAGTGGAAATTAAACACTATCTAAAGTCAAATTGACTTTATTTGGAATCACAGATCAACCATTTCCAGGTCTATGATTGCAGGCAAATTCTCAAAATAATGTATTCTTAATTTGCTTATTCATAAAAAGTGGGATAGTAAAAGTCAACTGGAAGATGTATTGTTATGTGAATTAAATGAGTACATTTCTGTACATATATACAGTCCATATATAATATAACTTATCATTTCCTAAAGTATGGTCTATGGAACACTTACATAAGGACAATCTGTAGCACTATTTTAAAAATGAAGGTCCATTAAATCTACGTTGGGCACAAAAGATCCAGAATTTCTTTTTTTTTCATAGCACTCAGTCAGTTGTTTTTCATGGATTATATTGCATGGTATATAATAGATACTCAATAAATGATTACAACTGGACTTTTTTTTTTTTTTTTGCTTTTGCTTTTCCTTTAAAACTAATTTACTATGACAACTGATATTAGATTAAAATTGTTTAGCTTGATATGGATATAGATGTAAATATTGATAGATATATAGATATAGATATATAGATATAGATGTATATATATATAAATATAGACATGCATATTGATTTTTGCTCTATCACCATTGAGGAAAGCTAAGATAGTAGCTTAAGTTTACATTAAACTTTCATATTGGCCATGCATTTGTTTATGTTTACTTAAATTATATTTCTTCCTAATAGTTAGCAATTAAACTATATTAATCATGCAAACATTAAATAGACAGTGCTGTAATTTAATGATCCCCACTGATACCATATTATCCAAACACTAAAAATTGTCTGGAAGAAGAAAAATAATAAACCATTCATAATTCCATTATGCATTTCTTCTCCTTCTAAATGTCTTTCACACTATATCAGGTTAAAAATTAATATGTAGAGTATTTTCATAGACACACAGATATTGTCCATCAAATTTAGTACACATACAAAAAATAATGAATGTAGAAATGTATCATTAACAATAAACTTTTATATATACACATAAAAGGATGATGGCAGGATTTTAGTAACATTATGACAAATGGTTGGCTGTTTTATAGTTATAACTATTTTTAATAATTGTAAAATACATTGTAATGCCAGTAACAAGAAATATTTAAAAATGTAACTGAACAAGTTAAAAAAAATGATACTTATCTGTACTGTCTGCATTGAGGGAAGGAGAGAATTGAGAAAGTTTTGACAAAAATTAAGATTAAGAAAATAAACCACTCAAATAATGATGGACAAAAAAAAGAAAAAAAATGAAAGTCAGAAGTGTGGATAGTAGTAATGAGACTGAGATGTTGTTACAGACCACATCCTGAGTGAAATTCACTCTGTCATTTTCTTTAACTTTATAAAGATATTGAGCCTTATTGATCTCATTAAGGAATTCATAAGCTTCCTTTTTCTTATGTGAGGTGATGGGTATGTTAGCTAACCTTATTATGCGCACCTGCTGTCCTGCCTCTCCTGGGTTCACTTTCTTTCTTTCTTTCTTTCTTTCTTTCTTTCTTTCTTTCTTTCTTTCTTTCTTTCTTTCTTTCTTTCTTTCTTTCTTTCTTTCTTTCTTTCTTTCTTTCTTTTTTTTTTTTTTCTTTTGTTCTCTTTTTGTTTCAGTGCTATAGTGATGAACAATTGTTTACATCTCTATTTAGTTAGGATCTCCTACATTGGAGATCTAAAAGTTGTTTCTGGCCAAACTGTGCATTGTTTTGTACCATCTGGTGCACATTTTTACAGTTTTTTATTGTTTTAATGTGACTAAATTCATATTTTGATTTTGAATAAATAAAAATTGGAACTATGGCCAAATTACCCACCTTGTTCTGATAATGGACAAGTAGTACAAAGATAAATGAATTCCTTCAAAGTTTGATGACTAGTACGTACTAAATCAGGACTAAGCATACATCTTTTCACTCAGACTATTTCTCTTTCCACTGAAACTTAGCATCTTTTATTAATGACAAACCTAGAACTAGTATGACCACATAGTCTAGAGAAAGAAAGAAAAAAAAAAAACTATTTAGAAATGCTAATGAATTCCATGCTGGAAAAAAAATGAGTTTGAGAAATAGAACAATCATAAGGCTGAATTTAAAGTTGCTTTTGAATCAATTTGCTATAAACTGCGTAAATAACTAACTTTTAAGATATTTCTGACAAGAAAAATTATGGAAGGATATTTATAAATGAGAGCCCTCTCTCTCACTCCATACACATTTGATCTCTTTCTCTTTCATTTTAGAAATGTCATCAGGGCTAAGACACACACACACACACACACACAAAGAAGAGAGAGAGAGAGAGAGAGAGAGAGAGAGACAGTCAGTCTGTGTAGAAAGTATGTCCAATGCAAGTAAACCAGTGGTTTTGATTTTCAGCTTATATGTGAGATAAAGGAAGAAATGTGTTGTATTTTGTCTCTCTGTACTTGTCTAGCTAATTAGATTACTCCTTCCACCTGATTGCAAACACTAGTTTATATTACAAATAATTAATGGTTTATCCCATTATTTGAATCTAGCTAACTTCATAGTAACTTAGCTGATTTGTATTTACTTGAAGACAAAAACTAAACTGCTAGCCAAAACTAGCTGAAAAGGAAGGAGCAATTCTGTATTTTGAAAGCAGAATTTATTTCAAAAATTATAAAACTAAGTTGCACACACACATACACACACACACACTCAAGCACACACAAAAGTTTATAAGGAGACCCTGCAACTAAGCTAGGAGGTGATTAAGAAACATATGTATGTCTCTTAATCAGGAAAAACTGTACTGGACTTTGGAATCATGATTAACATGACTGGTATAAGTAGCATCTAAAGAATCTTTCTTAAGTAGAGAAAAAACAATGGTCATTAGGGTTTCCAACATATCCTGTGGAATCTGCATGATGATATATTTTTTTAAAGACATCACATTTTATTATGCTTTTAAAAACAGTGAGGTGGGTCACTTTATTCTAGCTTTGCTAAACAGGTTTGACACAGATGGCTTAGTGTGAATGAGTACTTTTTTTTTTATAAACATCTTTAAATACCAATAGACAAACAACTTGTTTTTTTTTTTCTTTTAAAGTAGCATTGAATCTTTTCTTACACAATGGATTGATAAAGACTGCGCTTCTCTTCCATCTTTGTAGTGTATATTTTCTTATTTCCCAAAACAAAGTAGACAAGGATATGTAATTCCCAATTTACAGATCAGTGTCCATTACTTTCTACTGAAAATCCATTTAAATTGATCTTGAAATGTAAAAGTAAATTTTGCATGCATATTTAGTGCAGCTGCAAGAAATTAGACCAGATAACATCTCAAAATTGTAGATAAAAATCCTTATTATATTTATTATGTAACATTTAAGGCACAAACTAGGTATAAAGCCCTCTAAATACCTCTGTATCTACCTCCTAGCTTGACAAATTAAATACTAATTCTCACAAGATGATGCAAATTCTAATAGTTCATCAATCTCATCTATATTTTTAAAACATGTGCTACAAATACTTTTATCGCATATATACCTATCTCTACCCAATACACAGTATTGCTATACATATGGTAGCGTTATATAAATGGCATCCTACCACACGTTGCTGCTACTTCCTCTCCTTCCACCAGAGAATGGACTTTAGAACTACCAACATTTGGTATCAAAAGCATTCATTCTTATATGTTATATTTCTGTTCTGCATTCTGGTCAATTTTTCTACAGGAATAAATATGAATTGCTTTACCTTGAAAAATAATGCATGGTATTGAAAATAAGAAGAGTCCTTCACTTTCAATGATCAAAAAAATATACAAATCATTTTTAGAGGAAGTTTTGCATAATGTTTTAATGATGTACAGATGTGTACTGCAGGGTGATTCAGTGAAAATGAAATTAAACTGTATTAAAAAAAAAAAAGTCTACTGTCATGTCCTACGGACCCCATGAGGAAGATTTCAACACACTGCTTCTCTGTAGAGAAGGCTGAGATTTGGTAGGTATGGGAAAAGACCACACGGACTCCAAAACTGACTAGGCTCCAATCAGCATTTCATTTACACATTTTGAAAATGGGTTCAAATGGGTCCCTGCACTGAGAACTCGAAGGATTCCCTGTACCACAAGCAGCTTTCTCCAGTGGCTAAGTATAAAGAAGTTTGGCCATAGCAATGAGTATTGCTTTGGATCTGAAATTCAGGGTATTAACTTGAGATTAAGAGGAACACAGAAAACTGGTTCTGAAATACAAAGCCAGTAAGGGCTGGATCTAAAAATTTAGGCAAAGACAAGTATCATTAAGTTTGTTAAAAGTACTTTTTTTTTTTTTTTTTAATAAACATCTTTTTATAAGGCATAGGGCAACAACTGAACTTATTTTTGGTCATAATATCCATATTCTTTCACATTGGAAACTTTACAAAACTGAGAGGCATAAACTTGGTAGTACCCATGGAAATTTAAAAGCATTACTAGTGGTACTTAAGCAAAAATTCCAACCCTTACGTTTTATAAATTTATTGTGGAAAGATTCATAGTAATCAGTGATAAACTTCTGCTCATATTATGTCACAAATTTGTCAAGTGAAGTTCTCCAGGTGGTCAAGCAATGGGCCATCTGTGACAGTTTTTGCACAATTTAAAACTATCAAGAGGGGTAAAGATGAATGGTTTCACATTATAATCATCAACCGATGGTGATGGCTATTGGTGCAAATTCGATGCCAACAGGAATCCTCAGTTTGGGGTGTGGTAGAAAAGGAAATTTTATTCAGTACAAACAGCTCAACTGTGTTTACAGCAGGGTTGTGAGAAAAACTCAGTTGTGTTATAGCTCAATTGAGAGATAGCATGGCTATGGAACAGTACGGCTGTGAGGCAGCTCTGGGGTGAGGTGACCTTGGAGTGAGGTGGCCCCAGGGTGAGTCAACCCTGGGGCCAAGGGGCCCTGGGGTGATATCCCTGTCTGGCTGGACAGCTCTGCTCTGCTCTGGTCTGCTCCACCTGCTCCGGTCCACTCCATGAGACGTGTGCTTTGTTTCAGCTCCAGCCTCGGAAATGCGGTCTTCAGTGGAAAGGGAAAGTGTGCTTTCCAAGCCAAATGGGAGCTGACTAGCACAGACATAATTCCCCACCCCATGGAAGAACTGTAATTGGTTGGTGAAGATGCTGATGGGGATGTATTAATAGCTGCATGACTCCATTGGACAGGGAAAGCTTCCGTTCTATTGGTTGAAATACAGTTTCAGTAACTCTTTTATAAGGGCCGGCTCAGATGTCAGACACAGTGCAGGCAGGCAATTCAGTGCAGGCTTCTCCTTGAAGTGTGGTGTGCATGAGACACCCCTGTTTAGAACCCTGCCAGGCTCCAATTTTACATTTTTGTCCAGTTAGCCACCAAGAGCCCTTCTTAGTAGTTATCTTCTTTCTCAGGGTCCACATAATACAAACATATGTGCATATATATATATGCATACATGTGTGACAGATAAAGTCAGACAGATAGAAAGAGAATGTGTCATAGCTCCAACAGGTGTACGTATGTATATAATTAGGCCATCTATCATATATTTGATTAATTCCTATTGATTAATAATCAATGTTAAAACTGCTCTTTTAAAGACATTTTGTTGGCTTTATATATATTTTTTTACAGAGAATTCATGATAAATTATTTAAATAAATTAATTTAAAGAAAAAAACAAAGTCCCATAACTAAGACCAATAGTATAATATAGTAGTATCCCTTTTTTTTTGCGATTTCACTTCCCATGGTTTTATTTACCCATAGTCAATCATAGTGGTCAACTAATATCCGGATATATTAAATGGAAAATTACATAAATACACAATTCATAAGTTTCAAACTACATGCTGTTCTGAGTACTGTGATGCAATCTCTCACTATCCCAATCCATCCTGCCCAGGATGTGAATCATCCCTTCGTCCAGCATATCCACACTGCATATACTCCCCGTCTGTTAGTAATTCAGTAGTTGACTTGGTTATCAAACCAACTTCCTGTTGTGTTCAAGTAACCCTTATTTTACATAATAACGTCTCATTCATTCCACTTCATCTCATCATATAGGCATTTTACCATGTCAAATCATCACAAGAGTGAGTACAAGACAATATTTTGAGAGGGAGAGAGAGAAACTGCATTCACATAACTTTTATTACAGTATATTGTTATAATAGTTCTATTTTATTATTATTGCTGTTAATCTCTTATTGTGCCTAATTTATAAATTAAACTTTATCACAGATATGTATGTATAGCAAAGAAGAATATATACGGGGTTTGATACCATCCACATTTCAGGCATCTACTGTGGATCTTGGAATGTATTCCCTACATATAAGGGCAACAACTGTAACATTCTTTTATTTTTAATATTTTGTTTTTTTATCATTACTACTATAATATTTTATATGTAAAATTTGGATAAAGTACATTGATATGTCCCATTTTTCCAAGAAGTATTTTGCAAAATCATCAAATGATCTAATTTTATAAAGCATTAACTTCTAAAATTTTAATCATTTGTTTTACTGATCTAAGAATAAGTCTCAAAAATCTTTTAAACTTGTGCTAGAAATATTTTTACAAGATCTCCCTCTTCTGGCCACAGCAGTTATTTCATTTATTTTTATCTGCAGTGGCTAAAATCTGCAGCAAAGTTTGGGCAAAGCTAATTTATACTAATCTTTCATCAACGATATAAATAGATGTATACTCCTAAAAATGAAAAAGCTCTTTTCAATATCGCTAATACACATACTGTTCTATTAAAGTAAGTTTATCTAATTTCATTTAAGTTTTCTGCTTCACTGCTAGTCTGAGGGTTCATATGCCAAGCTTGGTAATAAGTTAATAAATGAATTGAATGCTTGAGGTGTTCCAGATGGACTTAAATTGCAAATGCTGTCATTCACATAAGAGACTGAGCTCATACAACAGGAATGCAAGCTTCCAAATGCAGACTTACCTATGCACCTTAAAATACAGGTGATATGTAAGCTCCATTAAATACCATTTCAGAACTTAACTTTTCACCTCAAATTTAGAAACCTGATTGAAAACAATAAAGCAGATCTGAGAAATATTCATAAACAAAGGACAATAAATGTTTACTTTGAAATTTACACAATAACTACCAAAAATATTTTTAAATACGTTCTTGTGTTACTGTCACATATTTATTATACTAGTTTAATCATTCGATTTAAGATTATAAAATTTCAGAAAAACACATGAAAATTCTGGTGGGAGCTATTGTTCCTATAAAGCATATTAAATTACTGCACTGAAACTTCCAGTAACAATTACTTGATAAGTTCCTCCATTTCTTCAAGAAATATTAATTGTGCAATGGCAATTCAAAACAAATAGAACTTACTCAGTGCTCTCAAGAAATGTATGCTATGGTGCTAACATTGGATTACATTAAAAGTATCAACAAATTTAGAATTCCTTGAAATCATACTCCACTTGATTTTGTACATAGTATGTTCAGTTTTCAGGAGAGGGGATTTATAGCTTTCATCAGGGGTTCAAAATGTCAATGACCCCCAAAGTTTAAAGACAATCAAGATAAACAAATAATTATAAGGTACGTAATATTTGATATTTTAAAATACAATGTAAACAAAAGACTATAATAATAACTAACTCTATGTAGGATAACAGAGGAGTAGTATATGCTCTAGATTTTGAAGCTCAAGAAGTTTGTTAGGAAGAGAAGAGGACTTCAGAACACTTCCAGAATGTGTATAGAAGCAATGTTGACTGGGAGAGCCTGGAAAGAGTCACTGGAGACAGCTCTTTGGTGGTCTAAACTAAAGCATGCATATGGTGAAGTTCTGTCCCCTGAATTTGTTGTTGTAGCTCTCAGGTTTACAAAAGTACTTGGAACATAGTACAAATATCAATAGTTGTTAAATGAAAAAAAGCAAATAGGTTTAAATGATAGAATAGGGATAGATAATGGAATTTTGAGAGCCTCACTAAGGATTTTGGCCTCTATCCTTTTAGATCACTGAATTAAGAGAGGACCATTTGAGTATCGTTGGTTTTGTGTTTTATTTTGTTATTGTTTTATTTTTAGTGGAGGGGGAAACCCCATTAGATTTGAGTAGAATGTCTATTATGTACAAGACAGAGATGATATTGGATCTTCTAGGGAAATGATGCAAGGACATCAACTAAAATATCAGCAAAGTTGGGAGAACAATAAAAAGGAAATGGATTTTGCAGGTATCTGAAAAAAGAATTAGAGATTTAGATAATTAGGGGAATGAAGGAATGGGAAAGGAGTAATTGAGAACAAAACCTAACATTTAGCTTAGATGATTTAGGTACTATTACTCAAGTTGTTTTTTTTTTTAAATGAAAGCAAACATTTAAAAATAATGGTGTGTTTGTCGTAGCGACAAAGAAAATATGAAAAAAAAATCTCATATGATGGTTATGTAAGGGAAAAAGGCAATGAAACTGCTAAAATCTGCAAAATTAATATATATATATATATATATATATATATATATATATACACACACACACATATGTATAATCAGCAAGTAGATTAGGTTTTGAGAATGTACATGCTATACTATAATGTTGAAAGAATAGATTATTAACATGGACAACAATGACACTAAATGTTGGTTGGTGACTACAACCAAGATTTTCTAACAACAAATGTTATTACATGAGTTGAATTTAAAGTTATGACCTCATATTATGTACATGAGAAAGATAATGGGGAGATCACACAGAGTTTACTCTATTTTCTGTGTTCTGATGTTTTAGGAAGGTTTCTTTTCTTAGAATATCTTCAGCCAGTTACAAAGTGTCAGAAATGTCACCACTAAAGAAATACTACTTTTTTCAAATCCTTTGTGAAAATGCAGATCATATCAAGTTATTTCTAATAGGAAGGCATAACATCATCTTTAAATGTTTTTTTTTTTCTCGTAGAAGGAATGCGGCACTTTGATAATTCTCAGCCATAAATTTCTAATCTAAACTTTGCCTCCTAACATTTACTGAGAATATTTAAAGAGATAAAATAGGGTATACACTGTCTGGCATATAATTTTAGATATCATCTAGATAACCTCCATACCATTAATTATATATTGACATATTTCAATTTCCTTTATACAGGCACATTTATTTAATCAGTTATAAAATAATTTCTCTCTTTAAGAAAAGCATTTGCAAATGCTTTTTTCCCTGTGAAGCATGAATTATTAGTTTACAAAAATCATTTTAGATCTTATATTACACTGACCTCACCTGAAAAATAACATAAACAATAGGTGATAATTGAACCTATTTTTGTTTCACTGTAAATACAATATTAAAATGTTCATTTTGCTTTGTACAGAAACTAATATTTATACATCGTGCTAACAGCCAAATCAGCAACAAGTTGGATTATGAAGTCATGTTAACAATTTATTTTTCTGCAATTGATCAAGTTAACTATAGTATATTTCAAAGAGCCAAAAATAACTGAATATTTTTTCTGATTATGTAGCTTCCACAGCAAATTGATCTTTCTGTTGAAGCAGCTGGACATGGGAAGGGTGACTGACCACAGCAAAACTGCATTAATCTCACTAATAACTATAGAGAATTCTTGAGCAAGGATTCATTAGGGGAAAGACAAAAAAAAAAAAAAAGAAAAAAATTTCTGAGAACTTAGAATTTCAATCTATTTAAAAACGCAACATATGCAGAATATGATATAATAAAACATGCTGAAGAGCTATTCCTTGGTGATTCACTAAACCAATTGGTCATGGACACCAAGTATAGCACATTTCTCCAACCCATTTTCCAAGTGCAAGTATCTTACCTACCTTACCTCGTTCTCTGGATTTACATCCTTTCTCTATAGCATGCAAAACCAACTAGTTCCAAACAACCTTCCTCTTTGGTATAGCAATAGAGGTTTTAGGCATTTATTTTGGCTTCTTTACTTGCGTTCATCCTCAATGACCATTTTTTCGTCTGCACATCACCTAATGCTTCCATTTACAATTTCATGCTCCTGAACTTGCAGTAGGAACAACAACAACTACACTGAATTTTTTTTAATTAAATTTACTGGGGTAACATTGGTTAGTAAAATTATATAGGTTTCAAGTATCCATTTTTACAATATATCATTTATGTATCAGATTGTGTGTTTACCACCCACAGTCAATTCTCCTATCACCATATATTTGATCCCCTTTATCCATTTCTACTACCTTCCCTCCCCATTTATCCTCTAGTAACCACTAAATTGTTGTCTGTGTCTATGAGTTTTTGTTTGTTTTGTTCATTTGTTGCTTTCAGTTTTATATCCCACATATGAGTGAAATCATATGGTTCTCAAATATCTCTGATGAATACAGACACAAAAATCCTAAACTACACTTTGATCTTAATCCTAACCTTAAAGGAGTGAGACAGTTCAAACAGTCCTACTCCAATGAGGCATTATCAATATCAAAATAGTCCTCACCTATTGTTAAAAATAAGACAACAGGCCCAAAATGGAGTTGCTTATGTTAAGCACCACGTCACCAAACCAAGACCTAACTTAATGACTCTTGTAGCTCTGTCCGAAATGAAATCTTAAACCAGCCAATGAGTAGTTACCTGATTAGTATTAGTTGGATCACTGCCAGATAGGCCCCTTTCATACCCTAAATGAAAGTAACCTTGTGATAACCAGCACCCAGACAGTTTAACTTCTTTGTTCCCACTTCCTTCTGCCTATCAAATTATTTCATTTTACACAGCTTCTCAGAGCTCCTTCCTATCTGCTAGATTGAATATTGCCTAATTCATGAATCATAGAATAAAGCCAGTAAGCTGCTTAAAATTTACTTTGTTGAATTTTGTTTTTTAACATTATCAACTTTGAATTAGGTAGCAAAACTTTTAATGAACAAAATTCCAGAAATCTCATACAATAAAGCCAATAAGATATCAATAAGAAATCTCATAGAATAAAGCCAAGCATATTCTATGCTTGCAGGGCAATAAAAATGTTTAATTATCAATGCTAGGTTGAAGTGGAAGTACTCTTGAGGATCTAAAACAAGTTTTCTTCATATGACCACTTTAATGTGAAGTGTTGCTAGACAATTTTACTGGAGTAAGTCCTAAGCATAGTTTAAGACAGGTTCCCCACAGGGAAAATATTGCTGTTGGTGAACTGTATCTGGGAATGATTGCAATGATGCTGATATTAATCTTAAAATAATAATCAAATGTTCTAAACTGCTATCCAAATATGTAACTCATTAATATAGCTATTAAACCTGGAAGCTCCCAACTGTATGAATTAGTTCAGAGTATCCCCACCTCAAATAAGAAAACAACATTCTATCTTTTCTTAAATGGCATTATACCTATTTTTGCCTATGGCAAATGTCCTGTTCTTAATGACCAAAGAGGTTTTATGTATACTTATATCTTATTTTTTCCAAATATATATATATATATATATATATATATATATATATATATATATATATATATAATATATATATTATATATATATATATATCATGTTCAAAAACAATTTCAATTAAGATTATTTCCACATGTTCTTGGACTTAAAATCATCATCTCCATAATTAAAAAGTAACAACAGGAGGAATGACAGGTATTATGTACCTCCCGGATTTTATGGTAACTAGGTAGTTCTAATATATAATATAATTATAACAATTAATGATAATTTTAATAATAATAATGGAATATGATATTGCTTCAATTTAGTGTTTTGACTCTAAACTAAGTGGATAACCCCAAATGTCCCATCTCCCAAGCAATGTGTTCAGTAATTCTGCAATATGGGTTTCATTAGTTGATCCAGATTTACTATTTATGAGCCATGAAGCATTTTTAAATTTCTTAGAATCTCGGTTTGATACTCAAAATTACAATGAGCATAATACTTAACATAATAGGTAGCAATACAAATTAAGAAAATAATACTAATAAAGTATGCAAATCCCAATTATATACTGACCATTCAGTAAATATGAAATCCTATCTGAAATCTATTTCTATTTACATCCTGCATCTCCTGTCGTATAAGTCTAATAATACCAAGTGATATTTTTCTATTCATAATATCTTCTGTAATTCTTTTTTTTATTATTAATAGCCTCAACCTTATACTCAAAGATCCACAGATCCACATGATTTAGTTATTTTATAAGTAGGAAAATATATATACACACATACACACATATATACACACACACACATACATATACATATATATTTATATATATGTATATATATATGTATATATATATATGTAGGAAAAATATATATACACATATGTTAATTATACAGATTAAAATTAAATTAAATTTAATTAATCTGTTAAAATTATACAGATTAAAATTAATACAGATACTTTTAGGGACCACCATACTGCCCCATATGTTTTAAGCAACTCCTACCTAAGAATATATGCCAGCATTTTAAATCCCAATGGCAAGGTGAATTCATTGGGTTAAGATATTTTTCTCTAAAAAGTTTTCAGATATCATAATTTTTTTAATCTGAGGAAAAAAAAACCTAAATAAATATGACTATAGTTTTCATATATTTATCATAATAAATCCATACTTTGGGTACTATGAATATAACAGTAGACAGAATACACAATATCCCAGGTTTTTATGGAACTTATAGTCTGATAAACTCAGGGAGATGCATAAATAAATAAAAATTAGTTAATACACATCAGGCTGCATTAAGCTATGAACAAAATGTAATAGGGCAAAAAAGTGCAATGTGACCAAGGTTGGTAAAGACTTTTTTGATGAAGTAAAATTTCAACAAAAGTCAGAAGGAAGTGAAGGAGCAAATTATGCAGATCAGAGAGAAGAACATTCTAAGCATAGAAACACTAAGACTCTTAAAAATGGGAGCAAGGAAAATCTTAATGCATACAAGGAGCTGGCAGAGGATTTTGAGCAGGAAAGCAGCAAGATCCAATTGATATTTTAAGTACATACATAATAAGTCATTACAAACCTCAATGTACTATTATTCAAATTTTTATTTGTGGAATATTTGAGAGCTTGTCATGCATAGAGTACTATGCTTGTGCACTGAACATCCCCATCCTTACAAATTTTATGGTCTATTAGAAATGGATATGGGGCAAAGGAAGACAGGCGATATAGATAAAAGCTAACTATGATGCATGATAGAAGGTCAAAGATAGCAAAACACTGACAGTACTAGAAAATTTCAAAAACACAATCCCAGCTAAAAATGGAGTATCAATTTAGGCCTGCTTGTGGATGTCATAATTTATAAACAGGAGTGATACAAGTGAACCGAGGAAACTTGGAGGCATTTAGATATGGGCATGTGATACATTTGATACATATATGATACCAAAGCAATTTAACTTTATCGGAGTGTAAAAAGACCCTGGTTTATAAAATGTTCTATATTATGTATATGTGATTAAGTAAATTGAGATTTATCCAATAAAAAATGGGGAGCCATTAAAGTATTTATGCAATTACTTAAAATTGCATTTGATATGTCACTCTGATGTGTTTGAGAAGGGTAGATGTGAGCAGAACAAGAAAAGGAGACAATGGTTATTGTGGTTGTTGTTGTTATGAGAGAACTGGGATCAGAAAAAGGGTAAAAGTAATAAGGAGGGACCGGTTGTAAAAGTACATTGAAAGTAAAATTAGGGAAATTGAAAATTAATCACAGGAGGACATAAAGGGAAAACAAAACAAAACAAAAAAATAAGTCAAGAATGCCTTCTAGGTCCTAGGGTGTGTTAATGGATCACACACAATGCTGGCAGCTGAGAGAAATACACAAGAAATAGACCCTGGCAGGAAAATTATTTGTTTAATTTTAACATTTTGGAAGCTTCTATGTGTCACCCATATTTGTACAGCAAGATAGTTTGATTAATTAATCCTAGACTGAAAAGAGAGGTCAGTGAAAACAAAATAAGGTAGTATATAAAGAAAGAAAAGCAGTGTTTCAAGGTACCAAATGCAGTGTTTCAAGGTACCAAATTTTAGGATGAATAAGAAGAGTGGAGACAGAGAGATGAGAGGGGAGGGGGAGAGAGAGAGAGAGAGAGAGAGAGAGAGAGAGAGAGAGAGAGAGAGAGAGAGAGAGAGAGAGAGAAACAACTTTCAAAAACGGAAAGAATCATAAGGAGTTTTCTCATCAGGAAAGCTGAGGGAGTGGAAAATTTTAAGGAAGATCTCCCAAATTTGATGGTAAGCTTCTTAAGGTCAAAGGTGTTGCCTTTACCTCTGTTGTGCCAGGACTTGGTACACCCTGGCAAAAAGTAAACTCTAAGTACAAAGTTAATAGAATAAATGAGAAGAAGAAATAAAAGTGAAGATAAAAATTTAGATAATTTTCTAATATAAGCACCACTAGATTTGATACCTGAAGATGGAGTGTCTAGTAGTGCTTCCTTATAAGGAAGCTATGAAAATTATGAGCGTTTATCTATCTTGTCTCTACTTCACCTACATCACTACTACCTTAACCTTTTAAATCTGTTTGCAGATTTGCAGACCAGATAGAGGAAATATTTTGGAGGGAAAATATGCAAAAATGAAAGTTTAAAAAGACACAATCTTTAAGTATTTATCATTCTTACAGTTAGAAATAAGTTGATTCAAAGAAAGTAAAATGTGAAATCAAGAAAACTAATGAACAGAGTTGTTCAAATTAACCATCTTAACCAAGGAAGCCATCATGACAAGCTTCACTTTGAATTGTGAATGAAAATAATTTTCTGAGGCATAAAACTGGTTACATCATGACATTTCTAGGCTGGACTAACTAGGATATCAGGGTGGAAAATGGGAAAGGCTCATAGACAAATTAGGTGATAAATGTAGTTCTTAGAACAACTTTCCAAATGACCTTGGTCTAATTATTTGATCTTTTTGTGTGTAATTCTTCAGAAATGTATAAAAAAGTAGAAGTAGACAAACTTAATGGTGATTATCAGTGCTAAAGTAAATAATTTTAAAATTGCAACTCTGCCTAATACGTCAGATATCATCTTTCTTAATCTCACTGCCTACCACATAGAGCAACATTGGAAAATGGAAGAAGAAAAGGTGTAAAAGCAGAGATAAGTATGAAATAAGTATGAAAAGTATGAAAAGGGAGAGAAAAAAGGAAAAAAGAGAGACAGATAAAAACTTATTCAAAACAAAGAGCAAAATGAAAGAAGGAGAAGAAAATACCTTTTAAAAGACTTTTAAAGAGCAAGGGATTAATTTGAATTGACAAGTGTGAAAGGGATGTTAAGAATATATGAATTACTATATTGGTGCTACACCTCTTCCTAGATAGGATGAAATTGAAGCATAATGTTTAGGTGGATTTACATAAATGTTTCTCAAGTTTTTCAGATTAATAAATCTTGGACCGAGTCAATTTAATAAATTTAATACTCAGAATCAGATGTGAGAGCTAGGTCACAATAAAAAAAAAAAAACAGCTCATATTTTAAGACAGGCAAGAATTATTACTTGAATTTGAGGATTTTCCTTTCATAGCTCAAAAACACACCATGTGACCTACATGCAAGATCAAGAAATAGGATGGTATGGACACATCAGAAGTTCTACAGTCTCAGCATCCCTGGAATACAAAAACTTCAAGTTTGGAGCTGCCTAGAACCTTGGGTTTATTCCTTTGCAGGTTGACAAGGAGTCATTCAGCATTTAAGTATCTGGATTATTAGAATAAAGAGAGGTAATTAAATCACGAGTTTAAGATCTAGCCTTGAGACTAATGATGCTTGCTATGCCACAGTGCCCAAACTGAGTTGCATACAGTTTTAAGCATGTTGAGTTCAGCAGCTACTTGGGTTTTGGGGCCTACCGGAGAGCTTCATAAGTAGAACTAGCCATCCAAAAATGAAGTTCTTTGTTTTATATAGTCTACTTCAAAGTTAAAAAAATAAAAATAAAAATGAAGGTACCATTGCTCTGGAATCATGTACTTAAGTAAAAGTTCATATTCTATTGTCTCCTCACCTCAAGATTTTCATAATTTACGAAAACACTGCTAAACATCTTCATTTTCTTCAGTTTATTCTTCTATCTAAAGATATTATAGCCCAGTAACAATTGCATTTTTTTCAGTCAGTTCTTCTATCTAAAGACTTTTAGCCAGTAACAATTTACCTGAGATACCATTTATGTAAATGCCATAAATGCAAAACATCTATAGTGTGTAAAACATAGTATTAGACAGTAGGATGGGTTATAAATAATTTTCTATACACACTACAAACTGCAAACGCAGTTTAGAATAAGTTTATAAAGAGTATAAGAAAGCTGTTTACATTTTTCCTATATTTAAATACTCAAGAATGTAAAGACAAAATAAGTTTTTACTGTTTTACAAATTTAACTAGAACTTTGTTCTAATTATGCTACATTTTATTTAATGTCCTTTACTTTGCATTAGAAATACTAGACTAAACCTACACCAGATTATAAACTGAATATCCACCAGATGTCAGTATATGCATGCAAATGTTTTACTTTAAAAATCCATGCTAGCGAAAAGTCGAGTTAAATCTTTTATTAAAAGGTACTCATAAGAAATATAAAGCAAATACCTTTCCTTGAAAAAATATTTTTAATCATCTGCTCTCTATTTATTCATAGATTATTTAAAATAATCTCTGAAGTTTCTATTCTAGCCAAATATGGTAATATTTTATTTTGTCAATTTGAAATTTTTTCTGGACCTTTCTGAAAGTATTTACTTAAACATAGCTAGACATTTCTAGTCAAGAGGGCAAAGTAGGTAAACTGTGTGCTTACCTCCTTTTGGGGCCACATCGATTACAACTAAACCACAGAACCATCATTGAGAATCACCTAGAGCCTTGCTGAAACGATGACCTACAATGTAGGATATATAGAAAAAGCCATATTGAGAGTGCTAGGAGGCATCGAGATGCTGAACGGGCTGGTCCCACACACATGCGTGACCATTAAAAATTGGGACGGATAACTCAGTTATGGAGCTCCGGCACCCTCGCCACCCCCCACCCCGCCAGAGGAGTGAAGGGTCCCAGCCCCACACCAGGCTCCCCAGCATAGACTTCCAGTTCCAGAGAGAGAAGTCCCCATAAATTCTAGCTGTGAAAAACAGCAGAGATTGTCTCTGAGTGAGACAATCCCAGGCACTCCTCTTAAATAGACCATGAATGGACTTACCCACTGAATAAATCACTGGCTCTGAACTCCAGAGTTGGGGAAGCAGCTCAAAAGGCACCAGGGACATAATAGAGGAACTGATTTGTCTGAATTCAGGGAGAGGGTTGGAGGGACAGCTTTCTCTCAGAGGGAGAGGCTGTCAGAAGCCGTTGTTTCTTTGTTGAGGCCTCCTCCTCCCTACTTTCAGATGCAGGCAGCCTTCATATTTGAGTCTCCATCAAATTGGCTATCACCTTTTGTCTGGGCCCCCCTAGTGATTCCCTGAGGACCCACCTGACCCAACTTTTGGGCATACCCAAGCTGCTTCCAGTAACTTTTCCATACAAACAACCTGTCTTAGCTCATGCTGTAGACTTTCCTAAAATCTCTCAAAAGTTCACAAAACCCAAACAAGCAGCATCTGGCTTCAGCATGACCTGTATTTCTGACTGAGCAGCACTAAACTGGCACTAGCAGCAGCAGGCCTTGGTTTGCATCTTGGCCTCTCAAGGCACCTCCAAGCCCAGTGTGGGTGACAGCCATCTGCCAACTGCTTTGTGGCTCATACCAGGTGAACGTGGCAGGTCACAGGCGGTTGCTAAACTTGGCCTGCAGCAGGTCCCCTCCCAGGAGGCCACAAGGCTGGCTTGCCTGGTGGCTGGCTTCAGACCAAGTTGGATCATCACCCAGACACCTCCAAGAACAACACACCCAAAGGGCAGACTGGACAGGCACCAGAGACCTGCTAAAATGAACCCTGCTCTGAAGGGTCAGCCCTTGTTCCAGCTCCTCTACTGTAGTCACAGCCAGTCGTCACAACCAATCAGCCTGAGGGTCAGTCCCTCCCACTGGTGTGCAAACAGCAACCAAGGCTCAACTACAACAGGAGGGCACACACAACCCACACAAGGGACACACCTGGAACACCTGGCTGTGGTGACCAGGGAGACTGCTATATAATGCCACTCTACTAAGACTGGGAGACAGCAGCCCTACATAATATATAGAACAAACACAGGAAGGCAGCCAAAATGGGGAGACAAAGAAATATGTCCCAAATAAAAGAACAGGACAAAGCTTCAGAAAAAAAAACTAAACAAAATGGAGATGAGCAATCTACCAGATGCAGAGTTCCAAACACTGGTTATAAGGATGCTCAATGATCTCAGGGAGAACTTCAATAAAGAGGTAGGAAACTTAAAAATGGAGAAGAAAAGCTCCTGAATGGAAATAAGAAGAATCCATCAATTCACCCAAAAGTGTGATTTAGTATAAGATAAAAATAGTGTATCAAATTAGTGGAGGTATTTATTTGTATTTGAGGTTGGTTATATTTATAATATTTATAATTGAGGTTGGTTGCTTAGAGATATTATTTGTTGCTTGTCTGGATGGCTGCTTGTTTGGTTGCTTAATATGACAACAACAACAAAAGTAGTCCACATATTTTATAGAGAGAAGACACTAAGATTAAAAGGCAATTTTCTGATATAGTTTAGAAGAACAGCTAAGAGCTAAGTGTGATCAAACTTTGTCTCTGGGTTATAGATTCTTCCAATCAAACATAAGCTTATTAGGTCCAAATAAAATAAACTCTCTAGTCCCTTTTTTTATGTCTTCTCAAATTTTCTCTTAGTAGTTTTTATAAATTTCTCAGTAAAATTAAGCACATAAAGGTTGTCTTTTTGTTTGTTTGTGTTTTGTTTGTTTTCTGAAAAACATAGCACATAGAGTAAATTGCATATCACAGAAGGTTTTTAAGCTGTCATTATTCATGAAAGTCAACTTATTTGGATTAAAAATGTTTTGTTACAGCACAAACTTTTCCCTTTAAAACTCTAGGTCTATTATACTAATGAATTCACGATGACATTTATGCTACAAAACAGAAGTGTCATAAACAGTATGTGTTGGTGGTTTTGTAGATAACCTACATTTTGTTAGGCTACCTTGGTGATGGATTGTTTTACTGAAGAGTTAGGCCTTTAAATTGAATCAAGCTTACGTTTAATTTAAGTCTATGTTTGTTTTTTAGTTTTTTTACATATATATATATATATATATATATATATATATGATGTGTGTGTATGTGTGTGTACACACACACATATACAGAAGGTGCCCAAAAAATGTATACACATTTTAAGAAAGGAAAAACTGTTTTAAAATTGTAATGTTCAATATATACTAATAACAAAAGATGAATACAAGTCACATTTGATTTCTGCAATTACAAGAGGTGCTCAAAGTGGTTACCATCAGCGTCTAGACACTTCTGATTACGGCGAACTACTGCTTGAGCAACATTGACCAAAGTGTCCACTTGTGTACTTTTTTTGGGCCTCCCCCACCTCATATACAAGTATGTAAAATTATTACCTTCATAGTCTAACATACTGGGCCTTAGCAAGGAAACCTTGAGATACTGGCTAAAGGAGTGATATTTTGAGACCAAAATACTCCATGGTGAGAACTAGCCTTTACTGCAGCTGTCGCAGCAGGTGTGTGCAGGCAGGTGAATGTTTGTAACAGGTGCAAATTTGAGCAATGCAAGCTGTACAGAGTGGGTGAACAGATTGTGCAGACCTGTGTCCAACCAACCTCAGCACTTGGTCACTGCTGGTTCTGCAGAGTTGGGGGTTAGAGAGACAAGGCAGCATTTTGATAATTAGAAGTTTTTAAGGGAAGATGAGGTTCCTCCAAAGCGACTGAGTTTCACTGTATGGGAATTTCAGGCAATGGTAGGTTGAACAATTTTACTTATTTCATTTTCTTTCTCAGATCGGACTGCAGTCGTAGGTAAAACCACTAAGGTGCAAAAGTTTGTACTGACTATAAAATAGTCTTACATCATGTTTTGATCTTTAAATGATTAGTGCCAGACATGGTGTCATGTGGGGAGTCATGCAGGGTCTCTGGTCCCGCTCCCCGCACCAGAATACAGGATACGGTGAGGCCAAAAAGGAACACCCACGGAGCCATAGGTAGGGGAGTCATACCACCATATTCTCGCTGGAGGCTGGGTTGGAGACACAGGAAACAGGAGCCACACGATTCGCAACCCTCACTCCACCGCTTGCTAGCTCAACCACCATCTCCTTGCTAGCCCCCATTTTTCTGTTAGCGTAGCCACAACAGTTATATGAGTGGCCAACGGCTCACTGGTTACAGCTGACGGCCAACTAGACACAGCTGATGACCAATCAATCACAGATGATGGCCATTTACTACCTGAGCCAGCACTTTTCTATATGGGTCCGAGAGCCTGGAAACTGCACGCCTGGCTCTATCCCCACACATGGGTAAGCAACATTTGACCCCCTCCTTCAAAGTCTATCTCTTTTAATTTTATTTTTAATGTTTTTCTATGGAACAGTTCATATGTAATACATGGGCCACAAAAAAGCACATATATTATACATGTAAGTGATGACACATGATGATAAAATGAACACCTTTAAATTCACTACAAATTTAAGAACAAAACAGTGCAAATAAAATATATTACATGTGTACTGCCTTACTCTTATCTCTCTAACTGAATTTTATGTGTCATCTCCTTGTCTTCATTCAGTATTTCATAGTACATGTGGCTATGTACTTAATATATGCATACCTAATTAATACATAAAGCATTTTTCTTGTTTTAGACCCTTATGAAATAGCATGGTACTGAAGTTACCATTTTCTAACTTGGTTTTTACCTAATTTTGTTTCCAAAATTAATCCATGTGCTACTTATAAATCTGATTCATTTATTTTCAATCTTTATAGTGTTCAATTTTATGATTATATCACAATTTATTTTTGTATTGTTCTGTTAATAAACATCATTTCCAAATGTTTTGCTATTATGAATAATTTTGTTCATGATTTTTCTTCATGTCCACATGCAAGACTTTATGTAGGTTTTATACATAGGAATGGAATTATTGATTTGAAGAGCATGTTGAAATGTACAATATAATGCCAAACTGTTTTTCAAAATTTTTGTATCAAATTATCCTCCAGGAGCACATGAGTTTCTCTCTCATAAGATGTAAAATCTAGCATAGCTGCTGTCTTAATTTAAATTTTTTCTATTACTAAGTTGGCAAAAGTTTCAGAAATAGCCAAAGTGAGGCAACTGAATCACTGAAGTAGTCATTGGTAAAATTTATCGTGCACACACCAAAAAGACATTTACAAATTGGGAGCACTCAAACCAAAACATGGAAAGAGGCTCAGGGGTCTATTGTTACCAAACAGCTTATATAATGAGAAAGCAGTGTCTTCATTGTGTTGGGTAATAAGCTAAATTAATGACTAAACTGATTTTGAATGCTCAGGGAAACTTCAAGGCTGATCGCTGTTTGCTTTTGATTATAACAAAGGAAAGCGAGGATATATATATATATATATATATATATATATATATATATATATATATATATATATATATATATATATTTTATAATTTAAATCCAAGACTTGGTTTCCTTGTGTGAAAGGTTTATACTTGTTTTTGTGTTCCTTTTTGTTTTTTTGTTTTTTTATTTTGCTTATTTTTATATTGGGGCTTATTCCATTTTGTTTGTTTTTTTAGCTAACGTGGATGTCATTATAGATTACTTTTTAAAAACAAACTCATAAAATAAACATAAAGTGCTAAGGTATATTTTCACTTAATTTTGTTTTCTTTTGCTATACAAAATGTTTTCATTTTAATGCAAATTTTCAATCTTTTCCAATGTTATATTTTCTTTTACTTACTTTCCTTTTTTTTTTTTTTTTCCATTTTGAATGAAATCTTACCACTTGTGACAACATGGGTAGCCCTAGAGGGTATTATGCTAAGTGAAGTAAGCCAGACAGAGAAAAACAAATACCATATGATTTCACATGTATGTGAAATCTAAAAGAACTAAAAAAATAGAAACAGACTCATAGATACAGAGAACAAACTGATGTTCCCCAAATGGGCCAGTGGAGTGGAGGGGGGGGGGGGTTGAAGGGATTAAGAAGTGTATAATATTAGCAGTTACAAAATAGTCATGGGGATTTAATGTACAGCATAGGTAATGCAATCAATAATGTAATAATTGTGTATGGCAGGTGGGTACTAGACTTATTGGGGTGATCACTTTGTAAGTTATATGCTAACCACTGTTCTCTACACCTGAAAACAACATAATATTGAATGCCAATTTTAATTGAAAAAAAGAAAAAAGACCGACCAGAGGACTGATGCTCTCTCTATCTCTACCTCTACCTCTACATGTGCACATGCAAAGAAAAGATCATGTGTAGACAAAGCAAGAAAGAAATCATTTGCAAGCCTGGAAGAGATTCCTCAGCAGAAACCAACACTACCAGACCTTAATATGGGACTCCTAGCCTCCAAATCTGTGAGGAAATAATTTTTTGTTGTTCAAGTCACCAATTTATTGTATTTTGCTATTAGTCCTAAAAGACTAATGCACATATATTTATTCCTTTATGTTACTCATTTATACATTATTTGTCTTGTCTTTGATCAGAACTGACAGTACATAATAAATAGAAGCTCACAATTGGCCATCATTTTCTTGTTTAGAGTTGCTCTCAGAAGGTCCTCACCACTCTACAGGACAGAACGTGGAGAATATAAGTACGTAGTCTACTAGTGTAGGGACAGACATCTCTATATTTCCATCAAATCAAACTTGTGTATTGTATTTAATCTTTACATTTTGATTTTTTTTTATTTGTTCTATCATATTAAAGAGAGAGATACTAGAATATTTTAATGTCATGGTAAATTCATCATATTCTGCTATTTTATCCATTATTTGCTTTAGGTTTTTAGAGGTTATTTTATTAGAAGTATACAGTTCCTTTTTTTTTTTCATTTTTCAAATTTTATTCGTATTGTTTTCTTTTTTTCTTTTTTTTTCTTTTTTTTGTATTGTCCTGGTAAGTATGGTAAGTACAAGTACAATTTAAAACTAAGAGGCTTAATTCTCCATGTTGGAAATCCTCTTTCTCAGAGGGTTTACTTTAGAAACTTTTAATTTTGAGGATTTTCTCCTCTCTTTCAAATGTTCATAAATATCTTTGAAGACCCAATAGACCTTTCGTCTTGTGTATCACCCATGAATGTGTAGGATCCAATAGATTCTAATAGATCTGGGAGCCATTTCTATGAAATGTAAACAAAGGAAAATAAAACCCCTTATCTCACTTTCCAAGAAAGGGTTGGAGCCTAAGTTCCATGAGTACCATGCCCCATATTGCAAAACTACTCCCTGTCATAAAAATATGTCAAAAGTTGTTTTCCTCTTTGAATAAAGACAGTGAGCTAACACAGATGATTAACCAATTACCAGATAAAGGTAGGATAAACTTTGTGTGACAAATGGTGCCGACAAGTCCTCTTACTTGGGGACGAGTTCATCTTGAGAACATGTACGCAACGGGTTGTCTCTATTTGGTTATATGAAAGGGAGAAATTTCTTTCTGTCTGTGTAATCTTGTTAGTGGATTTCCTGTGATAGAACATTAGACTTTAATGTTTATTCAACAATAAAAGTACTTTCTTTATTACCTTTGTGGAAAGGTTAGGATAATATTTTGCCTTTACGTATATTTTCCTAACAGTTTAAGCCTGTAGTATTATATAGTAACTCATTTCAGATCCCAATAATGCAGTCAAATATTATTCTGGATGTTTCTGTGAGGGCATTTTTGAATGAGATTAATATCAAATCAGTGGGATGGCCATTTTAAGACTCAGTATAGTGACAGTAGGTGGTAATACCTTGTAAGATTCTCTGAGAGGTGGCATATGTTCTGAATCGGTGTCCAATATATGGTGCTGTTTTTCAGATAGCCAGGATTCACAGGTACAGGAATGAAAGGGTGAAAATGTGAGTTGTATCACTTACCCCCAATGACCATTAGCAAAGTGTTTGCTTCCTGTCCTTTTGATCTTATACTCTACTGGTCTAGAGGTCTTATTTCCAGAGAGGGGGATGCTTCCATGATGAGAACAATTATTCCATTGAATTAAGTTAATATTGCCATGTAATAACTTTGGACCCTTCATGACTCTGAATCAACAAGCAAAAATGGAGTTACAGTGTTCCCTGGGGTGATGATTCTGATTATCAAGGGCAAATTGGACTATGCCTCCACAATACAGGTAAGAAAGAGTATATCTGGAGTATAGGAGATCCCTTAAGATAGCTCTTAGAATTACCATGCCCTGTGATTATGGTCAATGGAAAACTACAGTAATCCAATCCAGGAAAGTCTACTAATAGCCCAGGCCCTTAAGGAATGAAAGTTTGGATCACTTCACCAGGTAAAGAACCCCAGCTAACTATAGTGCTTGCTGAGGGTAAAGGTAGTTATAAATATCAGCTATGATCATGCGACCAGTTATGAAAACAAGGATTGTGAGTATCATGAGTATTTCTTCCTTATTTTGTTATGAATATATTTATGTGACTGATTTATATATATCTATATATATATCTATATATCTATATCTATATCTATATCTATATCTATATCTATATATATATATATATATATCTGTGTGTGTCTGTGTGTGTGTCTGTGTGTGTGAGTATAATATATATATATATATATTATATATATATACATATATATCATATATTCTTGCATATATATGTATATATGTATATATATATATATATAACTATCTTTGTTTTCTTCCTTCTCTTATCCCCCATCATGTAATATAAGATGTATTGATTTTATATCATAGTATTTAAGTATCGTTAACTTTACAGCATAGTTTTTAACTAATGGAACATGAAAAAGAGTAAACATTAGTCAAGGACTTTTCATTGTCTTTTGGGCAAAGAGTGCATTTTCTGTTATATTTAGGATAGTTGTATCAGGTTAGGTGAAAGTGTGAGTTTGTTATTGTCTTTATTTGGAGAGTAAATATAGTTTAAGGATATACATTTTAGTGCAAAGTTGACAGGGTGTCCTGGTCAATGGAGTGCAAATATGCATCCATTCATTACTCTGGATGTTTCTGTGAAGATGTTTTTGAATATAATTAACATTTATGTTGATAGACTTTGACTGAAGCAGATTGGTCTCCCTATTATGAATAGAACTCATGTACTCAGTGGAAGAACTGAGTAGAACAAAAGACTGGCCTTGCCCAAGCAAGAGAGAATTCTGCAAGCAGGCAGCCTTAGGACTTAAACTTGAACATTTGCTTTTCCCTTTGTTTTTGGCTTGACTGCTTTTGGATTTGAACTATAGTGTTGGCTCTGCCCTGATCTCTAGCCCATCCTGTGGATTTCTCTGTTTCTTTGGAGAACACTAATACACATATATCCATTTTGGCAGAATCCAATCCAGTTTGCTTCTAGTGAATGAATCATAAATCTCAAACTCCAGCACATACTACTTTATTACTGCCACTTTTCGTTTCTTTTCCTCCACAAACAAATCTTATCAATGACTGAAGAACATTTATAAATCAGCAGCTCTTATGGTTGAGTGAAAAGGCTGAGTTTAGGAAGACAGGGAGACAGAAAGAGAGAGAGAGACAGAGAGACAGAGAGGTATTATGAAAAGTAGGCACACAAACATATCAGAATGTAACACTAATAGCTTAGAGCCTGGATCACAGTACAAATTCAATACATGTAGCTTCTTTTATCATAGCCATTATAAACTGCAATTGTTGTTGAATTCAGAGTCATACCAAAAGGAGAAAATTAGACACCCTGTGGCTATGTTGATTAAAAAATGATCAACCATGAGAGAGCTGAACTAAAGCTGCACCTTTCTTTCCTGCTTTATAATTCATCACAGTGAAGGTAAAAAACAAAACAAAACAAAACAAACAAAAAAAAAAAACACCAAAAACCCTTTGATTATAACTCTACTGATTATCATTCTATATACAGAAATAGACTAAAACTGAAATCCTTTTTACTTTTAAAACAAACAAACAAAAATGATGCTATAAGCATGCATGTCAATTTGCAAATCAAAATATTAATGCTATAATTTGCTTTAAAATTTATTGTATTTCACATGTTTTCTATCCTGAGGGACTCAAACAAATAACTAAGCACCACTCATAATGTATTACATTTTCTTATAATTCTTATAATTACTCACAAAATTTTTCTTTAAGCCCTTTGTCTGAAGTAAGCCTTGGTCTGTAAGCTTTGGTCTGTAAGCCTTGGTCTAAAGTAAATTGAAGTATGTAAACAATGAGAACTCCAATAGACTGCATAAAACTCAAAGTCAAGGAAGGAACTCTAGATAACGAATAGTTCTCTTCACCAAGCTTGAATTTGGCACAAAAATAACATGAGACATACAGAAAATAATCTAAATTTTAGATGCCAATCCTACATTATTAGAAATTACATTGAATGTAAATGAATTAAAACACCGAATCAAATGTCAGAGACTTATAGAACAGATTTAAAAAACAAACCATTATCCAAACTATATTGAAGACACAAATTTGTTGAAACTTTACATTGAAAACACAAATAGGTTGAAAACAAAAGGATGAACAAATATATATACCATGCAAAAAAGTAAATCAAAGAAAGTAAAGTAACTATACTACTATCCAATAAAATGGGTTTAAAGACTATATATATATAGTCTTTAGTCTATATATTTATATATATATATATATATATATATATATATATATATATATATATATATATCACTAGAGATCTAAAGAAGTCTTTAATGATAGGATGGTCAGTATGTCAGAAAGATATAAACACAGATGTACCTAAAAATAGATCTCCAGAATACATGAAGCAAAAACTGACAGAATTAAAGGGGGATATAGGCAATATAAAAATGATAGCTGAGAATTCAATAACTCACTTTCAATAGTGGATAGGAGAACTAGACAGAAGTCAATATGGGAATAGAAGTTTTGAACAATACTATAAATCAACTAGACCTAACATATCTATAGAATACTCCATCAAACAGTGGCAAAATAAAAATTCTTCTGAACAGCACATGCAAAATTCATCAAAACAAATCACATACTAGGCTAAAAAGCAAGCCTCAAAAATCTTAGGATTTAAATCATACAAAACATGTTCTCTTACTATAATGGAATTCAATGAGAAATAAATTGAATAAAATTTGGGAAATCCACTAATCTGGGAATATTAAACAATACACCCTTAAAATAACTAATGAGTCAATGACACAAGGGAAATAGAAAATGCTTTGAGATGAATAAAAACTGGAAAAAAAATTAGCCAAATGTATGGTATACAATTAAAGCAGTGCTCAGATGGCAATTTATACCTATAAATGCATATGTTAAAAGAAACAAAACATGTCACATCAATAACTTAGCCTTCTACCTTAAGAAACCAGAAAAGCTCAAACTAAACCAAAAGCAAGCAGAGGAAAAGAAATAATAAAATTATGCTGAAATGAATGAATTATGGAATAGAAAAACAATGGATAAAATCAACAAAACCAAAGGCTATTTCTTTGAAAAGATCAACAAACTTGAAAAAAAAATTCAGTAACCTGACCAAAAAAAATCACCAGAAGATACAAATTAGTAAAATTTGGTATGAGAGAAGAGTTATCACTGTAAACTCTGTGTATGTGTGTGTGTGAATAAAAGATTATATTGTAAGAGAATAATATGAACAACTTTATGTGAACAAACTAGAAACTTAGATGAAATTGAAAATTTCTAGAAAAAACAAACTACTGTAATGGATAAAAATAAATAGATAATATAAAAAATCTATAGCAAGCAGAACAATTGAATTAGTAATTTTGTAACTGTACATGAAATTCATTTCTTTAGCATGCATATTGCTTTAATCCAAGCTAGCTTTGTTTATCCTGATAAAACTATGATTCACTTGCATTCCTTCCCCAGATCCTACCTATTCATATACTGTATTTCCACTCCTTTTAGTCATTGAACACTTAGGAAATTAGGTTTTGGTAAACAGCAAATTCATCTAAACATAAAGCTTGTCTATAAACCATGACCAAGACATAATAACCAAACCTCAAACTAGAGTAAAGTTTTAGTCAAACAAAAGTAACATCTTGGCCTAATTTATGTTTCAGCTCCAAACTCTTGAAGGCAGAACGGCTCCACGGACAGCATCCCCTGGGAACCCAACCAAATATCGCTATGACTGACTGACACCAGGACCTGAAGCCATGATCAATTGCTCTGTGACTTAGCCCCGACTAATCAGTAGAGCCGATGACCCCAACTCCCATAGCAACCATGATTAATGATTTTTCCCCTATATAACCTAGCCACTAGAGGCCATTGGTAAACCATGTTTTTGAGATCACAAGCTCACCTGTGTCTCTGGGCTTGGCACCAGCTCCTTAAATAAACCTTTACTTTCTTGGATGCAAACTCTTGCTTGTGTTTTCTTTTGGCTTTGATGAGCGCAGGAAAGTGGACCCCTTTGAGTTAATGGTAACAATTTTAAACTTTTCAACCAAAAAAATCCCAAGCCTAGGTAGCTTCAATCATGACATCTACTATCATTTAAATAGAATTACAACAGATACTTTATAAACTATTCCAAAAATAAAAGGAATAACTTCCCAATTAATTCTGTGAGTCCAGTATTAACTTGATGCTAAAACCAGACGCACATGAAAACTATAGACCAATATCCCTTGAAAATACAGAAACAAAAATCCTCAACAAAATACTAGCAAAGCAAATGCAATACCATATAAATAGGATTATACAGCATAATCAAATGGGATTTATCCCTGGAAGGCAAATTGGCAAAACATACCAAAATCAATTAATTAAATAATATACCATATTAAAAGACCAAAGATCAAAAACTGCAGGGAAGGCTAGGTGGGAATGTAAAATGGTGGACCCATTATGGAAAACAATATAGAGCTTCCTCAAACATCTAATATTAGAATTACAGCTATTCCATTTTTGGGTACTTATCCAAAGAATACAAAAACACCAATTCAAAAAGATATATGCATCTCTACGTTCATTACAGCATTATATACAATATATAATATGTGAAACAACCTAACTGTTCATGCATAGATGAACGGATTAAGAATGTGGGATATACCTGTATAATGAAATACTACTAAGCTATAAAAAAGAAGGGAATTTTGCCATTTGAAACAACATGGAAGTACATTGAGGGAATTATGTTAAGTGAAATAAAAAAGATAAAGACAAATACCATACAATTTCACTAATATGTAGA
Organism: Rhinolophus hipposideros; assembly: GCF_964194185.1. Taxonomy (NCBI): domain Eukaryota; kingdom Metazoa; phylum Chordata; class Mammalia; order Chiroptera; family Rhinolophidae; genus Rhinolophus; species Rhinolophus hipposideros. The sequence continues at coordinate 85,676,307 of NC_138050.1, read as the reverse complement.
ATCAAACAAAAAATGAACAAACAAAAAACAAAACCAAACAAACTCATAGATACAGCGGACAGATTGGTGATTACCAGAGGGGAAGAGGGTGGGAGAAATGGGTGAAAGGACTCAACTGTATGGCAATGAATAGTAACTCAATATATGGTGCTGATCACTTTGTAGTTTATACAACTAAGAATTTATAATGTACATCAGAAACTTTATAATATTATATACCAATTTTACCCCAATAAAAATAAGAATATTAGATGAAAACTTTAAAATGAAAAAAAAACATTGTCCTATCACACACAATAAATAAATAAACTCTGTGATCGTCTGAATAAAGATTTCATCTCAGATAGAATTTGACAAAATCTAATGGCTTTTCATGATAGAAACACTCAACAATTTAGGAATATAAGGGAACTTCCTTAACTTGATAAAGAGAATCTGAAAAACCCACAACAAACATATATAATGGATAAAGACTGAATTAGTTCCCTTTAAGATCAGAACAAGATAAGGAAAAACTGTCAACTCTTGTCACTTCTAATCAACAAGCCCTTGAGGTTGTAACCTGGGATATTAGGCAAGAAAGATAAATAAAAGTCATTTATATTAAAAAGGAAAAAGTAAAACTATTGATGTGATCGATATATGATGTGATCTTACATATAGAAATCCTAAGAAATCCACCAAAGTTGAAGGATACAAAATGCATACACACACAAATTAATTGTATTTCTATATACCTTCAATATTTCTGTATACCTTCAGTGACTCATAGAAAAATGAAATTTGAAAAACTCTATTTTAATAACATCAAAAGATATAAAGTAGTTGGAATAAAATTTGTAAAAGGAGTGCCAGGTTTTATAGTTAAAACAATAAAATACTGCTGAAAGAAATTAAATCTAGTATGATCATGGAAACCAAGGAAACAGAGTCTCCTTTTTTTGAGTTCTAAACCATGCCCAACATTATTAGAAAAACAAAGTAAATTTAAACTTGAGCATAAACTAATTTGGTGATTTAATAAGAAATATACTTGGGAAAATAGTAAAACTTTTATTTTTAACTTTTTAAATATTTTAACATTTTATAGACATATGTGATGGAAAACATCAATATTTTGAAAATGTCAGCTAGATCTATTAGTATCATTTAGAAACTCCCAGATTATTCTAAAAGAATATTTTAACAACATTTTTGCATTTAGCGCTTATTATCTGTCATGGTGAGTTCTAGGCACCCAAACTGCTAATTGACAATAACTTACAACAGTAAACAAAGCTTACTTGTCAGTTCTGGCTCTCAGTCCACTCATTGACATGTTTGCAATTCTTGATAAGCAAGTCATGTTCTCTGACATTTTTCCTTGAAGCACTGATAGTCATCACTAGATAGACTCCTGCTCATTATAGACAGACACTCAATTTTTAAAAGGTCTGGGTGTGGGTAGAATTATAAAGCAGGAGTAAAAGTACTTTCACATTCTTGAATTGAAAACACACGAGAAACTCCAAACTCACCCTGGAAGATCAATTTCCTGATAAAGATGGGCTTCTCATCCACTTGACCTTGACCATCAATTCCTAAATGTCTCATCGGGGATCTTTTGCTCTGTGTCAACACCACTCCAGCAGTAGTGAACAGAGAATCAAGCATGGATTGAAAAAAAAAAAAGAAAAACACCGTCCCTTTCTTCCCCCTGAAAGAGTTGGAAAAAAGAGCAATTTTTAGAAAGCTTTACTAAATAATAATAATAATACCCATTACCAAGTGATGATGTACAGCGGGTTTTTAATTTACAGCTTGTGCACCACAGCTAACATATGTTTATCTCACTTAAGAGATCAAGTTAAAAAAATGAAATTAAAATACCCTAGCCTGCAGCCTTCACTTCTTACCTCCCATCCTCTTTTATATCCATCACTCATGTAGATCTTAGACATTGAAAGTCTACCAAGAGAAGAAGCCTGCGTTGCAATCTATCTAGGACATACTCATTCAATTCTAGCTCCTAGTAACAAAATGTATCGCCTTTTCAGTAGGATTATATGATTTCAACATTCTGGAAAATGCTCTCTAAAAGAACCCCCCACACACAAAAAAAAAGTGAAAAAAAAAGACAGAAAAAGAAAACCCAATCATTTTCCTTTACAGAATAAAATTATATCACAGATTAATGAAATATATTTTAATAAAACAGAAATGAAACATATCCAATAATTTTGTCATTCAGAGATAGAGAGGTAAGACAACAGCTTAGAAAGTCTTGGGACTTCCACCATTTTGTGGACACTCAGTCATTCATTAATTTTTAATAAAACACTATATTTTTATAACACAGTAAAACACAATATTTTTAATAAAATAAATATTTATTCATTTAATAAATAATAAATCTTACTATATAAGCCCAAATGTGCTCAACATTTATGCCTTTTGCTTTAGGGAAATAAAAAATGGGCAAATCATTAACAAACTGTACATTTTAGGAGTTCCCAAACTATCTAATAGGCAAAAATATAAATAAGCAAACAAACTCAATCTAATATGTTAAATGGATTTTTAAGGTGACCACACCACACAGTAATAACAGTAGACAGAGTGATACTTCCCTCAGGATGGTAGAGGGGATCAGTGGGCTACATTTAAGATTGAAATTGGATTTGAGTCTTAAAAATTTAGTAATAATGCACTGTGTTACGATAAACAGGACGAGTATTGCAAGCAGAAGAGGAACCATCACATGCTCTTCTTTTCAGAGTAAATAGATTATCAGAACTAGTGGAAAGGGTGATAGTACCATTTTTAATCACCCTAATCTGAAGCAAAATCTGATTTTTAGTCAAGAATTAATTTCCATGAAAATAATTTTCTGTTTTTTACATGTGTATCAATATGTTTTTGTTTGCTTGTTGTTGTTTTTTTTTTTCCCCAAACAGGTCAATTTTGTCATGCTAATGAATAAAGTGGATCAAAGGAAGACAACAATTCATAAATTCATGCAAGAGGTGACAATTTCTTCCTGCAGATAAATATTGCACTAGTGCTGCCTAATAAGTTTCTCCAAGTGTGAACATCTAAAATGTATGGTGAAGTACTGTCGATGAGGATCTCTCAGTTTTTATTTGTTTTGAACCTTTTTGTATCCCCAGTGTTTAGGAATGCACACTTGCCCCACAGTAGTTGCCCAATAAATGTGTTGAACGAAAAAATGAATGAACAAGAGAAATGAATTTCTAGTCCTATTCCTGGTAATTCACCTGGTAATAAGGCTGTTATATGTTAATTTTAATTGTATTTTAAATATATTTTTAGAAACAAATTTGCCAGCAATTATAGAATTGAAAACTTAGTTTTATTAATGTCCCACCTGATACAAAGTAATGAAATCGGGTAAACAGGGATTCCGCTGATAAGGAGAAAGCTACACAACACTTCTAGAGGATCTCCAGTTACAAGTGAGGAATGCAACACATGCAAAAAACAGCTTAATAGCTATTTGTGAAAAATCAGTAAGTTCAAAATTAATATATGGAAGCCAAATAGGTAAATGTAAAGGATATAAATATAAAGACAATATTAAACTAGTATTGAGGTACAACAAATTTTTTTCCAAATATATAATAGTAATATCTCCATTGAAAATTCAAATGAAATCTAAGGGAGACTTGGTGACTCTATGATGCTATAGAAAACATATTTCACTTATTTGAAATGTTCCCTTTTTCTCCTAACCTAGAATGATTTGTGATGCAAAAGATAATATTGTAGAGGAGTATACATATTTTTTTTTTTTTTTTACTTTCTATTTCTTAGATCTCCATTTTTTACTGATCAATTAATTTTCAAATACAAGAACTGGCAAATTCCATTAACATTATGAATCATCATATATCCTCTTACTCAACTGGTCTCACAGTTCCACATCCACCCATTTATATTCTGCTTGGTGGTACTAGAAACTCACACTACACTTTTTTTTTTTTGTCTTTTTAACCAACTGATCCCATGGTAGGTTTCACCAATAGGGGGTGCTAGTGAAAAACTTGAAAAGGGAAGTAAGTAGTTGCAGGGATTTGTTCTTTCCTATCAGCATCACCACTTGACAACTGAATTGTTCTTCCAGTTTTTGTTGTTTTCTACTTTCGTAGAATCAGTTGTATTTTGTCTCCTCAAAGATAACAGTTCCAGCCAGACTTTTCAAACATCTGAGTCTCAGCTTCAAAGTGAGTATTTTCACTCCTGAGGCACCCGCTCTAACAAAACACCAGCTCCATTAAGAGGTTAGAGATTCCCTTTGTAAGCTTCTAGGTTTTAATAAATAACCCCAACATCTTCCCTTTGTTTGCAGCCCTCATGGTGATGGCTCCTTCCTGCACTATAAGTTCTAGCCAAGTACATTGATCTCCATTTTCATCATTCATTAAATGTTCTTGTTGGCCATTTTTCTTAAAATTTCTGTTCTTCAACTGCCTCACTTGAAAATCAGGATATTCATTGTGCCTCTGTTGCATGGCTGTTGTAAATAATTTATTATTCAGTGTATTACCAAGCTTGGCTTAGAACAAGTATTTAATAAAATTTATCATCATCATCATCATCATCATCATCATCATCGTCGTCATCATCATCATCAGTAGTATGCCACTTTAAAATTCATGGGTTTTTTTGAAAACGTTGAAAGATCTCCTCCAGTAGGGCCCCTCCACATTTGATTAACATGTAAATTAACTATACTCATGCTAAATAATACAATCCAGTCCCTTTTTCTCCTAGACAGATCTAGTCCGCCTTTCCTTGATTCAGGTTTTATTAAAAAAAAACACAAAACAAAACAAAAAAAAACACTTAGTTCCATTTATTCCACACCAACTACATGGCACGCATGGTGAAATACTAATGCTGAAATAAAAATAAAGGTGCTCCCCTCAAATATTTTTTTATCCTGGTGGAGGAGAGAAAGACAAAATATCTCTGATTTCTATGTAACACAGTCTACATAAGATGGAAAATGTTCAGAATACTGTAGCATGCAGAAAAACACTTAAATTACTCAGTTAGTCTTAGAAAGCATCAAGAGCAGAAATGAGTTGAGACTTGAAGAAAGAGAACTAAAAGTGTGAGAAAAAAATGTGGAGCAGGCATTTCTGTCCAAAGAAACTGTATAAATAATAGAACTGTGAAGTGATGCATTGCATAAAGCACCTTGTAAAAAGTTTGTGGTGTAAAATAGCAAGAAATGAAGCAAGATCTACATAAAAAAGGGACCAATTCATGGAAGGGGTTATGTATCATGCCTAAGAATTTAGACTTAATCTTTTAGATGACAGGGAGCACTTGAAGAATTTAAGCAGAGTAGTGAGTGACATGGGCAAATTTTTATTTTCAAATAGATTTCTGTACTTAAGAGCTTTGCATGAGTAAGGTAGCTCAGTCCCTTATTAACTGAGGGATATTTAGAAGTTTGCTTAAATTCCGTGAATGTCAGATTCCTCATTGCTAAGAGTCTTAAATGAGATATGTAACATATCAAAATGTACATAAAATCAACAATTACACATAATTGCAAGATATAGTCAGAATTCAGAAATGTTAAAATGGCAGCTGCACATTCTACAAATACAGAGAGGTGCTATGATAAGAGTCTCAGATTATCTAGAGGGTGTTCTCAGATTGAAACTTGATTGCATGATGATAAAGCTACTATAAAATGGTCAATTGCTACAATCATGGAAACATGGCCCCAGGCATACCAAGCTTAGAGGAAAGAGACAGAAATGTAAAATGATAACAAGGATAATCCTGTGATCACAGTTTGAGATACAAATAAAATCCAGATAAGAGTCTTATAATAGCTTCTAAGCAAATATTTAAAAATTAAATATTTTGTTACATATTATTAAATTAAATCATATTTATACTTGATCTGAAAATCCAGGAAGATCTCTGATTCAAATTTAATTGTTCTAATGTAGAGGACCTGCTTTAAAAAATATGCAAGCCTTTTGCATGTGTTACTTTTCTCCTTGAGGAAATTGTATGTCACCTGTAGTGAAAAATTACACACACACACACATATATATATATATATATATATATATATATATATATATATATATATATATATATATATATATATATAATACACCAGTGAAACTAAATTAAAATTTAAAACCTAAATAGTAATAGGAAATGTAATATAATATCAATATTATGTTGGTATTCAATATGAGTCATTTAAACTTTGCTTAAATTATTATGAATTCTTAATTATAGACAATCCCATAATAACTCCTTATAGACTAACAGCACAGGTTCTTGGTTCATCATAACTACTCAGTAATTGTTTATTGAAATGAGTTGACCCTGTGGCAGAGATTGGCTTATCCTTCACCAAAACTACTTTCTCTCCTTCCTGGGTTCTTAGAGTCCCTCACTGAATCTCTAGCTGCAATAATGTAATCTGAGTTCTGGCTATGGAATACAATTACTAAAAATATGCATCACTTTCAGATCTGACCCACTAAAAACTTCCCACACTGTCATTCTTTCGCTTTCCATGATGATTCTAAAGGCGTGTGTTGGTGATGTTGGAGCAAAACAAGAGAAGGACCCTGGGTTCTTGAATCTACATTTGGAGGAGAATTGACTTCTAAATCAGGAACACCTGCTTTGGACCGTTACATGAATGACAAATATTGTTTTCATCATTATTAAGTCATAAATATTTTAGCTATGTTGCAGCCACTATTATTACCCTATCTAAACCAGATCCTATTAAAAAAATTAAAAAATCCTGTTCCTCTTTAACAGAAGGAATCAATGATGCCATCCTTTAGAGCCAAAAAACATTCACTATCAGCCCTCAGAAACACATCACTCTGTGAGTGATGGGGAGAGGTCTCCCCTTTTACTCACTTTTACAAAATCCCTTTTCTAAATACCCCACACAAGGGTTCTTTGGTGTGTATTAGTTTCCTATGGCTGCTGTAACAAGCTATCACAATCTGGGTTACTTAAAACACTAATTCTTTCTCTCACAGTTCTGGAGGCTAGAAGTCCAGATCAAGGTGTCATGTCCCTCCTATGGCTCAAAAGAAGAATCCTTCCTTGCCTCTTCTAGCTGCTGGTGGTTGCTGGCAATCCTGGATTTTCTTGAGGCATGTCTGTGTTTCTGTGTCCAAATTTCCCTCTTCTAATAAGGACAACAGTCATATTGGATGTAGAGCCCACCCTAATTCACTATGACCTCATCTAACTTGATTAGACACTGAGATCCTAATGAACAGAACTTTGAGGCAACACTATCAATCCAGTATAGTGTGGGAGGTAATAAGAAAAGGGTTAGAGGGAGCGGCCTTTTGTAGGATAAGTATGCCCGTAACATTCAGAATAAATTTCCATACATGAATAATATAAAAGGCGCCTATTTGCTATAATTTAGAAATGTAAATGAAGTCTGCACACTGAGATGGGGAAGACATTAAGAGTGACCAGTACTACGGCTGACAGTGACCTTCTCATATTTTGAGAAGGACTTTTTCAGGATCAGGATTGTGGTTCTCAGCAACTTAATTTTGACTCTGCTTTTGAAATTGTTATTCATATTGGGTTAGACTTTGGGATTGAAACATATTTACTATCTCACAAAACACTATCATAATGTCATTTTAAACATTTGTTAAATTATATAATCAAAGTAGTTTCTAAATTTAAAATAAAATATAAATGATCAGAAAATATATAATCCATGCAAAACTTCATCTCCAGGTGACCAAGCATAAAATTTAGAATGCTTATTAAACTTGTAAACAGTGATAAAGACATATACTTTAACATTCCCATTTCCCCAACATTCCTTTCCTCTCTTCAATAAATATATACATACTTGCATCTGTTAATCTTATTCCAAGAACCAATACAATGATTTCTGAGTGAAGTAAAACGATAAATGAAGTATGTTTTTTTTTCCAAAAAAAATTATCAATAGATTCCATAAATATTGAGTCTGGGCTAGGTCCTTGGCATATAAGAATAAATAGTCCAGGTATACTTGATGGCTTCCTGTCTTTCACATCCTATATACTGATGGGCCTTTGATTACAGCTAAAACTTCCATCTCAACAAGTACAGTACCTAAGCTTTCCCAAGGTACACATTTTAACCAGAAATCTACTTAACATGCAAAGTGAAAATCTTGGGCTTGATTCGTTTTCTACTTCAATTTTATGAAACCTGATTAGTTTTGTCATAGTTATAGTAAATTAGATATAGTTGTTTTAAAATCTAGGCCAGCATTAAAATGAAGACTAAATTATTCTCATTCTTCTTCTTCCTAAAAAAATATGTAAGTTAAACTCAAAATTTGAGAATGTTCCTACCTATATTTATAATTTATATAGTTGGGTTTGCACAAATTATTTTAACAGTTTTTCTTAAGTTAGAAATTGATAATAATTTAAAAGGGAATATCAATTAAAACCAAATCCAGACTTAGGGAAGGAGAAACTTTATTCAAAAAGCCTACTGCATTAGGGAGAGAAAAACTATGATAATAGGGGGAGGACTCTAGCTTGTAAGATCTATAAACCTCTCAAGGTCAGGCAGAAGTTAATTTTATTTGTAGGAATGAGTAAACAAGGCTAGAACTAACCCAATGTGAGGAAGTGGGATGAGCAGGTGTGTGATCAGATGGGTGATCAGGAATGATTTTCTCTGAAGTCAACTGACTCTCAGGAGGGGCCAAGAAAAGAGGGAACAAAGTTCGGTCAAGGACACTGAATACATTTTGGTCAAGTCAGGCTACCTGTCATTTTTGCCCATATTGGTCAGTAGCACAATCATTTCAGCTAATCATTTATGAGACAAAGAATGGGTATTTGGAGGGTCTGTGTCTAGCCTTATCAGAGATAAACAAGAGGGTCATCCAGTGAATATTATCTAAATCATACGGAGATAGTTCTTTGTAGTAGGCTATTACCTAGAACACAAACGGGGAGGGTGGGGACAGCATTTCTTAACTGTTGTTTAGAAGGGACACACTGCTCAGGTAAAGTTGAATATTGTCAGGAAAAGCCAAGGCAGTCCAAATGGGGAGTCAACTAATACGCCCAAATAGGTTAATTTGTACTCTTAACTAAACCCTTAATCACCAGATACTTAAACCAAGTCATATGAGTACATTTCAAGTGAACTGCATTCCATGCAATCAATGCACAAGCACTTATTAAATAGGTGCTTACCAGAAAACTAAAAATAGAAAACATTTCTTTACTTTTTCTGTCTACAGACAATTTGCAAAAACATAAAAACATTCATCTTGTCTGCAACATTAACATATAAATCAGATGATTAAGTATAATACCTGCTTAGGAAACAACAATTTTAATTGCAAATCCATTAAGTAAAAGTCCTATTTTCTACTTTAAATTTTAGATTATCAGTTGGTTAAAAATAATTTATATGCTCTGTGATTAAACCTGCTTACAAAAAAGCCCATGAAATACAGCACACAAACGAATTGTAATTTAATAGTCCTATTTCAACTTTTAAATCTGCTATTACTTTTCCATGAACATGATTTACTGAAATTGAGTCACATCTTATGGGAAGGTTATCTTTAATACACATTAAAACAAGTATTTAATATGTACTTTTTATCCATATTAAGATTTATAGAATGTTATATGTATTTTTCTGCAATCTTAATATGAGATATAGCAGTTCTCTCTCTGTGCAGTTCATTAGAAATTGCACAAATCTTAATATATAACTTAATTATTGAAAAGAGAGATGACAATTAAAGCTAAAGAAGAATTAAATAAGATTATACTGGCCGCTAAGTAAGTGCACAAAAAGAAATGATGGGGTGGTGATTTTGCTACGTACTACTGTACCTCAGGAAAATTTCATAAAATGGATATTTCAAAGATTTTTTTTTCTATCTAGTTATAGTTGTAAGAAGAATATAAGAAGTTTTCTTTTTTTTTTTTTTTTTCCCTTTTGGAAACAAGACAAAGCAGACCAAACATTAAACAGAGGCTTATTTCCTTACATCCTTGTGTGTATAAGAAATGCACTCTGGATATTTAACAATTTTATATATATATATATATATATATATATATATATATATATATATATATATATATATATATATATTGAACTTGGGAAATAAAAACTAAACCTTGCTATATCATCCCTACTCTTGTATTATTTAATACTATAAAGTTAATATTTGGTCTTTTGGCCTATAAGAAATTAAAAAGCTTAAAGATTTCAAATAGCTCACAAATAAAAAAGTTATTTAGCAACTGTCTTTATTTTCTGTATTCTGTATACATTGTATATATATGGAGAGAGAGAGACAGAGAGAGACAGAGACAGAGAGAGTTTTGCCAAATGGGGTCTGAGAAAGCTGATAGGGATAAACTTTCCTGTGTCATGGCTAAAAGAAAAACCTCCATAAACCCTTCACCTTTATACCCTTTGAGCACCTGGAATAAACCATGTACAATTGTTGCAGTAACTATTTTCCCAAATGCACAGCATGTGGGTGAGGAAAAAATATCACAAGTATAAGAATCAACATTTTAAACAAAATCCACAAACAAAAAAGCTGGAGGGAAGAATACAGAGAATAATTATAACGGCACTGTTTAGGAAAAGCTTACTCTCCTGTCCTTCTGGTCATAATTCAAGCCTCTTTGAAGTCTTCCCTAATATCCCTAGGCACACATTTTCTTCCTCACGTGTGTATTCAGTTTATATGATGTGTGCTATTTTTCCTTCATGTTCTAAGAGATAAAACAGAATGGGGTGTGATGAAATAAGTAACTAAAATCAAGATACATACAATGTATTTTTGAACCTGGCAAATAAAAACTAAACCTTGCTCTTGTATTATATAATAATACTCTTGTATTATTTAATAATATAAAGTTAATATTTGGTCTATGTTTCTGATATAAATTCTTATTTTTAGTGTAACCATGACAATATTTAGGTAATTTACATACTATGCTACACAGTACACATGCCTGAAAATTAAGGTGGTTGCTGACATTTTTTTCTTGCTTCATGGTGTGCAAAATTGGTTCACTATTACTTTTAACCATTCAAAAATACCTTTAAAATTTAAAAATTGAGCATTTTATGCTCAAAGGAAAAAAAATATGAAACCTGATATATCCGGAGCCAAGAGTAAATTCCACAAGATTTTGTGGTATCTGTGTGCCATGTCTCACCATATACCCTTTTTGGCCTATAAGAAATTAAAAAGCTTAAAGATTTCAAATAGCTCACAAATAAAAGAGTTATTTAGCAACTGTCTTTATTTTCTGTATTCTGATTGGGGTGTCTAACTTATTCTATACAGGAATCCTTGATCCAGTCTACCTCTATTAACAATCCAAGCTTTGTAAATTCTGATATAGTTTATTGGATACATATAAATTCTTGAATCTACTTAGATTTCTAAATAGCCAAACTTATGAATAGAATATTTCAATAAGTAACTGTGAAAAAACAATTATTACAAGTGAAATGAAAAAAAAATAAGGCTCTGCATTTTAGTATTAAATAAAAACAGAAACCAAGAACCACATATCTCTCTTGGGATTCTCTTGAGCCAAATTCAGGCACATCAGTAATTATGGATTTTTGTTCATTTGGGGAAAACAGTAATTTAACAATCCTTGGGTGACACGCTGTTGTGTTTTCCTGAAAATAAGACTGGGTCTTATATTAAGTTTTGGTCCAAAAGATGCATTAGGGCTTATGTTCAGGGGATGTCATCCTGAAAAATCATGCTAGGGCTTATTTTCTGGTTAGGTCTTATTTTCTGGGAAACACTGTACTTAGCTGCTTTTCAGAAATTAGGAACAGGAAAATAAAGCATGACCATCCATCAGTGCTTCCTTTATTCACATATACTTTTAAGTATAACATATATGCAAAGTGTGGGTTTACACATATCAAAAATACATGCTGTATGATGTATTTGGAGTGAAAGAAAGCTACATATTTTACTTCTAGACTTTTGAATTATAAGAGATAAAGATTATCTGGATAAAGATTTTCTTAAATTTGGAGGCACATTATTCTTTTAAACGTTTTTTATTTTAACATGATCTGGCCACCAGTTCAAAATATAAAGATATGCTGAAGAGCAATGCTACTTTAATTAAGAATTCAAATGTTGCTTTACTTGTGTTACACAAGCATCACTTCAAAAGTGCAGGGTGTTTTCCTGTAAAAATGCTTATGGCTATACATAATATATCACTTTGATTCTTAGGAAAAAAACAGCATTGCCAAGAAGGTCTGTGCTTTCATAGTTTAGCATGGATTTATATCCATCTATATAAACTCTATGTATTCTGCAAAATAGACACAAATTTGCTTTTATATAATTATTGCCTTAAAATAGTTTATAGATTAAAATTTTTGTAATTTTTAATTACATCATTAGTTTATGAAGTTGAAAGAGTTTCCCAGCTAACCAGGTAAGTATTTGTGGTTTTATATCCACATAAAAAGGTTTGGATAAAATTTGGCTTAAAATGTGATGTTTTGTTTTTGTTTTTGTTTTTTTTTCTCTCCTCTTTTTGGTCTGGCTTTTTTTAATCAACTCTATTTCTGTGAGATTCTTTCACTTTGTTTTATGCATTAATGGTCCGTTTCTTTTTATTATTGTGTAGTATTGATTTGTATGAATGTAACATAATCAATATACTCTTCTGTTGAGAAAACTATTTTCTGCTATTATGAATAATGTTGCTAAGGAATTCTTGAACAATTCTTTTTGTGGACATATGCCTTCATTACTTCTGGGTGAACACCTTAGAGTACAATTTTTTGGTCATGTTTTAGGTAAATATTTAATAGTATGAGAAACTGCCAAATTTCTATTTTTAAAAAAAATATGATTTTCTGTAATCTGTCTAAAGATCAATTTAGATCAGAGCAGGAGAAAACTATTGACTTGGATAATAAAGCTAACTTTAGTGTCATCCTCCTACATGTTTAGCAATTGCATTTTGGGGCTGATTGGTAGAAATATTCCCATCATAGCTGATTTCAAGTTACCAACATAACATCAACCAATTCCCAATTTTCCTGAAAATGTCACAATTGGTTCTTCCAGTGGAAGTCAATTTAATACCCCATTCACTCTATCATGTTATTTTTGGAAACAGAAAAAGCATAGAAAGAGAATAAAATAAAACTAGGCAAGTCATTGCACCATGGAGCCCTTCTTCCTCCCCAAGTGTCTCTGTGGGAATGGAACAGATAAATAATAATATTTATTAAATGCTAACTTTATACCAAGTACTATGCTAAGTACTTTTGGATGCAGTATCTCTTTAAGTGACTTACTTCCAACAATGCTGGATTGAAAGTACATTTTTACAGATAAAGAAACTGAGGCACAATTAAGTGAAATGTTTCACAAAGACCCACACCTAGTCGCAGAGCTAGCATTTCAACCCAGGAATTCTTGTGTCGAAGCTCACCTGCTGAGCATTATATTATTACATAGTTTCCATTCTTCTAGATAACATAAGATTGTGTTTTGACTGTTGATGTATTACCTTGTTCACTATTTCCAACCATAATTTACAGGAAGAATAGATACTTGATAGTATAAACTGTTCAATTATATTTTACACAGGCTTTACAAAATCTGCCTCATATTTTATTTGTGAAAGAAATCTGAGAGATAATAATTATATACAAAGACAAATTTGAAATCTAAAATCAAGAAATCATGAGGAAAGAATGACCTTGTATTGCAGACAATTCAAGTTAAATTACCATTATCTTAAGTTATTCCTAAAAATGTTTATTTGCTTATTCACAAGATGTCTAGATATATAACAAGTTTTTGCTGCTCTATATATATTCATGCACACACACACACACACACACACACACACACACACACACACACACAACTCAGTGGAAGATTATTCCAACTCAGTGGGAGATTATTTCTAGCCAGGAATAAGTTAATGTGCATCTATTTACTTTACATTTAAAATTTTTGTTTGATCCATGTTTGTGGTGAAGTTTTATTTAGAAGACACATTTCTACAGAAACTAATTCTTAGACGTTAAGGGCTAAGACACAGGACAACCTGAAGAAAGATTATTATCAACCTCATATGTCTAGTTGCAGAGAGAAGGATGATCCAAATGAGAAGAAACAGAAGCTATTTATTCAGACTTTGCAATAGCAAAGGAGTCAGCCAGCATCACTTGTGTTTGGTAGTGACTCAAAGGTAGCAGGGGAATGAGAAAGCTTTCTAGTGGAAAAAGGCAAGACTTCAGGTATGTTCGGACTGGAGGTCATTGCCAAGGGGAAGATAGAGGCAGGCTAAGCAGAAGCTAGACATCTTATGCAATTGGTTTGGGAACATATTTGGCTTTCTTTGGTTGTTCCTGTGTTGGAATTATAGCACACGAATAGGGGAGCTTGCATTTGTTGACTAAGTTCTGACTGCTTTGGGCCAAGTGGTGCAGAGGTTGTGGTTTGCCTTCCTGACTAGTTGCTATGGAGGTTGTGTGTCAGAATTCTACCTGGTCAATGTTCATTTGTATACTCAGTTGGACACAGCTCAAAACATTTTTTTAAGTCAAAGTTAGCTGATAGTGGTCTTGCAGTCATACTTCTTACATTTTGTATTCAACCATCAACCCATTCCAAACATATTTATTGAACAACTCTTTTGTCTAACAGTGCTATACAGTGAGGAAATGGCAGTGGGAGAGACAGGAACCCTAACACACATCCTGCCTGCTTCCACAGCTCTTGCTAGTCAATTACACTGGTCCACACCAGGACAGATTCCTTCTTGCTTCTTCCAACTATGAAAGCATATTAGATGTTTTATTTAGAAATTTTGGTTTTGTGCAAAACTGTTATGACAGGTAGTTTCCTTTGTATTGCAAGTAACTGAAAACTCTTCTCAACAGTGAGGGAATCTATAAGCTTATGTAACTGCAACGGCTTGAATCATTGCAGGTTTCAAGCATGTTTTGATTGGGGTTATGCCCCTGCTTCTCTGTAATTTGGGGTTTTACTCTCCTATATTTGTCAGTTTCAAATCAAAGCCGAACTTGATCATAGTGATTAATGGCTAAAACAGTTTCCTAACTCACATCTCTTCTATTTACCATATAATATAATATGGTATAAAGATTTTGTAACCACTACACGAGAAAAGTCCATTGATTGTATCCTGATCTTATATTAGTTTTCTCTTGCTACTATGACAAATTACCACATATTTAGTAGCTTAAAATAACAAAAATGTAGTTTCTTACAGTTCTGGAAATCAGAAGTCTTCAATCAGTTTCATTGGGCTAAAGTCAAGGTGTCTGCAGGACTGGTGCCTTCTGGAAGTTCTGAGGAGACTGTGATCCCTTAACTTTTTTACTTTCTTGTGACTCTTTCCAGTAGTTGTTTATATGCCTTGATGTGTGGCCTCTTTCTCCACCTCTGAAGAGGATCACTCCAATCTTAGTTTCCATTATCACATGACTTTCTCCTTGCTCTCTGACTTCCCCTGAGTCCTTCTAATAAAGACCCATGTGATTACATTTAGGGTTAAAGGCATAATCCAGGACAATCTCTATACCTCCAATCTTGAATTTAATCACATACACAAAGTTATTTTTGCTATATAAAATACCATTCACAGTTTCATGGGTTTAGGCCATGGACATCATTGGGAGGTCATCATTCAGCCACCCACAGGTCTCTAGACTTGCTTGTGCTAACTGAGATAGACATGGTTTAAACCTGAGATTACAGAGCAAACTCTAAAACTGGGAGTACGATTCAATTCACCTTAAACGCATTGTTGCCCACAATGGGCTATGTGGATACATGCTGAGAAGGTAATACCTCTGTCCATTTTTGCCATCATCATAAAACTGATGCTAAAAGGAACATCCCTGGGTATGCATGGATATCTAAGGGAAACAACCAACATAGAAAATTAGAGGAAAAACTGGATCATGAACCCAGTATGAATAGAGTGATCACTAAGAAAGATTCCATTTTATTATTTTATAAGGAAGAAACATCTGGAATAAGTCTGAATAACAACAGAACCAAGGAACTAAAAATTTGGAATGAACAACAAAGAAACTGGAGTAACAATATTTTCATGAATAGGTGTGTGGTTAGAGGGATAATGAAAATGCTAGAAGATGAGAGAGAAAACTTAGCTGGCTGTATGTATGTATGGTGTTTATCTCTCAATATTTACTGTTTAATGTAGCTTTGGTCAGTCAATTAGTATCCTGAACTAGAACACTCAAATGTTGTACTTCATAAAATTAGATGCATTTTAAAAATTTTTATCACATTTAAATCTGGCAATCAGTGCTTCTGAGTAATGGGAGTGATACTTGATTTTTCAAAGATAAACCATGGTTTAAAAGTCTGAAATCTTCAAGGAGATCATGAGAATTTCACTTTGATGTAAATTATTATTTTGCCACTCCTACCACTTTAAAAAATGTAAGGATGATGAAGGAAGATTTTGAAAGGCAAAGATAAATCAGTAGAAATTGTGTAAATAGAAATAAAACATTTTACATATAAAAATGTATTTGAAGAAATATATTTGTAAAGATGTGTATAAATTCCTAACTCAAAACTAGTTAAAAGTAATTCAAAGTTAGGATTTATTGATAGGAAAAAGTCAAATTATATTTTTCAGAGAATTTAATGTTAAAATAAAGTAGCTTTGATTCTTTATTTTATTGTTAATGAAATGTTATTGTACAGGCTAATACTCTCAATTGTTCAAAAGAACATTATTTTTTTAGATTAATAAGATAATATTTTTTTCCTGAAAGCTCTAAATATATAGAAGGTTTTGTCTCATTATTTTCTCAGTCAAATTGTACTAAATTCCAAAGACAATCTCCTATGAAATACTCCTTTTTTTTTTTTTTTTTGTCATTTTAAAGTACCAGTGTCATGTCAAAAACAAAACACTGAATTAAAAAAAAAAAAAAAAAGGCAGAAAGATGAATTTATTGCAGGGGTTTCAACCTGTAAGCCAGGAAACTCATGGCTATTAATCAATGAGTTTCAAGTTGCTCAAGGACTTAGGGGTTTTTTAGGGGTAAATGAAGAAGTTATTTGGCTTTTTTAGCTGATTGGTTGCCTTGTAGTCTTTCTTATTTGGATCAGCGTAGCTGAGTCATGGGAACATGGACATACACACATGGCACACATGGCATGGACAGACATGGCACTGGGAGTTGGCTGGTGTCCTCTGCAGATTTCTGAGGAGAGCTGTAGATTACTTCAGTTTACAAAAGGTAAGGCTGTTTAGTTTTTCTTTAATGAGCCTGTGTTAGTCAACTCCATTTGTCTCCAATATATGTGACTCTATTTTAATTTTGGTTTTATAGCCACAAAGGATGAGAAGAATTTTCACAGATCATTGTTTCTTATGTTCACCTACAAATAAAAAAATTGAAATGAGAGGCAACAGTCATTTATTTGGGATCACAGAATTGCAATTCTGGAACAAAGATTGAGGCAGAAACTCAAACAGTGTCCAGATTACAGGGTGAAAGCAAGAGATTTTTATGAGAAAAGGAAAGGAATAATTACATGAAAGGAAGAGAGAATTCCTGTAGTTGCTGATAAGCTGAGCTACTACCCCTGAGCTATACACGATCAGTTACTGATTCTATCTTTGGATAGAGCATCTATAATCATCAGTCCTTGTGGTCAGGATGCCCTCTGTCCCACTGGTTTTACAAACAATGGTTCATAAGCTAATATTGGTTTGGCCCAGTCCAAAAGGTCTGGCCCAGTCCAAAGTTTCCAAGAACAAGACATGCAAGTAGTTCTAGAAAGCTTGCTCTGGCTCTACTTTAAAATGGCTCCACCTTTATATCCATTTTCACACTTTAAAATGGAAGTATTGAAATTAAGTTCCATGATGTGTTTAGACAGATTACTATGAAGTTTGAAAAGTACTGTGACATTGTGATATATAATAAGAAATATATATTTGGTCTAAATATATATTTGGTTTCTGGCGCAGAGCTCCTAAAACCCTTGAGTGTTCTGTGATGAGAACAATTAAGGTATCTTTTGTTATGTTAATATGGTGACTTTTGGAAAGCACCTAAGGATGAGGGCTGGCTGACACTGGAGACGATCATGTGATTGATTAGAGGGTTAGAACTTTCAGTCCCACATCTAGACTGCAAGGGAGGGGAGAGAGGCTGGAGATTGAGGTCTATGGCCAATGGCCAGTGATTTAATTAATCTTACCTTTGTAATAAAAAGTCCCTAAAACCCCAAAAGGGTGGGATTCAGAGAACATCTAGACTGGTGAACATGTGGAGATTTGGGGAAAGTGATGTGCTCAGAGAGGGCATGGGAGCTCTACACCTTTTCCCCGTATCTTGTGCTATGTATCTGTTCCATCTGACTATTCCTAAATTATCTCCTTTTATAATAAACTGATCACCAAGAAATTTGTCAGTGTGGCGGAATGGAAAAAACAAAAAAACTGTGGAAACCAGGGGGTATAATGTAAAGGAATTATTTCATTTTGTGGGTTGGTATCCTATCAATTTCCTGAGAAACCTTTTCTAAAATGGATTATGAGTATAACTAATTTAGTAGCTGTGTCTTTGGTTTTGAATGCTGAAGAATGGAAGAGAATATTTGTGTTGATACAGGACCCACAACTCCCTATGGGACAGACATGTGATCCAGCCAGTCTTGTGACTGAATGTGAGACACTGTAAATTCTGTTTACCTTGAGTACGGGGAGTGTCTATCTCCCCCTATAAATGGAGAAGACCCCAGACAACTACCTGATATGATTCATATGCAAGCCATGTGAGACTGGCTTTATGATTGAGACAGGATAACTAGCAGGTAGTTGTTTATTCTACATAAACAAAGGCAGCCTTATCTTGGAACTCCAGGACAAAGGCAGCCATATCTTGGAATTCAAGGTTCTGAAATGAGTCATTCACTCCAGGGCAACAATGTAATTGCTCTGGGGATAAATGGGTTATTGCATAAATCCCTTCAGGCTGGACAAACAGAGCAAAATCTGATAGACAGAAATGGGTTATTTCATAAATCCCTTCAGGCTGGACAAACAGAGTATATCTGATAGAATCCATTAGAAGGTGCTAGCTCCCTTCCCCAAGCATACAAGAAAAAATATCAAATAAGAGCCTTTTGCTTTAGCCAGGAGGCATTCCAATTTTAGATAGCTCCTCTCACAAAAGAGCTGTACTTTTGCTTTAATAAAAATCTTTGCTCCTCTACCTCACCTCTCAAATCCACATTCTCATTCTTCAGGTACATGAGACCAAGATCTCTGGGTACCAGACACCAGAATCCTATATCATTATGGGGCTCAATCAAGATTGAAGGAGAGGTAAGCACACTGCTTCTGCTGCCGCTTGCCTGGCTTCAGGGTTCCATTTTAAAACTCGCTCTCAAAAAATCGGGACTCTGCCGGCCATTTAAAAGCAATTAGCATGGCTAATGACCTACAATACTCAGAGGACAGGCTTAACGGAAGGGATTTGGTCAATCCCCCAACCTAGTCAGGAATGTTGGCCTTGTCCTGACCATCTTCCTTTCAATGGGGACCTAAACGTGGTGTGAGTCTAGAAGAAGCACTCGGGGACAACTGAGGAACACTGGCCGTAGCGACTCTATGGTGGGTCCAGAAGGTACCTTGGTTCCTTCTCCCAGACCAACTGCCAATAAGGGTGCCAAACTAAGGACCTCCTCCTTTTTTCTTTCTCCTTTAGCTTTCCTTCCCATCTCATGCCAAGAACTGAGACATTAGTCTGGGACCTATCCCCATCAGATCTCCTCAGTTCCCTCCAGCGCAGACCAGCCAAGAGTTAAGCCCCTTTAGGGGACCCCGAAAACTCTTGCTCATGCTTTTGTAACCTCTTTTGTTTGCCATCCTTTGTGGGCACAGGTCAGACAGTTAAACGGCCATTAGGGCCATTTAACTGCTTGAAGTATCCTGCTTGAAGACTCCGGTGACAGGATAGCCCGGTCTTGGAACAAGTCATTCAGGACCAGATGGATTCAATACAAATCCAAGCACCAGTGAGGTCTTTGTTTGTATGGCACAAGGTCTCCCTGGAGAATTGATTTTTCATCCCTCTGCTTTTTTGTGATCTGGGTCAACTCCTCTGGGGACCTCAGACCGTGGCTTCTTTGCAGCCTGGCTCCACCCACCCAGCTCAGCACTGCAGCAGCAACTGAGAAGAGGGGCCACAAGAACATGGCTCCAGAGCAACGGGCCTCCTCCCGGCCACCACCAGGCTGTGGCAGACACCATCAGGCCTCTGCGAGCAGTGCCCATGCTCCTGTAGCTACTTCTAAACCCATTTTTCTAGCTTACACGTCTACGTCATCTTTTCTTTTACCCAACCTGATGGTCAATGTAAGGGGAAAAAAACATTTTATTTTTGTGTAGCTGAAACACTAGTAAGGCCTTCACTGATCTTACACATCTAAGCCATGTAACATCCCTCAGGAAGGTTCCCTCCCTCCAGGTCTGGTCCATTTACTCTCTCATCTCTGCTCTTTTCAGAGTCGCTTCTACATAGCTCATGTCATTAATTTCCAGGATGTCCAAAGTCAGGCCCTTCATCCCTGCACTCTAAAATGGCCCATTATTGGCCACACACTATACAGGTCCCCTATCATAGGGGTAGACAGGTATTCATTTGGGGTCCAGGTCAGGCAGCCCAGGTAAGCATGACTAATCCTGGTCATCAATGACCACCCTCTCCCAGTCTAGCTTCTCTGTTGCCCAACATCTGGCCATGCAGAGGGTCGGAACCCACAACTACCAACAAATTATAGGGGTTCATCACAGTGAGGTTCAGGAACATGGATGGCATGGCCCAGGTAAGTGTAACTACTCTTGGCGACCCATGTGTATCTTGGTTGCTGGCATCTGGTCATGGAGAGCATCGGAACCCATAGGACCAGGCAACACCCTGAATTAGGTAATGGCAGGGAAGAGACAGCAAATGGACGCCTTTCTTCTCTCCCTTCTCTTTTTCAGATAAGCAACAAGCCCTCAAGCTCCTGCACCCCTCTGCACTGTATTCTAAAATATTGGGACAAGTTCGACCCCCAAACCTCGAAGAAGTGGCCTCTGAGTTTCTTTTGTTCAAAAGCTTGGCCCCAATAGAACCTAGGCAATGGGGAAACCTGGCTACCAGAGGGAAGTATCAACTATAATACTATATTACAATTATATCTTTTTAGCAGACGGCAGAGTAAATGGTCTGTGTACCCTATGTTCAAGCTTTCTTTGGTGTAAGAGACAAAAAAAAGACCTGTAAAGTAGACATGGCCATATTAAATGTAATTTCTTGCCCACCACCTAAGAAAAATCCTCCATCTAAAGAACAAGTGCCACCTAAGGAGACAACTCCTAAAGGGGACCTCCCCTAAAGAAACTACCCTGAAGGATAGTATACCAACATCGGGAACTAAACCACTCTACCCCAGTCTCCCAACCATCCTGCCCTCTTGTCCCCCATATCCAGGACTTCCTGGCGAAAGGACCCACAAATATAGACCCAATTTGCTTCCCCTGCAGGAAATGCCCAGTGAGTTCGGTCCCACAAGGGTCCAAGTCCCCTTCTCCCTGCAGGACCTTAGAGAGATTAAAGGGGATTTAGGAAAGTTCTCTGATGACCCTAACAAGTACATTAATGCCTTCCAAAATTTAACATAAGTATTCGAGCTATCTTGGAAGGACATTATGCTGCTTCTCAATCAGACTTTAACTGGCTATGAAAAACAAGCTGCCTTACAGACAGCCCAAAAGTTTGGAGGCAATCAGTATTTAACATACCATGATGATATGCGGGAGGGAAATACTATATCAGGATCCTTCCCCATGGGACAACAGACTGAACCCTCTAATGACTCCCAAAGGGACCCAGACACAGATTTGGGGACATGGAGATGAAAACATTTTCAAGCATACATCCTAGAAGGTTTAAGGTGAACTAGAGTTAAACCCTTAAACTATTGCAAGCTTTCCACCATCAGTCAACAAGTCAGATGAAAATCCTTCTGAATTTTTTAGAAAGGCTGAGGGAAGCCCTCATCAAACATATTTCCATCTCGCCTGACACGCTAGAGGGCAAGTTAATTTTAAAAGACAAGTTTGTCGCACAGGCTACCTCTGACATACAGAGGAAGCTACAGAAGCTAGCTGTCGGCCCTGAAGGCTCCCTAGAGCACCTACTCAAGGTTGCAAATGCCATATTTTATAATAGAGATCAGGAGGAATCCCAGAATATAGAGAAAAAAACTTAAAAAAAAAAGACAGAAATGTTAGTGGCAGCCCTAAGAACAGCAATGTCTCAGGACACCCAGGGGCTAAGATTTAACCATCACTACTGCGGGCAGCCCAGACACTGGAAAAGGGACTGCCCACAGCACCAAGGCTGCAAAAGGAGACCCCCAGGGCCCTGTCCCATCTGAAAAGGGGACCACTGGAAGGCAGACTGTCCCTGGAGGTCTCTACTCTCAGGGTCAGCCTTACCTAAACCACTGTCCCCTCAGAGCTCTTCACTATGGCTCCTTCAACCAGGCTGTCAATTGGAACACGGGAGACCCAGGTGATCCTAGAAGATGAAGGAAACACCATTGATTTCCTTTTAGATACGGAGCCACTTTTTCTGTCCTCTGTAGTCCTGGACCGACCTTCACCTGCTGTGTAACAGTGAGGGGAGTTACTAGAAAGCCTATTACTTAGTTTTTCTCAGCCCCTAGGCTGTACCTGGGGAAATTTAATATTTTCTCACTCTTTCTTAATCATGCCAGAGAGCCGCACTCCCCGTTGGAACGAGATATCATGACAGAGCTAGGAACTATTGTCCTAGTGGCCGCAGGACACTCTCAACTGTTTACCACTATTACAAATAGAAATTAACCCTAAGTCTGGCAGCCCTAAAAGTGGGACATGCCCTAACCACAATCCCAGTTTGTATACATCTTAAGGACCCTATCTTTTACCCCTGCAGCAGGCAGTACCCATTAAAACCTGAAGTGCGAAAAGGTTCAACAGAGATCATAAGTAACCTAAAAAAACAAGGCCCTGTCAAAAAGTGTGACCACCAATGTACCACTCCAATTCTAGGAGTGTGGAAACCACATGGGGAAGGGAGACTAGTACAGAATCTCTGTGCTGTTAATGAAGTAGTGATACCCCTACATCTTATAGTTCCCAACCCCTACACTCAGCTTTTACAAATTCCTGAGAAAGCCAAATGGTTCACAGTCTTAGATCTTAAAGATGCCTTCTTTTGTATTCCACTACACCCAGATTCACAGTATTTGTTAGTCTTCAAGGACCCCACCACTCAAACTTCTCAGCTTTCATAGATGGTCCTGCCTCAAGGGTTCAGAGACACAAGCTTTATCTAAGAACCTTTTAAAACGTTCTTATGAGGAATGTATTGTATTACAGTATGCAGATGACTTCCTTTTGCGTGCCCCTTCTGAGTCAAAAATACAAAAAGGCACTACTGCCCTTCTAAAAGGTACTACTGCCCATCTTGGCTACAAGGGGTTACAGGGTATCCCAAAGTAAAGCCCAAATGTGCCAAAACTTCTGTTAAGTACTTAGGATTAATTGTATCTGAAGGCCACAGGGCTCTAGGTGAAGACGGAATCCGCCCCATCTCTTCATACCCCCTGCCAAAGACACTCAAGAAACTCAGGGGCTTTGTGGGAATTACGGAGTCTCTAAAGCCCAAGGGATAGATTACCACCTCCATTGTGTTTGGCAGCCCCAATCTTCTGGGCAAAGTAGAAAAGACCAATAAATATCTTACCAAAGACATCTTCAAAAGCTATCACTGGATATCAACCATAATTGGATAACTCTACTCCCTATAACTCTCCTCTGCATTTGAAACACCTCTGGTAAACGGGGCCAAAGTCCCTTTGAAATGTTATATGTCAGGCCCTTCTTAACCAATGACTTTCTAGTAGATTGAGAGGCCATAGAATTAACACAATATGTAATCACTTTGGCTCAATTTCAAACGGCCATTCAGCAATTGTTAGAATCCTAACCCAGAATAGATCAAAATCCCCTATTCAACCCCGGAGATGAAGTTCTTGTCAAATCTCTCCCTTCTCTATCTCCTAACCTAGACCCTGTCTGGAAGGGATCTTATACTGTAGTCCTCTCTACTCCCACAGCTGTAAAGTTACCAGAATTTGACTCCTGGATCTACTATTCCTGGATACAGCAGTGGAATCTAGAAGAACCAGTGCCACCTGTAGGACTAGAGCCCACGAGCCCTTCAAAAGAGCCGCTCAATTACTCCTGTGAGCCTTTAAAAGATTCAAAGCTTCTCCTCAAAAAGGCTGCCAACAAATCAGATAAGTTATGAAAAATAATATCATTTATAAGCCTGAACTTTTAATTCTTTAAACAATTCTTCTAAAGGGATTTTCAAATAGTCCTATACCCTTCCAAAGGGATGAAAAATGTTTGAGTTTATCTAGCCTAACATGTAATGAATGTATGTAATTTCTGTCTCCCAGAGGAACCACCTTAGAACAAACCCTTACCTCCTGCCAAACAGGAGTTTGCACCCCCTTAAACCATAAAAAAATAAAATAAACAAAAAAATCACACAATCTTTCAGTTTATTGATAAGCCCATTTCTTACTCTGACATCTATAATTGGGGACCTGTTAGTTCCCTAAAAGACAGTAGCATATGTCCCTTAAAAGTAACAACCTTAACCCCAGCAGAAGAATGTGTCCAATTCACCAGTTGTTCTAACCAATGTTTTAATTTTTCAGCCTATATCAGCTCCACTACCTCTGTGAGTTATGCTAATGCACATGCCAAATTACCCACTAGATGGTTTCTCATTTGTGGAAAGACTATTTACTCCTATGTTCCAGCTTACAGCACCGGGGGACCTTGCTGTCTTAGAAGGTTAATTGTCTTTTTATCTCAAAAATCTCATCAGACTACACACTGCAGGGAACATGCTCTAGACTTCAGCTGTAACAGTGATGGACATCTGTTCAGTGCAGCTGAGTACCTCTTTTTGTAGTACGTACCAGCAATATAACTATTACACTAAATGTAGAGATTGGCTGACTAGCCTGTTCCATGGCAAAAGCTCTAAACACCACTTCACAGGCTATCCGCCATTGGGCAAGAGTTAGGGCAGATCAGAGAAGCAGTTCTCGAAAACAGAGCTGCCAGAGCTGTCTTTACTCTTAAGACATAACCATGGATGTGAAGAATTTAAAGGGTTATATTGTTTTACTCTTTGTAACAACTCACAGTTAATTGAAGGCCAAGTTAAAAAGATTCATGACATAGTGTCCAATATTAAACAGAGAGAAGAGTTTTTCAGCCTTGATCTCTCCTCCCTTATTTCCTGACTTCTCAGCCTAACTGGGCTAAAGGAGGTATTTGTCATTTTCCATTTGTTCATTGTTATAAGGATTATATCATGCTGTTGCCTACAATGTATCTCATTTTACAGATAACTTACTGGCTGGCTGCAATGGTTCAAGCAACCACAACTGAACCATGGGAAAAAGACTACCCAGCTCCAGATGGTCCTGAATATGGAACCTCACCTGCATTTGCTCATCTACCAGGGACCTTTAGATAGACCTCTAGACCTCTAGCTAGGGCTGCCGGCCCCTTCTATGCCCCTCCTCAGCATGAAGCAACCTTAGCGGTCATCACCCCCATGCCATAACAGCAGTTAGGGTTAAGTCTTCAGGGGGGTGGGGGGGGTGATTGAAACAGGATAACTAGCATGTTGTTAGATTAACAGGGAAGTCCCTGGTAGAATAAATAAGGCAGCCATATCTTGGAACTCCAGGTTCTAAAATGACTCATTTGCTCCAGGGCAAAAATGTAATTGTGCTCTGGGGATAAATGGGTTATTTCATAAATCCCTTCAGGCTGGATAAACAGAGCAAATCTGATAGACAGAATCCATTGGAAGGGCCAGCTCCCTTCTCCAAGTTTATAAGAAAAAGTATAAAGTAAGAGTCTTTTGCCTTAGCCAGGGGTAATCCCAATTTTGAGTACCCCCAAGAGCTATAGTTTTGCTTTAATAAAAATCTTTGCTCCTCTACTTCTCCTTCTGAGTCCACGTTCTCATTCTTCAGGTATGTGAGACCAAGGTCTCTGGTCACCAGACACCAGAATTCTATATCATTTGGGGGACAAGATCCCTATATCATTATGACCAGGATATTTACCCAATAAATATGCCAGTTACCCAAGTCCTGGTAAATGCTGTGCTTAAGTGGGTCCCTTTCACGTGGGCACCTACATTACCTTATTGTTGCAAAGGAGCAATTCAGGAAGCTTTATAGAATTTGCTTTCTCAGCTTTCACTTCTGGATCTTACAGGTGTTAATAAAAACATTAAGTTAATTAATATACGAATGGGAAGAGGCGAAAGTGAGAGTCAGGGACTCTAACCAACAAGCTAGAAAGTTTTCAAAGGTTATTAAGAAATAAGGTGAATATAGAAAATATTATTAGAAACAAAACAGAAAGGGAAGAGAAAAGGAAGAGTCATGGGACTCATCCCAGCAAAGTGGAAATCTGTAGATAGTTATTAAGAAGTGGGATAAATAAAAGAGATATTGAGGATGTTAAAACAAAGTTTTAATACAGCACTACCAAATCTTCAGGTGGTCTAAGGGATTCCCCTGTGGTTTCCCTGAACATCCAAGGGCCCAAACACATCTGATCTACTTACCCCCACTGTGGAAAAACTTTAAAATTCAGAAGGTAGAGATTACAATGGAAACCTGACTAGCAATTGCTTGAAGCACTGATTAGGCTGATTAATCAAGATAAAGACTAACAGAAGGGCCAGGGCCCCTTGGCTTGACCCCCTGCTGGGGACCCAAAGACTTTTGCTAAAGAGTGGGTGGGTTGGTTAGGGGGTGGAGAAAAGAAGTTCCCAAAACTCCTTCATACTAGATTCTCATAAACTGTTGTATCAAAATCCATTGGTGAAGCCCTGACTTGGGCTACAATTAGACTGAAAGAATATAAAATTGTAAAGGTTGACAGGATTAAGAATGTTAGAATGTTTAAACAAGCTTATGTAAAGAAATTGTGTCTTCTTTACTTGAATGTTTTCTGGGAATGAGTACGATATCTGATTGGGGACTACTTTCTCTATCTAGTATTGTAAAACCAAAACCTGTAGATGAAATTCTAATAGAGGCTGCAGTTAGGAAACCGAAGAGTTGATGTGAGAGTAAGAGTTGATGGAATTAAGGTAAAAATGTATAGGAGAACTGGTATGTCTGAACAAGCATCATGTGAACTGGTTGCATCTATTTTACCAGATTTTATTATGGAGATGGACATTGTATTTCACTGGGGAATGTTTCCCTACCTAATATGGCAGATCCTCAAATAATAGTCTTTTGCTTAACATTGTTTCGTTATAACATTGATGAGATGTCTAGGAAATTAACTCTTGCTTATATCAATTAGCCTATGATAAAATTGGTTTCATTATATGTTTCACTTTAAAGTCACAGAACCTATGGATGATGTTAAGTGAGGGCTTACTGTATTGTGAAACAGAAGGTATGCAAATCTGCCTTTTATAAAAAAAGGGAATCTAGTACGTAAAATATTTATCAGAGTTCCTTGAGCCTCTCTAGCAAATTAATTAATTCCAAGGAGAGGGGATCCTAGGAACTTCTAATTTATATAGCCAGTTAGTCTGAAGTACAGGTAACAATCGGACTTCTGATTGGCGTCCTTAGAACTTTCAATTTGTACCTGGTCGGTCAGAAGCACAGAGAACCTGGACTTCTGATTGTCATGTGAAGTGGAGGGCAGTCTTGTGGGACTGAGCCTTTCACCTATTAAATCTGATGGTATCTCCAGGTAGGTATGGAGAAAATCCCATACCCCTACACTGGAATTGGATACAAAACTCATTAATTATACTGTATGTCACATTTTTAGTGGGTCACAACGCATATTATTATATTCAGGGATGTAAGATTCTGAATTTAGTAAACTTAGTTACTCTCTTTTAACTCATGGTTTCCCACAATTATTTGTGCCTAAAATACCTTTTTTTTCCCCATTCATATCTTACATCTCACAGAAATCTTAATCATGACGTATGCTTTAGAATTTGTTTTTAGCCTTCCCTCTATATGACACTCTTCAGTAATTGAATGCTCCCCAAAGTTAATTAGATCTTCCAAATGCTTGACATCATGAGTCAGAATCTGGGTTTGGAGAAGAGTTGGACGACTCCAGTTTCCACTCTTCAATGCAGTGTTCCCCACATATGCTTTATGGTTGTTTTTGTGTTTACTGGTTCATTGGGCAATAACCCTAGTTCAGGAGATTAGAGAAAGAACATGGATCACAGTGGTAACATTCTTTTCTCCAAATTTTGTGGAACATGTAGGTAACTACTTTCTGAGCTGTTGTCTACTGTTATGATTGTTCTGGAATCTTTGTCACATAAAAGCCAGAAGCAATACACTTAAAATAACAGAGACAGATTTCATGAGTACTTTTTTACTACTCTAATTTAGTTTCTAAACCAAAGGCTAACACACATTTTTAGAACATCTGTGCATTAGTGTACCAAAAAAACAAAACAAAACAAAACAAAACAAACAAAAAAAAGCACAAAAAATCATATAAATAAAAAATAAAATGACTCTTATCAGATTTCAAAATGGCTTTTAAACTCAATAGGCAAGCATAGATCAGACCCATAGACAGTCAACAAGAAACATGTGAATAACAATGCATGTACAAAACAGAAAGACTTGAATTCTGAGCAACTTAACAAATACATTTGGCTCCAATTGGACTCCTTCTTTGTGCATATCATGGAAAGAATCTGTTGAAAATATTAAGGAAGTGGTTTAATTTAAAAACTGAATAAATAAATAGGTGTTGACCTAAATATTTTTTATTTTGGCTTTCCAGATGTATAGCTTCTTACCTCCCTGTGCCATAAAACTGTAAAATAAGGATCTTTAATGCTCTATGCAGCTGCTTTCAGATTTATATTGTATGTTTTATGTCTTCACTGAGCACTCATAATACTAAAATATAATTATAGTTGTTTGGAGAAACACTTACAAAAAAAGGTCTAAACATTAGAAAACTAAAATATGGGACCAAGGGAATAATGGCTATCATGATAAAGATTCCTTAAGGAAATATTGATCAATTTCTACTTATTTGAAAAACATATGAGTTTATAAGTCCAAAAAGATATTTTTTTAAAATTAAAAGAATGGAATATTGTGTGAAACTTCTTGGAAAATAAAATTTACAAGATCCAGAGGCAAGGGCCAGAAATATGTAGCCTTTGAAAATAACTTTCCAGCTAAGACAACTTAAAATTGGTAAATTATTTGTAGACATAGAAAAAGAGGTAAATGTATACTGTATCATTGACATTCCACAAATTCCTGACTTTCCACAGCTTCATACCTGCACCCAAAATAGAAACAAGTCTAAAAACAATGCATTAATTGTGACACCACAGTTAAATTTCAACACATTAGTACATACAGACACATATACATACATAGATACATACATACATGCATGCATGCATACATACATACATACGCACATACATACCAGTATTCCCACATCTACCCTGCACTATTCGGCTTTACAGTTTTCTGCTTGATTGTTCTTTCACTGATCTCTGCTGCATGATTTCTACATGTAATGGGTTGTATTGTGTCTCCCTAAAAGATAAGTAGAGTTCTAGTCTCTGGTACCTGTGAATGTGACTTTATTTGGAGATATTATATTTGTGGATGTAACAAGAAAAATTAAGATGAGGTCATACTAAAGTATGATAAGTCTTTAATCCAATATGAACAATACACTTAGAATCCTGGAAGAAGAGACACACAGGGAGAAAGGCTTGTAAAGACTGAAGCAGATACCTGCGTGATACACCTGTAAAAGCCAGTGGATGACTAGGACTGCTGACTGTCACTAGAAGCTAGAAATAAGTCAGAGAACAGATTCTCCCTCAGTCCTCAGAAAAAAACAACCATGCTGATTGTTTGATTTCAGATCTCTGTCCTCTAGAATTGTGAGACAATAACTTCTGTTATTTTAAGCAACCAATTATATGGTACTTATGGCAGCAGCCCTGGAAACTAATACAGTATGTGACCAACACATGAAAATTCCAGAGAACTCCATGTCTATTACTTTCAATTTTGATACACTTTAAAGGATCAGATTTATTATATAATTTAATTCAAAATTTAGGTATTACATATTTAACATAATGACAAAATTATTAAGGATTTCTCCTTTTTATCTAATGGGAGGGATATATTCCAAAACATTTTTCCTCGTGATGAGAAAGAACATCAAGTGAATGACCCTGAAAACTTTAGAACCAGTAGGATATAAAATGTGGAAAGGATTGATCAGATATTTTGAGATCAGTTAATATAAGTCTGACTACATGTTTGGCCTTTTTATTTTTATTTTTTTAGCTCTGCTCATTTAGGCAAATCTTTCTGGGTGTCCAGTCCCTCATCTGACTCATGATATCATTGACAAGATAAATTATATCAGGTTAGTAAGACTCCTATGAAAGTATCATGGTATTGTGATTTATCTTTCAATTTCTTTTTCAATAAAGAAAGGAAAATAAATACTTTTATCCTTAAAATGAAAGAAACCAATGTTGCTTTAATATTCTGATCCATCACAATTTATGTTAAATGATTGGTATATCTCACTCAGGTGAGAAATGATGCTTCATTTTCAACAAGATATTTTCCAACAATAACAACAAAAAATCATGTACACATAGGAGATAGTGTTGAATACGATTCACCTCTCTGTTTGTTATAGCTAATGTTTCATAAACATGTCCTTCTAAAGGAATACCAGGACACCAGAAATTACTTTTTACTGTTTTACCTCAACTTCACAACTTTTGCAATGACACTAAGGTGGAAAGAGATCACTGGAATTCAATTTGCCTATCTTTTTAACAGTATTTCTAACCTTTGTCACATTAATGGTTTGATTTTTAACACTCATGTCCACAATGTTAAAACCGTTCACAGTTTCTAGAACCATAAGGCTAAACAACCCTTTTTTACATCATTCATAGTAAATCATATTACTTTAGGGTACCAAGGAACCACAATGGGGAGAAAAAACAAAACAAAACAAAATAAAACAGAAACCGAGATTGTTTTTGCTTTAATATCCTTTGCTTTCACAATTCAACAGTAAATTTAACAGTAAACATTTGGTTTGCCTGAGGCAAATGTGAAATCAGCTTGCCTGTTGGGAGCTTATATTGTGTTTTGTTCTTATGATATAACTCTTCAAAATAAGCACGGGTTCTCCCAAGTCTTCAGACCCTCAGGACCAGTGGCCATCCCCATTGAATTTATTAATTTCATCAAAATGATATGAAATTCAGCTGTCCAATTGTGTATTTGTGAGGAATATTGGTAATATACTTCAAAATAAAGCCAGAGAGAAGAATTCATTTCAGCACACAAATAATTTTCCCTACAGCTAATCCTGTTTTTATTCAGACACAGAGAGTTGCCTCCACAAAGCCATTTCTCTCCCTAGGAAGAAAATAGGTTTGTTGAGGGAAAACCATCTGACTCAACAGATATTTAAGCATGCAGGCAAGAAAATTCTTATTCAAGGTGATTTTCTTACCAACAAACTCTGACTGCCCACCTTGGATGCCAGATCCAAGCCTTACTAGTGAAAAAGGAAACTGTCAAGAAGTTAGAAGGGATCTGAACTTATTTGAAAACACAATAACAGAAGGGAAGGAAGGAAAAAAGAACAGGGATGGAGAAATCCAAACTGATATGCCTGATTTAGTTGATCGCTGCATCCTGAAGCACTACTTTGATTTGTTAAAGAAGTATATTGAGGACTTAGGTTAAAGATAATTCCTTTTCTACTTGTTTCATTTTTCCTATAGATAAAAGGATTCTGAAGATTATTTATTTCTTAAAACTCTATTTCTTAAAACTCTCTCCACCGTAGAGACTCTACTGTGGGCAGAGTCTTTACAGTAGAGACTCTACTGTGGGTAAGGGCTAAAAACATACTAATGAAAATCAAAGTATTTTCAACACAGCTAATGAAATGGCTCTGTCACCTTGAGTAAATTAGGGCAAATTAAGTGGCTGAAAAATAAAATGTTGGTTAAAACTTCTGATACATCACACTGCTGAGGACTAAGGAGGATTAGGATTCCACCCTCAATTTTAAAGAGAACATAGATATCTGGTTATTTACCTCAGGGTTTATGGCAGTATCAAGAGTGCCTCACTCCTTCCTTAAAGATGTGGTTCTTTGTTCCTTCTTCCAGAATTCCCTAGTGCCATGTTACTGTTTTGACCAATGGAATATGAGGAAAGTGATTCTCTGTCAGTTTCTGCACTGAAACTGCCATGATATGAAGAGCCCTAGCAGCTCCATGGAAAGGTTCATGTTCCCTGGAGCAGCCAGCTAGTAACCAGTACCACCCTTCTGGCCATGCTGATTGAGCCGTCTTCGGTAGTGGATCTTCCAGACCCAGCCCAGGCACTCCAGCTGATGCCACATAGAACAGAGACAAAATGCGCTTAAAGCCCTGATCAAAGAGGAGATTATGAGCAAAAGAAATGATTCTTCTTGTTATTAATCAGTCATTTTGGAGGTGGGCTCTTACACAACAATAGATAACCAAAAGAGCTTGTTAGGAGGTAGCCTAACTGGCTCTGCCTTTGTTATCCCTACTATAACTTTTGCTCCTCTCTTATCTGTATTAGAAGGAGGAGGAGGAGGAGAAACGGGGAAAGGGAGAAGACGAAGAACATTGACTATGGAAAGTGTAGAATACAGAGAGCTCAGATTTGTAAGTAACTGATTATAATCCTCTGAATGTCAAGTAAAGGGTTGGAGATAAGTTAGAAGAATAGTTTCCTTTCCTTTTCTACTTCCCAAATCATTTACAGGTGTTTGCTGGAATTAACTCTCAGAGAAATTACTTGCATTGAATTATTGTCTTGAGAGTGCTATGGTTCATACTGCTTGCATAGTTATGTCTTGATTACCACTACTTTTAGTTGTAAAATAATGGATATAGTGTCCTCTGTGATCTATTGTATTGTATTTGTTTTTTAGATATGCAACTGATTTGTTAAACAATGTAATTTAAGTGGGTTTAAATATGAGTAAGTTTAGACATGTTTCATTTTTAATTTCTTTATTATTTTTATTTATTTATATCAACTGGATAATATAGAATCTCTATTCTATAATGATTAGTAAATTCCTTAATAAGACTATGTGACACCTGTAAACTATCTGTTATTGATGTCCATATACTCTGGTTTTAAATTTTAATTAAAATACAATTCAACTCATCTATATCTTGTTTCTTCAACCGAAGGCTGAATGATTGT
Source organism: Rhinolophus hipposideros (assembly GCF_964194185.1). NCBI lineage: Eukaryota > Metazoa > Chordata > Mammalia > Chiroptera > Rhinolophidae > Rhinolophus > Rhinolophus hipposideros. Next base: position 85,642,763 of record NC_138050.1, on the reverse strand, counting down.
TTCAGTCCCAGGTATTTGGGGTGGGGAGGAGGCAGGGTCTATTCTTTCACTCCGTCATGTTTTTAGAGTGGAGATGACTGTATTGGAGCTTTGTTTTTTATGGTCATTTGTTCTTCTGTCTTCTTTTTCTGGGACTACCTCTTCTGACATTAGGGGGTGAGAAGGAAAAAAAGGACATAACTATAGTCTTCTTTAAAACTAGGCATATATCAGTGGTGGAATGGCCCAGGTATAGGTTTTATTTGGTTTGGCGCTCTTTGTCACTCATCATTACTCCTCAAATGGCCTTCTGAAGAGATGGGTGGGGAGTCAATATTTAAGGTCATCAAGCCTCTTTTGCTGCTGATATTTGTAGTAAATGTCTTTTTTTTTTTCTCTGAAGACTCTGAAAGCTGTGGGAACTTGGAAGAGCATTTTTCTCATACTTTTCCTAGAAACTTCATTCAACAGTCCCAATTCATTGCATGTTTTCAAGCTTCTCTAGCAAGCTTTCTGCTTTCAGAAACATTCAAAGATGTGGACACAAATTTCTTTACCTAGATATGCTGCTAAGCTCTAGTAGATAATGGCAAAATTAAGGAGTTCTTTCTTTTCACATTCTATTTTCAGTATTATGACGAGACCACATTTTCATAACTTAAGAAATGTGCAAATAAAAATGAGAAATGCACTACTCACCTACTCATATTAAGTCAATTTTATTCCATCCTCTCAGAATTTCTTTAAAAGTTTGGCTGGTCAAATTTCATAAAAACAACAAAAAACGTATATTAAAGGTGAAGGGATTAGGAAGCAGCTGGTAACCACAAATGGCCTCAGGGTTTTTTGAAAATTAATTTGGGGAACGTATTCAATAATGTTGTAAATATTTTGTAGGGTATCCGATGGACACGTGTCCCATTTGGGAGACCACCTCAGGGATTCTGTGGATGACTGATCATGGCATTGTACACCAGAAGCTAAACAATAATGAATGCCAACTATAATTTTATATATGTATAATGTGATGGCTTGGTGCGAGGTCGGAGGGATAGTGGATGGGGGAGGGGGTTCACAGTGTGAGGGATATAAATGATGAACGTCTAAGTATTACCTTGTCTTGTACACCTGAAACTAATAAAAGAAAAGAAAAGAAAAGAAAAAAAAAGAAAAAAAAAGAGTATTACTGTGACATACATAATACACTGCTTCAATTGGTCTGAAGGCAACGATGTTCATGCCTTTTCTCGATTCCCCTCATCCTCAACCAGCTACTTGCATAGTGGGATTTCAGCCTCTGGTGACCCTGCCTGTCACAGGTCATAGCTGATAAAATTGCTCATTTACAGTTGTCAGTAGGCTTAAAAACACCAATCCCATAAATTTTCTCCATGATTTATACAGTAGAATGATCAATCCATCCTGTTAGTATAGTGACTTTTGTCCTCTGGTCCCCTGGCATAAGAATCTCAGAGTAACTAGGCAGTAGCCATAGTTTTAGCTTTTTGTGTCTCCTTGGAGAAAAATACCTTCAGGGACCAGGGCCTTTAGACAAGCAGTGTCTACATTTATAGGGAGGGAAAAACAGAAATTCCACATGACTTACTGAGAATGATAGTAAAAAGGTTCCTTCTACTTCCAACCTTTGGATCCCAAACCCATATATTCCACATAATGGGATAAATTAGTATTCACCAGCTGCTGGGCCCTAGTATAACATATTTTTTTCATCTTTCAAAACATTGCCCTGACTACAAGGATGTCATTGCCATGGTATTAGCTATGCCTAAGAGTATATTCAAGCATTCCATCAGGGTAGCCGTTTCCCTGATGATGGAGAATATGATATTAAGACCCATTTTATGGACTGTGAGATGATAGGATTTAGAGCAGTTCAATTATCATCTGGAATTTGAAACCCCCCCACTGTAACTCCAGACTCCTAGTATCAATGACAACACAAAGAATATTCAGCAATTCTTGAAATATTTGTGTATTCCTCTTTCTCCAGTATACATTTACTCTGTTGAATGGACATAGGTCTCTGAGATATATTAGAATAATTACTGCTATGAATACATGCTGTATCATTAAAGCATTATACCTCAAAGAGCACTGTCCTTCCCTTCTATCAAAGGGCCTTGTGTCTGAGGAATGTTTTGAGTCTGGAAACTGGGCTAAGGATTATGATTTGCATTGTAATAGTTGTTATCAGTCATCTGGACCCCTACTCTTTACACTTCTTCATTATAGGAGTCAAGAAACGGACTTAGTGGCTGCTCGTCTACATTACCCCTAAGAACACTATAGTCTGTTAGCCATCCACAGGCCCTTGAAGGTCACAGGTATCATCTCAGCCTGTGACCTACCATTACCACAATTATGCCTAGCTTGCTAAGATTAAGTGCTGAAATATTACCTCTATTTTTTTGGAATCATGTCTTTCCCATGGAGATTATATTATTCAGTTGAATGACAGGCTTTCTACAATCAATCCAGCCTGCAGAGGATAAGTATCATTGGCTTCCCAATAATATTGGAAACTCCTCATTGCTTTAGGGAAGTAACTATCCTCAGAGCCCTCCTGGAGATCAGAGGTAGCTGCTGGGTTTTCTAATTTTATATTATAGATTTATTCTAGTTTTCTATGCTCTCAGCCTTTTGCCCACAGGCAGTTCTGGCATTTCCACCTCATTTCCAATATCACCTAGTTTTAACTTTTTTTTTCTTTTTTTTTTTTCTTCCATTCTTAAAAAACACCAGCATATTAGGGCTAGTTCCAGATGCCCTTGACACATATTAATCATGAAATTATATAAGAACACAATTATTAATAAACTCTATTCAGCCTTATAGTCACCCCCCATTAACCTAGCACCATCACAATCCATTCCCAATTATGATCACCTCGTTCTGCTTGATTTCTAAAAGCTGAGTTCTCCAACTCTCTTGATGAATAATCCATTACCTTCTAACACAAAGACAGTACTTCTTTCATTAATCCATAGCAAGGCTTGATCCTATATATTAGTCTAAAAGCAATCAGAGAAAATAGAGGAAGGTGTCATCTTGACAGATATCTACCTCCTGTAAGACCTTTGTATGGTAGTTAGGCAAGGAGTTGGAGTTCTTATAAAAGTTATCCTTAAAACAAGAGCTCCAGTGCAAGTTGTTTCCGTCAGTGGTGGTCTTAAGAAAAACTGTACGTGGAAAAAACAAATGAAGAAGTATACTGGGTTGATGAGTATCACCCCAAAATGCAAATCTACTTGGAATTTGAGCCTTTGGGACTTGAACCTTTGCATATGTAATAAGATGATGTCATACTGGGTTAAGGTTGGCCATAATTACTATAACTGGTAACTTTACTAGAAAAGGAAAGAGATATCTGTGTGTAGAGACACAGAGGGCACAGAGAAGAAGGCCATGTGGTGATGGAAGCAGGAATTCAAGTGATGAAGCTGTGAGATAAGAAATGCCAAGGATTTCTGGCAACCATCAGTAGTGAGGCAGAAGCAAAGAAGGATTCTTCTCTAGAGCCTTCAGAGCTAGCATAGTTCTGCCTACACTTTGATTTTGGAGTTCTAGCCTCCGGAACTATGAGAGAATAAATGTCTATTGTTTGTCACCTAGTTTGTTTGTTTATTAGAGCAGTCTTAGTAAACAATAGGCAGGGAAAGGAAGGTGTGTAATAAAGGGTGTATTATCAAGCTTGGAGCCACTGCAACTTCATCCCACCTGGGATTTATGTGTCTTTATAGAATATATTCCACAGTTATTCCTCTTGGAAGCTACAGATGTTGAGATAATTATCTACCAATTCCCATTGGTCAAATGCTGTTTCCAGGAAGTTCTTTGATTCCTCAACACTTCTGACCTGCAAACCACTTGAGCAGAGCAGGTTCTGGTAGTCAGAGTCCTCAGTCAAAAAGACACAAGACTGACAGATGGAACTATAGCCTCTATGCTTGGAAATGGGAAGGACTAATAGGATATAGATGGAGCACTGATAGTTTCTGCCGAAGATATTCAAATAAGTCCATGTTGTTTATTAGCATTCAAATTATATGGACCATCCACATGCAGATGTTTATCCACCAGATTTCCTAGAACTTCTGCGCTCAGTTGATCTGCACTGAATAATCTACTAAGTTTGCCTCCTGGGTGCAGTTGCTTTTGTTACACTTCCTGTAGAAAACTAGTCATCCACGATTCAAGAAAGCCCTGCTTACTACTGTGTTTATTTTCTCAAAAACCACAGTGGTCTTTCAATAGAAGACAACACCACACCTCCTGAATTATTTCCAGATAGTGTTCTTCAAACGATGGTGTCTGTTTGGTTTACACTTCCATGAACAACCATGTTGCCTAACTGTTCTCTCTATGCAAGGACGATTTTCTCAGTAGAGTGTTCTGGAACAGTCTCCTGTTATACCAGAACTACCCTTGTTAATGGTCTTTTAATACTGGTGTTGAGACTAGATTAATGCCTATACTCCCTGTTCCATCATGGTCATTTTCTTTATGCATTCTCAATGTTTCTCAGTTGGGATAAACTTTTTTTTTTTTTCATCATACATGTCCTAATAATATTAAAACACAAAGAGGGAAAAGATGTCTATTCCTTTACTCTCAGGAGATCTCTTGGCTTTGCACAAATTTGTCTATCCCTCCACAGTGACCTTCTAGAGTTTCTTGCCAAGGGGCTATTAGGAGGAATTATATTAATGACATAAATTTGGTACTTATGTAAACTCCAAATGTACTCATGATTCTTAAAAGCCAACTTGCTAATGAATGCTATTTGTCACAAGAATAGGGTATGAGGACAGGAGTAAATTGCTTTCGTATACACAAAAGCTATTAGAAAAACTAGATGACATTTTTTTTTCTACCAATAAAATATCAATCCTACATGCAGTAGAAAGTATAGAAAGTAATTATTCATCCGGATGTTTAGTATAAATGGTTTATTTGCAAAAGTATTTACTGTTCACCTATTTTGTGCTGAGTACTAGATGGATAAAGACAAACAAATACAGCTCCTATCTTTATGAGTCTACAGTATGGAAGGGAAAAGAGAAATACAATTAGTTAGCCATATAATAAAACAGTAAAACTTATGACAAGTGCCATTAAGAAAGGAAGAAACTTTGGATTAGGATCAGAGAATAACAGAGGCCATCAACTCTGGAGAAAGTGTTCAAGGAAGACCTTTCAGAAATTACATTTATTCAGAGACCTGATAGAATAAAAGGATGAAAGAGCAAGAAGAAAATTCCAAGCAGAAGGAAAATTCTGTATAATGACTCATATATTGCAGGGAGCTTCGGATAATATTGAATCTGAAGGCAGCCAATGTGTCTGAAGCCCAGTGCTAGAGATCAGTTAGAGTGCTCTGCAGTGTCCAGAAGATACAGGGTCTCATCAGTAATAATAAGAAATGTCAGTTCTTTTTGCAAAATTAAGTTTTAGGCAAGTGGATAACATGACACAATTTATGTTTTAGGAAGAACTCTATGGTTTGTGCACAATGCATTGAGGAAAGCATATGAGAGAGCAGAGGGCGATGTTTGTAGCCTACGGCAATTGTCCAAGTGAGAGGCTGAAGATTTTTAAATGGGAAATCACTGTTTGCTTTTCTTCTGTGTTCAACTTGATGTTGACAGTTTGATGAACTACGGTTGTGCAAGGGCAATGCAGTGATAGTAAACTGCATGCTCCACCATGATTAAGAAAAGATGAATGAGTTTCTTCATTTCTGAATTCCATATCATCAAGGAACTCCAATATTGTGGGAAACATGTTCAATGATTATTAGAACTGCAATTAGAACTACTGGATTGGTGCTGAATGAATAGATACTTCAATTCTTATCTAAAACCTTGGAATAAACACATTTATAAGACACAGGAGATGGATACAGTACATGACAATTTCTTTTCACCTAGGGCTCAGATTGATGTGAATAAATATAAATTAAATGTTAAAAGTTGTCATCAGAAGAGAAAATTCTATTAAAACAAATACATCAGAGGACAAGGTAATGAATTTTTTTGTTATATTTTTTGTTTTGCTATGACTGACTACAATTTTGTTTTCAATAACATTTTTTTCTTATTTTCAGTTGTAAATTATTTTCATGAATAACTGATTGCTTCTTTTTGATTTTGTAGTAACCAGTTCAATATACAATGAATTTCTTAATGATTAATATGCAAATTTTGCCACTGGATATATTCATTCACGTGAAATTAGCATAATGAGTTTTAAATTTCACTTAATGAATCACATATTGATTTAACATCTCTTTATCAACAAGTGGCTTTCCTCTTTCAAAGCTGTACAGTATTTCTAATAACTTTAACACTATATCATCTTTATCATAACATAATAATTTAATACTTAAAGCTGCATTTACTTTCAAAGTCATTTTTTTGGATAGCTTAATTGTTTATACATAGACATAATTTGAATTCTAAGGTACATTTGACTGTAAATATACTGAACAATTTACTTTTCTGGAATTCGCATCTGATATTCTCCATTCATTTTGATGAAGATACTGAAAAATTATTGTTCTATAAAGTACACTCAATTAGGCTATGTTCTCAGGGATGACAACTCAAGGATTTGAATGTATTAAAAAAACACATCCAGTATATATGTTTGTGGGAGGTGAGAGAAAGTTCTGGGGGGGGCATATTTATTACCATATAATATATACATACAAGGTTGGAAACTTAAGTTCGCTAACTCATCCTAGAAAAAGTGCTACATAACTCATTGCTGAATATCATTACAGTCACCTTTGAAGTACTTCCCTTGGGAAGTTATATACTGACACCAGCACCTAGTTTATCTTTCAAAGCAAATTTGGAAGTCTTTCTAGAATGGCCATCAGAACTGTCATCGTATGACACTTGATGTCCTGAATGTCATCAAAAATGTCTTCCTTTCAATATTTCCTTTATCTTTGGGTAAAGAAATAAATCATTGGGGGCCAGATTAAGTGAATAGGGAGAGTGTTTAAATACAGTTATTTGTTTACTGGCTAAGACCTCCCTCACAGACAGTGCTGGGTAAGCTGGTACACGGTCATGATGAGCCATGAATTGTTGGCAAAAAGTTCAGGCTGTCTAACTTTTTCACGCAGCACTTCCAGATAGTAAACTTGGTTAACTGTTTGTCCAGTTGATACAAATTCATAATGAATAATCCCTCTGATATCAAAAAAGGTTAGCAACATCGTTGCAACAAGTTCATGAACTTAATTGTCAGACCTCATGCAGCTTTCTGTCAAGCTGAAGGACCATAAAGAAGAAGAATTACTGGGAAATGCTGGATCCAATAACAGAATAACAAAATGATGTAGTGATGCACAAATTAATTAATCTGGCAGTTCTGAAACTATTTTTGGAAACAATAAGGGCTCTATAAATTTGACCTTTCTAGACAGGTTTGGTGCATAATATAGGCTTTTAAACTCACTGAAATAACTCTGGCCTAAAAAGCAGACATCACTGTCTTAGGTTTCCTATGTGGAATGTGTCTTTCACCATAACAACCACTTTGACAGTACCTGGAGTCTAAAGTGACCTACACAAATGCTTGGGACATCTTCCCTTCTAATCTAATCTGTTGAGATTATTGGGAAGAATGATATAAAATAGTGACTTTCCATTCTGAAATAGTCTAGATAATGTTAAAAATCATTATGTTTCAGGTTGAGAAAAAGACACGTCAGATGAGTATAGCTCTCCATTTTAGATGACATCTAAGACTGGCTCTTGCACCGATCACCGGACTAGGGCCTGTATGTAATATCATACGTTGGTGAACTTGAATGATAGACCCAGGTTTAAGGTATTTGTGTTTTTTGTTTGTTTGTTTGTTTGTTTGTTTGTTTTTCTATTAGTTCACTTGTATCGTTTTACTATAGAATTTGAGGTAACGACTATATAACCCATGTGGGTAAATAGGAATAAAGAAGCTGAACCTAAAGGATTCTCCTTATGCCAGAGTGAAGAGTGGCCTTATGTCTTTAATAGGACAATAAAGTGCTCAGTCTCTTTAAAAATTTATTGTGAGCTGTATATTATCCCTGAATTGTCTAGTGGGGATAGTGGGAAATATATTTTCCGTAATAAGGACTGAGAAAGGGGACAGCTCTGAAAATCCTATAGACAGTGAGAGACTTAATAAAAAATACATTTGACAAGGAGATGTAATGGATAAGTTCCTTGAAAGACATAAACTACCAAAGCTCATTCAAGAAGAGACTAGCCCTATATTTATTAAAATAATTGAATTTGTAATTAAATATATTCTAAAAACAACAACAACAAAAAATAGGCCTAGATGGCTTCACTTTTGGATTTTGCCAAACATTTGAGGAAGAAACAATACCAGTTTTATATAAATGCTTCCAGATAATTGAAGATAAGTGACACTTCCCAATTCACTCTGTGAGGCTAGCAATATCCTGGCATAATATCAGAAAAAAAAAAAAAAGGCAATACAGAAAATAATTTATAAGCACTGATACAAAAATTGATATAAAACTCTCAACATAAATTTAGTAAAATGAATCTGTTTATCATGACTAAATGGAGAGTATCTCTAAAATGCAAAGTTATTTTAAAATTTTAAAATTATGTTTCATAGATATATAAAAAATGCTATTCCTAATTAATGTAATTCAACACTGACTAAAAAAAGTATGATGATCTTAATAAATGTAGAAAAATACTGTATTTTGCTGTGCATAATGCACACACTTTTGCCCAAATTTGTGAGGGAAAAATAATGATGCACATTATACATGGGTAGTACTAATTCTGTATTTATATAAATGTTTTTAATTATTTTATTTATGCTTATGTTAAAAGTGTAACTCTAGAAATCAATAATGATATCCATATGCAAACTAATACCCTGGAATACAGTAAGTGGTTTAGTTGAACTTACAATGCATTTACAACAATGGAGAGTTCTTGGCATTCTATAATGTGTGAGTATCATAAATTTGCTACCAGTACATAAAATTTTTTGTACCACAATATGTTAGAAAATAAATACTAAAATTGCTTGGTGACTTTTATTAAAAAGAAAAAAGAAAGGAAAGATTTTTGTTAGATGATTATCAACCTCCATGATAATTCTTTATGTCTTCCAAATTTATGTCTCTAGCTGTGAACTCTCTTCCCATTCATCAATTATTTTATTCAAGCTGTCTATTCAGTATCTCCACTTTTATGTTTCATAGATATGTAAAAAAACGTTATTCCTAATTAACTTTCATCTTTGAAATTTTGGCCAGATTATGTCGACCTTCTGCCCCAAATCGGAACTAACTCCCAGTTTTACACAAAGAAGCTTCAGAGTCATTTTATAACCTGAAAGTATCTTCAGGGTCTAGCTCTCCATTATCACTGTGACTTCATTTTTTTATTTCTTCCCATCACTTACTTTGCTACAACCACATATATTTTTACTTTTTCTTTGTTGTTCGTATAACACGTCTTTTCCTCTCCCACTTTACAATTTTGGCACTGGCTATCTGCATCATCAAGAATGCTCTTTACCTACATAAGTGATTTTTTGTTTGTTTCACCTTCCTGATGATATCCAACTTGATCTCATGTTTAAAATTACAATCTACCTCTCCCTTTCAACATTCTCTGTTCCTCTTAACCTTGACTCACTTTTTCTTTTATATAATTTATAAAGTATAATTTAGTTAAAATATTTATAATTTTATTGTCTATTTTTATTTATTGCCTATTGCTAAAATGTAAGCCTCATGTAGGTAAAAAAAAAAAAAAATATATATATATATATATTGTTCACTAATGTATCTTAATACCAAGAATAATGTTTGTCATAGAATAAGGTCTCATGAAATATTAGCTGAAGTAGAAATAAGTAAATGAATGAGTTCCCTGTATAGAAATGTTCAAAATACTTCAAAATTACTTTAGGGACTTTCAGTCTTTTTGTTTTTATAATATAATTTTTATAGACCCAAGACAATCATTTTACATCTGAATTTCAGTGAAAAACACAAGCATCCACATTAACTTTAGTATCAATATACTTAATTTTTTCTCGATGTAATATACACAGAATTGTTTGTATTTCCATGTTATTTTGTCAACAGTTTATAGAAATGATGGAAATTTTAATACACGAAGTCTTATAAAGAAGGCTTTATGATTTACATTCCATTCCTAGAAGATTATTTTGTAATCTACAGCTATGGAAGCAAAATTAATTTTCATTAATAACTGTAAATAGGAATCCACTTCACTTTCTATGTTAGTTTTTAATCATATCGTTCTACTGGCTGAATTGAAATCACCCAAAAACATTAATTTCCCTAATCTAAATGTAAATGTCTCTAAAGATACTTCCAAAAAGTTTCATTCATTCATTCATTCATTCATTCATTCATTCATTCATCAACCTTTCAGCAAACATGTATCGAGGTGGTACATACTATATTTGTTACTAGTCTAACCCATGAGGACATACAACTTTAAAATACTGGGTCCTTTTGGACACAGAATTGGATAATGGCATTACAGAACAATAATATTCTACAGGAATTTGAGATGATTGGATATGAATGGTACAAGAAGATGATATTCTTCTTTTCAACTGTAAAGACGTGGTGTTGTGCTTCAAAGAGATATCAAGGAGGAACAGGTCTCATAGAAACAATAAAGAAGAGTCAAAATAAAAGTCCCCAATACATTTTAACATTCTCATAATTCTGTGAGAATATAATTCACAAACTTCTTAAGATATATATGTATATGTGGGTGTGTGTGTTTAGAGTGACTCAATAGGCATTTCGTGTGATATGCAATATCTCCTTATTTATCACCCTTTCTAAATGTAAATTACTAATGTAAATAGTACAATTTAAAATCTAACCAGAAAATCGAGTTGAAATTAAATCTACTTAATCATTTCTGCTGGAAAGGTGTAATGTGTGATGGCTTTACATTTTGCCTCAATTTTCTACCAGGCTATATCATAGTCGTGTTTTCAAAGTGTGTTATGTGTAATTGATCATATGTGCCACCAGTGATATCACCGTAGTATAGTGAATCTAATTCACTTAAAATATATATTCCATACCATTAATTTTGGTATTTTTATTAGAATTTATTCTCATATTAATACTATTTATGCACTTTTTTTCTTCGAGGTGGAATATTTAACAAAGGATAATCAAGCTATTAATATTATTACCTCACATATTTTCTGATACATTACCTAGGTTCAATAATCAAACCAAAAATAATTCACATTTTTATTGATATTACCAGTTGTTTTCTGTTTCATACAGATATTTTTGTTGTTATCTCTGTTCTGAATCCTTGCCTTGCCAAGTCAAATTCCACTCTAGGAATGGCTTATTCAATGAATCTAAATTCAAGTAATAGCCAATGTACACTCCAGTCACTTCTTCATTTGTTCTCCCTGTTTACACTTGCTCCTCCAGAAAAAGGAAATTTAAGCAAAGAGAATTATGTACATGACTTGAAAACAGTTTGAGAAACCAGGCTGAGACTTTCAATAATACAGTATGTATGTATGTATGTATGTATGTATGTATGTACGTACCTATGTACTGTGTTTCCCCGAAAATAAAACCCAGCCGGACCCTCAGCTCTAATGCGTCTTTTGGAGAGGAAAAAAATAATATAAGACTCGGTCTTATTTTTGGGGAAACACGATATATGTATTAATGTAGTTTTATATATATGTGTAGATAGGTAGATTCATCAATAGATTTTATTTTTCACTGGATATTTACTCTTTGTAATTCTACCAGTCTCCTGATAAATGTTTGACTGACCAATTTCTTTGTTACGTTTCACAATAAGTATAATCAAAAGGTCAAACAAAATTATAATTTAATTTTAAAATCTGTAATCTAACTGTAAGACCTGTTAACATCTTTAACCATTTATCTACTAGTATCTGTAGCTATACAAGGGATTAGAAAGTGTAGAAAGTAGTAGCATAAATCCCTCTTCATGAAGGATGGTTAGTTTCTCTATTTCTCTCACCACTATAATGTTAGTGTCTATTGCAGTATTAAATACAGTAAGTATTTATTCAGTAAGCAAAATTAATGATTGTTTTCTAAATTGAAAAATTAACATGAGGAAAAAGAGAAAAAAAAAAAGAATGCCTAATTCTCCAAGGCATTCCATATTTCTGTATTCTTATGTTCTTTCCTCTCCATCCTTTTAGCCTCATCTCAGACTGTCACCAGATATCCAAGATTACAGTAGAAGTGGTATATTATAAGCATTAGGTTCAACAATCTTAAATTTATTTAGTGGAAAGAAATCTCTACTGATGACAGTTAATCTTTTTATTTTCAAGATGATCCTCTTGAAAATCTCATCCGAATGTACGTGCATATCATTCATATTGAATACATTTATATGTTCCCTAGGGACTCTCTTATGCTGTCAGAGACAACATTCTTTTTCTTCAGAACTCTGACCTGCTCCACAATTCATCCACAGACTTCATAGGGAACAATGTCTAACTCAAGCTGAAATAATTCAACTGCTAAAAAAATTTGTAGAGTTCCTTTCTCCATCATATTAATTTTCAATGTCAAAATTCCTGGTAGGTATTTATTTATTTATGTCATTCTCATTGTTGTTGGTTTAGAGCACTTAGAAAAGTAGAGAAGCTGTAGGATCTATATTATATCAATAATTGATAGTGCTGTATGGACACTATGAAAGATTTTTGTCTGCAGATAGAAGCACCTGGGGAAAAGAAGCTTTGGATCAAAGTAGGGTCAATCAGATTTCTAACAGAGTTAACAAACAAAAGGGAGATAAGAAACTTGGTAAAGACTGATCTTCACTAAGCAGGTATATAAAAAAAAAAAAAATAGTAGCTCCAATCAGAGGTTGTAAATTTCTAAATGATACCTTTAGAATTCCTTGAATATAGCTCTGTATTTATCACATGGATAATTATTTTAGTTAACTGTATGAATGGATGTATAATATAGTGGTAATAAATTATAAAACTTGAAGAGCTGTAATAACTGCAGGGATATTGATAATGATATATAGATAATATCTTGTCCGTATTTTTTTGAAAAATGGGGGATCTGTTCTGAGTATGGAAAGAAACAAAGCATAACACCTTCTTACAACTGTTTTTCTGTGGTCCTACGGAAGTAGAAGAGAGTGCTCAAAAAGGAAAGATCTATGAAGTTCCCCTCTGGAGAATGGATTGTTCCAAACACCAAGAACACCACGGAGGGGCGGGGCGGGGGTGCTAAGACCAGCAAGAGATCAGTTTACCAGATGAGGTGGGCAAAGTCTAGGAATAGGAAGCTGGGCAGAAAGTTCAAACAACTCTTGAGCTATAAATGAAATAACTACATATTAATCTTGATTCCATATTCTCTATTTTGTACTTTAAGTATCTTCATCAAGTGGTTCTTTTGTAGTTCTTTTATATAGTTAAAAAATTAAAAAAAGGAAGCCAAAACTTCACGGAGAGTCTTGCAGGTCTATGAATCTCAATCTCTCTCTGTTTTGCTCCCTCCACCCCGCGACACACCAATTGCCCTACCACTCAGAAGAACACAGTAATAGCAAGTTCAGCTCATAGAAAAGATAAAAACTCAGACTTCAGGGCTAGAAATTGCCATGTATCCTATTAAATTTTTTTCTCTCATGGTTTTTATTGCTCTGGTCCAATGGAAAAAATGAGAATTACAGCCAAAGAGCAAAACTTGCCAAGTTTTTATGTTCCTTGCTGTGTTGCCTATTGTTTTAATATCTGTAAAATTACAAAATCTATCTACAAGATTGTACAAGTAGGAACACATAAAACTAAAACCCTCTATATTGCATGGGGAAGGATTGTGCAGTTTTAAACAAACACTGTATTAAGAGCTCTATTAAGATATATAAGAGAAAAGCAAATGCTTAAAGATTTTAGATATTATTGGTAAAACTATTGCACAATCCTTTTTTTCCATATGATTTGGACAATGAAAATGATAACTCAGCTTAGGCAATTTATATTTTTTTTTTCTTGTTTATGAAATTTTAGAGTTTTTTGCAATTGGAGAATGAATGCAAGCTATTTATTTAGTATTTGATTTGTTCTCTTTTGCCAATGATTTGGACCACAATTTTATTCCAACTATCAACTTCTTAAATCAGATCTTGGTATAAAACTGAATTTAAAAGTTACCTCATTACCAATGAATGCAGGACAACTACACTGCCAAGGAAGCAAGGAGGGTAGAAGAAAATCCCACTAGGGAAAAAAACAAAAAAAAAAAACAAAAACAAACAAACAAAAAAATATATATATATATATACACACATTATATATATATATAATATGTATTATGTATTACATATTAAATATATTTTATAGATTGTATATATTATATTATATAAAATATATATTATACATTATATAAAATACATATTATACATTATGTAAAATATATGTTATACATTTTATATATATATTATACTGACTAGACAAGCCTTCCCAAATATTTGACTTGAGTTTTGAGTGCAATTGCAGACTGAAAAGTATTATATCAGTGCAATCCTCATTCTCTTCCAGAACCTTGAAGATGAGAATAGAAAGTATTTGGCATTTAAGCCAACTTTCACATTGAAAGATGTGTAAAATAACTTATTTTGTTATTTTGTGGAGTTGTTAAAATTAAGAACAGTACAAGACACTAAACAGTCTCTATTTCATTTCAAAATAAAGGAATGCAATACTGTATTATGTTGTCCTGGTTTTTTTTTGTTTGTTTGGTTTGTTTTTTTTTTTAGCTGAGAACACAGATTTCATAGAAATCAGAGGAAATTTTTCACCACCCCTACCCATATTTTCTTCCAGAGCATACCCTTGGGGGCATTAAAGCAACTGTTATATTCAGTCCTAGTTACAGCCAGCTGAGGCTTGACAGGAACAATCTACTTGAAGTGATTTTCTCTGCTAACATTTTATACTTATCACTGTCAGGTAGTTATTATCATTGACATCTGACATTAATTCAGAATCCATCATGTTGTCTAACACCTGCCAAAGTGTATGCATAAGGCTCAGAAGTTTATTAGGAACTGCTCAAATTAATTACCAATTTATTAATGATTTTATAGTAGTTTGTTATACCTATGTGCTATTTTAACAGCCACATATTTTAACATTTAAAATATTTTCCATGAAGCTAAAAACATATATTTATTATATTATATTTTATATAAAATCTACATTACATTGAATATAATGTTACCATTGTTCAATATAATGTTACCATTGTTCAAGGGTAACATATTTATTATTCCCATTTCTATGTTAAGATTTCTGGTCTTATATTTACTTTTGACAGAATTGCATGGCAATTTCTGTCAAAAGAGGTAGAGGGAAAAAGACATTAGGAAATTATTCAGACATTATAAAATTTAATTCATGTATGTTCATATCTAAATATTTCCCTCACTCAGTGCTCTTCATGGTAAAAAAAATGTATTTTTAAAATATCAAATGAATATGGCTAAAATATAACTTGCCTTATATATCAGTTCTTAATATTTCATCTACATTTTAATTATTAGTTTTATCTTGAAAACTTTTCATTCTCCTCTGAAAGTAGGAATTCTATTTTCATTTCATCTTCTCCATATGAAAATTCAACATACAATACATAGATATTTTAGTATTGCTGAAAAAATATATATCCTCCTTTGCCAACACTAGGATTATTACACGATTTTGGAAGTCTTGGTTGCCCATATGGAAAGTCAAAAATATCCGTGCATGCTGCCATTAGCTACAGTGATTATTATATGGGGTGTGATCAAAAACTATGGTGAATGTTTAAATTAAAAAAAAAATACACTAATAGACATATTGCCATTAATCTCCCTCAAAATACTCCCCCTTACTTCAAACACACTCATCCCATCATTCTTGCTACTTTCTAACGCAGTTCTGGAAGTCCTCTTTCATTGTCCTAAATCATTTTAACTTGGGGAAGAGCCGGAAGTTGTGCGTTGCCAGGTCCACTGTGATGTTTTTATTTGATAGAAATTGCTGTATAACAGAAGTAATGTGTGACACAGTGTTGTCATGATGGAGGATGATTTAAGGCACACTTCAAAACACACCTTCTCTCAACTGTAGCTCACACCAGACTGACTGCACTAAGTTGAAATATGTCACGCATTATTACTAATGCTTGATGCACTGCTTTGAAGATCCCTCCCTTTCTGTTGGATGGCACTTGACAGCAGCAGTCACCATATTTTGTGATCACAATGGAAAGGCTCTGTGTCACACATCACTCTGGCATGGCAATTTCTGTCAAATAAAAACATTACAGTGTGTCCTCATCCATCTTATTCACTGGATATGGCACTGTGTGACTTCTGGCTCTTCCCCAAAGTAAAAATGACCCTGAAAGGTCATTCTTATAAACATTCTGAATTGATCCAGGACATCAAGGCAGCCATGACAGCACAACTAAAAACACTCATGAAAGAGGACTTCCAGAATTGCTTCAGAAAGTGACAAGAATGATGGGATAAGTGTGCTTGAAGCAAGAGGGCGTATGCTGAGGGGGATTAATAGTAGTGTGTCTTTTATTGTAACAATATTTATTTACAATCAGGACAATTTTTACCTCATTGATTTTAATTTTCATGATTTCAAGGTTTTCCCCCAATATTTGTTAATTCATAAGAATGAGGAGATGTTGGCTATGTGGTTGCATACATGTTTTAAGATTTTTTTTTCTCTCTATTTCTGTGGAAAATGTCATTGGGATTTTGATAGCTATTGCACTGAACCTATAGATGTCTTTGGGTAATGTGGACATACTGACCATAATAATTCTTCAGTCCATGAACATGGGATATCTTTCCCTTTACTGTGACTTTTTAAATTTATTTCATCAAAGTCTTTTAGTTTTCATTGTATGTATCTTTTTACTTCCTTGGTTAAATTTAATCCTATGTATTTTATTGTTTTTATGATATTGTGAATGGGATAATTGTCTTTTTATTTTCTTTTCTGATATTTTGTTGTTATTGTTAGAAATGTAATTGATTCTGTATTTTGATTTTACATCTTTCAGATTGACTGAATTATTTGATTAGTCTCAACAGTTTAATGGTTTAGTCTTTAGGATTGTCCATATATAAGATCCTGTTATCTGCAAATAATGAAAATTTAATGTACTTCTTTTCAAATGGAAGCTTTTTAGTTCTTTGTTTAGGCTAATTCCTCCAGTAATATATTGAATAAAAGTGATGAGAGTGGGCACCCTCTTTTTGGTCTTATTTCTAATTTTAGATGAAAAGCTTTTAACCTTTTACTAATGAATATGACATTAGCTATGATTTTGCCATGTAAGACCTCATATAGCCAAAGCAATCCTAAGAAAGCCAAACAAAACTGGAGGCATCACACTTCCTGATTTTAAACTGATTTTATACAAAGCTATAGCAATTAAAATAGTATGGTACTCATATAAAAATAGAAACATAAACCAATGTAACTGAATAGAGAGCCCAGAAATAAACCCCTATGTATTCGGTCAACTAATATTTGACAAAGGAGCCAAAAATACTCAATGAGGAAAAGATAGTCCCTTTAACAAATGATGTTGGGAAAACTTGATAACCATATACAACAAAAATGAAATTGAACCTCCATCTTATACCACTCACAAAAGCTAACTCCAAGTGAATTAAAGACTTAAACATAAGAGCTGCTACCTTAAAACTCCTAACAGAAAACAGGAAAGAAACTCATTGATACTGGTCTCGACAGTGTTTTTGTTTTTTTGGATATGAACACCAAAAGCACAAGCAACAAAACTGAAAATCAACAAGTGAGACTACATCAAACTGAAAATCTTCTGCACAGAAAAATAAATTATCAACAAAATTAAAAGGCAAACTACAGAATGGGAAAAAAAAAAGATACAAACTATATATCAGATAAGGGGTTACTATTTCAAATATATAAAGAACTTATACAACTCAGTAACAGAAAAACAATCCAATTTTAAAATGGACAGAGGAATTGGATATATATATATATATATATATATATATATATATATATATATATATATTTTTTTTTTTTTTTTTTTTTTTTTTTACCAGAAAACATATCCAATGGACAAAGGTACAAAAAAGATGTACTAATCACAAGGGAAATGCAAATTAAATCCACAGTAAGATACCATATTTTGTCATGTATAATGTGTACTTTTTGCCCAAATTTGTGAGGGAAGAATAAGGATGTGCATTATACATGGATAGTACTAATTGCTCACCTATATAAAGGTTTTTAATTATTTTTTTATGCTTATGAGCTAAAAGTGTAACTCTAGAAACCAGTAGTGATATCCATATGCAAAATAATACCCTGGATACGATAATGGGTTTTGTTGAATTTACCATGAACTTGTAAGGACAAAGAGTTCTTGGCCTTCTATGATGCTTAAATATTTAAATTTGTTACTAGTACATGAAATATTTTGTACCTTGTATCTGTTCTTGTTTCGTAATTATTTGTTACATAAAATTTTTTGTATCATAATAAGTTAAAAAACAAATACTAAAGTTCCTTTATAATACAAAAAACAAATACCTATATGGAAAACAAATAAAAATTTGAATTCAAAAATTAAAATGAAAGTTTTTTAATTTGAAAGTTTGGGCAAAAACATGGTTGCGCATTATACCCAGGAGCGCAGTATACACAGCCAGATAGGGTATTACCTCATACCTGTTAGAATAGATATCATTGAAAAGACAAGAGATAATGTGTTGGTGAGGATATGGAGAAGAGAGAACGCTTGTGCACTCTTGGGAATGTAAATTTGTTCAGTCATTATGAAAAATAGCATAAAGGTTCCTTTAAAAATTAAAAATAGAACTACCATATGATATATACCACTTCTGGGTATATATCCAAAGGATATAAAAACAGGATATCAAAAAATAAATAAATAAATAAATAAATAAATAAATAAATAAATAAATAAATAAATAATAATTAAAAAAATATATATATACACTCCCGTGTTTATTGTAGAAACAACCTATTTGCGTATCAACAGATAACTGGATAAAGAAGATGTGATTTTACACACACACACACACACACACACACACACGGAGCTTTGTTCTTCCTTAGGATTGCTTTGGCTAGTTCAGGTCTTACACGACTATGTAATTAAATATTAGTCATCTATGAGAAAGAAGAAAATCCTGTCATTTGCAACAACATGGATTTACCTTAAGAGCATTATAATAAGTGAGGTAAGTCAGAGAAAGACATACACTACATGGTATCATTTATATGTAAAATCTAAAAAAGTTGAATTTGTAGAAACAGTGTAGAATGATGGTTAACAGGGACTGTGGAGAGGGGAAATTGGGAAATATTTCAGGGTTCAGACTTGCAACTAAAAGATGAAAAGTTCTGGAGATACAATGCACAGCATCATGATTGTAATTAAAATACTGTACAGTATACTTAAAAGTTGCTAAGAGACTAGATCTTAATTGTTCCCATCACATACAAGAAATTATAATTATGTGATGTGAGAGGTGTCAGCTAAAGCTATGGTGGTAATCATATTTATTACAAAATATAAATGAATCAAATCAGCATGCTATACAAGTTAAACTTACAGAATGGTATGTCCATCATATCTTAAAAAAATAAAAATGAGGAGAGTAAAGACAATTTTAAATGAACTACTTGAAATCAAAGAACTGGTGAGATTCAGGTATTGGACTGCAATGAGTGAAAGAACCAACCATAAGAAGCAGAAAAGGAAGGATCACTTTTTAAGGCACATTGTTTTTTATAGATGCTCTTGGAGGTCACTTTTTGAAAAGCCCTCCTTTTACTCAATCATTATATATTTGGCAGGATCAATGAACATTTCCTGGATCTGCGTCATAAGTAACCACAGTCTACATTAGAAATGCAAGCATTTTAAAAACCTTTGCATATTACAATACATTCAAATCAAAATATTACTTTGATATTCCTTGATATATTTAATTATCTCTATATTAAATTTAAACATCTAAGAGATTTTGGTAAAATCACAAAATAAAAAAGGAAACATAATCACGATGTCACTTTTCATAGTTCTCTGGTCCTTTAAAACTAGTATCTAAATAGACTCTATAAATGCTCTATGTAAACAACAAATTTGAATAACAGTGAATGGTTAAACCTAACTAAGCTATACCACATAAGTAAAATAAAACACATTGAGAGAAACCCAATAACGCTTCATAATTTTGCATTACAGGAATTTGAAAATGCATATAGCAATGCTTTAAAGATAAAGATTCACATTAGCTGGACTGTAACACACACATATCTCTAAGGTGAAAACAAATGTGTGATGTTTTGCAAGCTTTTCTTTCAGACTTTTAGCTCTTTATACCATATCCACATTAAACCTCTCTCTCTCTCTCTCTTTCTCTCTCTCTCTCTCCATATTTATAATTTAATGGTTCATTTCTTTTTTTATACACATATCTGTATATATAAAATAGGATAACCATTAAATTACTATATATGTATATGTATATAGTATGTTTTCATATATAATATTATGAAACATTTAATGATTATTCAATTAAAGTACTGGAAGCCTGAAAGAAAAACATGTAGATAATATAGCTGGTTGAAAACATGATCAATAGTGTTATCTGGCACTTTTCTACAAATTAAGTCTTCAAATTTCCATCTACTTATTTGTAAACCATATTTTTTATATAAGAAAGAATATTAGAACATGTAAATGAATTAACATAATTTCTTGAATCATATATTTTTCTTTCATGTACCCTCCTGAACTACTAATATGCCTCTCCATTTATAAGGGAGTTGTCATGATGTTACTGGGTACCCAAGAAGAAGTGGGGAAATGAATACATCTAGTGGAGGGAGACCAGCTTGTGGTCTTCCACAATGGGTTAGGGTAACATAACACTACTTAGCATGTGGTAGAAAAGAAATACATAACAACTCTTGCTAAAGTTTGAATGTTTGGGTGCCCCCCCATTTGTATGTTGAAATCATAAACCCCAAAGTTGATGGTATAGGTGAGGCCTTTCAGAGGTGATAGGCCATTAGGATGGACCCCTCATGAATGACATTAGTGTCCTTTTAAAGGAGATCCCCCACAGCCTCTGAGCCACTTCAGCCATGTGCGGATACAGTGAGAAGAGGACCCTTACCCAATCAGACTGCACCCTAATTTTGGACTTCCAGGTTCCAGAACCCTGAGCAATAAATCTCTTCTGTTTATGATCCACCCAGTCTGTGGTATTTTGTAATAGCAGTCCAAACAGAATAAGACAACCCTGCTAAGTCCAAAAATACAAAATTCTATTTCCTTTGTATTTTCCAACGAAAACTTTATTTTTTCAAAAGCAGTGTAAGGTTCACAGCAAAATTAAGGGGAAGTTTACCGAGATATCCCACCTGCACTCTATAGTTTTTGTTTTTGTTTGCTTGTTTTTCACTAGCTCATGAAAACTACTCTACTAGAGTGGAGAGATAATTTATTTAAAATAAAACACAACAAAACAAAAAAAGATTAGGCATTTGAAATTAAGATAAAAAGTATAAGCATTCATTTTATTTTCAAAGAATTCAAAGAGCACCCGAAGTTTCAAATATTAAGTTATGGATATATAAACTGTTACTATACATTACATACTTCTAAAACCTGGAAAGATTATTCTGTATGTCTCTTTCATGAAGAGGTGGTATTTTTGTTTCAAGGAATCAGCATTGTCAGTTTTTCAAAACATTTACTGAATGTTTTTTATGAGCTTGCTACTGTACTGCATTGTACCGGACCACATTGAACAAGGTAGATATAGTCCCGCCTTCATATTTCTCATATTCTAACAGTAATCTAGTCAGACAAACAAAATATAACCACTAGAAAGTGAAGATACATATTCAATGAAGAGATTAGAATAATTGGCCTCCAGTTTACTTCTTAAGTGTAAGTATTGTTTTTTTCTTTTCTTTCTAACTTCTAAGGGTTTTAAATCATCTGTGAAAGGAGAAATCTGATTTATTTTCCCCAGAGTTTCTCTCAACCACTAAAATAGTATGACATGTTAAAAATCATGATTGCTGTGCATTAATTTTTGTTTCATTGTATGGTAATCTCCTAAGAGATTATAATTATATTTTATAGTGATAAGTATAGTGATCATCAAAATAATAATGGATCCACAACATTTATCAGACACCAATATAAATATACACACACACAAATGTTGTTTCAAATAGTGATTGAACTATACATTTTTCTTGCACTCATGGAGTTTAACATACTGGGAGAAAATTAACAATAAACCAGTAAATACATATATAAATACATAATCAAAATTTAATAAAATTGAAGTGAATATATTTAATGAAAGTCTTAATTTCGAACTTTAATTTGTAATGGTGCTGCTATTTATTTAGGTCATTATGAAAATGTTTTTAGGAGGAATATGATGATTGGCACATTCTGTTCAGTTACTGAGTTAACCAATTTTGACAATGACTATTTGCTACTGTAAAAAAAGGCATTAACGATGGCTTTGATTCACCCATGCTCATTGAGCACTGTAATATTTAGTAGAGATTATTCTCATCCATAGCCATTACAAACCACAGTATAATTATTTGCCATAAAAATAAGAAATTAACATGTGATTAATAAAGAATACAATTATCATATGTGTCCTGAAATAATTATTATACCAAATTCCATCATTTGAAGGTAACCATTACCGAAAATATTTTTCCATTTGTTTGTCCAAGCCAAGTTAGCATTCAGCAAATAAAAATCAATGTTGCCAGGGTTAGGCAAACATTGGTAAACAAAATGACATTGTTTCTTCTCCAAAAAAAGTCACAATTTAGTTTCATACCTTTGGAAAACATTCAAAGTTACCTTAAAAGGGGCTTATTTGTATTCCTGTATTGAAACTGACAGGTAACACAGAGAAACTTTCTTTAGTACTCATAAAAACACTACATATAGTAAAGCTTTAATGATCTAACAGTACAGTTCAGTTGTAAACAACTGAACGATATCAAAGGAGATATCAAAGGAAATATCAAAGGAGAAAGAGTACTGATATGATATATAGTAGATGTATTACAGAATTGTACACCTGAAACCTATGTTACTTTACTAACAATTGTCACCCCAATAAACTAATGAAAAAAAAAGGCAAAAGAATCCTAAAACAACATTAGACATCAGTTTAACATCAAAGATTGAAGAAATAATAAATAATGGTAACAAAGCAGTTAGCAACTCTTTTAAAGAGAAATCTCCAGTAAGAAAAACAAAGCAAAACAAACAAAAAAACTGCTAAAATACAGTTACATAAGAAAATTTGTTTCTGACAGTACATTTCCCCTTGTTTTAGTAAGGGTTTCCTAAATTTCTTTGAGTAATTCTAAATGGATTTGGTGAAATAAGTCCATCCATCAGGGTGAATGTGCGACGTGAACTTTAAAAAAAAAAAAAATCACCACTTTCTATCCCTTTGACCACAATAATTTATTAAGGCTGAACACCTGACACAATTTGAACATATGAGTCATCCACAGGCTTTTTATTTCTGCCACTGGGAAGGAGAAGTAATTTTTTTTTAAAATGAAGCAATATAATAGCTCAACATAACACAAAACAATGTTCAATATTATTAGTGAACAAAGGAATGGATTTTTTTAAAGTTGTTTTTTTGTTTTGTTGTTGTTGTTCTTTTGTTTTATTTACATATCTAACTTTAAATGATAGACTGGAGCAGAGAGTATAGCCCAGGAAGCCGCACTGTCTCTCCTCATCAGTGTAAGGGCTTCTCACCCACCCTACCCCAGTACAGCAGGGTAGCAGTGAGTGCTAATCACGCATTTCTCAGCTACTGAGATCTGCAGTAAAATTATAACAATTGTAGGGCCCTGCTAGTCTTTATTCACATGTAATCTGATGACCCTTGAGGGTTGTTTGTAGTTTTGTTTTAATAATGTGTTGATTTTTCCATGTTGCATTGGCATTTGTATTTTATATGGATGACCATTTCAAGTCGGATTTGCATAACTCTGATTAATGCTCTTTTGCATCTTTGGTTTGTTCATCTTCATCTTTAAAATTTAGTTTAATTATCAACTCAAAAAGAAAAAAAAATTGTAACACCATATCCTCAACTTCCATGTATATTTAATGACATTCTCCTTTGTGCCCCCTTTATTTCCCATATGTACTTTGATTATAGTATGAGGACTTCTTTGCAAGCCTGTGGTTTTTGACTGGTGATGAGGTTCTATTATCCATAATCTCAAACAGTGATTGTCGTATAACATCTGTTTAATGAAGATTTGTTATAACAGATAAGTAAATTATTAGGTAGCATGACCAAGTTCTAAGTGAATGGGGACAATCATTAGTCACAGAACTTTAACATATTTACTCCTAACCACACGTATAGTATTTTCCCTCCCAAAATAATCTCAATAGAGAAAAATTGGGTATTTTAATAGATACATTTTTTGATTCATTTTTGCAGGAAATTTTAGTTAGCAGATAGGAGGAACCCAGACTTTTTTTGTTTTCGTTTTTTTTAAATGAATGAAGCTGGATTTTGAAGAAAGTGTAAGTGGACAAGAAAAGAAGTAAGACACAAAATGCAAGGAACATTGAAAGCAGTACTGAAAGACCTGTCAAAAGCACAGTAACATTCAAGTCTCATTATTTTGAGACATGGAAAGTTGCTAAGTAAAAGGTTACATGAAAACACTATTAGTCGCCTCCAAATGTCAATTAGCTTTGCATTTCATAATATATATATATATATGTATATATATATATATACACACACACATATATATATATGTATATTATTTTTTTTCCAACATATGGCTGCTCAGAAGAAAGACTACATTTCCCAGTGGCCTAGGAATGAAGTGCTGACATATCTCATGTAGAAATATCACGTGGCAGCTTCTGGTAAACTCCTTGTGAAAGACAAACTGTAGGGAACAAAATTTAACAAGCAAGGAAGACTTTATTCAAGACTATTGCATCAGGGGAGAGGTACTGAATTCAATTCTGCTGAAACAAAAGGCAGGAGCCTGTTTAAACAACGGAGGGAGTACTAGAACAGCAGTGGATGACATTAGTTGGGGCAGGTTGATCATTGAGATGTGTGGAGCATACGATGTCAGACAATTAAGTTCACAAAAACTCATCCTAGAAAATATGCTACATACCCTCATTGCTGAATATCACTATAATCACCTTCAAAGTACTCCCCTTGGGAAGCTGTGCACTGATGCCAGCACCTAGTCTACCTTTCAAAGCAATTTGGGAACTCTTTTTCTGGAATGGCCATCTGAGCTGTGGTCATATTACGCTTCATGTCTTGAATGTCATCAAAACGTCTTCCTTGAAATATTTCCTTTATCTTTGGGTAAAGAAAGAAGTCATCAGTGTCCAGATCAGGTGAGTAGGGAGGGTGTTCCACTACAGTTATTTGTTTCCTGGCTAAAAACTCCCTCACAGACAGTGCTATGTGAGCCAGTGCATTGTTGTGATGCAAGAGCCATGAATTGTTGGCAAAAAGTTCAGGTCGTCTAACTTTTTCACACAGCCTTTTCTGCACTTCCAAATAGTAAACGTGGTTAACTGATTGTCCAGTTGGTACAAATTCGTAATGGATAATTCTTCTGATATCAAATAAAGGTTAGCGACATTGCAACAAGTTCACGGACTTCATTTCAGGCCTCGCATTGAGATATTCCTGCGTTTGCAAATGCCTTTTCTTTGTGATTAGACTGTGTTACCTAACTGGCATTTATCTAAGTTAGGCTCCTATGCTCCCACAGAAAGTGGGAGATAGGAGCACTACCTTCCTTGATGATTACATTTCAAAGGGATGACTCTCAGTCTTTGAGGAAAAACATTCCTGCATTGTAAAACTCACTAGCATGGGATATTTATGTACATTTCAGGGAGGCATAGGCAGAATTTCCAATTTCAAGTAGTCTAAAGGAAATGCTCTAAAAAAAGTGAAGTTAGTGACCTACCATCCGGAAGAGACTTATCTAATCTTTACTCAAGCTCAAAGGAACATTAAGACAGTCTTGGTTATCCCTTAACAACAACCAAAGATGTGTGTGACTTTGCCCCTTATTCATTCCTTGCTGTATTCTAATTTATGGAATGTATATTATTCTTTGGACTAAGAAGTTATGGGCTATACTTTATGGATTACAGAGCAGTGAACTGAAGAGGCTATAGTCTGAGAGGACTTTGTGGAGAAGAGGCTGCCATGTCAGCCCCAGACTGGGCACCTTCAGATATTTTGAGTGTTTAAACCATTGGGGGACTTTATACTCTCAACTGAACAAAAATTCGTCCTAGAAAATATGCTACATACCTCATTGCTGAATATCACTGTTTGTTTGCTTTCACTGTTTGTTTGCTGAATTGCTATGCATCCAAATATATTTCAAAATGGCTTCTCTGACTTTCAACAACACTTTATCACAGTTCCCTTTACCACAGAATCTCTACATTTATTTACTCTCTATTCTCATTTATTATATTTTATATACATATATTATACTTTCCTTACTTAATTTAGAGCTATGTCTGATACTTAGTATACCTATTTACAGGATAACATGATAATTACCACATAATTTATCCTCAAGTATTATAATATTTCTTTGAACAGTTGTCTTTTTTTAGTAACATCTATATTTCAAAATTGTGAAAAATTTCTAATATATATGTATATATTTGCATGAGTGTAGAACTACATCAGAGAACATGGTTTGTAAATATATGATTGTCTTTGCATTGTATTACTCTAAAAAGTGAAACCAAAATATAGAACCTAGCACAGGAGAATGTAGGACAATATGTATTGCTAATTGGTTTGATTATGAGAGATTTGGAATAACATCAAAGTAAATGGCAAAAAGGACACAAGAATTTTATAGACTTTAGAAATCTTTGAAGTTATTTAACTCAACTTTCCTGGCCCTCTTTCTTCAAATAAAATTTTAGCTAATTCATAATATAGAGGACCTCAAATTTAAAAACACTAGCCTTTCAAACTCAAACAAATAGAAGTTACCATTTTTATAGATATTTTCCTGAGAACCAATATAAAGAATGTCAAAGCGCAGTGAAGAAATGTGCTTCACAATAAACATTAAACAGCAAGATAATAATGTTAATGAGTTTTTTCATTGCATACAACTTTTACATTTTTGATTCACACAAACTATTAGCTGGAAGACTTAATAGTGTATTGATTGCAGAAAAGGGCTCTAAATAACAATAAAGATATACTTACAAATGAAAAACACCACATGAGAGACTTTCTAATTAAAGTTGTAATTTATTATTATACAAATATATTTTACTGCTATAATTTATGATCACTATATCTGAATAACTAACTCTGTGATCAATAACTATTGATTAATAGTACTGAGTCGGTTGCAATTTTTTTCAAGCATGCACACCCAGACACATTTGTAAACATCAAAGATGTCTTTCTTTAAGCAAAAATAAAGTAAATACACAAGAAAGAAACCAATTTAACTATTTCTTTTGTTTTATAAAGAATTTAATTTAAATTGTGATATATATTTGCATACCCAAAAATACATTTATATATTCAAGTAAGTTTAGAGAAGTAGAATGGGGAAAATATGCTTGAAAAGTGGCATCTCAAAATAGAAACCACATTTTAAATGTACTCTTGGTGGGTAGTGGAAAAAAGAACAGCCACTTCTACTGCAAGGCAATGATCAAAGTTGAGACAATCACTTATATGTTCAATCCTAGTATGGAATGTATTCATTGGTAAGTAAGAATAAAGACTGTTCTAACTATATCCATACTACATATTTTATCTACAAATATTTCTTGAGTATCCCCAATGTGCTGAGCACTGCCCTAAGGCGTGTAGGACTTATGTTTATCCACTGTCTTAAAAGAGAACTCAGGGCTGAGTAAAGAACCAAGAATGGTTTAACCAGTGCTATCTTTCACCACTCATACACCGGATTTCAAATATCAGGACTACTGTGTGAACTTTGTTATTTAACTTTGATGTGTCTCAGTTTCTTCTTTTCCAACATACAGATAATAACAACTAGTTTGCCAGGTAGTTAGTTACAAGGGCTAAATCAGATGATATGAAAAGTGCATTATAGAACTCAGCAAATGGCAGCTTACTTTAATTAAATAATAATTAAGTAACAATTGTGAATCATTGAGAACATTAACAAATATATTACTGGTGGTTGAGATTTCAAGGGGTCAAAATATTTGAAGACCCACTTTGAACAATTGTAGTCTCACTTAATATAGAACATGGGCCACACCCAACATGCATAAAAAACGTTTATGTTGTATTTCAAGAGTATTTCTTAAACGGATTCCACATGATAGCATCTGGGCCCTGCCACTGGAAATCCGATGTAGGGAGCCTTGTCCACAGGTTCAACCATCACTTGTGGAGGACACCCTTATTGCTCCCAGTATCATCACTGAATTATCTTTTCTCTGCCACTCCTCTGAATGATACCACGTGACAATTGTGGCTACTTTTCATAAATGATTTTTTTCAGCTTACAACAGCAACTACTAGAATCCTTTGCATGCCAAAAGCTGTATGGTTGTTTGTGGCTAAATTTAAGAGAATATCACTTTGCACTGAGACTGTCCCGTTAGAGAATAATCAAAATCCTGCCACTTGTGGCTTAACATTTTAGAACTTTCAGTGAATCAGTTCTCTTAATTTAAAATTATAATACTCACTGTGAAATTGTATGATTTTCTAATCCACTGTTTAGCTTACAGGCCTGACTTCTCAAATGATATTTATGATTATTGTTACTTGTTCTTCTAATTTTATCAATTGTATATCTTTAATATTATTATTTCTTGAATATGTATTCTCAAAGTGGCATCAAGTAAATAGTCTCAAGGTCTCTGCTAACAAAATATCCAAAGGCACAGTGTTATCCCACTTCAGGCAACTGTTACCTATAACCCTGTTTAAATTCTGAAAAAAATATGTGTATATTTTATCAGTTTTCAAAGACTGCTACAGAGAACATTAGAATCCCAAGATTCTCAATTAGAATATAAAATCTATGAAGGTAGGGACTTTTGTCTGTTTTGTTCATTGCTATATTCCTAATGCCTAGAGCAGTGCCTGGTACTTGGAGAACATTAAAAAAAAGATTTGCTGAGCAAGTGAGTGAGTGAATGAATGCACAAATGAATGAATGAATAATAAAGGGGAAATTATTGAGGAAATACTGAAAACTCTCCCCTAATCTTACAGATTTATAGCATGTGTTAATATTTTAAAGGCTGTCCAATCATCTATGGAAGGACACTCTGCTTGTTTCCGTGTCTTGGCTACCGTAAATAAAGCTGCAGTGAACATTGGATCACATATATCTTTACGGATAAATGTTTTCAGATTTTTTTGGGGTAGATATCCAGGAGAGGGATTGCTGGGTCATACGGTAATTCTATTTTTAATTTTCGATGAACCTCCACATTGCCTTCCATAACGGCTGCACCAGTCTGCATTCCCACCAACAGTGTATGAGGGAACACACAATGTGATATACAGATGATGTATAATAGAATTGTACACCTGAAACTTATGTAACTTTAGTAATCATTGTCACCCCAATAAACTGCAATTAAAATGTGTGATTATATATATATATATATATATATATGTATATATGTATATATGTATATATATATGTATATATACATATATACATATATATGCATATATATGCATATACATATGCATATATATGTATATATATAAAAGGCTGTGAGGGGTCTTACATCAAATAAAATTGTTTATCTAAATTTTTATACTCAATTTCCTATAGAAATCTTTCAGCATGCATAAAAGTCAATTGGCATATATGATCCAATGAATATATTTTGGAAAAATCAAATTGTTTACAAAATACAATTGACAAAAGGTAATCAAATGTACTACAACTAATTTTTAAAATACTATTAATGTTGTGATTTTTGTCATTTAGAATGCCATATTTCAATCCCAATATAGATATGTTCAATAGCAATATTTTCTCATCCTGAAAAGTCAATAGATGGAGGAAATGATTTGATTCTAACTACTTTCCTGCCTTCCTTACTTTAACAAGGCTAGTCTAAATTTATTCTTTTCTGATCCCAATTTAATTTATGCAGAATTAATTGCCTGGTTGTTTCCTTTTGAAAAAAAAAAAACTTTCCACGAAGAGATCCATTAATGTTCATTTAATACTCAGTTTGCTAAAGCCTTCTCAGCTCTGCTCAGAGAGCTAGTAACAAGCTTATGACTCTTTTGAAACTTCCTTTAAGAGCAAGTTCTGGCTCCTAGGTCCCATGCTGTTCTTTTTCTGATTCCGGGGAACCTAACTGGGAATGTTACACACAAATTGACGCTGACTGACTACTCTATTAGGCTTTATAATAGACTGCAAAAGAGAAGCACACTCTCTAATTCAACTCTTTCCACCTAGAAAAAAAGAAGATTCATTGATCCTACAGAGACAAAACATCAAGAGCTCAGAAATCCAATTCACTTTAAAAATTAAGGCTGTGCTGTTTGTCAGTCAAATCTTCATTTTATTCTGAGAGAAGACTTAATACCGTGCAACTAATTTGGAAGCACTTTAGTAAAAAGATTTGTACATTGACAAATTAAGAAAGTAATGCTTTTTTCTACTTTATGTTTTTGTTTTCCTTTCATTTGATTGCTTATTAAAAATTGTAATGAGAATAAAGAGCACAGCTATAAGTAAATGCCTTACTTCCATAATTCATACAAAGATTTCAAAGTCAATCAAAATCATTTTTTAAATAAAAAATATTTCCCTCGATAATTTATCAAGCATTTCCTCATACTCATACATCAAAAGTTTAAGTACATTGATTATGTGGACCAAGGTATAGGCAGGATGGTTACAAGAATTATTTCATGAATATAAACAGATTTAGCTGCTTACTGACTATATGACTTTGGTCAATATATTTACTCTTCAAACCTTGTTTTGCATACGGAAATGAGAATGGTACAATCTTTACTAGCTAAACAAATAGATTATGCTAATTTAACTTGTGTGTGTGTGTGTGTGTGCGTGTTTTGTTTAAAATCAAGATCTTATGACATAACTGCTATAGTTCATGCTCTATATATTTTGTAAAAAAATGGATTTTTAATCATAATATATTTATAGCACAATTAATATAATTAATAGCACCAACCAATGTATATTTAACACTGAATCATATGTTTCACTGATTCTCTTAAGCATTATTTCTATAATGTATAATGTGTGGGATATTAGCAGAAAGGCAATTATACCAATGCTTTTTATCATACAACACATAACGTGCAACTTAACCAATTATGGTGCATTTATTTCTGCCTCTGAGAATAGCAGCCAGTTTATAGTAATGTCATTAAAATGATTCACTGAAAAACAGTTTTAGTTTTAAGTGTCTTACATCAAATATTTTCATTTGACAATTTAGGTAAATAAATTTCTTTTCACACTATCTAAATACTGAACACACAATATCAAAATACTAGACTATGTAATGTTTCAAAATTAGACATATTTATATACAGATATATCAATACCTTTCTTTTGGAAATCACCTGCTCTTATACTGCATATTTTTAATTCAGTGGCTTTCAGTTAGTGACATCCTGTTGGGAATTAAACTACAGATGGAGTTGGATAACATTTTGAAATATGTTAAAATATTGGGTATTTATAATAATTAGAAATTATAATTTCAGAAGAGTCTAATATTTTGGCTCATCTTGCGTTATGTTTATCTTTCATGAATTGCTTTTCTGCTCTAATTTATCAAAAGATAATCAAAGTCATTAACATAGTTATCAAGCCTTTGAGATCTTTGAGAGATATTTTCTATGCAGTGCTTTAACAAAATGTTTGATATTTGCCTAATGTGTCACTCCAAGGGAATGAATGCTAGAGCTTTCTTTATCAGTGGGAAAACTTCCAACTTTCTTTTGACAAAATCTGAAAAGACTAAGCTGAGAACATTTCGTTTTCCTCTGAAAGGAATAATGTTTTTAATATTATTAAAAATAATACAATAAATACATTCCTAAAACAATACACACACATACAGAGAATGTTCTACTACTATGTAACAAATTGATAAAAACTTCAGGGCTTACCACAGCACTCAAATATTATCTCCTAGGTTTTGTGAGTTAGTATATGAGCCAGATTATCTGGATTCTCTTCTCAGTTCTCACCAGGCCGACATTAAGGTATTGGCTGGGACTAGAGATTAACTTTTGGAGCTTGAGTCTTCTTCCAGACTCATTCAGGTTATTTTAAGAATTCAGTTTCTTGTGATTGTGTGATTACAGTCTCGCTTTTCGGGTAGCTATTAAGTTGGGGCTGTTCTCAGATCCCAGGAGGCACCCTCGGGTCCATAATATGTAGCCTCCTCCATTGCAAGCTCATGTTAAAATCTCCCGAAGGTTCAGAAGGACCCAGACCCTTTAAAGGGCACAATTAATTAGCACAGGCCCACTTAGATAATGTTCCTTTTGATTAACTCAAAGTCAACTGATTATAACTTAATCAAGGGTGTCCTATCCTACCATGTTCACAAACTATTCCTGACCTCAAGAGGAAAGTATTATACACAGCACTACAGCATGGATCAGACGTCTTGCAGATATCTTAAAATTCTGCCTATCATAATATACCAGGGGTGCCAAAAAACATGTGTACATAAGACTTGCATTTATTTTTTGTTATCGGTATATGTTGAGTATTAAAATTCTAATAGAGTTTTTTTTTTTCCCTTTCTTAAAATGCATATAGTTTTTGTGGGGCACCCTC
Source organism: Rhinolophus hipposideros (assembly GCF_964194185.1). Lineage (NCBI taxonomy): Eukaryota > Metazoa > Chordata > Mammalia > Chiroptera > Rhinolophidae > Rhinolophus > Rhinolophus hipposideros. The sequence goes on along the minus strand of NC_138050.1, from coordinate 85,609,721 downwards.
TGTATATGTGACATCATAGGTCATGAAATGAAGTCTTCACCCTGCTTTATAATTTGCTGTGGGTTATACTTTGCTTGAACTCATACTGAGAGACACATTTATATTGGCAGTCTGATTTTTTTTTTTTTTCAGTTTTAAACAACAGCCATAGCAATCTTTTGAAAATGTGTATTAAATCACTGTATTCCTTCTCTGACTAAAACCTCCTCCAGGGTTTCTTATTGTTTCCTTTTTTTCTTCTTTTTTTTAATGATAAATAAAGTCAACACATCCTAAAAGACTAAACAGTTGCTATCACAGCAGCACCTTCTCACACTGGGATCCCACCTGCTCTTACCCTCCCTCCTGTGGCTGTGGACTGGGAACAGGCTGTACTTCCACCATGGAGCAGTGCACGTTCCACTCTCTCTCCTTGGATTGTCTTTCCTTCTCTGTTCTCAGTAAATTATATTCATTCTACATTAAACAGTGTCAGCACCTCAGAAAATCTTTCTCTGATCTCTGATACTGTCAAATTCTATTGGTAGCCCTTTTCACAGTTGCAATTTCTGTTTGATTTTCACTAGATTATGAGTTCCAGGAGGGAAGTGGCCCTGTATGAACTACGTTCATTATTACATCACTACAGCTTAATAATATTTCAAATAAATAAAATAAATGAATGAAATAATATAGAAAATTAAGAAATATTAGAGTCTCAAAACATAAAAAAAAAATTTCCAGGCAAACTTTGTTTATAACTTTTTAAAAATATTTCTTAATTGATTCAACTACAAACATGCCCGAAGATAGTTCTTTCTGGATTTCTGTTTTTCTGCACATTTCAGACCTTCAAGGAAATGGTTTACAAGCTATATTATAATATAGACAGAGAATGTATCACTCACTGGGCAGATATCACATTAGTAGAAATTCTTGTCCTCTTCTTGAAGATTTGGTTACATGAATAGGATTAGTGCCCTTAGGAAAGAGGCCCTAGAGAGCTCCCTCTCTGCTCCTACCATGTGAAGACACAGATGCACATGAACTAGGAAGTAGGTCCTCACCAGACACTCAATCTGCTGGTGCCTTGATCTTGTACTTCCCATCCCCCAGAATTCTGAGAAATAAATGTGTGTATTTATAAGCCACCCCACTCTATGGTAGTGTGTTTTAGCAGTCTGAACAGACAAAAAATACCATGCCGCCAAATGAGGATTGGGGCTCAAGAGACTGGCACTAAGATAATATCAGGACTGGTGATTTTGTTGTAGTACGAGGTGTGTTTTTCTGATGCAGCAGTCTGGTATTTCTGTGGGATGTACATGAAACGGTGTAGACTAACTTGTTAACTTGCAAATAGGGCAGAATATTTTGATTTGTATATTATATACTATATTTTTCATTATGCTTCCTGACTTAATATATGTTACATAATATATTCTACAGAAACAAATAGAAGTACTTGTTCTCAAAACAATTAATAACATCACTGAATAATATATTTAGTATTTAAATACTTTCTTTTCCAAGATATTGGCTGTTAGTTTATAATACTGGCCAAAAAAAAAAAAAAAACAGGCAAGCATCTTTGCCTTGTGCAAAAATCAACAAGTTACAATTAACTTGAAAGGGCATAAATTACGACATATATATAATAACCATGTGTATATGCAATGACCTCTGCCACAAATTATGGGATTTTCAGGCTACTTTCAATTGTGACCAGCTAGCTATAAATTTGGGGATATCTACTAACCCTTCAGGTAGGATACTTGGCTAGATTGTCTCACAGGATTCAGGAAAGCACTATACAGTAAATCCTCACTTAACCCAATCAATAATTTCTGCAACTTTAAGTGAAATATAATAAATATAATATAATCAAACCAATAAATATAGTAAAACCAATTTTACCTCAGATAATTGATACAAGCAAGAGTTAAGTTCTTACATCATCTCATCAACACTATAACAAAATGACATTGGACAAAACTATGTTATTTGACAACATGCTATACTTATAATTTCAGTTTTTCAGTTTTATTTTAGGCACGGGATACAAATCACCAGCAGCCAAAGGGATAACTTCTCTGTAAGATGTCTGGGAGAGTATTAAATGCAAAGTTTCCGTCATCCCTAGGGATGCATTATTCCTTTGATATATTGATATGTAGCAATATGCAGAGTATTGCCAACTTGTGAAACTCATTCAAGTTTAGTATCCAGGATTTATATTGAGATTTCATTAAGTAGGTATGATTGATTGAATCCTTGACCAAATGATTGAACTCAGTCTCCAGCTATCTCCCCTCCCAAGTGATCAAGATGACCCTTTACACGATTTGCCTTTCTGTTAGCATAAACTATGTTGGGGGCCATGATGAGATACCTCATTAGTAGAAGAGTCTGAAGGCCACACCACGGAAAACAAAGATACTCCTATCACTTGTGAAATTCCAAGGATTTAGAGGCTGCCCCCCAGGAATGGGGGGCAAAGGCCAGTTAATTATTTTTTTTTTAAATTACACTGTGTATATTAATAGACATGTGGAATAAATACATTTTAATAGTCTGTATTTAATACATGTTTTGTTAAGAAATATCAAGATATTGAACAGGTGGAGCAAAACCTATAAAACTATTTTCAAAGTTGATATGGTCTTCTACAAAAAGACCAATGTTATCATCAGAAGAATATAAAAATAATAATGCCTATTTTTGTCAAAATTTTTATTCTGTGTTTATAAAGCCAAGACAATATTATCACAAACATCCAAAAGCAAACAATATAGCTATTATTGGTGAAGATGGTGGATTACATAACTTCTAAGGTAGTTTTCTGCTCTAAGAATATATTAATTTATAATTGCATGACATAATAATACTGTGTGTTACATCCATTCTAAAGTTATCTACAATACTGATTTCAAAATATGGTCCTTTTTCACTTTTCCCTAACTCAGTGAATGGAACCAATATTTACTCAGTTTCGCCAGCTTAGAAACCCAGGCATCAGTCGTTTTACCTCTCCCCTGTATATAGGTTCAGGGATGCTCCAAAAAATAACCTCAATTCATTCACATCTGTTCGTTGTCACCATGACTAACTTTATGTAAAATATATCATCTCTTACCTAAACTATTGAATTAGTTCTATCTGCACTCCAAACATGAGTGAGACTTAAGGTCATGATGTGAAAAAAATGAATATTTAAAACCTAATGCCAATCTTACCAAAATAAACATTCTATAAAGTCTCATTTATTTTAGTACATGTATATGAGGTCTAACAATTAAGTTCGTGAACTTGTTGCATAATGTCGCTAACCTTTTTTGATATCAGAGGGATTATTCATTATGAATATGTACCAACAGGACAAGCAGTTAACCAAGTTGGAAGTATTGAAAAGGTTGCGCCAGACGACCTGAACATTCCGCCACCAATTCATGGCTCTTGCATCACAACAATGCACCAGCTCACACGGCACTGTCTGTGAGGGAGGTTTTAGCCAGTAAACAAATAACTGTAGTGGAACACTCTCCCTACTTACCTAATCTGGCCCCCAATGACTTCTTTCTTTCTTTACCCAAAGATAAAGGAAATATTGGAAGGAAGACATTTTGATGACATTCAGGACATCAAGGGTAATACAACCACAGCTCTGATGGCCATTCCAAAAATAGAGTACCAAAATTACTTTGAAGGGTGGACTAGGCACTGGCGTCAGTGCATAGCTTCCCAAGGAGAGTACTTCGAAGGTGACCATAGTGATATTCAGCACTTTTCTAGGGTGAGTTCGCAAACTTAATTGTCCAACCTCATATTTATACCACCAAATGTCCAGTCTTTATAAATTGAATCTAGAGTCCTCTAATATACACTAATCAAAACCATTTTTCTTTGTCATTCTTTCTTTCTTTTTTTCCCCTTTCTTTCCTTTCTTTCCTTTCTTTCCTTTCTTTCTTTTATCTTTTCCTCTCTTTCTTTCATGTCCTAGATCTGGATCCTGGGTAAGGAAGAGAATTTTCAGAGGGAAGCAGAAATGACTATGTGACTTCATACCAAAACTACAAAAAGATTAAGACTCATTTTTCTCAATTATTTTAATCTTCACATATTTTAAGTTAATATGAATATTCTGTTCTTTATAGTGGCCCATTGGGATTAGTAAATTCCAATGATAATTATTGTGGGCAACTGCAACTTCATAAATTTTAATAGGAAAAAAGACCTCCAGGTGTGTTTAAGCACAATGCTTTTGTATTAGTTTTTCAAAGGTCATATGTTATAAAACTTCATCCTGAACTATCAAAAATGGCCATGAAATTTGTCATGGCAGTGCTGAATCCATCCCAGAAATCGTATGCTTTTGTCAGGTTAAAGTGATGATAATGTGTCTTTTTTTTTGTCTCTTCTGTAATGACACTATTGAGGACAATATTGTCCAGTGATTTCGAAGCCACTGATGCAGTGAAATGAATTTTATCAATCATATCTAATAGAGAAAGTCATTGAACTGTATTAAAATTAAATCTACATTTTATTTCTTGAAATAGAGCATGAACAGAAACTGAGCTCCAGTAATTTCAATTTTGGAAAAACAAAATAGGCACTTCTCTACTATTTCAAAAAGTTTGCAATGGCAAATAAACTTTAGATAGAAATTGTTTAAAGTAGTCAATCAAATGCATGATTACTGGGAACTCTCTTAAACACTAAATTGAATCTATGCAGTTATATGGCTTATAGTTTCTTCTTTGCTTTTCTTTAAATTAATAAAACTCCTCAGAATACAGATTTCATGCTGTTAGGTGAGGCCATGTAACTAAATCATGGCTAATATGACAAAGACAGAAGTACCGTATGTCAGCTGCTTGGGATTTCTTCAATAGAGTGCTTTCCTGTTTTTATGAGTCCTTTCCTCACTCCCGCTGCCTTTATATAGATGTAATAAGTACTGAAGTCCCTATAGGCCTCACAGGGAAAACCAGCAGAGTCTTAAGTATATCAACAAAGGAGGGGAAGTAGCCTGGGCATCTGGGCAATCCATGAAGCAGAGTTGCCATACCAGCCCTGTCATGCATACATTCAGACTTTTTATGAAATAGAAATATACCTTTATCATCTCTCATTTATAATACTTTGATTTTGGTGTTGTTAGTCAAATCTGCTGGATATATATATCAGTGGATATGGTGACATTTACATGGGAATAAAGATATTCAGATCAATGTAATAGGATAAAACAATTGCTTGTTACAGGTCTTTGACAAAGTAAGTGTTGAAATAGAAAGGAAACATTTAGAAACTTTTAGAGCAATTAAAATTGACATGATAAAATATTGCATTTTATAGAAGTTTTCATATGCAATAGATAAGAAAAAATTAATAGGGGACCTTATCATAGATAATCATAGACTTTCTAAGCAACATGTATTGTGTATGTATGTGTAAGTGCATGTATAGTTATTATTTCTATTCATGAATAAATATCTGGTGGAGTACATGCTTTATCTGGAGAGCCTGAAATGGCTCTAACAGATACTGTAATAATGATGGTTAGAGTATCTCTCTGTTGAAATCTTGGACCTAGAATCATCCAAGTTCATAATGTAAGTGCATAATGATAGGCCCACTGTAGAGAAACATTTACCACTAAACAAGTTAATTTTGGTCAAGAAGAAGGTCAGTATCTTTGAATGTTCTTGAATAACCCACGTGGATCGAGTTAAAGATAAAACATTCTGCTAGAATTAGGGTGCTATTGCTGAGGGGGTAGATAGAGCGGTTTTGCAAAAGGGCAGGGGGAAAGAGGGAAGGAGAGAAAAGAGGAGGGAATGATGTTTCTTGTATGCCCTATAGCTTCTGTAAGTGTGTAGTGGTAGTGGGATGTCACACAGGAAGAAGTTTCAATGGGGCAATGGTTAATTTATTAAGTTACTGCAGTATACTTCAGCAAAAAGGGAAATAAAGCATGAAGGCAATAGTCACCATTCTTCTACACAAAATATATATATATATATATATATATATATATATATATATATATATATATATATATGCTATATATTTCTCTCACGTAGCCTTTACAAAACAAAAAGGAAAAGAAAAGCAAGTAATGCATACTTCACAAACAACATAATTTTTTTTATTCCTGTCTTCTTGATTTTCCAGGCAATGTTCAATTTATTTCAATTCTGTTACCTTATTTATTGCTCCATTTTGTTTCTTTCTTATTTGCAATTGAAGATTGCTTTATTTAGTCTATCAAATATCTAACTAAATGAGGACTCCAGCCTCTCTTTCTACTGCTGACTATGAACAATACGGGGGAGGGGGGGATAGAAACGAATTAGTTTCCTTATCACCTACTGTCTCTTAAAGATAAACCATGGCTCTGTTATTAAGGCAGTTGGATGTCTTTTCCAATCAGACATGGAAAGAACACAATTTTTCAGGGTAAATAACATTTTAACTATGAAAGAGGTGTAAATATATTTAAATTACAATTCTCAAAACAAATCAGTGATTTTATTGCATAAACAAAATAGACATACTGAAACAATAGTGACATGTAGCTGAAATTTTTACAAGAAGAAAAAAATCAATAAAAATTGATTAAATATTAAATAATATGCTTATGATAGTTATTGAATGTGTCTAATACAGGTAATGCCCAATCACTATTATGTACTTATTTTGTTCCTAGTATTCTATTAAATCATATTAAAGATTAACAACCCCATTTCACAGATAGGAGCTGGCACCTGTTTTTATATGACTTCTGAGAAATCGTTGACATTAGAACAGAAAAGAAAAAGGAAGGGAAATAGAACAAAGTTATAGTAAAAGAATAATAATAAACAAGCAACAATACGAAGAAAAAATTTTAAGGAATCCAAAATGAAGATGTAGGGGAAAAAAAGCTTTTTTTGACCCTCTTAGGGAACCGTGCTGGATCGGAAAATTAAATTGACAAACACAGATTAACAGCAGAAAAGCCTACACATTCACTTAATGTACGTTTTGCATGACATGAGAGCTTGCATAAGGAAATGAATACCCAGGGAAACAGTTTGACCTCTGTACTTTTATGGTGGGTTTGATGAAGTGTGGGCAGTCATGGAGGAATGTGATGGGTTAAGGAATATGAGGTTAATTGTAGTAAACTGGGGGAAACTTGGAAAAAAATCTGTTTGTTAGGATTTTTCTTGGAGTCCCTTTTTCTACAGACATAATAATACTTCTTTCCCCTGGGTATATAAAAAGCACCTGACACTTGCGGATTTTATGACTTGTTTCAGAAATGAAGGGGCAGGGGATTGGAAAAGACCTCAGAGAGACATTTCTATTTCTTCCGTTTTATCAAACTCCTTCAGTTTAAATATTCAATATGTAGGAGAACCGTATTTTGGTGTAATGTGTCCTGAATTCCCTCAAAAGTTGTATTTTCCCTAGTATTAGGTAGATATTGAATACTGGGTAATATAACATTTTATTTATTATTTTTAATGAAATACAGCTACAATGTTGGCCAGTATTAAAAGTAATTACTCTCTCAGGCAATGATTATGCTTTTTTATAAAAGATTTTAGGTATCTGAAAGGATTATCAGAGTTTCCTAATAAATATTATACCACTAATTTATATTTTTAACAAACAGAAAATGTTAAACAGAGTTTCTTAAATACCAACATTATGTTTTGTAATAAGAATATCAAGCTTGCTAACGCTTTCAAAGCCTACTCTAAATAAACATCAGGTTGACAAAATTGGAAATAAGGAAACAACTTAGAAAACCTATAGAATAAAAAAAAGGAAAATGCTACAATATCTAGTGGGCAATTTTATCGCTATTTTCGTAAGACTGCTATTAAAGTTTAAAATACTATAAGATTGCATGTTTAATACTTTAATAATTTAGAACAATTGACTTTTTTATTATTGTATTAAAAAGATTGGAATAAAAGAAATCTCATTGTGAGTTTAATATCAGAAAGGCAACTTTAAAAGAATGAATTTGAATGTCATTTGCTTGTTAATTAACAGTAATTAACAAGTGAATGTAGAAATGGCTTTCACTGGACAGTTTCAATGTGTTTGAATTTTGTGGATTAGCTAAAATATTTTAGGGACAGTGCCCACTCTTACAAAAACAAAAAAAATACAGTAAAGATTCTACCAAGATCTATAGACTGCACTTTAAAGATAGTATATGAGGTTTGATCCTTATGATTCTGTGTCCATCCATTGGTACCGGGATAGTTCTGGTTATCTGATTCTGACTACAGATGTACTGTATTCTTGCCTCTAGAAGTTTATCTCTTCTAGTTAACTTTTCATTCAAGGGGGTTGTCACACCGACTAAAAGGACAGATCTTTGAACTTCATTGACCTTACTGTTACAAAACAATAGGCCTCAAATACTGTAGCTTAGGCTAAGCCCCACTTCATCAACCCAAGAGTTAACTTAATTACAGTTTTGTCCCTCCTGAAATTGGAATCATAAACCAGTTAATTAGGAATTGTCTAAGCAGCACTAGTTAGGTCATCTATCTGATATACCGCTATTATCCCTTAAAGGAAAGTAAACTTGCCATAACCAACCTGCTCTTTTCACCTAGTATAATTTCCTTGTTCCTACTCCCTTCTGCCTATAAAAGTCTTTCATTTTGTACAGTTGCTCAGATCTCCTTTCTCTCTTGCTAGATTGGATGATGCCCAATTTTAATTGATTTTTGCTAAAATAAACTCAATTTTTTTAAATATGCCTCAGTTTGTCTTTTAACACTACATAAAATGTTGGATGAATTGTTTTGTACCTGCGTGGATATAAATATCTGCTTAAGGAGTTTTCATTTTGAGACTAATTTTATAATGAAATGATGGCTGATGAATTATGGCTGATTAATCAATGTTCACTTAACTCAAAATTTGATTTGGCTACCATTATTCGCCCTCTCCCCCAAAATACCTAAGTATCGTGCATCATGACATTGACATAGGGTAGTTCCCAAGATTGCACTTTAAAATTTTTACTTGTTTGTTTGTTTGTTTATTTACTTATTTATTTTTAAATTAAAGTTTATTGGGGTGACAATTATTAGTAAAGTTACATAGATTTCAGGTGTACAATTCTGTAATATATCATCTATATATTGCATTGTGTGCTCACCACGCGGAGTCAGTTTTCTTTCCATCACCATATATTGGATCCCTTTTACCCTCATCAACCACACCTCTCCCCTCTTACCCTCCGATTTTCTTTCTTTTTCTTTTTTTTTTTAACTTGTGGTGTTAAGAAAACTTAGCCAAACATATAAACAGTATTGAATTATATAAGAGAACTGACCTTACCATATTTTATTACATTTGCCACTGTCCCTTCTAACTCAGGACAAACTAGGTAAAACCCAAACCCTCATATGAGATTCCTCACTTCTAATTAGCCCACTTCTAATTTCCCCAAGCCAACAAAATCCAATCACAGCATACCTGAAACCTTCTTTTTTTTTTTTTTTTTTTTTTTTACTATAAAGATTTTCCATTCCCCTGCCTGCCTTTGAACTCTTCCAAACTCAAGTGATAGTGGCTGACTCCTTTTTTAGAAAGCTCTGAATAAACAGCCTTTGCTTGTTCTCATGGGGGTGGTCTGAATATATTATTGCAAGGATAATGATTTGTTCTCCTTCTTGTCAGGAGATGATTAAAAACACTGGTATTAGGTTGGTGTATAAGTAATTGTGGTATTTGCAATTATTTTTAACCTTTTAAGCCAAAATTACTTTTGCACCAACCTAATATGTACCCAAGGCCTTGCATGGAATGTCATATTTGAAAATAACACTCACTGAATCAGATATTTTTAAGAAACTAAGACTGACTTTATGGAACCAATGCATACAAAACCCTATTGGGAAAACTATGCAGGTACTTGTTTGACAGGGCCCCCATTCTTATAAGTGAGTAAGGAAGTTAACGCTGCTAGCCCCAGAAACATGAAAATATTTTTGAAAAAAGAGGAATTCACCCAAATTAATAGGTACTGCAGAATAAATCCGATGCTAAGTTCTTGGTCTGGCTTCCTAGTCTCAAGAGGACTTTAAAGTCCAATCTGAGGATCCCCAGTCCAAGATTGCTTCAAACTAAACTTACATAGGCCCACAGGGCATGTTTTCATAGTCACTATACCTGTAAGAGTAATCAGGCCAGATATAATGGGGCCTGCATTATTTAATAATCAAGAGTAGGCTATCTTTAATTTTTTTTTTTTTACCAAAACTTAGAGGGGAGACTGTAGAGAAACTTGTTAGGTTTCAATAGAAAACAATGCTTTCGGGTTATCACATTCTGGTCTTGTTCAGTCCTTAAGCTGCTTCACACTTGATGAATTTCAGATAACTGATAGATTTATGAAGAAGGTTTAATATTCGCCATGCAAAAAAACTAGTTTCTGTAACTACCTGAAGATTTGAGTGGATCTTGCTACTTTCTGTAAAATGTCAGCCCTTCTTGTTCCCTTTAATATTTGGCTACAACCATCCAAATTACTGTTTCCAGTTATTTTTCCCTCCATGTGACGTGTGGTTCGGTGTTGCTGTGTACTGCAATAGCACCTGAGTGCCCATAGCCCTAACAGAACTCTAAATTGCCATGTAACTGGCCCAGGGCCCCATGATATGAAACCCTGTGAGCTAAATCCTGACAATGTGATAAACTCAGAAGACTCACCATTGCCACAGACCTAGACAGGGCTGCATTTCTCCCTGGACAAGCCTCTGGCTGGGCCACTGAGAAAGTCTGGCAGAATGTTAGAATCCTTTATGCAGGCGCTTGCATAAGGTATCACAGGGATAGTAAATGGTGGGAGGGGAATTATCACTCTGTGAGAGACATAAATGGTAAATGTCTATCGCATTGTTTTGTATATCTGAAACTAAAAAAAAAAAAAAAAAAAAAAAAAAAAGCTAACTGGCACTGTGTATGGCATCACCAAGAGCAATGCCATTCTAGCTCTAGAGCTTCAACATACTCAGAGGGCTTTACTCAACAACCAGCTGATTCTGGCCTCCAGAGAGAGTCCGTGTGCAATGGTCAGAAATAACTGCTGCACATTTGTTCTTGAAACTTCTCTCTGCGATCTTTGTGGTCAACAATTGCATTTGAAATGCCAATGAAGAAATTCACAGAATATCTACAATTTTCCTATACAGACCTTTTAGAATCCACTGGATTGGTGAAGCTTGGGGTTCAATTGCTAATTCTTTAATACAAGTTTAAATGCCAGCACACACACACACACACACACACACACACACACACACACACACAGACACACACACAGACACACACACATTCTCTTTTTAGGCATACTTCCTTTAAAGTACCTAATATCCAGAGCCCTGAAACAACTGACCTATGCCATTTCTCAACAGAGGGTTCAGTTGGTTTTACAGGAGCAATGCCAACAAGAATCTTTGAGAAATAATTTCTTAGATCCTGATACACTCTACTCGAGAGGTTTAGGATTGCTTCTGAATTGTTCAGCGCTGAATAATATCCATGTTGAACAAACCAGGGCCTGATGATGTGATGCTGAATTTATCTAAACGCTATCTCCCCTCCCTTACTGTGATCTGACAAATGACTAACTGCAAAATATTTTCCTTTCCTGGCATTTTCCAAAAATTAAGAGTTGAGCATCTCCACCCTTCAGGTAAGACTATCATCCTACTTCATGACTCTCTTGTTTACCTAACTCGAAGAAACCCTATATTTTCTCTTTAGTCTTTTATAATTTCTTTATTAATGAACATTCCTCCTATTTTCAATAGCCTGATAAAACCATCTCTGTAATTGTCAGGTGAATTTTGTCTTTCACAAGACTTGTTTATTAATAAAGTAAATGCAATTTGGTAAATTGTTGGACATTAGATAGTGTTTGAGTATGACAGGGAGAGATGATTTTCATGTACCTATATTTGAATTTTTGACAATTTACTTTTACTTTTTTGGATTAGGAAGTTTTTTTCCTTGTCAACTGTCAAATATTAACTTTTCTCCGACTCTACTACAAACAAGCTTGCTTTCATAATATATGAAATAATTTGTTGATCTAGTTATTTGCTTAGTTTATATTTAAAAAAATATTTTTTTTTCCTGATTCAGATCTAGTGTTAATATTAACATGGGCTCTCTAAGAGGCACTTGTTTATCAGAAAAAATTATATATATATAATTATATATATATGTGATATATATGTGTGTGATATATATATATATGTGATATTATATATGTTATATATGTATATATAATTATATATTATATATATTATATATATTATATATATGCATGTACATACAGGGGGGCTAAAACATGTATACGCATTTGTGGTTAAGAGATGTTATCTATGTATTACTTGTCGAAGTTGAATTGAATTATGGTAGGAATGTGTAGCATGATATTCGCTCAAAAGATGGCGTTAACCAAATGAATGCTACCATCACCATGTGGCAGGCAGGACAGTCAAAGAAAATAGCAGAAGCACAGTTGTCCTTCAAGGAGCGCAAGACCATTTTGAAGTGGTATTTGAAATTTGAGAATGTTGTGTAAGTACAACAACAATGAAGGTGAGAGTAGGCAACGGAGCCTCCAACATGCCTCCAAAAATTACACGCATTCGTGATAAGTTTGAGACTCACAGTACTGTGTGCCATGTGCACAAGCAAAGATCCTGGAGGCCTTGCACAACAACAAGTCCTATGACCTGCTGTGCTGTTGGAACAGTTTACACACTTGCCACAGAAGCCTACCAAACAACGTGCATGTGAGACAGGAGTTAGCAGCATGAGCAGATGACACATTCTTAAAACAGCAAAATAGAAAGTTTTCATCCCAAGATGTGTATACATTTTTGGGGCACCCTGTGTGTGTGTGAAGTAAACTAGTAAAATCAAAGTTCATTCAGTATTTCCAGCTACGTAGATTCTTAGTAAATTCTTTCTTTGGATAGTTCTAAAGAAAGAAAACTAGATTAATAAATACTTATAACGTTTCTTTCTCTCTGGCCTTCCAGAAAAGCGAAACACACCCTGTTTCAGAGAGCTATATAGCACTATTAACATAAACATTCAAGAGTATTGATTGGTTGGCATTTCCTAAGGATTTACCAGAAAACAGTTTAGGATTTATTTCTGAGGCTATAATGAAAGGACCTAGCAGAAATACCTTCCTCCTACCAAGATTTAGCAGCATTAGGGGACAAATGGGAGGTAGTTAGAGAAAAAAATATAATCACTTTCTATATGTTACTCCAAGCCTACTTCAGATGTCTCCTCCAGACCTTTCTGTCCTTATAAATAAGAGTTTCTTTGGTAAATCTTTCTTCATCTCCCCAAGCCATTTGATATTCTCTAATCAACTTATTTTACATCTGGCACTTAAATCTATCACAGTTCTTATTCAGGGTACAACAATCATTTGCTTACAAGTGTCTTCCTTCCCACTCTTTTGATTGTAAAGAACCATTTAGTGTTTAAAATTATGCCTCTAACATTGGTTTGGATTCCTGGCATCAGTGAATATCTGACAGGTGAATATGTTGCATTATGAATATATCACATTTAACTTATCTTTATCCCTTAAATTATAATCATTTATTCACTTTAATATGGATCTATACTTTCTATATGTTTACATAATTTCAAGCCAATTGAATAACTAAGGTTTTTTTTTTGAAAATTTCTGAATTGTTATGATATGTGTTCTGTTTAAATAAATAGCATAATATATGCTATTTATTATGCTAATATTATGCTAATAGCATAATATAGCACTAGCTCAAAAATTTTTTTCAATCACTACAATAATGTCTTTTGTGACCACAGATAGATCTAATTAATTCAGGTTGTTAATGTATATCTAGGAATGTGATATGTTTATTAAACATAAGTACTTATAAAAGCTAAACCACTTGATAAGTAATAAACACAGAAAATTAGAGACTACCCATCACAACATAACCATTTAGTTGGCTGGTTAATCTACTTCACTGTTTTTACTCTTACTGATACTAGGTGCTGTTGACCTCCTTCCTAGGATGTAAAAAAATTAATGTAGCCTATTTAATATGTTAAAAATAAGACACCTCGGACTCTATAATCACCTTAGTTTTCCTTTTACATGTATTATATTCTTTGGTATTACTTTGCTGGTTCAATTCAGTAGTAAAACTTATTTTCCATGGTTATCTTTGTAAAAGTAATTTCATAAGAAGATTAGAGTAAAAATCAATTAAGGCAGTGCTTGGACATACAATTTAGCTATTCTCCTTAATGTATACATTGAATGGCCTGTTTCCTGGAATCCTTTAGGAATCTTCTTAATTTTTTAACCTACTGAAAACTAGCTTTAATATAATTCCCCCTTTCAAAGATTTAAGTTAAAAATAAATTCCCTGTAAGCATCTTCTATACGTTAATATCTGACTATGCCATTTGTATCAGCTAATTATTGCACATCATTTATAGCTGGTAATAGAAATGAAGGAAGAGGTTTTGGACATTTGAAAAAACATAGGTAATCAAATATATATTATTTTTAAAATAACTTCAACATTTTTGTATTTGATCATAGGGACTAGAGGATGGGAAAGTTGTGAATTTCCAAAGAGTTGCACCTCCACTTTTTGAATTACTGCTGAGCAGAAATACACTTATTTAAAATTATGTTCAAATATCTCAACTAACAAAGACGATCTGTCCTAAGATGGGAGGGGGGGATGCAGAATACAAATATACTTATATTGGGCAAAGATACCAACTTATATGAGTATAACATTATCTATATACGATAGAGTTATCACCAGAAATAGTTTTTTTGACCCATCTATAGGGCAGGGCAAACCAATTACTGAACATCTGTTCTTCTTATCATCTTACAATGACATATTGAAGCCTCAAGCCACTGTACCTCATCATTAGCTTAGAATGCCATATACACCTCGTTTTAACTTCCTGTCCCTGACCCTCTCATGTCTGTGAGGTCTCTGACTTGCTCATGTATATAGGGTTCTCATACACATGTATGTAAATTAAATTTAATTATTTTCTCTTGTTAATCTGCCTCACCTTGATTTAATTATTAGGTCAGCCAAAAGAACCTAGGAGGGCAGAGGAAAGTTTTATCTCCCCCACCGTAGCGAAGTCCTTTCTAAGGACTATACTCTGATCAGTACCTTGATCAAGTGTCAGCAAACTTCCTATAAAGGACTAGAGAATAAATATTTTAGGTTCGTGTCCATCCAGTTTCTGTTGCAACTCTTCACCTTTACTGATGTAGCTGGAAAGTAGTCACAGACAATATGTAAAAAAGTAATCATGGCTGTGTCTAAATAACACTTTATTTATCAACACCGAGTATGTGCTGCACAAAACAACATGTTCCTTCTTCCTTACACTGACTGCAGCACCATCAGCGGCCCAAGGCTTCCAAGAGAGCCTGATGTGGGCCCATAATTGCCCCTGAGAGGTGTGCTAAGAATAGACCTTTTGTGGCTAGATAAGTCTTATGCTGTGTCAGTTCCATTGTCTTACCTTAGGTGTTGCAGGGGAGAAGATCTCAGGCAGGTGAGGAGGTTACACCGGAAAGGCCCGGACCAACGTCTCACAGGTGTTAAGAATAGGAAAGGCTGGAAAGAGAGCGACAGTGGTGGAAGGGTCGGTCCAAGGCATCCACTTGGGGCTGTCAGACTAGCGCGGGACCGCGGAGACCTTTGGGATCTAGTGTCGCCATGGCCAGCAGGGTCCCACAATTGTCATCGGGGTCAATGCTGCTCGTCTCACTCCGAGGACGTCTCCCTTCTGGAGGTAAGAAGCTGGGTGGCAGGTGGCCGACATTCCCGGTGCGGATCGGATGGGGGTCAGCAGCCTCCAGTCTTGGGAGACCTGTCCTCAGAAGCTTGTAGGTCGGCAGCCTCACTAATCCCTTTTAAGTGACTGACGGAGGCCCGATTTTTTTGAGAGCAAGTGTCCTGCGGGGTTTCCTGCCAGGTCTCTGCTCCTGCTCCCCACATAAGAACGCAGGACACGGTGAGGCCAAAAAGGAACACCCACAGAGCCATGGATAGGGGAGTCATACCACTATATTCTCGCTGGCGGCTGGATTGGAGACAAAGGAAGCAGGACCTACATAATCTGCAACCCGCCATGCTAACTGCAATCCGCGCTTGCCAGCCACCATCTTCTTGCTAACCCCCATTCTTTCTGCTGGCGTAGCCACGGCCGTTATATTAGTGGCCAATGGCTCACTGGTTACAGCTGACAGCCAACTAGCCACAGCTGATGGCCATCCAATCACAGTTGATGGCCATTTACTACCTGAGCCAGCACCTTTCCAAGTGAGGTCGAGAGCCTGGAAACTGCTTTCTTGGGTTCTGTCCCCACAGCGAGACAGAGTCTTAAAATGGAAGCCAGGCAAGTGGCAGCAGAAGCGTGAAGTGTTCTTACCACTTCTTATATCCCTGATGAGCCCCCCGAATGATATAGGAATCCGCTGTGTTTGATGTGTTCCCCGGGGAATGTGATCTCCTAGATCCCGCAGAATGGCAATGCCGGGAGGACAGGCAAGGTTTAAACAGGATCATTTTATTGTAAAGCACTGGAGAACAGCTCTCCAAAGAGAGGGGGTATCCGAAAGTGGAATGCGCTGCCAGCGGCTACACTGCAAACTTAATTCCTCTGACTTAGAGCTAACTGGTCTCCTGTACCTAAGGCTGATTATTCTGGCAGGCCCTGCAGTTTGAAATTAGCTATTTTAAAGTCGTTTCCCTCGCCTTTTGTTATGGTCTTGGCCCTAATCCCTTCCATCGCTGCCATGTCCCTGACTGCCTATGGTTTTACTGTCTCACCCTGTCATGGAAATCAGTATGGACAGAAAAGAAGTTCTTTGGAAAGTAACCTCAAAGGATGATTTGATCATAAATTCCTAACTAGGCAGATCATGATGGGTAGTCATGCCCTAGACATATGACTTCTTTGGTAAAAGGTTTGTCTTTGCCATAAGCAAGCCTGGTCCATTGTTTGTATGTATCTAAGTTAACAAACCTTTTAAATGCCTCTCTTTCAGACCCCTCCTTCTAAACTGTGACTACTCTCAAGAGAGGACAGAATCTTAATTATTTTGTATTCCAATTTCTGCTTTACTTTCTCCCACTTTTATATAATCTTCCTTACCTTCCTTCCTTAACTTCAAATGCATAAAAGAAACTGCAAAACTAATTCTTGGCACTGCCCGGTTACTCAGATGGTTGGTGCGCAGTGCTCCTAATGCCGAGCTTGCTGGTTCGGTTCCCACATGGGCCAGTGAGCTGTGCCCTTTACAGCTAAGATTGTGAACAATGGCTCTCCCTGGAGCTGCACTGCTGTGTGCTGCCCTGGGCTACCGTGTGCTGCCATGAGTGGCCGGCGGCCAGTAGCCAGTGTGAGTGGCTGGCAGCCATTGTGAGTAGCTGGCAGCCATTGTGAGTAGCTGGCAGCCATCATGAATGGCGGGCAGCGATCATGAGTGGCCTGCAGCCATCGTGAGAGGCCTGCAACTGGCGAGAACTGCTGTGAGCAGCCCACAGAAGACCGGTGACCAATTGCCTCAGAGGGAGGGGGGCGAGATGCAAGGCTCATAATAGCAGCATGGGTGAGGGAGCTGTGTCCTATACAGCTAGACTGAAAACAATGGCTTGAACTGGAGTGGGGGCGGTGGGGGGGGGGGAGGCAGAAGGGGAAAAAAACAAGCAAACTGTAATTCTTGGGAGCATTTGAGATCTTGCTTCTTGACAGTTGTCAGTTTGGGCTCAAATAAATTCTTAATAAAAGTTCTCTGTAGATTTGCTTATTTCTCACGTCGACACAAGCAATAAAATGTGATTTCATTTTGAGAGTATGTTTTTCATATATTCTGAGTATAAAATTTTTGTGTGTGGTAGATTCTGTTAGTTTCTGTCGTTCTCCTCTTCCTCTTTCTTAAGAGGAGGACACCATTTCAAATTGAGATTTCCCTTATGAATATAAATGTCCATTACAGATGTTAACTTCTACTAGCTTTTCAGAACTTTTCCTGTGTCTGCTGTTTCTTAAAAAATAACCAGCTCAAGTAATCCTCATGACAAAGAGGTATGTTTTGAGGTGGCAAATTCTGTACCCCTTCATGCCTGAAGGATTAAATTTAGTTTTCATTTATCTTATTATTTGTACTGAAATTTGTATCTCCTTAAAAATACTAAAAATATTATGTACAGTTTTAACAAGGGACATGGATATGTTTAAAATAATTCCGCAAATCTTCAAAATCTTAAACTTTTTAATAGAAACATTGCAACCTAGAAATATAACATTATTGATATTTCACTATTATACTTTAGCTTATATTTAAATGTTAATTTTTATACTGAAGATTTTATCATAGATTTTAGCTGATTAGTTACAAATATTTATTTTCTAAATAGATTTTCTGTGTTTTATCAAACAATACATCATATAATTAAAAATTTGAACTCCTTAGACTCTTTTCATAAATTTCTAAGTGGGCAAGTCTGGTGGTAGTCCTGCCCCAGGCCTATAATTTTTTTAGTGAAGTCTTTGAACAAGCTCTGTCCATTGTTCTTGTACATCTAGGTTACACCTTTGAAATGCCAGAAGTAATCTTCTTTTCCAGACTCCTTGAATGTGTAACCACCCTCAAGGGAACACATAATCTTGTTAACTATCTTGTACCTTGCTTTTTCCTACCTTCATATAATCTTCCTTATGTTCCCTTCTTAATTCCGAATGTATAAAAGAAAGAGCAAAACTCTAATTCTCTGGAGCATTTTAGATCTTGCTTCCCAGCAATGTAGTCAGTTTGGCTCAACTAAACTCATAAACATTTTGGATGTTTCTTAACGTTGACACCAGTGTTTCTCAGGAGATTGCACCAATATTTCTATTCTATTTAGTATGTTGTTCCAGTATCCAGGAGAAACTTACAAATATGATCTCTTTGATTTCGTTTTAAATGTAAGATAGACTGTGTTTTATTGGCTTTTAAGATTCAACATAAAAAAATCAGTATTATTGTATTTGCAAGATTGTAGTGATTGCTTTCTTTATAAATAATTTTAAATTCTACTCTATATATCTATGGCCATTAATAGTTATCTTTAATATTGAAAATATTTGTAGAATATTCTAAGTTTTCATAGTGCTATTTATAAAAATAAGTTACACTCCAGGGATATCAATGTAATTACTTCAAAGGGGTATTCTTAGTGTAGCTGAATTACCAGTGGACAGTCAAGTTTCAACAATCCAGGATTGAAATCATGGCAGGGTAGGTGGGAAGTCCTGGAACTCATTTAACAAGAAATTGGTGGACAAATTTCTTTTCAGTAAATGGAACAATGACATATCCCTATCACATAAAGGCTTGGAGTTCATTGTGCAAACTGCTCTTCACTGTCATCATGTGAGGAACTGGGTGCACACATTCATCATATGCAATAAAAGCAATATATATATATATATATATATATATATATATATATATATATATATATGATTTATATATCATATAAAAATGGTTCAATGTAGTGAATTTATTTGGAAAAAATTTTCCCTCAAGAAAGAACAATTACTTGTAAAAAATGTTGGTAAATTTAATAAACAAGTTTTAAATATGACTACTGCAAAACTTTACTGGTTAAAAAACAGACATATACTACTTATCTTCTCCTCTATTCTTTAAAGTTTTAAAAATAAGCTGTCCACTTCAGTTAGCTAATGTTTTCTGTACTTTCTTTATATTAGAGAAAATATGTGGGCAGAAGAAATGGAATATTTTAACACTCTTAAACTATACACTTAGAAATGGTTAAGATCATAAATTTCATGTAATGAATTTTTTAACTATAATTTGAAAATTTGATAATTCATTAGCATCTTCTACTTAGAATGATATTTTTTGGTGGGGAGGGAAGAAAATGTTACTAATAAAATTGATCATGTATACATGTTGGGAAACTATAGATTTTCTAATAGTTCCTTGACACAAACTATTAATCAATATTTTTCTTGGTTATTAGATTTAAATATTTTTTTCCATCTAACAATGAAATTCAATCCCATGGTTTACACTGACTCCAAAAGGGGTTTTTCTTGCCTTTTTTAGCTCCTGCAAAATTATCAGCACTGTCATTAAGGGATGTGTATTTTCTAAGCATGAATGCTAACTGTCTCAAGTGAGTAACAAAATAATAAAATAATAATTAAAGCTTGTATTTTATGTAAGCATAGTATTTAGGAGGAAATAAACGTACGTTTTGGTGGAGATACATACTTGAATTTTGAAAAGTTAAGCAATAAAAAAATGCCTATATCTGAAGTATATTTTATCAATATTTTATTCAGATATGAATTAAAATTGAAGATACACTGATAAAAGCAAATTTTCTATCATTTATTAGTTGTATTTAAAATTTACATACATCTGTTGAGGACATTGTGTAATGTTTCTACTTTATGCTTTAAACAATTACAAACATTTGGCATAAAATAATGTGCATGTCAATGTAACAAGTTTGAAAATTGGGGAATGAGAATCTGAAGTTTGCCTTTGTTCTAGCAATGATCATTAATACTCCAAATGAATGGCTCATTGAATTATCTCTCAAAATTCTAAGTTTTTTTTATAATAAACAAAATTCTAAAGGATTTCAACATGCAATGGATATATATATATATATATATATATAACTTTCAGAATAACTAACTTCCATGCTTACACTGAACTCAACATAAAGCAAAAGCCCATAATTATACTGATTCTTTGGCTCAGTGTGTTTAAAAAGCAAAGCAATGTAATGTGGTAAGCCTAATTAAAACACTCTTTTGTGTTCACCAGCTTCAGGTTGCTAATAGGGTTGCAATAAAATTCAACCGTCACCTCTGTTAATATATGCAGCTTCGATTAGCAGGACAGTTTGTTTTCTCAATGCATGAGACAAGCATGAATCTGTTTCTCTAAGTGTCCTTGCGGCTTAGGAAAATGAAGGAGAAACATTATTCTGCCTCCTAGTATAACCATAACTGATTAGGAAAATAGTAAGCCAATCAGATTCTGTCAGATGGAAATACCATGTCTTCTAATCTTGCCAATCTCTTGGATTCTGCCACATATTATAAAACAATTGAATTAACTGTCTTCATGAAATTATTCATCTCACAAATATCAGTCAGTCCTTTTAATTGCTCAAGAGAAACAAGCCTTTGGTAACTCAAGTTGTTGTATGCTATGATACAAAACAAATTACCAATAACCATTCCTGAACTAACTAATACATGGCCAGATATTGTTTCCATAGCAGTTTGGTATTTTGTTGTTTCCTATAGTTCTGTTTGATCTTCTACCTCTTTTGAAATCAGTAGGTGAATCTGCAGAAATCCTTGTTCTTGAGGAGTTTTAATCTCAGGAAGTTCTCATTCTTGCCCTCTGATATAAAAATAACCATTCCAGCAAATAAAATCCCTCCAAATAAAAATAAGTCAAGGTTGCTTGATGACTACCACACAGGCACCGGCTCTCCCAATATTCAAGGAAGCCATCTGTTAAAAAAGATGCAACAATTGAAGAAAAAAATTACTGTTGTGGAAAAATACACAAATTATGATGTATTTAAAACACTTAAATGCATGAAAAATCATAAATAAATGTTCTTATATTTTCCCAATTTAGCCACAAGTAGTACAATAAAAATTTAAAAAAAATGAAAATGGCATTTACAAAAGAGAAATGATTTTTTTAATTAAAATTCTTAAATCTGCAATCAGTTATGGAATTTTTAATAAAAGTAATAAAACATTTAATGATTTGTAGGGAACTGAAGCTACTATAGAGTTTTTCAGCAAAGATTTATTCTGGAGCTTGCATGGACACACATGTGCAGATATTTCATAATGATAGCTTGGAATACATTTTAGATGAAATAGCTATTACACTTATTGAAATCATTTTGAAGTTATTTCCCTTGATATTATACTGAATTAAATGTGTTATTCATTCATTTTAAACAGAAACATACAATGAAGTAACTTCAATATTTTCTCACAAATAGGCCATAATTAAATTGGTATAGGGTTTATTTTATGCATTCCACCATATGACAGCCATTGAGATGAGAACTGAGAATTTTTTTTTTAAATCACGAATATGAAATTGGCTGGAAATATATTAAAAACAATAACTTTTACAAAGTTGTAATGAAAATTTATTCTGTGGAGATAAGGCAGGATTATAATAATTTGAGCTTACTTTTTGAAACCAATGATTTTTATTATAGTTTTCTAGAATAATTTATGTGCATAACAATATCAGGGTAGATGAGAAATTGCTGGATATTATTTCAAACTGAAAAGAAAGTGAACAAAATGTAAGAAATAAAATAGCTAAAAGCAAAATAACCTCCGATCACATACATTATCTTAATGATTAATAAAAGACACGGTCTTACTCTTTAAGTATGAGAATTATCACCATTATCTACTCATTCTTTTAAATGTACTTATTGTTTCCTCCCATCCCTGTGTAGGTGAAAACAAAAAAACAAAATTTTTTCCATATGACGTATTTATTCTTTTCATTTAATGCAGTATTTTTTAAAAAGCTATTTTAATATAATATCTCTTGTCTTATTATAGATAATTGATCAGAACGAGAAGAGGGAAGAAAAATGTGAGTAAATTAATAGTATACTGTGTGTTAAGAATAATTTTTATAGATCACCACAATCACCTTCATAATCTTATCATGTATTGTTATTGTTATGACTGTTGTGTGAATGGAGAGTCAAGAGAAGATAATATAAATCCCGTAACATCAATGCTTACAAACTGAAATGTATCTGACTCCAAAATGCACACACTTTCCATTGTTTCTCTTTTAGTTTCCAATGATTTCCAAGTGTTGTTTCACATCAGTCATCTAAAGAACTTTAACAAATTATATGTGCTCAAGTCTGACTACTATACAGGAATGGGATGAGTATTGGGTAGTTGTATTTTTCCAAGTACCCTCTCTCTGATGTGTATTCTATTGAGAAATATTGTGCATAGCTTTTAGACACAATACAGAATGCAGTTTCACTTTATCTCTGTCTACACCTATATCTCTATATATGCATGCATGTATGTGTAAAAATGAATCTCTTCTTTTTTCCAAAAATGTGCTATCCCTCCTCTGTTTTCTGTCTCAATGAATGATACCATTCTGCTCAAAACGGAAACCCAGAAACGTCCATGACCCTTGGTTTTACCTGACTCACCCTTACATAAATTCTCATCAAGTCAGTAAGTATCTCTCCAACCAACTTAATTTCACCCATTCCTACTGTCTTCAACATCATTCTTGTTACAGTTTTACCCTGAGTGGAAAAAGGAGACGAATAAGCCACCCCAGGATGTTCTACTGTTATGAGTTACTCATTTGAATTAAACGCACTTGAGAGATGGATGATGTGGAAGGGACACCATTCTTACTATCCTTTTTCTCCTGAAATCAGAAGATTAATCTCCCATTTGAAAGGTACTCATCTTGTACCAGGAGGGCAGAAGACATCTTTGTTACCTCAGATAGGGAATTTAGGGCCAAAACGGCTGTATAAACAAAACTTGTTACTTCACAATATACTGCCACAAGCACAAATCCCTTTGCCTTGTCAATTCTTCAAAATTTATTGTTTCTATGTCTAAAAGGAATAAAAGCTTCCTGCTTTGGTCACTTCTTTTAGTCCCACATTTTTATGGGGTCCCATACATACAAAATTAAATTGTTTTTTCTCCTGTTAATCTGTCTTATGTCAGTTTAATTATTAGACCAGCCAAAGAACCTAGAAGAAAAGAAAGGGGAAATTTTCCACCCTACAGTGAATTAGTAAAATATTTTCCTAACAGATTTCTCTGACTCCAATCTTATTTTTTCCTAACCATTTTTATGCATCCTATCAAGTGTAATTTATTTCAAAACACAGTTCTGATGATTTACTTTCCTTGTTTAAAATTCTTCATTAACTCCCCTTCAGCATTATTGTAAAGTCAAGATTCTATAACATGGTTTCTGTCCCTAGATCATATACTCCCTGTTTATCTCTCTAAACTGATTGCTCACCACTTTATTTCTTTCCCAATGAAACATGGAATGTTTTGTCTTTCCTGAACCTCTTTACAAATTGTTTCTTAAACCAAATAGCCCCCCATATTTTCATCTGATTAACTATTACTCGTCTGTCAGGCCTCATTCTACATATCATTTCCTGAAGGAAGATTTCTTTACCCAACACACTTAGGTTCTATCATAATACTAAGTATTTCCCTTACCACAGAATGCATCATGCTATTTGATATATTCTATAGAAATGCATTTTAAATATTTGAGAGCTTTTTGTCCCTTTCCTCCCTTGGTCCAACTTTATTTTATTATATGTGTGTGTGTGTGTGTGTGTGTGTGTGTATATATATACATATATATATATATATATATGTGTATATATATATATATATATATATATATATATATATATATTTTTTTTTTTTTTTTTTAACTCTGCCTTTCTCTCCCTCCAGAGTTATACCTCTCAGCCTTAGTATGATAACTTAAAAAGGTTCACCATGGAACCAGTTGGAAAACAATAGCTGAGGCTGTAGTTATCTCACTATGTCTTCCTTGGAACTCATTCTCTATATCTCATATATGTATTGTGTGTTAATAAAGTAAACCCATGCATAATAGAGCAAACTGATTTGCAACAGTAATTCTCAGTTTATTTAAGAAACATGCATATGTCTCTTACCCCATACTAGCAACTATGCTAATTTTTGGAGTTATGACAGTAAATGCCGCACTATCTTTGTTTCTTTATAGCTGCAAGTGGATGCCGTATGACAGCACTATGACAGTATAACAAGAGAACACATGAAAGAATTATTTTATCCAGGCTAGGGGAAATAGAATAAAGTTAATTTTATGTCTTGAAGCATACTTTTTTTTCCCAAGTCAAATGCAAGAAATAAACCCAATGTTAAATGACAAAGTTAATTTGACAAAGTCAAATTTATTTAAACACACACATGCATGCATGTGTTATCTGTAAAACTAACTAATGCATGAATCTAGTAATTCCCCCTATCTATTTCCATTATTTCCAATAGCTACCTTGGGGAATTTTCAAAATATGCATTCTTGGATGTTTTAATATAGTTTGATTATTTATTCTAATTCTTATCCAATTGGGGGTGCTGATGATGCATGGGATAACCAGTTGAATTTGTCCATTTATGGGGTAAATGAAGGGAAAGTGACAGGAATTATCCAGCAAATATAGGAATTTTTTTCTGGTGGCCTGGGATCCTGAAAATTTCAAAGGGATTTTGTGTAGGTTTGCTGATCTTTCCTCAAAAGTCTTAAAAATATTAATAATGAAATGATATGGATGTAAAATCTTGAAGTTATTTAAGAGCTTAAAAATTGATGTTTGTTATAATAAAATAAAGTTATTTCAAAACATTTTAAATACCACTTTGATGTTTGTAAGATACTATATGATCCAACAGAGTGTTATAAAATACAGAAGTAGGAAAATAGTCTTTAGTAGGCTTTTACCTATTATTACTTTGTATATTATTTCAATTTCAATTTTAGAGGAATGATAAGCAAAATGGTTCATTATTATACATATATAATGAAGATATTGTATCATTAGTATGGCCATAAACTCCCTTATTTAATGTTCATTTGTAACAGGGGCACTTTTAAAATGTATGCCATTTAACATTTCTTTAGCAAATTAGCAACCATTAATTCATGTAGTGTTTCCTTTGTAAACACTGGGGACTCAGAAAGGTAAGATGTTAAAATATTTCCTCTAAAATTTTAGTGCAGTAATTACTAGCTTCTTTTACATTTGCTGCTTTTTGGAGAAAGAATGCTTCTTCTCTCACAATTAAAGTAAAACCTAGCAAATCACAGGCCCCTAGTTCTTCAAATACTTCTTTTTCTTTGTTCCATTCTACTTTTGTTTTCTTCCTCCTTAGCCAATTTAATCTATTTTCATTGAATAAAAGATATTTCCCTTAGGGAAGAGTAAGATTCATAAGATGAGGTACCTTAGTCTGGCCATTCGGAATTTGGTTTTATTCTTAAAAGTCAGCCATTTTTTTTTTTTTTTTTTTTTTAGTTTCAGGTACACAAGACAAAGTAATACTTAGCTGTTTATCATTTATATCCCTCACACTGTGTGGACCCTCCTCCCCTCATCCACTATCCCTCTGACATCACACCGAGCCATTACATTTCCATTGTCTCTATTCCTAATGCTGTATTCCGCTTCTTGTAAGTATATAAATACATATATATAAAATTATAGTTGGCATTCATTATTGCTCAGCTTCAGGTGTACAGTGCAGTGATCAGGCATCTACATCACCCCTGAGGTGGTCTCCCAAATGTGACACGTGTCCATCGGATACCCTACAAAATCTTTACAACATTATTGATTACGTTCCCCAAATTGATTTTCAAAACCTCGTGGCCATCTTGTGGTTACCGACTGTTTTCTAATCCCCTCACCTTCCCCCTTATCTCCACCCCCCGCTCATCTAGCAACCCTTAGTTTTTCTTCTTTGTCTCTAAAACTGTTTCTGATTAGTTCATTCACTTATTCTTTTCTTTAGATTCAGCATATAAGTGAGATCATATGGCATTTGTCTTTCTCTGTCTGACTTATTTCACTTAAAATAAGTCAGCCTTTTTAAATACTGTGTTTGAGCACATATCAAAACTGAGACAATCAAGGAAGTTACATATCTTTAAAACTAAGTATTTTTAAAATAAATTTATTTCAATCAATGTTCAAGTTCTTCAGCTATATTTTAGTCAATTTCTATGACCAAAAATAAAACCTTCCACCCACTGAGGAATTTGAGGAGATGAAGTTATTATTCTGGTTTAACTAAATAAGCCTTTGGGATTTCACTGTACACATTGCTGGAAACTGTACAGTATCTTGTTCTTAGGTTTCTGATGAAGGAGAAAAATAATAGAAATATTCAGATATTTGGAAAAAAAAGAAGGTAAAGAAATAAGAATTTGAATGTAAGGACACAATCCCACCATTTCCACAGGCCATAGTAACTATATATCAGGAAGTGTTTTCTGCTATAATTAAGTTGCCTTGCCCTCTTCTTCCCCCAACACTCACACACAGCAACACAAATCCTCCATGTGACCAGAATGGGAGCTGCTCTATTCTAGTATGATCCTGAGTCTCTAGCTAGTGTATATTCAAGGAGTAACACCTCACCTAAGATCAGCCAATTATTTCACTCCATCTTATAGGCCAAAGTGATTGTTCAGATGTGAATACTTTATATGTGATGGACCTTGCAGAGCCATTTGTTGTTTGATTTTTTAATTAACAAGAGTTATTTTATTTTCTGTTTATGGCTGTGACGGTTACTACTTGGAGCTTCCAGAAACATCAACCCATGGAAAATTTTCTCTACAGTAGGCAAGAATGGACCTACCAAAGATATTCAAGCAAAAATGGGAGGCAGAAAGTTGATTTATGCAGCCTTCCATTCTCTTATTCCAGTTTTGTCTAAATACCAAATATTCTAAGGTTAGGGTTTTGTGAACCAATATATTTCACTTCTATTTTTTGTTTTAGTTAATTAGAAGTCAGTTCCTGTTCTTGTTATTACTCCTAATAAAGTGGCAGTCCCACTGAAGCATGAATGTCACTTTTTAATATAAACTGCATTACAATATAGAATACATAAAAGAAAAGTACACAAAAATGTGATTTAGTGAACTTCTTACAAAATGAACAAAACAATGGATTAAATTACTTTGGGTTCAGAGTAATTTGACTACATCGATTACTATAAGTATGCCTCTCCTCCAAAGATAGTAAATGTAATCCAGTCTTATATTTGAAGTAAACTGCTCTGGCAACAGTCTTACCTGTGTCCACTCATTAGTTTGTGGATCATAGGACTCCATTGTGTTGAGATATGTTTGCCCATCATAGCCGCCAACAGCATATAATCTGTCCCCAAGGAGACAAACTCCAACAGCATCTCTGGGCATACTCAAAGGAGCCACCATGGTCCACGTGTCTGTTTTAGGATCATATCTAAAATGTAAAGATAATAAGACATAAAAAATTCTACTCACATTCAATGTTTACTATATGAATACCCTTTCAGAAGCATCCCGTGGGGGAAAACAAAAGTTTTTTTCTAAACATTCAATCATTTGAGCAGCTGTTTAAATTCTAATGTCTACAATGTGTGATTCTCTGGACTTTAAGGTATTTTAAAAACATACCTAGATTCTTATTTAGATAGATAAAAAAGGGTATCACAATTTCTTTCCAGGAGGAAATAAATCATTTTCATTTAATAAAATAGGGTATCATGATTTCTTTCCAGGAGGAAGTCAGATGTATAAATAACTATATTCCACAGTAAAATGAGGTTCTTTAAAATAGAAGCAAAGTGCTATGGTAAAGAAATATAAGTAATGGTTAACAATCTGGGAGAATTAGGGAATTCTTTGCAGTTGAATTCCCTTTTAAACCAAATCTGAAAGTCTAGCCTAAATTTGTTAGAAAAAAGAAGTTTGTGTTAAAGAACTGAAGTGTTAGTAAAAATGTATGGGTAGCTTTGAGGAGAGCAGGTGTGCAGTGTGGCCAAGTTCAAGGATGTATGAAGGAAAAGCATTCCTGAAAGGTATGTTTTGATCAGTTCATGGATTATTTGACTTCCAGAGTGAGACGGTGTGTTGTGTTTACTCAATAGGAATATAGGGAGTCTTTGAAACTTGGGAAAATAACTACAGCATGAACTGAACTGTGTTTTAGTGACATTACTCAGGATTTACTGGGAGGGAGAGATTTGTAAATCAAGAGAATGAAGCAGGGGCACCAACTTATTATTACAGAATTTAAGCCAAAATAATTTAATTTTCAGAAAGTTTGATTACCATACTTTGCATACAGATATTTTATATTTTGAGTGGCAAAAATCTAAAGAATACTTTGATGAATGAGCTTTACTTCAGCTAAGAATGAATGATTAAATCACTATATCGCCTTTAATCAGTAACTATGTATTCAGATACAAAAATGAGAAAGCTAGTAAGAAACCTGTAAGGTAAATATGAAAGAAAACTGGATGAAAATGCCTTTTCTTTCTTTCTTTCTCTCTTTCTCTCTTTCTCTCTCTCTCTCTCTCTCCCCCCTTCCCTCCATCCCTCCCTCCATCCCTCCCTCTCTCTCTTCCTTTCTCTCTCTCTCTCTCTTTTTTTTTTTTTTTTTTTTTTAACACAGCAAACATACAGTTTATTGGAATGGCTATTACAAAAGAAATGGTTGGGAAGACCCCAAGGATCTGGAATTTATATTTCACAGAGGATATTCATGTTACTCAAGATTTTACACGCATTTGAACACGATGGTTGAAGGAGTTGTAATAGCCAGGATGATAGATATATGAAACGAGAGATTGGTTGAATGACTGCAAAACCAGGATCACCTTAAAGCATAGGCTGTCTAACAAATAAAAATGTACTTTCACATTCTGTAATTAATAAATGCAAGAATCACAAACAAACACAGGCACATATAGACACACATAAACACAAACACACAATCTATGCCATCAAAATCTTCTTTAAAATAGTTAAACTTTTACCATGAACATTTTGAAATTTATAGAGATTTAAAAAATGGGACAAAAACAAAGAGGAAAGAAAAGACATGACAAGGAAATTTTGGAAATTTTAATTCCAGGCATCAGATTTAAATAAAACATTGTTGAAGTTGCTATTAATTGTGATAATGACATTGTGATTATGCTAAAATATAAAGTCCTGATCATTTTTCATGGTTTACGGGATGAATCCAGAAATATTTTGAGTTAAAATGACATCTGTAAGAATTTATTTAAAACCATACTTCAGTGAAAAGGAAAGCACAGCGAAGGTGAATGAATGAATGAATGAAGAGAGACAAATTGGTGATGGATGTTGAAGCTGGGTAATGAGTACAGAGGAGTTTATTGTGTTGTTTACTTTTTTGTTTGTCAAGAAATGTTTGTAGTAAAAATAACTTTAAAGGAAGAATGTATAATATACTTCAATTTCAGTGAATAGTGAACATTCTTATTTAACAGATAATAAATATGTTATTCATTATTTAACAGAATCCAGTCTGCCTTTTGTCATAATCACTTACACAGCTTTTTCTAAAGTCATATTTTAGTCACCATTTAATTGTTATTCCACTCTAAATTGTTTTTCAACTGTCTACAAAGCAGACTCTGTTTATCACTTTGCAAAGAGGCAGAAAAACTGAAAAAAACAACAGCTAACACTAGTTCACTAAGCAATAAAAAAATGCATTTCTGAAGGTTTATGAAACTTCAAGTGAAACTAACATTTAAATAATTCTCAAATACTCATATTCCAGGGGAAAATAAGAAAACATTAGTATGTCCTATATTTAGGTACCCATTTAGAAATAAATATCATTTCTTTCATATTTTACAACATTTTTCAAGGAAATTTTAAAAATTTAGTGTATTCTTCTAGAATACCCAAATCTTTGAATACCTGTCTTCAGTGACAAGTAACATACTTCACATATGTAATAACAATCTTTTAAATCATATCTGGCAATGGTGATATTTAAATGTATATATTGTTAGAAAAATCAAACCAAACCAAACAAACAAACAAACAACAAAAAGAAAACAACAACAACTGAGTACAGCACTCTTGCCTCCCATACACACACTCTTTCCTTGATATTTAGGAAAATATTCACACAAATCCAAAATTATCTACTGGCGGTTATCCTTGTTCTTACATTAATGACTCAAAATTGATTTTTCTTTACTCAGAATT
The DNA here is from genome assembly GCF_964194185.1 of Rhinolophus hipposideros. Lineage (NCBI taxonomy): Eukaryota > Metazoa > Chordata > Mammalia > Chiroptera > Rhinolophidae > Rhinolophus > Rhinolophus hipposideros. The sequence continues at coordinate 85,578,754 of NC_138050.1, read as the reverse complement.
TTAAGGATTCAGCTCTCAGCCTAGGAATATACAAAACTGTTATCCAAAAAATAAAATAAACAGCTTTTTTTTTTTTTTCCTTGGGAGAGGATTCACATGTATAAACATTTTGCAATTACTATAGTGAACTCTGTCACGATTTTTGACAAAATTTAGTTCTAACCTTTTTTTACCTTTCTTTTTTTCTTTTCTTTTTTTTTTTCTTCTTTTTTTGGTCTCTGGTTGCCTGTTTATTAAAAACAGAAAAAACAAACAAACAAACAAACAAACAAAAACAGAAAGAAAAAAGTGGGTCTGTCTTTTGCATTTAGGCTGTCTGCCTTTTCTATATTTTCACCTTGGCGTTCATGGTCAGAATACGAGTTCTGTATCAGGGACTCTATTAAAGTTTATAGTCCTCAGGCAAGAGAAGTACCAGTATATATGTAGTGGCTAAAATTGACTGTAAAGTGAAAACTTGCAGAAAGCATACTGACAGAACAAAAGTTGGTTTCTCATTGAAAATCCCATTGAAGTTTTTGAAGTACCATGAATGTTCAAACATTGTAATTTCCAAAACTTATGGATAAGAATTGATCTTAAAATATTTTAAAGGGAAATTATTTTAAATATTAAAACATTACTTTGATAACAAATGAAATTGAAAATGTCAATTTTTCTAAATTTTTACAGGCAGTATTCAGCTAGAAAGCAAATTAAACAACATAGAAGTGATTTGTAGCCTCGTATGTTTTCCTGTAAAACAAAACAAATAAGAAAACAAAGACAGAAGAAAAGAGAAAAATGAAAATCTGTGCTATGATAATGGACAAACATCTCTGAAAGAGTGGTTTTTAGATTTCTAGTAAATGAATTATACAATCTCCATATGAATTGATTTTAATAAATTATTTACAAGTTAAGCAATTACTAGTGACAGTAATACTGGTCAAAATTAAATAATTTTATTTTTCCTGTAAAGAAAACCAACATCTACCAGGTCTCATGAGATTATCAAAAGAAATATACCTTAATTTTAGAAATAGTTACTGCATGGAAATAAAAAATAAATTAATTCTAATATAACTAATTTTTAAAAACTGCAGAATAATTGAAATAATGCTTCCATAAACATCCTTGTTCAGATGTTTTCACATATATGCATTTCTAATAAGTATTTAGGAATGGAATTTCTGGGTCAAAGAAAATTCATATTTTGAAATGTGGTGGATACTTTCAATTGGTATTATAAAGAGGCTGTGCCAATTTACACTCCCACCATCAGTGCAAAGAGAGTTTCAATTGTTCTACATCCTCTCCAATGTTTATTAAAAATTACCATTAAATGGTAAATGTGGTAATACGTGCTATTTTCATTTTAACCTTTCTGGTAAATTATGGTACGACATTGTGATTTTAATTTGCATTTCTCAGATGACTAATGACATCAAGCATTTTCCCAGGAAGTCATTGCATATTTGGATGTCATCCTTTAAAGAGCCCTTGTTCAAGTCTCTGCCAATTTTTCTATACTTTTAGGTTTGTTTTAAAATGATTTCTAGAATTTCATAATTTGTTAGAAACAAACCCTTTATTGGTTAGATGCATTGCAAATATCTTTCCCACTCTCTGCCTTAAATTTTTACTCTCTTAATTCTGTCTTTTGAATAAAGACATTTTTTACAGTAATACTTTTCTTTATGAATGACTACAGATGCAAGTTAAGAAATATTTATTGTGAAGATAGTCTCCAATGTTATGTTCTAAAAGCTTTATTGTTTCATGTTTTATATTTATATCTCAAATGAATTTTGAATTGATTTTTGGTGTGATGTGAGATGGGAGCTGAGACTAATTTTCTCCATTATGAGATATGCTCTTTTGCCTTTGACATAAATCAAGATTCCTCAGATGAGTGCTTCCTATAAAGAAAACCAACATCTACCAAGTCTCATGAGATTACTTGTTAAATACATGAATTTAAGTCTGTAAATTTTTAAGAATTTCCTTAGCTACATCTCGTAAAGTTTGTTGTATCATATTTAATTATCATTCAATTCAAATTATTTTCTAATTTGATCTAAGTGCTATTTAGAAGTATTATGCCTAATTTCAAATAGTTGAGCATTTAAAAAAAATATCTCTGTGTTATTTATGTTTAACGTAATTTCACTTTGATCAGAGAACATGTTCTGTGAGATGTCAAGCTTTTGAAATTTGTTGAGGTTATTTTTCTGGCTAAAATTGTTAAGTTTTGTAGATATTCCATGTGTACATAAAAATAGTGTTTATAAATGTAATTAGTACTGCACTACAATTGTTTATACATTTTTTTTCAAAATTGTGCATAGAATTAACTAAAATGTGGAGAGAAAAATAATTTCCATTTCAAACCTGATTATCTTTCCTGAAAAAATTAATTCTTGGAAATCACTTAGAACAGAGTTGGTTTGATAAAACATACATGTATGGAAATTGATTATTTTCCTAATAACATTTATTGGATCCAGTGTTTCACCACCCCAGATCTCCACAGCTTGTCTACATCCGTGGACTTAGCCCAAGAGACCTTAGAAACTATTCAATCGGTACTGTGAGCAGTAAACCCTGGTGTCTTTTGGTGCCCCTGTTTCCACTGACAAAGGGCCCACAATGACAGTGCCATCTGACAAAGGGACGTGGTTACAATTTAGACCTGCAGGCTTCCCTAAAAGCTGAGAAAGGCGTCTGGTTAAATGACCTCAGTGGGAAGAGTTAAAAGAAATGAGCATTTTGTGGGATTTTCCAAGTGATTTACTATAAAAAGAGTAACTGGTAACAAGTAAAGCTATAAAATGAGGATGAAATATAAATGTGTGTGTGTGTATATATATATATATATATGTATATATATATATATATACATATATGTATATATATATACATATATATGATTTCATATGGGATTTCATTTATGAAATCATATACACACACACACACACACACACACACACACATATATATACATATATATGATTTCAGTATGGAAAAATCACTTCTAATATATAAGTACAACTATAAATTGTAACTATGCTGGCTTCTACCTGATGAAGCATGTCTTGTAGGGGCATGCTTTTGAGAAGTTCACTCTCACCTCACTATGACTAGCAATGGCCAATGTAACTTCAGCAAGTGTGAGGCAAGCAGAGGCTTGATGAGTAATTGCATTCTATGCTTGTCCTTACAAACCCCCTCCTCTGGGACTTCCTCTTCTTGAAACTCCAGCCACCCTGTGGTAGAAAATCCAAGCCACAAAAGGCCAATAGAGGAGAACTGCAATGCTCTGGGTGAAATCTAGCTGAGCTCTCAGATGCCACCCAGCCCTAACTGTCAGCTCTGTCAGAGAACCATCTAGAATATTCCAGCACTGTCAGGCTGCAAATGACTGCAGCGTTAGCCGATATCACATAGAGTAGAAGAACAACCCAAATGAACCCAATCAACACACAGAATCATGAAAGAAAATAAAATGATTCTTTAAAACCACTAAAATTTTAGAATCATTTGATAGAAGTATATCAATACAATAGTAAACAATATCATGACAAAATATATATTTACCTTAAAATAAATGAAAAATATCTCCATGTAAAACAAATATTGGAAAACATTTGTAAAATATATGATATACATATGGTTAAGATCTATATCCACCATTTATAAAAATGAACAAAATAATTGCTCTAATCTTGCTGGTTCAAACCACTGTACAAAAAAAAAAAAAAGAAAAAGAAAAAAGTTATAAATCCTGGTAGAATTTAAGAACAGATGATCCAGTCCATCACATGAACATTAATCTAGCCATTGATTTATTCAGCCGATATTTATAAGAATTTTAAGAATTATATGCTATATTCCTGACACATAGTTGGAGAAACAGACAGAGAAATAGATTGAAATTTTGCTGGAATTTAAACTTCACTAGAAAGTATATCTTAACAAAACATAAAAAGAATCAAATACAGAAATCAGTTTAATAAGTAAATTTGAGTGGCAAAGTTACTGATAAAATTGCTTTAGTTTATGATTTTTCCTGACTTTCCAAGCCATCTATAACAAACACTATTCCTAAATTACGAAAATAAAAACTTTAAAATGGTTTAAAGATCCAAGACAAGATTTCATAATTTCAAAATCACTCACAAGAATTATTCTGTAATCAGAATATACTCCTTAGCACAAGATCTTCCACATATTACGTATGGAGTATGAGTTCCCTGTATTGATTCAGCTGCAACAAACCTGTTACTTGTGGTCACAGATGAGGTGAAATAGTTTTGAGTTGACTATCAGTTTCAACCTCATGACAGAAGGGGAAGAAGTCAGAACAATGTTAGGAAAAAAATCATATTCTCCATATCCTCTGGGTGTTTCAGATTATCATGTTGATTATAACTTAACCACTTTTTTTTAAGTTGTAGTTTTTTAAAATGTATTTATTGATATTCTTCCAATTTCCCTTAATATTTTTCATGCACATATTATAGGCACAGAAAGATTGAGAAAGAAAAATGGGGTAATTAGATTTCTGCTCCTTTTTACAATACCCCTTGTTTATTTTTTTATTCAAAAATGTTATAAAATGTTAATTTGATTTTAACTTCTCTGTTAAGGTGTATTCAAAAATTCTGTTTTGCTTAGGCTATATTCTTTCCATATACTCTTCTAGGTTGAGAAGAGGAGAAATGAGCTGTTGAAATAACCAGAGAAAGCAAGGATAAGCTAAGCAACTATTCCACTCCTCTATGATCTAGTATTCTCAGTAGAGCTATAAACTGTTATCAATCAACAGATCATGGAGCATACCTAAGAGATCTGAATGCTAGTTAAAACTCACTTTTAAAATAAATACCGTCGACAGTTCAAAACTAAGGAGCAACATATTGTATAAACACGTTATCTACTACAACAGAAAACTATTACTAGCACTGTGAGCCCAGATTATGTAATTTTAAATAGCCTCTCTCAACATGAAAACGAATTTTACAGTTTGATACCAGGGTTGATATCTTTCCATCTACATAGGATATGACATGCTTCATCTATTTGTGTACTTCTACTTTTTCACAGAATTATTCTTCTCCTTCCTTCAAAGCATGTGGATAAATTATCATGCCAACTTTCCAGGCAGAATATTTAAGGACAACAGATTATTGTCACTCCCTGTTTCTAGCTGACCATGTCAAAGATAACATTTGCCTCATAAGTCATTGAGGCAAGTATGTAATACACATATATAAATCAGTATAGCTGTTGTATCATTAATAAGTGTAGCATATCCTGATAGGGGCCCTATATATGTGGCCTGTCATAGCATCTCCATCTTTTGTATATATGTCTACTGAAAATTGGAACATAATCTGTTATCAAACAAATAGCAAAGATTATGCATGCACAGTAATGGAAAAACAGTATCAACGATAAACTAGTTAGTCTTTTCATGCTATACTCATTTGCCTAGCTCCAACAATAAAATCTTAAGAAGAAAAAGAAATATGCTATTAAAAATGCAAATGCTCTTTCTTAACATTTTAACTTTAAACTATTCAAGTAATTACTGTTTTGTAGAAAATTTAGGATCTCGCATATATCAAAACATGAGTTAAGACATTAATATGCAACATAGACCCATGATAAGCATCCATAATTTAAATAAAAAGTAAGTCACTCTTTTATCATCTATTTCACTATTTAGAAATGCTATAATTCTTAAATTATGTCTGAACCAAAAAACATAAAATGATAAAGAGAAATGGAAGAATCCAAAATTCCATTCTTACCTTATGTATTTAAGTTTTTGATAATTTTTAAAGAATCGTTTAAATAAGTGAATAATATATTTATCCCTGTATATAAGGGGAAATTTTAAATTATTTCATCTTTAGCAAAGATGTAAAAATTATATAAAACACTGAGCCATGTCTTGACAGTAACATATTAAACATCATCATTTAGATGACTTTCTGATATGACTAGAGTAAATTTTGGTAGAGTTTGAAGAAAAGTTTTACATTTTTTGTAAGTAACATATCAAAAATGGTGATACTTATTTTTAAGTGTTTGGATGATAAGACATAATGATATAATGTTCAACTAACATATAAACATTTAGTTAATATGTTAGCCACCTTCAAAATTTTTCTGGCTACTGACTATATGCCTCAAATATATGTAAATAATTGATATCCAACCTATGATGGTGAAAATGGGTATTCACATGCAAATAAAGAACTAACAAACAAAAATCTATCTTTATGTCTTTACATCAGTCCAACCATCCATCCATCCATCCATCCATCCATCCATCCATCCATCTGTCCATCCATCCATCTATCCATCATTTATTTTAGCTGTAATCTAGCTAGTAGTCTATGTAACTACCTCCTTATAGTATACCTTAAGGTGCTTATTCCTGTAAGAAATCCGAGGCCTGTTTTTCTTAGTGTCTGATTGATTCAATAAATGTTTGTTGAGTGCTTACTCTGTGCCAGGAATAGTGCCAAGTGGAAGGATGCAGGAATAGACAAGCTAATCTTGATTATTACCAGCACATAGAACCTATTTTAGTGGAAAAAGTGATGTAAAACAAAGGATTTTTTTCACTATACTATTGATAATGGGCATCAATAAAAATTCTGTTGTGTTTTCAGATCAAATCTGCATCATGAAAAGATCCCTTTGGCTACTATAAGGAGAAAAGACTGGAGAAAACGAGAGTGGGTGTCACAGAGGCACTCTCAGTGCCTGTTATATCTTGACATCTCTCTCCTAACAGGCCTTGCCACTGGGATGAAGATTTGAGGGCAAAAGTGGTTCTGACCTGTTACTGGCCAATATATTTTCTGATCCATTGCCTGATTTCTAGTTTTGTCTCTAATTTTTAAGGTCTAATGACTTATTTCTTTGTCTCTTTCTTCTCATACATTTTAAGCACTATTTAGCACAGTGAAAAATACATGTAAAACAACATTTATTGAATAAGTCAATAGATGGATGAATGTACTTTTCCTAATGGATCACACCTCCTGAGTCTAAATTCTGCCAGAACTTACTGCATCATTTGGACATTGATTTTTCTCCCCTAAGATGCTATCACTAGAGTGAGGCTCAGCTACAAAACTAGTTTTGCAGTTCCATAACCTATTGTAAAGTCCCTGGTCTTGTTCAGATCCCACCTTGTTACCTGCTCTGATTTGAGGTGTTCTTTGTGTTTGAGGCACAATGTACTTTGTGTTTGAGGCAGCCAGAGTCTTCACATTTTTTCATAACTATCATATGACTGTAGTTTAAGACCATCTTTATATAATACCTTTACATTTCCATAAGAAATCATTGACATACAATAAAATTTGTCTACCCACCTAGCTATCAATTTATGCATAAAACAGCATTGCACACTATTTCTTAATGATTTGTTTGCCTATAATTATATGCTAAAATCTATTCTTTACATGTACAAAATAATTCTACAGAGGTGCCATTATCTATCTTGATTTATTGATGATTTACGTATGAAATAATCAAGATATAATATATGTTATAGGAAGTGCAAAAATGCTATTAATCTGACACGTACTATGAGCTCATGTAAGAATCATGATAATGCTATGTGCTTCTGCATTACTTAAGCTGTTTATAACCACTGCATTCTTATAACTTAAATTAGCTACACATATTTAAATCTAATTTTGCACATAAATGTATTCCTAGACTAAATTATTTATGCCTCTGCTCACAAACAACATTTCAATACATTATACAGTAAAGTTAGATGAGAATATGTGTGTAAAATATCATTTCATTAGTAGCATTTATAAAAGATATTCACAGGAAAAGCTGTAGCCTCATCATACTCATCTCCTCTGTCATTTTTCCCAAGAATTTAGGAGTGGAAAATGAGAATGACCTGTCAGTCTATTAGTGGCATTTTAAAAATAAATGATTTTATGTTGGTGTGTATAAAAGTATTCATCGATATATTTGGACTCTGACCACTATCTCATTATAACACCTATAATTCCTAATTTCACTGGACAAGAGGATGTTGAAGTTAAACTATGGTGAGCTGAATGCCCTCCCCTATGTGTATATATCCATAAATCCACAGTCAATTTCACAGAGTAGCATTATCGTTAGACATGTTTCTGTATTTCGTCCAAGAAGTGGCTTAAGTATGAACAGAACTTGTTCACTGAAAGCTATCTCTTGCAATCAACCCTTTTCTCAATTCCAATAATCATATATCCTTAGAAAAATAAAAGATCAGAAATAATGAGAGAGAACACCTTTCTCCCACTGACTATACCACTTACAATCATAAATAACATATATATATATATATTCTTTATAATATACATATATATATATATATATATATATATATATATTTATTTATTTAATATTAAGAAAAAAATTGTCTTGGTATTCAGTGCAATCCACCAAATATCTTGTTATTTTTCTGGATACAGTTTAGGATACTATTCTCCCATCCTCATGATGTTCCTTGTGGCCATGTGACTGGTTTATCATCAAAGTATGAACAAAAGAGAATTGTATTACTTGCAGGTGGAATCTTGAAAAAACAGCAAACAATTTACTATACTGGCTTTTCCCTTTTCATGTGGAGACCAGCAGAGCTCACATTGTAGCTTAAATGTGATTCTGGGCACCAGAGTAATAACATCATGGAGTTGTCATTGACATGTAGCATGAGTAAGAAAAAAGCAGATGGTATTAAGTCACTCAGTTTTGAAGTTATTGGTTACAATCAAATTACTTATCCTATCCCAGCTGATATAGCAATTAACCTCAATACCCCTATTCTCACTTCCTTGTATATCAATGTGTGTCCTTCCATAGTAAGAAATATCACCGTAAGTTTCTCTAACTCTCTAATTCTTACTGCACACAATATAATAGTTGTAAGTGATACACAGTCTTTAAAGAGAACTTAGCAATAACCATGCCAGGGAGTGTTTGGGTTGTTGAACCAAGCCTGAAGCCCAGATGCCTTTTCACTGCAGCTTCTGTGCATTTGGCCATTTACGAAGAGTGAAAGGAGGGCCTACGTTTCTTCCAATACTACAATTATAGACAATCTAGTTCTCATAAGTCTGTCTTGTGTTAAGAAATGCATCACATAAAACAAGAAGTCCATAATTCACCTTTGAGAGCTTGAAGGGAATAGTAGCACAAACAAGACAGTATGAAATAGCACAACAGAGAAACAAACTTTCTAATTTAAAAACAAAGAATTAACAAACATTGATAAATTTAATAAATTACTTAAAGTTTAATTTTAACCAACTTTTTACAAATATATATTAAGGAGAAATTTAAAGATTACTTTAGAATCTTTTAGAAAAATCTATGGTTTTAAATCATTATTACTTGAAGAAAAAAAGGGGTAAAGGAATGAAGGAGGAAAAAAAGGCAGGAAAGGAAGGAAGGAAGCAAGGAAGGAAGGAAGGGAAGGAGGGAGGGAGGGAGGGAAGGAAGAAGGAAGGAAGGAAAGAGGAAGGGAAAGAAGGAAGGAAAGAAGGAGAGAGAATGAAAGTGTGTGTGTGTGTGTGTGTGTGTGTGTGTGTATGTGAGAGAGAGAGAGAGAGAGAGAGAGAGAGAGAGAGAACGCAAAGTACTTCTAGGAATTGAATTTGTATTTCTTAAATTATGCAGTTTTAAAAATCACTTGAATTATCCCTATCATTTTCCAAATATTGCCTAGGTACTGGGAATATAAAATGACAAAGGAGACAAAGAGACCACAGTTCCTTTACAGAACTCAGAGTCTGGAGATGGAAACAGAAAAAAAGTATAAGCCAACAAATATAAGAATTTTAAATTGTTATATGTGTTGTGAAGGAAATTAACACTGTTCCGGCAAAGAAAACAATACAGTGGATCTACTTTTGATAGTGGTCAGGGAAGGCCTTAGCTGATAGCTGAAGGATGAGAAGATATTAGCAAAAGGGTGTTCCAGTGAAAGGGAACACTTTGTGCATAGGTCCTGACACAGAAGAGCTGTTTAGAAAACTGAAACAAAGCAAAGATGACAGGGGCAGGTTATCAGTGTTGAGATAAGTAGGTCTGAGAGGGAGAATAGAGGTCTGTGATAGGCAGGAAGCACATATCATGGGCCATGATAAGTCTGCTTTTTAGGTTTGAGTGCAGTATGAAACCAACTCAAGTTTCATAAAGACCACTCTGGCCACTGTAAGGGAAGAGATGGAGGGGCAGGAATGGGTGAGGGGAAATACACGTTAGAAGATAGTTGTGCTGCAGGGGAGAGGTGATGATAGAGGCTTGGATCAGGTTGGCAGCAATGTAGATTGCGGAGATAGACTAGAGAGACATTTTGGAAGAGGACTCAACAGATTTGGGGAAGTAACTGGCTGTGGGAAATGGAGAAGTTGACCTCTCTAGGGTGACTTTCAGGTTTCTGTCCTGAGCAATGGATGCTACCATTTGTTTAAAAGGAAGGCCTAAGTAGAGAAAGTTTGTGGGGATCTGGGGAGGATGAGAATGGAGAGTTCTGTTTTGAACAGTAATGCCTAAAATAAATCCAAGTAGCAGTGGGCAGGTGTTTGGTTAGATATGCACGTGTGGAGCTCTGAGGAGAGAATTGGAAGCCATTACTACACTGAAGGCACTGAAAGCCCATAGAAGGGAGTATAACGAAAGGAGGTCCAGAATTAAGCTCTTCAACAACAACAACCAGTGATCTCAGCTATGATTCAAAAGGATCCGTCAATGAACCATCTATAAAATAGATTTGGGGATGGTTGGAAATGAGGGTGGGAGGGTAGCTGAGAATTGCATCACATTACGTCAGCCAAGTGCAAGGCAAGCCTGGACCAGGATAAGGGAGAACTGATCCTTTTTCTCTTCTCATCGTATACTCTCTCCCATGGCATTCTCATTTCATCTCCTAATGTCAACTGTTGCCTCTAGGTCTATATTTCAGTCCTGATACTTCTACTTGCTTGGTAAACATCACATTTTGTGTCTCCCACCAGTACCTCAAACCAAAAGATTCAGTCAAATCCAGCTCATTTGTTCCATCTTCCTCGTTGCCATTTTTATACTCCTACTCCCACTGATGGTGCCAATAAGAAAGTATGAGGTGGAGCTGTCATTGAGTCTGTTCCCTCGTGTTCCTTTCTATTTTCCTTAATGAGTAAGTTCACAAATCCTGTTGATTACACAGCAGCAATATTATTTAATCTGGCTAAGTTTCCATTTGTAAAGTATAGTCACTTTTAAAAGTACCCAGTAATAAAAATGCTATAATAATGAAGAAAATGCTTTTAATCAAGAATCAGTGCTACTCTTTGTTTGTTTTAAGAACTTTATTCTCTTCAAATCTTTCTCCCCAAATTTTATCTTTGGACTAAGCTATAGTATGAAAAAAAAAAAAAATTAAGGCAGTTTGCAGACTGGCAAAGCCATTCAACCTTAGCAGAAGAAGCTACTTTGGTTCTACGTTTATCTTTCATGTTTAGGAATGAATCACTGAAAGCAGAGATAGAAATAGAAATGGATAGGAAAGGTTAGGGTCATCTGCTTCATCTCCCTGTTTGTGCCAGGAAGATTTTTGTTTGTTTATTTGTTTGTTTAGGGGGGATTGTTTGTTTCTTTGTTTTAATGTCAAATGCCTGTGAGATGTTGTACAATAAAAGTCTTAGATTACAACATTTCAATCATTTTTGTAAGGTAACTGATTAGCTTTCAAGTTGCTGTCTGCATTTTTCTCTGAAGTGCTTTCCACAAAAAAAATAAATAAATAAAAATAAATAAATTCACTTGAATTAGGCACCAGTGTAACTGTACTGTGTCTTTCACTATGGCAGCTCCCTTGTGGTCTTACCTTTCTACATAATCTAGTAGCCGGGAACAGTGATTTGAAGCAGGAGCATCATGACCTCCTACTGCATAAAGAAAGCCATCGCATGTGGCCACTCCAACACCCCCTCTTCTTTTACACATCGGAGCACACATGTTCCACTTATTTGTATGAGGATCATAATACTCCATTGAACTCAAACAAGAACTTCCATCACGACCTCCGACTGAATACAACCTAAAAACACAATTGGGAAAACATGATTTAATACTACAGTCTGAATGACAAAGTGTAGAAAAGGAAAAGTCCTTTGAAAAATAAATGTTAATCACTGAGCCTCACTGTATTTGAAATACTTTCTCCACTTGGAAATCTTTGCTAAAGTTACTCTATAAATGATTACATAAGCCTGGAGTTCCCGTCATTCTACTATGCAGTATACCAGGTGAAATTAAAACAACTACAATATTCTATCTTCTATTATTTCTAGAACGTCAGATCTAACATAATGAAATCATGTTAACATATCATTCTAATAAAAGTTGAGGAATGGTTATTTAAAATATAGAATAAGATGTATTTACCTCTAGTATTCTTTGAAAATGATCATAATCAAAAGAAAATTGATTATCTTACTTGATCAGCATTTGATTTGCATTCGCAAATATATCTTGCCTATTCCTAGTGTTCTGTCCCCACAGTTCAGAATGCCAAATAAGTGGAATAATCCAAACAAATATTGTCATAACACCCACTTTCTTAATCTGTGCATATACTGTAGCTAGCGTGCTACATAGATAAACAAGACTTTACGGGAAAAAGTGTGCAGTGATGTTTGATTGACTATCACTGAAACTCAGTTGAAAGTCTTTTTGCTAATTATTTCATTAGTGAAAAGTATGCTATGAACCCAAGAAAATAAGTACTACAACATAAATGATATTTAAATAATGAGAAATACATTGTCTATTCCTAATAAAATAGATCTTGTCTGTTTGATCATAGGCATCAAAATTTCATCACTGTAAAGGACAGAGTTGCATTTATTTAGTCACTCGTTCAACATATATCTTCGAATGCTGAGTATGTACCACAAACTGTCCAAAGTTTTCTGACTATACCCATGAACAAAACAGGAAACAAACCTCGCATTCAATTCTGCAGGAGTGAGTAGACAAAACATACAAAAAAGAAATATATGTTTTATATATATATATATATATATATATATATATATATATATATATATATATATATATAAAATATATGTTATATATGTCTGTAGAAAGTGCTAAGTGCTGTAGACATAGATAAAATAAACATAAATCATATACTTCTTTGAAAGTATGGAAATGTTGTAGTGGGGTCAGAAGCACAACTGGTAGAACGGTGTTATGTTTATAATTTTAAATATATGGTCAGAAAAGGTCTCATTAAGATATGATGATGTTCGCACAAAACTTTGAAATAGAGTATAGTGATTGGAGGAAGTTCAGGAATATCTAAGTTGAGAAGATTTGAGGAAGACTGAACAGTTGAGTACAAAGGTCTTGGAACAGTAAGGAAGCCAGAGTGGCAGCAGCAGAAATTGAGTGTAGTATGTCAGGTAAGGTGAAAGGTGAGGGTACAGGGTTGACCTCCGATAGGTATTTGTAGACATTTACCCTGAGTGAAACAGGAAGCCTTAAGATGATTTTGAGTATAGGAGTGCTATGACTTGCTTATGTTTGAATAAGATTAGATGTTGTGGAATTTTTTACTTACTAGTGGACATTATTATATTGGTAAATAGATTTAAATCTATACTTTACATTTCCTAACTTAATGCACAAGAAGACCTTATCACTTAGCATATAAAATAATTCAGATCTTAGATTTACAAATGCATGCTCTAATATCCTTTAATAACTAAAATAATGTTGTTTAAACTGATTTCAAATCCGGGAGACATTTTTTTTTAACTGTTCGTGTTTGTCTTAATGCCTCCGTGATAAAATGTTTCTGATTGCCCAAGGGTGCCCTTTATGAATATAATGCCTATTTGCTTGATTACTCACATGTTGTTTGCTAGCTCTCAAACTTGCAATATGTTGAAATTAGCCAATAGGAGAATTTTAAGGGACAAGTATTAGACAACCTAGCTTGCAAAGGCACCCAGAAGTGAAATAAATATTCACTCAGAAGTCTTTATCTTCCTAAACACTTTATAAATCTGAACTTCATTTATTTCTATGTTTTATTTAAATTGGAGATTTAACTCAAAGGAAGTTTGCATATGCCATAATTTTGAGGTATTATTAAAAGTTAACTATATTTTTGCAGGAATTTTATTTATTGGGTAAATATCTTCACATAAGGCACTTGGCACAGTCCCTGAAACATAGTTAATACATAAAAATACCACCCTCCTTTTCCTATTGTTTAGAAAGAATTGTTGACTTCAAGCTGCTCTATTTATATACATTACAATGATAAATTACAGTATTGATATATATAAAGTCAACATTGCTGATAATACACTATTTCTGTGCAACCATATATCATGGATTTTCTCTTTATGAAATTATTAAAATGTTAAAATATATGAATACATAGCTAAATGTATATTAAAAATAGTGATAATTTATATAACACATTGATTACATTATAGGACTCAAATATTGAGCCTATTAGTATAGCTAATTATTTGGAAATTAAACGTTCCTGCAAAGTTCACAAGTTACAATATTATTGCCTTATTTCATACATAAATATATATGTATATGTATATTACAAACCACTATTCTTTCAGTCTCTCTTCTGTCTCAACCCTTCTCTAATAATGTTCAGTAACATAGGATTATACAAGAAAGAATTTTATATAATGCCTTGGTAAACATGACCTAATATTTGATATTCCTTTTGTAAAATAAATGTTTGATATATGGTAGTTGTTATTTTATAAATTATTTACTAAAGCCTAATCAAGTTTATCAGTGTTTTCTTTCATTTGCTTAATAATGAAGTTAGTGTAATATTAATAATATAATATAAATTATTGATTAGTACCAGGGAAAAACTAGTTGAAAAGACTAAATATTCTGAATTTTGCTCAAGAACCATATTTGAAAAATAAATTGTAAGTTGTGAAAAGATAAAATAGTGTCCTTTTTGACTTCTTTATGGATCCATTGTTAAAATTAATAGATGCATTTCAATACGTAAACATGTTTTGAAAAGTATGCACTTTACGAATGTATGTACCAACAATGTCTGTAATCCACTTAGTTTGAAAGATAAATTTGCTAAGTGACTCAGAACTAGAATGTAAAAATAAATAGCAATAATAATAACTATTACTATAGCTATTATTAAAGTTAAAAAAATAACCAAGGGATAGAAACAGCATACTCGAAGCAGTTAGAATAGATGCTAAAACGTACTCACAAAATTCCATGGACAATTACCAAAGGTTATCTTCTCAAGTCTCCCTTTACAATCTATTTAATTATTGTTTATATTGATTTCCTGTTTTGTTTTACTACAGTGACAAATCAGACATTGAGAATCTGAAGAGAAGAATCTGATGCTAGAAGTAAATGCACTGACAACATAGGAAGTGACAGCTGACAGCTTCACAGCAAGAAAGGAAATGTGGCATTTTAACTCAGAGTTGAAAGATGAGTAGACATTTCTAAGATGAAGAAATAGGGAGAAAGCAATATAAGTAAAAACAAGGGGCACGAAGGGTCATAGCACGTGATAAATAAAGAGTGGCAGTGTGTCATATTGATGGAAGGGGTGGTGGTGAAGGAGGAGAAAGAAGAGATGCAGGTGGCAAGATGAAAATATTAGACTGAGAATGAAAGGGGTTGTATTCTGTGCTATACAGCTGGAGTTTCATTCTGAAGCAATGAGAAAATGACAGCAAAATAACAGTTTGAAATCATCAGGGTCATAGTTCAATTTGCTGTGAATATTGACCAATATATCCCTTGCATGCCCAAATTGGCAGGAGATCAGAAATATTCCTGACTTAAGAAACCTCTTTAGAATTTGCTGAGAATGACAAGAATCTGAATCTCTCCTACTACTTTTCCTAAATTATGTGTTTCTTCAGCTTAAAGATAAGTTTTAGCTAAAGTTTAGTGACCAGGCCTCAGTATTTTGAGACCTAGGTGCCCTGTGCCCATCTAAGTGAGTGCCACATGTTTATGATTTTACTACCTACAATATTATCAGTTGCAGGAAACAAATCCTGTATTAGTTAGGATACGAGTTTAAATGTGTGTAAATAGCGTTGCAGGTGTTGAGACCCTGGCTGTTTCCCATATCATCTGTAGAGTACGAACCTTTGTCACAAACTGAAGAGTCTAAAATTATACCCTACTTGTAAGCTAACAAATTACCCTTCTGCAGTTTCATAGATACTGGAAAAAGACACAAGATTCCCAGGTCGGAGAAAGATGACTTTACTACTCACAACATAATAGGCAGCACGAGCTTCATGTTCACATTTGTTCTTCTTGCCTCGCCCCCGCTCCCAAGTCCCACCAGGATGACACAGAGAGATGCAGGTAAATGCTTCAGTGGGCTTTTTTTTTTCTTTTCTTTTTTTTTTTTTTTTCACATCTGAGGAACTCTGAGTGTAGTAAAAGCTAATTCTTTAAAAGACACTGCCAAAAAATATGCCCAACTTATGCTCTGAAGGGAGATACTATTATTCTGATCAGGAGTAAATTTCTCTACCCCAAAGAAAGACACTGTACCTTCCAAAGCTGTTTGATTTTAAAATATTCTTTAAAAGATTATATGAAAAAAAGAAGTTGCCAGTACTTATTGCTCATAAAATGTGCACTAATGCTAAAACCCCATTGTAGAATTGTCTACAAACCCCCTCTTCCTGATATCCTAAGGTAGCCCTCACTATCACAACCACAGTTCAAACAGCAGAATGAAGGACATGTAGAATAAGGAGCACACTCTCTCCCTTTAAGAATTCATCTTTTAGATTGAACAACTCGCTTCACATGTGACATTGGCCTGATCTTAGTCACATGGCAATGCCTAATTGATAAAGTGCTGGAAAATGTTGTTCTTATTTTTGGTCATCATTCACCCACCTAACAACTGGTGTTTATATTATCACATGAAAATGAGTGAATGAGTATTAGGAGACACTTAGTGTTTCTGACACAGCACTAGATATTTTCCAGTCCTGTGTGCCATTGTGCATTCTATCCTAAATACCTTTTTGCTACAAAACCTAGGTTATTTCTCACTCATGTATCATCAATCAATTCAGGTGTGTCTCTAGTAGAAAGTCTTTCCTGATACCACTTTGTCTTCCTCCCAGAAATTTAACATTATTTACAATCTGCATCCTAGGTAAAATTATTTAATATCTGTCTTATTTTTCCATAGTGCATATTCCAGCAATGGCTACAGAACGTGCTCCCAATACCATTATCTAAATATTTGAAGGTCTTGCTGATTAGACTTGACAGTAACTATAATTTTCACTGACATATTGTTACCAGAAGGTACGTTCAGACATCCCTTCCCTTTCATAATAAAAGTATAAGAAGTTCATAGCATAGTATAAAACCTTTTAAGCAACTCCCTAGATCTAGAATGTTGTTATTCTTTGTTTCCCAGTTGATGGAAAACTCTAGAAACTGATCCCAAGAGAAGGCTTGTCTATAGATTTTACTATCAGGATACCCCAGCATGTGTTCTTCAGTGAACCTTTTCCTGAGAGGTGCTTATTGGAGAGCCTTAGGGTGCAGTAAGTGGGATGTCAGTAAGCTTACAACAACGTGTGTGACTGCTTTTGTTCTTGCTTACTAAGAAATAGTGATACCTGGGGCAAACTCAGCCTGAGACTTGTTGACATTATAACATGGCTGGAAAGCAAGGTGGTGGGTTGAAGTTTGGTAGAACACATGTACCTTTATTAGAATGTGCCCATATTTCCTAAAGGAGCCTCTCAATTGTAAAGATGTAAATTAATCTGGGTCAATTAATCATAAAACATGGTAGAGTTCAATGACCTAAAACCTGAGAGAAATGATCACTTCTATACTTTATCCCTCCATGTTTTCTTTCCAACTCCCAATCCACACATACTACAATTCTGCTTTCCCTTCCTCTGTTGTTTTCTATTTCCCTTTAATATAATGTAAACTCTTTGAAGGCAGATTTGATTTTTTTTCTTTGATATGTCATCATGGTCAGTATATGCTTATAAATTTAAAACAAAAATTAATGTAGAACTGGCTTTCAGTTTTTGAAAAAGGATGATTTATGGAACTTGTCAAAAAAGTACTTAAGTTCCATTGAAATAAAATTTTGACAAATGGCAGAGAAAAGTATTAATCATATGTCTTGGGAATACAAAGGAAGGAAAGATTAGTTTTAAATTGGTGAATTAAAAAAGGCTTTGTAGAAAGGTACAGATTACACTAGGCTTTGGATGATGGAAATATTATAAATGATCTTATTTAGGTAAAAGAAAACAATAACGTATTTTAAATATGTCCAGACACTGTTGTTCTCCAATGCAATAAACTGAATCCTGTTAGTACTGATCTTGCTACATGGAACATTATACATCTAAAGAATGCAGATTGATGAGGCTATCACTCTAGAGTCTTCAAATGTCTCCAAAGATCAGATGAAAATCTGAGAAGAGAAACCAAATGGGATAGTCAGAAAAAAAAAAAAAAAAAAAATATATATATATATATATATATATATATATATATATATATATATATATATATATTCCCCTCCCCAGGAAGTAATTACAAATCTCTTAAGCCTATTAGTAGCCCCAAGGAAGACTCAACAAACAAGAAGCTTCTTTTTTTTAAATGGGTAAATCTAAGATAACACAGTTTTAATATAAATTGCTTACCATATGAAAGCTTATAAAATGTGGCATTCTATCTTTCAGAAAAATAATACAAAAGTTTGAATACAAAAATAGAAGCAAGGACTTGGAAGGCACCGATCAAGTGACAGGTCCTGAGGCTTGAGTTATTATGCTGGATATTGGGACATATTGGAGAAAACAACTGACATTGACCGCTGATCTTGTGAAAACTTCAAGCTGCATAAGATTCAGGGCGCAATTGCCTAAATTGCAACTTGCAGAAATTGCCAGTCCAGTGAATATTGTTTACATGAGATTTTGAAAAAATGAGTGAATTAGGTTTGGATAGTGAATCATGAAACAGACTCAGTTGTTTTTTATCTGTTTTGCAGATTTTCTAGGGGCCATAGCATACATTTTTGAAAATTCAAGCTTATTTATGAATGTTCTTAGGCAGTATTAGTATCTGTTTTAAAAGCTAATCTAGGAAATAAAGATAAATAAGCCAGGAAGAGCTTTCAGCTACAAAGTAAAGTTTAAAAGAAAAAAGCTAAAGCAGAAAGCAAAGAAGGAACAAAAAGAAACTCTAGTGAGGATATTGGAGGAATCTGAGGTTTAACATGACCAACCACCACATCAAAGTGTCTGTTCACTGTTTTGTTGCATTTCCTTTATTTATCAAGTAAGCCTGTGGCTGTGCTGGCAGAAGATGATGTATCTACCACGTAGCTCAAGCCTTTTGATCAGAAGACTGACCAAAATGTTTCATGAAATTGACAGAATTTTGCTCTTATATTCATGAGAATACATGCATTCATTTTAAGCCATAAACCAATTTCTTGTTTTCCCACAACGAATGGTATCATACATAATCTAAACTCAAGAAGGATGTTCACTGTGTTTATAAGCCTTAATTGAGAGAATTATTCACCATAATATTCAGATAAGCAATAGTCAGGTTAGGATGACACATTAGTGAGATGTGAGAATGAAACAAGAGGGATAAAAACACATCAGTAGTGATGAGAAAAAAAAATAAACAAGTGTCAAAGGGCGATGCTGAAACAATTTTCTATGGGTCTGAAGTGACATGTCTCTTTCTAATGATTATGTTTCGCTTTCAGTAAAACAGAAAAAGCATCAACACATTAGTAGAGAGTCATCAAACCACAGAATTTTGAGGGCATTAAATCATACATTTTTTTGGGGGGAGGGGAATATCCATTGTTACGCAGGAGATCCTGCTCGCTGTGCCATTTGTCATGTGAGGTGGTCTGCAGGGGTCTCTGCTCCCACTCCCCACATAAGAAAGCAGGACAAGGTGAGGACAAAAAGGAACACCCATGGAGCCACAGGTAGGGGAGTCATACTGCTATATTCTCACTGGCGGCTGGGTTGGAGACACAGGAAACAGGAGCCACACGATCCGCAATCCTCACTCTGCCACTTGCTAGCTCAGCCACCACCTTCTTGCTAGCCCCCATTCTTTGTTAGCGTAGCCACAGCAGTTATATTAGTGGCCAATGACTCACTGGTTACAGCTGACGGCCAACTAGCCACAGCTGATGGCCATCCAATCACAGTTGATGGCCATTTACTACCTGAGCCAGCACCTTTCTATATGAAGCTGAGAGAACTGGAAACTGTTCTCTGGGGCTCTGTCCCCACACCCATTGTCATGCAGGAAGGCCTGCGGGGTCTCAGCTCCCACTCCCCACATAAGAACGCAGGATGAGGCTAGGCCAAAAAGGAACACCCATGGAGCCATAGGTAGGGGAGTCATACCATTATAGTCTCACTGGAGGCCGGTTGAGACACAGGGCAGTATTAGCTACGATCCACAGTCCGCCATTCACTTCTCTGCCTCCCAACCAACCAACCAATCAACACAGCCCCACAGTTACATCAGTAGCCAATTGGCTAACCGGTTACAGCTGATGGCCAACCAATCACAGTTGATGGTCATTCACTAGTGGAGCCAGCACCTCCCCACGCCTGGCGGAGAGCCTGGAAACCGCTTTTTGGGACTCTGTCCCTACACCCATATGAGGGATATATTATTTTGCTTTAAAGATAAAGATTATTTAAGTAAATATCAAATAATTCTAAAACATTTCCATAGAATAGGATTAAAATTTTGAAAAATCTACTTAATTAAAATGTAACCAATTGCAAGATTAAAAACTTTAAGTGCTATCACACTCTGATATTTGGGACGAAAAATGGTATCAGAGTAAAACAGGATTTCTTAAGATGTTAACTATCCTAACTGGCCAAAACAAAACAAAATACATAAATGATGTAATACAGAATTGTACACCTGAAATCTATGTAATTTTACTAACGATTGTCACTCCAATAAAATTAAAACAAAACAAAAAACAGGGTCAACAAAAACAATCTGGATAATGATTTCCATGCATAGCCAATTTAAAAGAATCATTACAAGAAATTGGATTGCCAATACAGTTATAACAACATGTGAAAATTTGCAAACCATTGTCTATTAAATATTTACATATTATTTAGTCCATTTATTTCTGATTGATCTTGGAGAAGATTTTTAACAAAACAAACCTATATTAAGATATTTCAAAGGAAAATATTAGGGAAGGGTCACAAAATGATAATGCTAGATAATTTTTAAAAATCTAGAATAAGGTAAATAACATAACATAAGTAACTTTAATGTAGTGTGTGTATGTGTGTATATGTATTCTCCTAACAGAACAATGTAGCAAATTAATAAGATAATGAAAGGGTGAGGATATATCTTATCCCTATTGAGCAAATTTGCTGAGTCAATGAAATACCTATTTTCTGAAGAATGCAAGGAATAAACCATTAGTATTAATGTAAGTGGTAAGAAAAAAATTACCAATAAACTAATGGACTGTTACTTCTACATAAATATTAGAAAAAAAAAACAAGCAATAAAAAGCTTATGCTTTTCCTATAGGAATTATAGAAGTTAACATCCAAGAGAATATTTTCCCTGTTATTGTAAGTTTTACTATCCATGAATATACCGGGGATCCCCCAAAAAAAATGTATACAAGGGGACACTTTGATCATTGTTGCTCAAGCAGTAGTTCACCATAATCAGAAGTGTCTGGACACTGATAGTCACCATTTTGAGCACCTCTTGTAATTGCAGAAGTCAAATGTGACTTGCATTCATCTTTTGTTATCAAGTATGTATTGAGTATTACAGTTTTAATAGTTTTTCCTTTCTTAAAATGTGTATACATTTTTGATACCCCTGGTGTGTGTGTGTGTGTGTGTGTGTGTGTGTGTGTGTGAACACATATGGATATATATATATATATATATATATATATACACACACATATATCTCAAGTAAAATGACAATATTAACAAAAAAATTGCATTCCCTATGAGTGCTATTAAGAGGTATAACAGAATTTCTAAAATGTATTAAGAGAGGAGTGGGGAATGGTATATATCTAATTCAGATAGAAACAATTCCAAGAAATTTCTTTTAGATAACTTGTCGATGAGATCAGATGGAAAGTTGGAAATAAGTTTCAATTCCCTCTTTTGACAGATCTTAGTATAATTAGGAAGCTATTAGAAGAACAGCCCAAACCACTTTTTATATAGCACTCCATCACTATGGAATCAATAAGGTGCATATAATTTGAATACCTTTTCACTCATACACAATAGTTTTCCACAGCAGCAGTGATAATAAAATTCTGGATTTTTCTTAACTGTAGACAAAAGGAAATAGCAGGAATATGCACAGATATTATTTAATATTGAAGTAAGTACTAGTAGAAAGTTTGATAGTTAAAACTATGCTGAAGAAAAGTAGCATTACCAGATACAAAAGTGAAACTAAATTGACAGGTAGCAATTTTCTTTGGCTTTCTATGATTCTGCTCCACTTTTCTTTTCTCATCTAATAGATTTTTGAATTAATAATGGATATTGATATTAAACTTCTAACAAAATATTTGAGAGTAGGTTTTCGAGAACTATTGAACGTACTGACAGTGAGAACAATTATGACACTTAAATGTTCTGTGACATGACAAATCACATAGGTACATAGGAAAACAAAACAAAGTACAATAAATCATGGGTAACAGTCTTTCCTTAACATAAGAACATGTTTATTATTCAAGCAAAGAAAGTGTATACTTTACAACTTGTGTTATTTGGGAGAAATAAGTAACCTGTGCTCTCAAAAACATTAAGAAAATATACGTTTGGTGATGCAAGATATTTTAAAGAAAAGATGGTAAGACATGCAATTGAAAAAAGATGTATCTGAAGTAGACAGGAAAGGAGGAGTCAAACAAGGGTATTATGTAAAGAAAACTAAAATACAAACATTCAAGTCTGTATTGGAAATAATGAAGTACACAAACAACATGTCAATGATTGAATCTATGCTATAGAAGAAAAAGTTTCCCAGTTGAAGTGGAAAAGAAATAAAATTATTGGGGAGAAAAGTTATAAAGGTATTTATAGAAAAGGTTTAAATTAAAATAATTAGAGACTTCTTACATTTAAGGTTTTTAGTGTTTGTTTGTTTTGCATATGCTAGATGACTGCATAGTCTTTAAAATTAGAATATCCAAGAGTTTAATGCCATAGACATGTGTATTTAGAATTTAAGTCAGAGGAATACTTTCTTTTTTTAATGCTGTGCTATAATAATAACTTTGTAAACACGGATTTAGAAAAAAAAACACATTTAGATTGTCAAAGATTATTAGGAATAACTAAATTGGAAAGGGCAATTCATTCAACATTTACTCAGTAGATACATCGAATTTGTTTCTTTCCCAGGGATATAAGAATGAACGATGCAGACAGAATCTCGACATTTATTGAACACATAGACTAATGAAAAGAGACAAAAAAATAACGTATGTAATTTCAAGAATAAGTACTTTGAGATAGAGTGCAGGGTGGTCTATTTTAAATATGATGGATCATAAATAACTCTGTGTGAATAATGAGAAAGATCCAGGTGGAAATAGCCTCTCTGACAAAGAAAAGAACGCATTTAAAGGGATTGAAATGGTCAAGCTTGCTCTATCCATACACATAGATTAAAGGGCAATTTGGCTGACTTCTAGAGAAAAGATGAAGAGTAGGCAGGAACAATATTCAGTAGGTCCCTTTCAGTAAAATCTGCATTGTATTCTCATTGCAAAAAGAAGTGCTTGAAGGTGACTGACATTATTTGCATTTGTAAAAAAATTGCTCTGGCCACTTTAGCAAATGGCCTTCAGAGGAAAGAGAAGTACAGAGAAAAACAATTACTAGCTTTTGCAGTTTCCCACTCCAGAGGAGGTGTTATTAACTTAGTTTAGAGTAGGGGTTCTCATGGAAATTAGGGGTAGTATATTTTACCATTCCCAAAGAATATTAGGCAATGTCTGGAGACTTTTCGGTTGTCATATTGGAGTGAGAATGGAGCTGGCATCTACAGGATAGAAGCTCATAATGCTGACAAACCCCCCACAATGCACAAGAATGAGAGCCTCACCCCCAACAAAGAATTATCTGGCTCCAAATATCCATAGTATTAAGGGTGAGAATTCCTGATTGAGGGTGAATGGAATGGAAGTGGTAAAGTGGACAGACTGATATAATCATGCAAAATACATATTGAGCACAACACTTATAGTAGCTTTTTGAAGGCTCCTTAAACTATTTTAACAGAAAGAATATAAATTTGCAGATCTTTAGTCAACATAATTCTCATAAAATATATTTCATACTTCTTTAACTAGCAATGAATGTGAAGAAGTTTTGATTTTTGTTTTACACGGAGAGACAACCATAAACATACGCAGTCTCGATTTGTCAATTATCCATGAAGACTTTTTTAAAAAAATCAAAAATTTAAGTTATTTAAAAAGATTTTTATCAAACCAACCTACTAAAAGTTATTTTAAAAAGAATCTTTACTCAAAAACTTATTTTTTCAGATAAAAGAGGAAAAATCTACTTACTTGCCATTCAGTGCTGCTACACCAACTGTGCTTCGGGCAATTGACATACTGGCCACAAAAGTCCATTGCTGACTTTGGGGATCCCACCTCTCCACTGTATTCAGATAGCTCCAGCCATCATGGCCTCCCACGGCATAAATAGGGCCTTCAAGTACTGTCACACCTAAAACATGGGAGAAATGAAAACTGAATGGATTTATTTCACACTGATATTTTAAAAATCAAATGGGTAGCAAACACCATGTTGCTATTTAGAATAGGCTGTAGCTGTTAAGAAACAAATGCAATGAGGTAGAAACTATTTACTAAAACTGAATGATTTCATTAAAGTGAGAAAAAAAATAATTCAGAACCAAAAATAAATAATATGACCCAGACGCTTCATAAAAGAAAACAGATTTCCTTATTTATGCCTATGTGAAGAACCAAATTCTAAATTTCAGAGATTGTACATCTTGTGCCTCTACTGTGAAGATAATTTCTATATTACCATTTAAAGTACCACATTAAGCACTGCAATACGATATGAACAAAACAAAATATCTACGTCTATTTTATTATGAATTTCTTCCAGTAACTTTTATTTAATTTTAATAAAAAATGTGCAACAGTATATACATTTTGTTTATCTTACTTTATTTTAATATTATGTATATACACATTTAGAAAATGATTTTTTTCTTTCTGAATTTTTTTTAAGTTATGAAATATTTTTTTTCTCTAATCAATAATGCTTCTCACCTTAAAGGTCTAATTTGTCAATTATTAACAAAACTACATTAAGATTGTTTTTGTTCCAGGATGCTGACCTTGAACTTATGTCATTATTTAATCCATCCACATTTAATGTAATGACTGATTATCTTTAGATAAAATTTTAATGTTTTTCCTACATAGTCCTTCTATTCATTTTTCATTTTCTTTCTTCAATATTGCCCTTTTTGCTGTTGTTATTTATTTAGGTCATTTTATTTTTCCTTTGCCTCATGTTTCAGCTTAATATAGAGATAACACAAATGAATCAGTTTGTCAAATAGGTAGTCAAATTATCAAATACGGCCCACATGAATGAGTGATCTCATGCATGATCAATATTTAGTAATAATTTCAAGGATACAAGAGATCCTGAGACCTAGGCAAAACATTAGATGTCTAGACTTCCTCTCAGGCAGTTCTTCTCTTTCCCGAGGCCTGGTCTCTCTTGTGCGGTTGGTCCTTCATGGAAACACTGAATTCTAATCTTTGCCTCTGTAACTCAGAGAATGTAATGGACACTGGTTATCAGATTTTGCTTTGATCCTTTGACTCTGTGATACACATAAGCCTGGAGAAAGCAGAAGTAAACATTGAGTTTATCTCACTACTCTTCCCTTTGACCTCTGGCTTCTCCAGTGCTAGCTGTTTTGGTTTCTCTCCAATGCCTTCACAAATTTGATGTATGTATTTTATTCAGCTTTCATAGTTATACATGATGTAAATAGGAAGCTTCCTCAGATACTAGATTCTCCTTCAAGGCTAGAAGTTAAATTTGTATACAACGTTTAAGTTTATTTTAATGTAAAAGTTCAATGAATAATGTAATCAAATGTATTAATCTATCATTAATGCTTTGACTTTGGTTTATATATATGTGTTTAAGATTTTTCTCTACATTGGTCAGTTTCTTAATCTCTCTATATTGCAATTTCCCCATCACTAAAACAAGAATAATTATAGTAATGATCTCATGGTGGTGTGGTGAGGATTATATGAATTAATGTATGCAAAGCACTTCGAATAGAATCTGATATATTACAGTCACTCAATTTTTGTAAGCTATTATAATTGCTATTATAATTGTCATGTTCAAGTCTCAGGGAGGATATAAAAAGGAAATTCATAGAAGAGGATATATTAATATCTTATAAGCATATAAAAATGCATGATGTAAATGGTAATCAGAATAATCAGGCTATAAAAATAAAACATCCTTGACAGGAAGGTTTTGACAATAATACTTTAAAATATATTTTTTTAAATATGAAAGTATTTCAAAATCATTTTAAGAACACTGGGAACTGAGAATTCTTGTTATACAACAATTATAACTTAGGAACAACACTTTGAAGATCAATTTAACATTGGTTACTGAAAACATGATCAAGCTTTTACAAAAAGTTGAAATATTTTATAATTAAACACTGTACTTATTACAAAAAGTAAAACACAGCAATTGAATTATAAGAACAACTAAATATTGATTACAATAAATTAAGAAAACATCTATATAAACCATTAATCTTTTGACACAGGTATCTATTCAGTTGTAAAAAAAATAGAAAGTTTTCAATATTTGCTGCTGAAGATAAAATAGAACCTACATTCTAATGGAGAATATAGATAAAAAGCACATAAAATTATTGAAAGATGTCATATATCCCTATTCTTTAATTAACTAAAGTATTATGAGCAAGAATCTCAAGGCTGGAGGCAGGAAAAATGTCAGAAGAATGTTGTAATCAGCAGCTCTAGTTTTGAAAAAAAATTTAATTACTTGGGCTCAAATTCCAATCCAATTTTACCAACTGTGTGATGTTGGAAAAAATCTTAAATTCCTTATATCTCATCCTCATTCTTAAAGAGTGCCTATCTCGTGTTTATTGAAGCTTAAATATAAAAGTTATATAACAGTGCTTGGCATATAATAAAGTCTTAATAAATTTTAATTATTATATAAATGTAATGGTCAGCATGATCTCTCTTAGGAAGAGTCATTAAAGCTGAAATTTTAAGAAATACAATCAGGATGAAAGAGTAATTGTAAGATATGTCATCACTCCCAAAACTTAAATTCCTCTCCCAAGCATGTCTACTTATAACTAAATAGTTGAGCAAGTACTATATTCTGAGGATTGTTTAACAATCCAAATTTGGAAAATTGTCAAGTTTCCCTTGTAAATATTCATACCTATGCTTATGGATTATAAAGAAATATATTCTTGTTGAGTAACACGAGATTTCAGAACTCTGGATGACTTATAATGCGATTTGCATATTTCTTGCAGCTGTGATAATTCCCTTGCAGAAGGGTCTCATTAAGTAGCATGAATAATTGGACCAGAATAATTTCCAAATCAGAATGATACTTCCATTTATTCCTTATGTTTACTAAAAATATCTTTACAGATGCAGTAAAGCAAGGTTAACCATTTAAAATATTTTCTGCATTTTATTCAGCAACAATATTAAACCTGCATCAAAAAATCATCCAATGAAAACAGTAGAAATATCTAAAGTCATTTTTATGTGTCTCTAGATTAATTGTATGCTTACTTTTTTTTAATTTTTAAGTTTTATTTTTTTAAATTTATTAGTTTCAGGTGTACAAGACAAGGTAATACATAGACGTTCATCATTTATATCCCTCACACTGTAAAACCCCTCTCCCCATCCACTATCCCTCCGACCTCGCACCGAGCCATCACATTATGTATATAAAATTATAATTGGCTATGCTTACTTCTGATAAAAATTTTTCAAATGTCTTTTTGATATTTAGTTACCAAAATATTTGTTTTTCAATACACATAATCATTTGTATATTTTAAATTATAACTCTTACCCATATTATTTCCCCTGAGAATTCTGCAGTAAAATATCTATTAGAATTTTTCTGTATAATTTTCCTTCAAGATAGCTCAGTGAAATTACTAAATCATCCTTAATTTTTAGGTAAAATAACGAAAGTTAAAGTTCAGCACTTTCCGAGTAGGTTTTATTTGCTAGGGATATTTTTCATATAATCCTACAGAATATCCCCACCCTACACCTACTGAATCAGAATCTGCATTTTAAGATCCACAAGGAATCATATGCACATTAAAGAAGTACCAGTAGTCTCCAGAGAGTGCATAATGTAATCACTGGGATATGCAAATAACTATTAGAAATTATATTTCCTTATGATTTAGTGTCTATCTTTTTATATGATTATAATTTTAAATAATTAATACCTTATATAATTTATAAAAAACCTATTGGAGTGAATAATTAATACATTTACAATTTATGAAAAATCTATCAGAGTCAAAATTAGTTTACCAATAGGCATAGTCATACAAAAATGTTGGAGATTATTTCTTAGATTGTCCCTTGCTTAGCTATCAAATTAGTACATACTAATTTCAGGTAAGATAATGAGTGTTTGATTCAAAACTAAAATTATTTTGTAATTAGAGTCCAAACCTATCTACAGCATTTTTAAAAGGCTAAACACTTATATTTGATTTCTATAATATCCATGTAGCAGTGATTGATAATTGGCACCTACACTGTTTTCTCCTTATCCTATCATACCGTGTTTCCCCGAAAATAAGACCAAGTCAGACAATCAGCTCGAATGCATCTTTTGGAGCAAAAATTAGTATAAGACCCGGTCTTATTTTACTATAAGACCCAGTCTTATTTTTACTATAAGACCGGGTCTTATCTAACATAATATAAGTATCAAGTCTTATATTAATTTTTGCTCCAAAAGACTCATTAAAACTGATTATCAGGCTAGGTCTTATTTTTGGGGAAACATGGTAATAGAGCCACTATTTTTTAGGTGAGCACACAGCCACGCAGGAAAAAAAAAAAGATATAACTTTGGCCCTTTGCAGCTAGATGCAGGAATTTGACTGAAGCAGAGGCAAGCCCCGGAAAGCTAATGCAATGGATAGAGGTGAAGCAACCACATAGGCAATGAGGTTCCCTTGGATCTGTTGTTAAACACAGAGGACAGATAAGAGTGAAGACCTAAGATGCTCTAAGGGCTTTTTACAGGTCACTGGTGGTCTTGCTCACAGATGCTCAGATCCTGCCTTTGCCACAAGGAAGAATTCATTCTAGTTAAACCATTGATGTTTTGGGTTTCACTCCTAAACTAGCTGACTTCATTTTAATAGATTGAACTCAGTAGTATTCAACTTCTGACAAATCCTTAGCAATATGCATCAAATAATCTAACTTTGCATTAAGAAATTCTGCTTTCCAAACATGCATTCCAAATTTTAGAGTGATACTAATAATGTATAAATAGCAAATTCTTGAGATAAAGGGATCATTTTGACTTAGACTGGTGGTCCCTAATGCAATTTCTTGTAGGAGATATACAGGGGAGATTTGACAGACATAGAGGAAGCGATGTGAACAAAGAGCAGAGATTAGAAGGATGTGGCTTCAAGTCAGGCAACAGCTGGAGCCTCCAGATGCTGGAGCTGCTAGCAGGAAAGTGGCCCTGCCGGCATTTTAATTTTGGAAATTTGGCCTACAGAACAGTGACAGAATACATTTTAAGCCAACTTTGTGGTAATTTGTCATGGCAACCCTAGGAAAGTAAGAGTGTGCTTGAAGAATTAGATCCTCGACCCTCCAGAATGTATGGTTTGTTTGTAATAGATCATTGGAGATTCCTCTGTGACCCTCTGAATTTTTCTCTTCTCAGTTTTACATACTGTACTTGATTGTGAGACAAAAACAGTGAAAAAGAATTTGTATTAAAAAAATACTCTCTATTTATATAAATATAGTTAAAGTATAAAACATTTGGAAGTTTTAAAAATGTATAGAATATATATATATAATTTTTACTTTATTTTTATTAGCTTTTTTGTGTATGACTCTGCATAACAAAATGAGCCCAGAATGATGATGATAATGAATATAATAATAATGATAATAATAATAATAATAAATAATAACAGTACTTCAATCATTCAAGAACATGAGGGGGGGAAACGAGTAATGGAGAGACAAAAGGAAGCATGCACAGATATTCTTTGTCTTGTCAAGAAATTCTCAGAAATATTCCAGTAGATTTCCCCTATACTCCCTTGTCCAAGGTGCAGTTATAATCCCATCCCTAGACTAATAACTGGCTAAAGCAATGGGATCGCCTTTGTGATACTTCTGTACTGGTAACGTTGCATCCATGTAAAAGGTTATTTTAGAAAAGATAAAGTGGGGTAGCTGATGGATAGGTAATCAACCATGTCTGTATGAAGGAATGTAAACCTGAACAAGTCTAGCATAAACAAAAATGTGATGGATAGTAATGATGTTATTATAAATTATTATTTTTTTTGAAAAATAAGCAATCTTTTACCAAATTTACTACTTGATATAAATTCAAAACAGAAAATTTTGGTTATCTGCTACACATTACCCATATGAAAGGGGCAACTGTTATGATAGTAAGGTTTTTCTCTACCCTTTAAGAAACAGGAATGAAGACAGGTGTGTGTATATCTAATTTAAAAAAAAATTATCACTACATTATTAACGACTAAATCATTAAGAAGTATGTTTGGAAATGAAAATAGATATTTTGTCCATGACTTTTTTATTTCAGGTTTGACCTAGAATTATTTGCTTAAGACAAAAACTATTCTAACCAGCACCAAATCTACATGTATGTATATGTACATATATGTATATGTATATATATATATATATATATTTGCTTTAACATAAATAAGTTTTGTGTATCAAAGGAGTAGTGAGGAAAAACATATTTGTTACACATGATGTACACATTTTAACAAATTTTATACATTTACAAATTCAAACTGTTTTAACAATCTATCTTCTATTCAATTAAAAAATATCATTCTATACTAACATAATCACTGTCATCAATCCTTATAATAAAATGATCTCCACAGAATTTTAATAAATTAATCACATACTGGTGATTTCAATGGAAGACTCT
Source organism: Rhinolophus hipposideros (assembly GCF_964194185.1). Taxonomy (NCBI): domain Eukaryota; kingdom Metazoa; phylum Chordata; class Mammalia; order Chiroptera; family Rhinolophidae; genus Rhinolophus; species Rhinolophus hipposideros. Next base: position 85,547,309 of record NC_138050.1, on the reverse strand, counting down.
ACATCTAAAATATATTTTACAATCTGTTCTTCCTTTTGTATGCTCCATAATTTAATCTTACCTAATTCTCACATTAAATATTTCAGCAGCTTTCTATCTCAATTTACTACCTACATATCTTTGTTCTTCAACTGATTTTTGATGCTTCTGTGAGATTGAGATCAATCTTCTGGTAGCACAAACTATCCCAGCTCAAAAACATCAAAGACATTCCACTGTTGAGAAACTATTAAAGGGAAAGCATCATATGATGTAATATGTTAATATCTGGACTCAGACTTTCTAAATTATATTTACCACTAGTATAGTTATAACTTATTCTAATATGTAAAAATGCAATACTTGGTGTTTCATCTGTGTTCTATGTAGCCTATCTTTCCTGACATTTCTTGTGTTGTACCCTATGCTACAAAAGATCTATGGTAACATATCAAAATTCTATCCATCATTTAAATCTTCTTTCAAGTCTTCAGAGATAAAATTTCCTGTTACTTATCAAGCTGCAAATAATGCAGCCATCATTGACAATTTTTAAACAAAGCTTGCATTTTTTCCTAGATTGTAGTAAAATCATCCAGGTTTGTGTCTAAGAAACAAACCGGTTAATTATTGCATCTGACAAAGCACCCACAACTGTGATTTAGACATAACGGACATTCAATATATGCGTTTTCACTAGAGGTATGTGTGGGTAAACCATGGAGGAATAAAAAATAAATAAATGAAAGATTGATTAATTAGACAAATTGAATCCTAGAATAACAAATTAATCTTCAGTGGTTTGAAATGCAGTATATAATGGTTAAGAATCTCTATAAAGCTGTGCAATGGATTGTACAATAGTTTGAAAGAAAATTAAAAAATAAAGCTTTAAGAAAATTTTCTATATTAAAAAACTATACCTATCTGGATCATATTTATTGTTTAAGTGCAACATAGTATTAAATTAATATTAACTTATTGAACGCTTACAGTATAAATTTCCAAATTATTAAAAACTACAAATTAAATTATATATTTTACTTATGACATTGCTCATCATAAATAGTAAAGGGAAACATCTATTTTAAGAACTGAAAAAATAATTTAATAATCAGAATATCAATTTTCTAAGTCAACATAGTTTGAGTTATATCTGAGTCATAGGATTTTTTCTTGGGTCATTTTTATTAAAGTATTTAAAAGTAAAGAATTACACAGTTTTCATTTTCTAAAAACAAAACAAAACAAAAAACAACAACAAAAAAACAAAAACAAAAACAGAAAAATACTTTCTTTCAGAATAGCAAATGAGAAGAAAATTGCTCTGGTATCTTGACTAGAACAAGTGTCTAAAGGTTTAAATTTTATCAAGCATAAGGTCAAGACTAAAATCTCAAATGATTTCCAGCCTTTAAACCTACTTCAGTCAAAAACCTTTCAGAAGTTAGTGTGGTAAATCTTGGTGTGCAGCTGCAGAGTTTAAAATGGCACGAGGCAAAGGGTAAGTACTAATGAGCTGTGAAGGTCACTTGAAGGAGTTTATTCTTTCTAGACAGGTAAATAGACAAGCTGATTTGTGTTTCAGAAAGTTAATATTGGTATTAGGGAGAATTAACTGAATGGGAGAGACAACGGTACTAAACATTTCTCTTATAAAACAGAACAGCATGTGGGATCCTTGATTTGTTATTTGACTTATTATCAATTTGATTTATTATTCATAGATGCTAACCTAATTTTGTTGTTATATATTACAAGTATGTATGGCATAAGCAAATGGGGAAAGGCATATATAATCTTGGGATGTTCTCTGGAAATCTGTGATTGGCTTATCTCTCTAGTGTAATATATGGTCATCAACACAGTGCTGATCTGCTGCCATATATGCTTCTGGCTTTGCTACACTGTTCCTCTCTGTGTCATAGGTCTTCACATAAAGATTCCTTCACCTAATCAACACTGTATGCATGTTAATCTGACTCATTTCTCTCCTACACATTGTTCACTTCTGTTTTGTGTTGCATGTTTGGTAATTCTAGCTTGTTCTCCGTGTCTAAACTATTATTTAATATCGTGTGCCTGTAGCAACTTTACTTAACTATAAATATCATATAATAATGATAAAACACAACGACAGGCTTATGTTAGAAAAAAAACACGAGACTGTTGTTTAAATAATAGATAAAAAACCTGAAAAATAAAACAAAAATATAGATTAAAGAATCTGTCTTTTTATTAACAAATGCTACTAGTCTATAATTCTAACATGAAATAATAGTAATGGTAGCAGCAATGTAAAGTTGTTTTATTTATAAAAATCTAAAACTTCTAATTTTTATACTCTGTAATTTATGTTAGAATATGTCAGTATATGGAGTACAATGTATTTTTCTCTTTAATCTTTAGTGAGAAACCCATTAATTAATATTTAGATTTCCCTTATCTAAAATAACACTTGGGGAAGGAACTGCTGCAAAGAAGAGTAGTTTGCTGGCATTTAAACAACTCTAATCAGAAGCTCAGGTTCAATCACACACTATTATAAAAATATCAGTCATTTTAATCTTAATATATATATGTATATGTATATGTATATACATATACATATACATATATACGTATATATAATATATACATATATATGTATATATATATATATATATATATATATACACATATTTGATAAAACTCTTTGATGCCTTAGTGAAATGTGTTTTTATGAAGTGTGGACTAAGGAGAAAAATTTTACAAGCACCTTTTCCCTCATATCACAGAGTATATGATTATTAAGGTTATAAGATTATAATTATAATAGGTTGTTCTGTAGCATGTTAAAGGTTGAGTGAGGGCTTTTTCAAGTATAGCCAAATATAGGGATTCTATTGCCCAATTTTAGATGTATTTTACCACATAAATTTAGCTGTATTTTACTACAAAGAGCTGCACTTTGTTTAACTTACACATCAAGTAGTGTATCTAGTTTTGCTTGTTTCTGTCTGATTTGCAAACAAGTATTTATATGCGCATCACAGTTTGGTCTGACACTATTTTTCATTGACACAGACAGTAAGTCTGTGGGAGAAAGAATTAAACTCAACAACTACCTACAGCTGCTAAAGACTACAAATATATACCAAGAAATCTCAATACTTACATTCTAAAGTTAATACATGTGTATTTACATAAAATAATCCAATTACATATTTATATATATACATATATATATATATATATAATTAATTTGTATCCCCTCATAGACACTCATCATTGCATTATTAATTAGCACACATATTAGGTAATACATTTTTATCAAAGTAATTTTTTTTAATTTTGTAGCTTAAAAATAAATATCATTCTTATAGAAAAGCTTTGAAAACCTTAATAGTGTAGTATGCCTATTATAATAATGTACACATTTATTTGTAAGTATAGTATTTCCCTTATTTAAGCATACCGAAAGAGAAATTTCCCTAGAATCAAGAGAAATTGCCCTAGAATAAAGGGAAATTGCCCTAGAATCAAAAGAAACTATCCTAGAAATTGTGCCAGAAGCAATGCCAGTAAATAACTGGTTTTCTATTACCTTAGTAAATCCAAAGCAATATAAGTTAGGGTCATGTTTGTTTCCAGTTTTCTTTCTAGCCCCCAGAAAAGTCCTCGCTGAACAAATAAAATTTAGTCTGCAAGTTTCAATCAAACATAGTAAAGTATCAGTTTTAACTGAATTTATCCATCAGTGTTGTAACAGATTCTATTAAAAGCTAATTGTTTTTCAAAAATAAAAGTGAGGCAAAACGTTCTATTGCAAAAATAAAATTGTTAATCTCTTTAAAAAGAGGCCATACTAAAAACAAACAAACAAAAAAACAACTAGTGGACTTCTCTAAAGAACAGTAATTGTTCTGCATTACTTTTGTTTGTTTGTGTATTAACTTTTCAGAACCTGCTACCTCTCAGGAAAAATTTAACTAAGGACCTATCTTGATTTATCTTTCATTGATTAAGTCAGCTCACCTTAAAAGCCACTTCCAAATTCTACTTGAACTTCTGTATTTAAAACTATGTTTTAACTAAAATGATCAGGGAAGAAAAGATTCTATGATATCATTTTTCATTTTTACTCTTTCCTGAGTACAAGCTTCATGTTTTTTGAAAAGATGAAATATTTTGGGAAGGAACTTTTGTCTATATTAAATCTGACAATCTAATCCCTTTTTCAGGGCAAAGGAAAAAAAAGCAATACATTTTTGTTTAAATCATCTCCTGGGAGGGCTGAATGATGAAACCATCTAATAAAACAAATAGATAAGTCACTACTAAGGGCAGGACTAGCCCCCTATCATTACCTGGCATTGCTAATGCACTAGCCTAAATATTTGGTGTCTTCGAGTGTTTGCTGTGTTACACAAATGACATGTACAGAGGCAGAGTGAAGTTACACTGTTGGTCAGTTGTCATAAAAACAGGTACTAGTGATTTAAAAGTCTAAACTTTTGAACAAAAGGTTTATATTATTGCTCTTATAAAGTTGATTAAACTTTTGAACAAAAGGTTTATATTATTGCTCTTATAAAGTTGCTCTTATAAACATGATTACAATAATATTCACCTAAATACAAATAATATCAATGAAGGTATCAATGTCAATATCTTCAACTTTATAGGGCACACTCTTTCAATTAAAAATATTAATTCATTCAAAAGTATTTGGTTTCATATATGTGTTTGGTGCTTAAGACATCAGACCTCAACAAATAAGAGCCATGTCCTACTGGGCTTACATTCTAGCAGGGGTGCTTTGAGTAAACACATAACAGAGTTTGATTTAATTTCATCTAAAATTAATAATATAGATAGATGATAGATAGATAGATAGATAGATAGATAGATAGATAGATAGATAGATAGATGATAGATATATAGATACAGATATTTGATGGGGAATTTAGGTGAAATGTCTTTTTATGGATACCTAAAGGTTTACAGGACAAAAATTTATAACATTTACCCCATCAATAAAATAGTAAATAACAGCATTTCGCTAAAGTCATAACATGGCCATGACAAAGTTGTGTATAAATTGTTGGTCTCATGGTAGCTGCAAGTAATTCACAAATCTCTAGACATATAAGAACAATAGGTTTAATGATTTACAAATATTTTATCAAATGAGTCATTCTAACAGATATCATACTAAGCATGCTTAGCCACAGAATTTTTGTTGGACAGATATGTATTCATTTAAATAAGCTTTAATAAATTTATAGCCTGACGTTATATGCCACAATACTTATGGGTTTTCTATGTTACATGAACAAAGAAAACAATTTTTAGAAAATTATAAACTGTATACACTCTTTTTCTTTTTTTTTTGAATACAGTATGAATTCATATGTGATACAATCCCTTATTAGTAATCTTCACAAAAAGAAAAACATATCAAATTACATAATTGATCAACTAAACCACAATATGGTTTTAGAGTTAACATTGATAATTCTGGTCATTGATAAGAGATTTCCTATGAGGCTGATGAAACTTAGGGTTCAGGGCCCCTCACTTAGCAGCCTCCTTCTGGGGCCCATGTGAAGGGGTTCTAACAATGTGTTTACATGGCAATTACACTTCTCCTTCTTGCGGAGGATCTCATCTTTAAGCCCCACAAAAGTGACTCTGTCCCTAAACTAATCATACTTACTGTGAAAAATTAACTTGTTATTTTCTAGAATTAGCAATAAACAAATAATCACAATGTAGTATAAAATCAATGTAAAAACTAAAGCAAACCAACACAAACCTCAACTCCGTGGAGAATTCCAAACCAAGCTTTGCAACTAATGAGCTGTATGAACTTCAACAAGCTACTTAATCTTTCTGGCTCTGTTTTCTCATTTGTAAAAATAAGATTCTGAAGTAAATATTTTCTTATATACGCTCTCGGTTTTAATAGCTATTAGTCTAATTTATTTTTTGTTTTGATTACTTTAGCATCTCATTACTACCTGCACATTGAGATGGAAATTATTAGGAATGAAGAAATTTTTCTATTAAACATAGTTTAAAGATGCATTTTAAATTGAGGCATAGAAGATTTGCATGTTCATTCTAGCTGAAGACATCTATGGAAAAAGTGAAAATATAAAATAAAATCATCTCCCCAGATAAATCTGCAAAAGCAAAAGCAAGCAATAAATCAGCAGTCAAAACCAGAATAACAGGACTGAAGTGGTTTCTGTAGTTGATTTAATATGTTTTCCCTCTCTTAATAACCCTTTCTGTGTGATTCACATGAGTGACCACATTGCCCTCTAAAATTCCAATATCATTCTTTTTTTATTCAATATAAAAAGGATATCAGGTGAATTCATAATTTTATTATTTAAATTTGAGCTAAATTCAAATATACAAAGCCAATCATGGGCAAGAAATTACCTCAAAATAAATATTTCATTATAAATTAAAAATCCCAATTAAAATATTTCATAGAGTGGGATCATAGAGTTTATATTATGTATTCTTCTGCTTGTCTTGTACTGCATATTAAACATGAAAAACGAGATTTGTTATATTTTAAAATATAGTAATGTGATAATCCAACATCTTTGAAACTGATTTGTTTTCTAATAAACTTGTGGCTTGCTATTCAAATATTCGATGTTTCCGTTTTACCTTTGTGTTTTACGCATTTCACTTCAATGACTGAAATGTATTTTCTTCCTCAATTTGCTTGACTAACTTGGTATAATTCTTTATGGTTCAGTTTAGGTATCACCTCTCTTTAGAAAACTTTCCTAATTATCCATTTTGACTTAAAACAGAATGGTCATAGCACTCTTACTTATTGTACTTGCGACAATTTTAGTAGTCTTTTCACTTTTCTGGTCTCCCTACTCAGATGCAAGATCCTTAAGTATAAAATCGTATTCATCTTTTTATTCTAACATGAGTATTATAGCACGTAGTACAATTTTAATGCTTGTTGAATGATTCAACCAAAAACATTCTTACACAAACCTCCCTCATATGTAACTAGACTAATTCTGCTAGCCTTATCTTTAACTTAAAGCTGGGTTTTATTATTGAAAAATAAAGGTGATTCCAAAAATATATGAAAGAGAGATGGATATATTTGATTAAAAGTAGCTGTTAAAAAAGATAGAAAACAAGCTAGAGATATAACCTAGATCTAAGGGTGAAATTTCTACCAAAAAAATAAATAATGCATGCGTATTCGTGGCTATTAGACTGCAAATTTAATTCTAGACTTTATAACCTTTAAGTCACAGAGGAAAACCTAGTTAGTTACATTAACTACAATATTCTTGGGATAAAAACTGATCGATTGCTCAGGAAGGAAAAATTAATATTGTGCTCTTAGATCAAACAGGTATATCTCTAAAGGTTGTTCTTGAAGGAGAAATGTTTGTACTCAGATCCTACATTCAAGGGCCAGTGTTCTAGAAGATGTTCAATTAGCCTTTAGCATTATATCAAAGCACAATATAGTAAAGTTTATTATTTTTATTCAGTCCACAAATTCCTAACACCATTGTATAATACAATGACTGTCTGAATTCCTTAGTAGAATACCACGTAGAGGGATAAAATATAATTGTTGACTAGTTAAGAGGTAGGATATTCACATATTGTAGAGGAATCAAGTTGAGGATCAATCACACATTTTTGTGATATGAAATTTTACTTCTGGAAATGAATAATAGATTAAGTAAAACAATATCTGTATCTGGTTATATTTTTTTTCTATCTTAGAGAGCATTTGCAGCTAGTATACATAACTAGTGTGTATAATATTGAAGGTAGATATGATTTCCTATTCATCTCTTTCTACCCAACAACTAATGGGATTCTTAGCCCTAAAAAAGTCTTCAATAAATGTCTATTTGGACAAGAACAGAGTTCAGTGCAAAGATACAAGGGGATATCTAATCTTAGAATTCAATAGGTAACATGACCATAGAGACTAAGTATAAAATGAGGATTCAGTGATACTTATAGTTTATAAATCAGAGGCCTATACAATCATATTTTATTGAGTCCAGATTCCTGGAGTTTGTTGTTGTTTCCCTTCCTTCCTTTTCTTTCTTTTTTTTGCTGGCAGTACTAATGGTGTGTGTGTGTGTGTGTGTGTGTGTGCCATATTTTCAAGAGTAACTGATAAAGCGAAAGTGAAGAAATAAAAGTTCTAAAATATTTTTTAAACTGTACACATATGTCTGTATCTATCTCACAGCTGCATAAGTAATAAGCACGTTGACCTTATGATTTTCTGTTTACTCAAATACTAAAATTTCAGATGAAAATGGTAAAGTTACCTGCTCTAAAACCTTGTTTTCATGCCCCATATTTGCTCTTCAGAATTTTCCCTATTTTATCAACCAGACATACATAAGTACTGAAAATTGTGGGTCTGTGTGTATATCTGTGTGTGTAATTGAGTATGTGTGTAGGAATTATCAATATGTGTATATTATCAAAATAATTGTCTTTTATTTTAATCTCAATGTATCCATTATATATATATATATATATATATATATATATATATATATATATATATATATATAAAAGTAATATATATGTATATTATATATATATATATATATTACTTTTCACTATATCCTTTTATTATTATTTTTTAATGTTTGATACAAAAAAACTGAGTGAGCAATTTTGAATTTTATTTCCTTGGGAAAATTGCAAAACTTTAAAGAGAGAAAACTTTCAAAGAAACACAGCCCATCTTGGTCTTGTGAAAAGCTATTTTTTAAGTAAAAGAGCCATGAAGAAGACAAACATACACTGATATAATTAAAGAAATGGGCTAAGATGAAGCAAGTGTTCCTTTTAAGAAAATGAAAACTGATAGTTTAGAATGAGATTTTCTATGGGTTATGTCACAAATAAATGCAGTTTCTTTATGCTGATATTTTCTTCAGCCCATTTGTTAATTGTTTTTATAAGTACAGTTTCTAAAACTCAGAAAAAAACCCCATAGTAAATGTCATTTTGTGTTCCCTTTCTTCACATGTACAGGCAGGGATTTTATAAATTTAAGTAAGATACTTCTTTTTTCCTAACTCTAAAAAATGAATGCCTATACATTAAGCTTAGCTAATAAGGTACAATCAACAGGAGCTTTAAAACTGGAATGAGCAAAGCAATCGAGGAAAATGATTTTTGTTTGTTTTTGTTTTTGAATTAGCAAAGTTGGCAGCAATATCTAGTTTCTAGGGCAATGTATCTCAAAGCTATCTCACAGATCAAGAGTAGATAGAAGCAGAGAGGCCAGTTCCAGTCTTTTATGGAAGCATCTTTTTGTTCATCAGACTTTCAAAGGCATGTATGTAATTTTCATCTTGAATAAATTATGAAGTCTGTCTTGGTTTCAGGTGGATTCCAGGACATCTAATCAATTGCCTAAGCTGACCATTGTGTTTTGTTGATGTGTTGTTTAGTTAAAGTTATAGTTTGGGGACACATACATTATGTTTGTACATTATGAATGTGTTATTTTTTAGCTTATGAGTGGCTGACCTTCCATCTAAGGGAAAGAGTCAGCATTTAGCAGAATTGTTGACAAAAGGCCAATGCAAGTGTTATTCTCATTCTTTTGAAAATGTTTTCCTTTTGGTGATGACTAGACCATGTATGTAATTTCTAAGCTTTTAATAACCATTATGCCTTCAAGAGACTCCTTATGCTCATGGGCCAGTCAGTTTCTGCTTACTGTACCCATGTAAAATTAATCCTTCATGTTGACATCTGCAAGCATGGCAGAGTAAGGACCTACAAAGATCCACTACTCCATGAAAGTAATGAGAACATTGGTGAAAGGTGACAAACTGAGATCTCTGGGAAATAAATAAAGGCTTAAAAATATCTGAGGAACATTTATTCAAGAAAAACAGCTTACTCTAGATAAGAACGATGAACTTGGTGATGTTTTAACATGTCCTATTTCCATCACCTCCTTATTAGTTTTGCAGTAGCCTTGAAAACCAACAACCTCATGATTAAGGTAGTCACCATATTCAACAGCCTAGAAGTCATAGAGGAGGCTGGGAAGTTTGGGATATTTTTCAAAGTCAGTTCCTCAGGGAATTATTATTATTTGACCTGTCTGGCAGTTCTCTGGATACCTTCACTTATAGGGCTTATTCTTTTTTCACCTGACTAGGGCTTCATCTTACCGAGAATGACCAGGTCATATGTAAAAAAAAAGAAAAAAGAAAAAAGAAGGAGGAGGCGGAGGAGAGAGAGAGAGAGAGAGAGAGAGAGAGAGAGAGAGAGAGAAAGGGAGGGAGGGAGGGAGAGAGGAAAGAAGGAAGGGAGGAAGGAAGGAAAGAACAAAGGAACAAAGGAAGAAAATATGTCAGTGGCAATCACAATTGATCTTTGAACAAAACAGATTTGAACTGCTCAGGTCCTCTCATATAAGGATTTTTTTTTTCAATAAATCGACAATCTGCCCTTGTATCCCGAGCTTTCTCATCTACAGATTCAACCAACTGAGGATCAAAATAGTATTTTCAATGTTTTGTAGATAGAGAGCTGACAAGTTACACAAGGATTTTTGTTGGTACAATAGGTTGGTACTCCTAACTCTGTATTGTTCAAACACTGTGATTTAACATCACAGCTGCCTGAGGTGGTGAAAACAGTTGGGGCAAGCAAAATGCTGAGTAAAACACTTGAAAGTAGAGCTGAAGAATGAGACATCCATGGGGAAATTTGAAAAGGTTAACATACTCCTGGTACTCTTGAAGGTTATGCACAAGTTCAGGTCTGCACACAAAATCAAGTAATTTGTGAGAAGGAAATTAAGCTCTCAGCTCTGGCTGACCTTGACAATGTGTGTAAGCAGGGAATGGAGGTTAAGGCCTGAAGAGTCCAGCTCCTGGTAAAAATCTAAGTGAATTTCAGACCTGATCTTAGGCAATTACAAAGACTTTACCTGGCAGGCCTCATGAGGGAAAGCTGTTCTCCTATACCAGTCTTTGTGCACAGCCAATGTATGGCAGTTTTTCAAGGGAGTTGCAGTCAAGGACCCAGACTACTCTGGCTGGTCATGTTCTTCATATATTTTCATTCCTAACCTACGCATTTTTATTCTCAAGTCTTCTTGTCTGGAAACTTGGAAAGGGGTTTTCTTTAAGCACCTCTACCAAGGCCTCCTTATGGTGGACGGTGGGGGAAATCTTGCCTTTGCTGAGAGACTCAGTGTGCATGTTGGCACATTCCTTCAACACTTCAGTACACAATTTACAACTCTGCCTTGTCAGGAGCTCAGCTGAGCTGGGAAACAGAGACCTGAGCTTAAGGAATTGCAAGTAGGATAAACTCAAAGATATGCACACCAGAAGCAGCATCACAGACTGTCAAAAGCCAGAACTATGGAGAGAATCTTGAAAGCAGAAACTTCTCACATACAAGGGATCCTCGGTAAGATTAACAGTTCATTTCTGATCAGATAACAAATAGGCCAGAACACAGTAGAATGGCATATTCAAAGTGCTAAAGGAAAGAGAATGTTAGGAATTTTAAATCCTTCAAAAATAGAGGAGAAATTATTACATACCCAGATTAAACAAACAAACAAAAATGAAAAATTGAGGGAATCTATTGCTAGCAGACCTACCCTACAGAAAACAGTAAAAAGAATCCCTTTGGCTGAAATGTAGACATTTCTGTAAAAAAGACAAATCTAAATGAAGAATAAAGAGCACTGATAAGGTAAACATAAAAAAAGAGTATAAATGTATTTTTTATTTGTAACTCTTTATTTTCTCCTATCTTATTAAAGTAATAATTTTAAAACTGTTTTGATGGATGTATAATGTATAAATATGTAATTTGTATGGCAATAATAATAAAAAATATGTGAAAATTAAAAACACTTCTACATAACCAATGGGTCAAAGAAAAAAAAGGATTAAAAATACTTTGAGATGAATGTAAATAAAGGCAGTAAACACCAAAACCTGTGGAGTACAACTAAAGCAGTACTTACATGGAAATGTATAGCTGTAACAACTTAAATTAAGAAAGATTGCAAATCAATAACCTAACTTTCCACACTAAGAAATAGAATATAAGAGCAAACGCAATGCAAAGTGAAGGAAAAGTATATAGAAAAATAGAGTGGCTATAAATAAAATAGAAAATTATAAAACAAAAAAAATCACAAAAGTAGCAGTGGGTCATTTGAAAAAATTGCAAACCGTTACCTACCGTTTAATTACTAAAACCGTTTAATTACTAAAATTGGGAATAAAATAGGGAACATTACTACTGACCTTATAAAAATAAAATGGATTATAAGGGAATAATGTAAAGAATTGCATGCTAACACTTTAGATAACCTAGAAGAAATGGACAAATTCCTAGAAAGTCAGTAACTATAGAAACTGACTTAAGAAGAAATGGAAAATCTGAACAGACCAACAAAGAGTAGTGATTAGTAAGATTTCATTTTTTATGGCTGAGTATTATTCCACTGTGTGTGTGTGTGTGTGTGTGTGTGTGTGTGTGTGTGTGTGTGTGTGTGTGTGTATGCCACCTTTTCTTTATCTAGTCATCTATTGATGGGCATTTTAGGTATTTCCATATCTTGGCTATTAAAATAGAACTGCAGTGAACATAGGAGTGCATTTATCTTTTCAAGTTAGTGTTTTGGATTTCTTTGGATAAATACTCAGGAGTGGAATTGCTGGGTCATAAGGTAGTTCTGTTTTTAATCTTTTGAAGACCATCCAGAGAACAAAGTGACAGCTACTAGATGAGAGTGGGGTGGGAGGTAGGTAGGAAAGGTAAAGGGATTAGAAAGTACAAATTGGTAGTCACAAAATAGTCACAGTCATGTGAAATAAGTATGGGGAATAGAGTCAATAATGTGATAACTATGTATAGTGTCAGATGGGTATTAGACTTATGGTGGAGGGGATTATTTCATAAACATACAAATGTTTAAAGTAAGTAAAACCACTATGTTGTATACCTGAAACTAATATAAAATAATATTGAATATCAACTATAATTTAAAAAATAATCACATGTATATAAAGCATAGTGAATGTAATCAATATTTTAATAACAATGTAAAGTATCAAATGGGTAATAGACTTATTAGGGTGATCATTTGTGGGGTATGTAAATGTCTAATCATGATGTTGTTTTGTACACCTGAAACTTGTAAAAATATATTATCCTGGTGTTCAAAATTCCCACAAAGTAAAGCCCCAGCTCTCTTGGCTTTATTGATGAATTCTGCTAAATTTTTAAAGAAGTAACACAAATCTTTCACAAACTCTTCCACAAGATAGAAGACTAGTGAACATTTCCCAACTCATTCTATAAAGCCAGTATTAACTTGGTTCTCAAGCTAGACAAAGATATCAAAAGAAAAGAAAACTATATATCAATATACCTTATAAATACAGATGAAAAATAGTACACAAAATACAGGCAAACCCAATAAGACAACATATAAAAAGGATTATAGGCCATGCCAAGTGAGATTTATCTAAAGAAGATCAGGTGGATTAATATTTAAATATCAGTTAATGTAATACACTACACTAATAAAATTAAGAAAAAATTGTATGCTCTTTTCAATACATGCAGGAAAGATACTTGACAAAATCCAATACCCTTTCATGATAAAACACTCAGCTAATTAGGAATATAAAGAGCATTCTATAACCTGATAAAGAGCATCTGTTAAAAATGAAAAACTTAAATTTTTCCCCTAATAGAAAAGAAAGGCAACATTGTCCTCTATTGCCAGTTCTACTCAATATTGTCCTGAAGATTCTAGTCAAGGTAAATAAACAAGTGAAATAAATAAAGATCATGTAATCTTTAAAGGAAGAAATAAAACCATTTCTCTTTTCAGATAAAATGAGTTTACTACACACAAAATCATAAGAAATCCAAGGAAATCTACTAATCTAATAAAAATGTTCATATAGGTTTCAGGATGCAAGTTCAATATACAAACAAATTATATATCTATACACTAGCAATGAAAAACTGAAAACAAACAAGAAATTATTCAATATACAATAATATCAAATATAAACGACTATTTAGCAATAAATTTAGAAAAAATGAGAGAAAATAGACCTAAATAAACAGAATGGCATCTAATGTACATTGACTGGAAGAGTTAATACTGTTAATGTGGCAAAACTCACAAATTGATCTACAGATACTATCCAATCAGGGCCTGAATCCCAGCAACCTTTTTGAAGAAATTGAAAACTGATTCTAAAATTTGTATGGAAATGCAAGAGACTGAATAATGCAAAACATATTGAAAAGAAAACCAAAGTCAGAGGTCTGACAACACCCAATTTCAAAACTTAGTACAAAGCTATAATCATTATGACAGTGTGGTGCTGGCATAAAGGCAGACTTAGACATTAATGGAATGTCATTGAGAGTCTATAAATAAACCCTCATATTTATGGGCGATTGATTTTTGACAAGGATGCCAAGACAATTCAATGGAAAAGAAAGATCTTTTCAACAAATACTAGTGCTGAGAAAACATACAAAAGATCAATGTTGAATTGCTACCCCACACCATACAAAAAAATTAACTCAAAATGGATCATATTTTTAAATTTAAGACCTAAAATATCTAAAAGAAAACATAGGCATAAATCTTCATGACCATAGATTAGACAATACTTTCTCAAATATGCTACCAAAAGCACAAACACTAGAAGAAAAAAATAAATTGAATTTAATGAGTTAATAATTTTTGTGCTTCAACAGATACTCTCAAGAAAGTTAAAATAGAACCCATAGAATGGAAGACATTTGCAAATCTTCTATCTGACAGAGGACTTGTATACAGACTATGAAATTAACAATTACAACTCAATAATAAAAATAATATATCCAAAACAAACAAAATATGCAAAATATTTGAATAGAGACTTATCCAAAGAAGATATATAAATAGCCAATAAACACATGAAATGTTTCTCAAAATTATTTGTTAGAGAAATACCTATAAAATCACAATGAGATGCCACTTCATATACACTAGGATTACTATAACAATAAAGAATGGATAATAACAAATGTTGGCAAGTATGTAGAAAATTAGCATCCCTCATACATTGCTTAGGAGATAGAAAATAGTGTAGCCATTGTTAAAAACAACTTGGTAGTTCTTTCAAAAGTTAGAGTTACCACATAACTCAACAGTTCTCCCATTATATATATATATATATATATATATATATATATATATATATATATATATATATATATCCAAAATAAGTGAAAACATATATTCATACCCAAATGAATATATGAATGTTCATAGCAGTTTATTAACAACAGCCAAAAAGTAGAAATGACCCAAATGTCTTTCTATTGGTGATATATAAACAAAATGTAGTAAATCCTAACAGTGAAATATTATTCAGCTATAAAAGGAATGAAGTATCAATAATGCCAGAAAATTGATGAACCTTGAAAATATTATGGTGTGCTAGAGAAATCATATTAAAAAGCCACAAATTGTATGATTCTATCTATACAAATTGTCCTACATTTAATAATGTCGATCAACTGAAAAACTCTATGAATATGCTAAAAAATACCAACTCTAGTCTTTAAAAATTAATTTTGTGGTATGAGAATTTCATCTCAACTGAAAATTGAAAAACACAAAAATAATCCCTACCATGTATTTAACATATAACACGATGCCCGGCATTTAGAAAATCCATTATAAACAGTAACTGTATTATTCTTTATCAATTTCTTCTAAAAAGACTTAATTAAAAGCTATATTGAATTAATGTCTTATTCAATTTGGAGAGAAGGACAAAAAGGCTAACTAATAGGAGAAAGAGAAAAATAGGAGAGAGGAGTTGGAGGAAGAGGAGGGGGAAGATGATCACCTATAATAAATAAATAAGAATTTATTAAAGAAGCAGATAAGAATTTGAAAAAGGCATAATGAATGGTCTCACAGAGATAGGGGAAGTTATTAATACTGTTAATGAGAAGAAAGCAATTATAAGGAATTACCAAGTAGGGATGTTGAAAATGTAAAAACAATTTAATTGAGATTAAGACATCAATGCATGGGATAAATATTATGATGCACACAGATTAAGAAGAATGTGCAAGGCTGGATATTAAAATTATTCATCAGGAAGGATAAAGAAAAAGTATAAAATTAAATTAAAAAATAGGAAATATAAAATTAGACATATCAACATCTATGTAACAGAAGTCCCTGGAAGAGAGAAGAAGGTAAATCAGATACTGATATGTTACATTAAAGGAATGGGAATCTTAGGCTGAGGATGTTAATTGTATTTGAATATGATATGTAATGTTAAATTTCCTGAGAGTCAACTGACATAAGGAATGTGATTAATCATAAAGAAAGCACTCTGCTTCATCAGAGAATACGTATGTGTCTTGTGTTACTACAAATTCTGGCTTCAACTGGTTGAACTTTGGATTGGCAGTTAAGTCAAAGGCAGTTTTCTATGGGCTGGGCATTACTAGCAATCTATGAGGCACTTGAGATAGTGCTGTGCCCAGAAATGATATATGTGATGACATTGCCTACTAACTCACTCAGGTCAGATGTGGGGGAGTGCTGTAGTAGACAATTAAAAAACAAAACAACAACAACAACAACAACAAAAACCTAACACAAAACATTAATCACCAGGAAGTAAAACACAGAAGAACCCAATGGTATGAGATATGGAGGAGAGGTGATCCACTTGATAATAGAAGTGAAGCAGTTCTATAATACATCATCTATATCTCACATTTGTGTATTCACCACCCAGTCAGTTCTCCTTCCATCACCATATATTTGATCCCACTTACTCTCATCTACTCCTGAAACCAATGTAACTTTACTAACTATTGTGACCCCAATAAGTATTAATTAAAAAAAAGAGTGAAGCAGAACAAAAAATGTAAAATGGTAGAGGCTTAGATATGCAAATAATGAATGAATAGAGTTGCTATTGGGTCATTAATATCTGTGGGAAATGCTGCATTACATTTTAGATATTTGTGAGACTTGGCTCATATAATTTTTTTTTTTTTATGCAGTCTTACTTCCACATGTACTTTTACAATGAACCCTTTAACAAATGAGACAAACTAAAAGACACCATGGGAGAATACCACCCTGCTCACAACCTGTGCTTGTGTGATAGGATTTGAGGCAAACCATCACCTCTTGAGTACACTTTAAACACCTGAAATGAAGCCACTTGAGATGTATTCTTGGTGAAAATTTTTCATGTATGTTCTTTTGACATGCAATACTTGTTTTATAAATACTCTATAATTTGCTTACCTGTGAATGTCTAAATCAGCAGGTTTGCAATTAAACCCTCATATCTGTCTAAGGTGTACATTTGATATATCTGAAAGGGACTTTTTCAACTCTCTGCCATATTTCAGTTCTTCAAAGTAATTCACACTTCTTACAATCCAATGATACAAAGTACAAATTCAGAAACTGTTAGTCTTAATTAAATTTCTGTTTTTCAAATATTTGTATAGCACTTTACAATTTACAAAGTGATTTCATATTGATTATCATCATATCTACTTCATAACCTTGAATTGGTGGTAAATCAGGAAACTAAGGCTCATATTTAAGTGCTGTCCCAAGTCATGCTGTCCCAAGTCACACCCAGATTTTCTGGATCCAAATATAGACTCCCCATCTCCAAGTTACTCCCTACTAGAGATAAAGTCAAAGCCATCAGATTGACCCATGGCCAGCTGATGTGTCACTCTTTCTCTAAACCTTCATTGCTCTCTCTCTGTGGATTTTTTTCAATGTGGTATCAATTAAGTGCAAAGATATACCTACACTTGTCAATCCAGTAATGTGAAGTGAGTCATTTTAATTAACTTACTATCAATCCACATTAACTGTTCCTTCTTCCGGGTTGCCTTACTCTGGCCTCTTTATAATAGTTCTGCAATTTGTTTTCATATCAAATTTTATGTATTGAATAAATGTCAGATTGTGAAAACTTTGAAGGTAGCTTGAGATCTACTCATTTTGATATCTTTAACGTCTCTCTCAAAACTTTAATGCACATTGTCCAACACAGGAAAATGTCAAGAACTAAAAATAAAATAAAAATTCTCGAAATAGCCCATGATTTACCTAACATTAATGATAACTGATGAAAGTAATGCTATATTTTTAGACACATTTTCACTATCAATAAAAATGCTTCTAAACATAATATCAATAAAATAAGAGAACTTACCTAGTCCGTGTCTATGTGTTGACATTGGTGGTAAGACAGTCCAAGTCTTGGTTTTGGGATTGTAACATTCAACAGTGTTCAATGTCTTTAAGCCATCTCGACCTCCAATTACAAAGAGTTTGTCATCAATAACAGCCACACCAAACTGCAATCTCCTGCCGTTCATCATCCCTGCCTGGATCCACAAATTTGTTCTGAGGTCATATTTCTCTATGGTTGTAGCTCCTGGTAAAACATAAAATCAGATAGTAGCCATTTACTACTGATCCAAAATACAACATGCCCAAGGTATACAAATTATTAGCGGTATAAAATTAGGATGTGAAAACACTCTTGTCACATTTATTTTTCTTAAAGAAAAAGTGGCAGAAAGACAAAGGGAGTAGTAATTTATTACTGTATATTTTCTCTTCTTGATAAACATTAATGATAAAAATAAACACAAATGTTCAGTTTGTTTGAATTACATAATAGCCCCATGCTAAATTATTGATTTCAATAGAATCATTTTGGGCATAACACAGTTCTGTCAGTAGATCTTACAGCTTCCTTCTATCACTGTTTGCCATTAAAAAAGTGTAACATAATCCTTACCTGAAAAAAATTATTAAATCCCCTTTAAATAACTAAACTTTGTATATTATCTGTACAATTCTGAGTGAAGAAATGTTAATAAATAACATTCCTTAAATTAACATTTCTTAAATTCTTAAATTATATTATTTATTAAAATAATTAATAAAATATTTACCATTTTTATCTTTAAATTTGTCCTGTGCCTTAAATAACAGAAAGTTTTAAAAGTCAATTTTGAGATATATAAACAAATATCAGTTATACTTTTATAATTTTAAAAAAAAAACATTTAGAGTTAGCTTAATAGAATTTGGAGACATTAAAACGATCTATCTTTATCAACAATGTTATAATTTCTAAATAAAATAGCTTATCTTTCCTAAAAGTATTTCTTTGTATAAATTTGAGAAATGTAATGTCTGATTAATAAAGTTGAAATTAAAAAATGAAACAAGCTAAATTGCTGATGCTATGTGCTTTAATGGATTCAATTAAACATTTCACATTAAAAATGTCTGCCTCAAATAAGTTCACAAATGTTTATATCATAAAATACAAGCTAGCAAAAACTGATCTTGTTTCAGTGTTTGATCTTAATGTTCAGACTCATATTCACCAGTGCTTCATCTTTAATGATTAAACATTCTTACAAAGGGAGTCAAAATACTTGTGTATTATCACTAATGCACTAAAAATGTATTTTGCTTTAAATGTAATAAAAGATTTCAAACTAGAGAAAACATTCCTTTTTTTTTATAAACATTTTTTTCCCCGCCTCTACTCTTCACTCCAGTTCAAGTAAAGCTGTTGTTTCTGTCTAGTTGTGTAAGACACAGCTCCCTGACCCATGCTAGTATTATGAGCCTTGCACTCCCCCAGGCTGGTACCCCACAGCAGCACCAAGCAGCCCGCAACAGCTAACCAGCGGCTCACAGCAGCCCAGCTCCAGAAGAGCCATTGTTCACAATCTTAGCTGTAGAGGGCGCAGCTCATTGTAACATGTGGGAATCGAACCTGTGATCTTGCCGTTAGGAGCATGGCGCTCCAACCACCTGAGCCACTGGGCCGGCCTGGGAAAACATTCTTAAGGGGATTTACTTTTTAGAAACTAGCAATGAACTAAACAGGTATAAACAACTTGTTAGGAGAAGTTTTGCTAATTGAAATAAAAATTATATAATTTATGCTTAATTTTTATTTAAAGTTAAAAAGCAGACAAAAGTAACATAGCTAGAGTTAGATGCAGTAAATCTGTTTTCTGATGTTATTAAAAAATGTGAGCTAATTTCTATACAGCTAAATATGAAGTATTATAAAAGCATTATTTTTAGAATAAAAATAAATATTTGTAATGTCCATAGTCACTTAACACTGTTTAGTAGCATAAAGTATACTATTGAAACAAATGTGCTTATCTTATGGTTAAATATATTTATTATAGTTTATATTGAATGCTTTATCCAATTGTGTACACATCAAAATCCCAAGATAAACTAAATTGTTGAACAATTTCAAAGTCATCTGAATTCTCAAAGCTTGATAGTATTGGGATTTTACGAATGCCTAACTAAAAATTAAGTTATATGAAATCATATGCAATCATACCTCTCTCTTATGACTAACTCTTGATACATGATGGTAGAAGAAAGAGTATAACCTGAATCTTAATTAACCCAATTCCATGAGACCCATATTTTGCAGGTATAGGTGGACAAGGGAGTAAGTATTTGAACAACTGCACATTCCTTAATGTTCAATTCCTTGGTCAAAACTCTTGCAGAGAATTTGAGGTCCAGTCATCCTTCTAAGAGAAAAGAGTTGGGAATGTGTGAAATTAATGGCTTCTGAGCTACCTGCTACCAAAAGTGTTGTTATTCAAAGGAGAAAGTGAGAACTTCTTTGAATTTCAAAGTCTCATTCAAAGAGTTAAAAGTGTCTTAAATTTCAACACATGGCAGGTTTTTCAATTTTTTTTTCTTAGTGTTTTTCCTCTAAGTGCAGGTTTCAAAAGTGCCCTATGTATTTTATACTGAATTGCTACATTAGAAATAGGAGTGAATCCCTGTCTTCATTTTTCAAAATAGAAGTTGTGTTAATTTCCTATGGCTGTTTTTAAAAATTATCTCAAACTTAGTGGCTTAACAAAACACATTTATTATCTTACAGTCTGGAAGTCAGCAATAGGTCTTACTGTGTTAAAATCAAGGTGTTGGAAAGCTTTGTTTCTTTCGGGGGCATTTTAAACCACTATTTGTGGTAATTTGTTACAGCAATAGAGTGCAGTTCATTTTCATTGGTATTTTTGAAATTTATAAAGTATTTGTTTTCTAAGTTCAGTCACGTAACTATAAGATAGGTGCAATCTATCTAGATACAATACACATACAATAGTATTTTCCTCATGACGAAACACACAGCAGGCTCTGTTCTCAAAAAATAAAACTTAGAGAAAGTGCTCCAAATGTTATCAAAGTGTGATTCTGAGTCTTCTGGGAGTTGTTAATTCATATAACCAAATACGATTATTTTGGAGAGGACAATAGGAAGTAATGTTTGTACATTGCATTCTGGCATTACAGACAGTAGGACTTATTCCAATATTTATAATGAAAATGTCTAGCAACCTTACTTATATTGAACACAGCACATAATAAATGATACAAGTTTTCTAAACTGACAAAACAAGTCAAAAAAGCTTCTATAAAGAAGATAAAGTTCATTTATTCAACTCAACTGAAAGGCCTTCAGGTCTTCTCACAAAGCCTTTTTACTACATTTTAATGCAATATTAATAAGCTTAGTTATCTGACTTTCAAGACCTTTTACAAACCCACAAATCAGAATGAGCTGGGGCATTTGAAAGCAGCAATAACTGATAGTGAGGGAGTAACTAGGAAAAAAAAATACATTGCTTTAACTCAAAAGAACCACCATTAAAAAATATTAATTGACAACAAAAAATGTATTATATAATGCCAGAGTACTTTGGCCCAACATTGATGGGATCTTTGTGTCATTAAATTATTCAGAAAAGGTTAAATAATGCTGGACATGTTCTCTTTAAGAAAACAGTCAATGTTGAAAAGCATTTTGGAAAAATTTTAAAGTAAAGGTATTTTTCATGATACCTGAAATATAAGACATCAAGCTTTACAGAAAATATTATTATAAACAATGACTTATGCCTTGAATTTTTCATCGAATAAGCTTTTTATTGATTTCATGTTTCTACATACTTACAAAAATATAGCTTTGGCATAACATTCTTACACTTTTATAAAGTGTAAATTTTCAATTTCAGCGAAAATATTTTTGAAGCACAAATAAAAGCCTTTATGCACAAATAAAAGCCTTTATTTTTTTAGGTAATTTGTTATATTTTATAAGGATGACACTGTAAACAATTTACAATCATCACAATAATTTCACATGTGCCAAATAAGCAACCCACAGAATTCTACATCTCTCCCTGTCATAAATATAAACCATTTGTAAAATTGTAATAGATTGATACATAGCTTTGTTGAGGGACATAAATGTAAATATATCATGAAGCTTAATGCTGGATTTTAAGTATATATATAAATCTCAAAATCCAACATTACGTTTGTTTTAAAACATTTCATTAAAATAAGGAAATACAAAAGGATGCCAATTTCTTGGCTCAGATCCAAGGTAAACCTAAGTATAAAATGTAATTTTAATTTTTTGTATTTTATGTAACAGTTCACATTAATAATTAAAAATATTATCTTTAAATCTTAGAAAAAATAAAATATTTCTGGTAGTTGCCAAATCAGATAAGCAAAACACAAACATCAATGCAATTTCTCTATAAAATAAAAATCACCTAGATTGTATAAGGAACAGAGTAACTTATTTAAAATAACACCACCAAAAGTAAATTATTTAAAAATAATATCAGCAGGATAAGTGCCAGTTCTAAATAAAGAAAAATAATTAAAATTTTTAAAATATGTCAATTCAAATGAATGGAAAGAATGATACTAACTTTGAATATGATGATTTATTATTTCAGAAATGATAATTTTTATCTTATATAATAACATAATAATGATATCTGTACAAGGTGTTTATAACATTACACTTTCATTTCTCTGGAAATTCAACTGTAAAATATTAAGAAAGACATTTTTAAGAGCTAGACAATCTCTAAATAAAAAGGAGTGCTGAAGGGAAAAAGGCATAACCAGATATTAAAAAGTATTATATTATATAACTATAGAGACGTTTAAAAACCAATTTATGATGAGGAAAATAGCTATATTAATGAATCTGAAAAGAAAGCTCCCCAAAAATCCTAATACAGATGAATATTCATAATATAATAAGAGAAGCTGTTCAAATTCATGGAAAACATTGGTTATTAAAAAAAAAGTTTAGATTAATAACCATCATTTGGAGAAAAATAAATAAATAAGCTCAGGTTCTTGCCTCATTCTTTATACCAGAATGACTTTAGATAAACCAGTGATTAAAGCACGCAACATATGGACACAGAACTCTGTGTTTGGTTCTCTTCTCAAGGCTCCACATAAATTAACAGACAGGGACCTTAAGTAAACTTGCATCACACTCTACTAAATCCTTAAATGCTTTAGAAGATGAAAAAGTAGGTGATTAATTTTTACTTCAAGGTTGGCAAAAAATCAAAAGTCCCTGAGGAAGAGCCACAATACCCAGAAGTTATAAAGTAAATACTAATATGTATATAATGATCATCAACCATCTAAATATAAAATATAGTTACATCAAAAACATACAAAGAAACCAAAAACTAAAAGACATTAACATTAACAAATATTAACATTAACATTATTTGTTAATAATAAAATTTGAAAACATTAACAAAAACTTATTAAAAATATAATAAAGGGTGAATTTCCTTGATATATAAAACATTTTTTTTAAATCAAGAAGAAAATTAGAAACATTAAAATAAAAATACACTAATGGGATGAGCGAGCAATTCATGAGAAAGCAATATTAACAACATGCAAATATAGGAAATTGAATTTAACCTTTTCTAACAAATAATCTTATAAGATTTCCAACAAATTTAGAAAATGTGTAATTTGCATGTTGACATCAAAATCCACTGGTAGACATTAAATTCATGTGACTTTTCCTGGAGTTGTGGAATGTGTGTGTGTGCGTGTGTGTGTGTGTGTGTGTGTGTGTGTAGTAAAATTCGTAATAAATTTAAGAAATGGGAGAAGTTGGGTTTTTCACTTGTAACTTCCAGTTTTAAATACTTTGCCATGTCTTAGTTCTATAATGAAAATACTAATTCATTATTTTTAAAGGCAGCTTTTGGAGTTACTAATGATGTCATAAGAAATAGGGTTTTGAATAAGTAAGTCAAAGTTCATAGTTATTGTTTCTGTTATTGTCACTTACAGCAAAGAGCTCCTATATTAAAATAGCTTTACAGCAAACTAACATACATTATTACAAGTACATTTTATATTTTCATTTTCTTAATAAATGTTCATTGAACATAAATTCATACTAGACATTTTAAAATTAAATATTTACTTTCATAACTAACATTTTCACAAACGAACCCTTGTTATTTACAGTAGACCCACTTATCTGCAGGGAATACATTTCTAGACTCACAGTAAATGCCTGAAACAAAGGATAGTACTGAACCTTATATATATGTGTGTGTGTTTTTTTCCTACACATACATACCTATGATAAAGTTTAATTGATAGATTAGGCACAGCAAGAGATTAGCAATAATTAACAGTAGAATAGTACAATTATAACAATACGCTGTGGTAAAAGTTATGTGAATGTGGTCTCTTTCTCTGATAACCATCTGATAAGTGAGACTGCTACTGAGCCACTAACAGGCAGGTAGCACATGTGGATACATGCTGGACAAAAGAATGATTCCCGTCCCAGGCAGGATGGAGAAAGATGGCATGAAATTGCATCATACTACTCACAACAGCATGAGATTTCAAATTTATGCATTGCTTATTTCTGAAATTTTCCAGTTCATGTTTTCCGACAATGTTGACCACAGGTAACTAGAAACTGGAAAAGCTAAACTTTAGATATATTATGATTAAAATGTCCTATGTTCTGATAAACACGTTCACGTAATCCTTATTAGAATTTCTCTAGCCTTTGTTGAAAATGTGAGCACTGGTAAGTGAAAGATAAAATGGCTATGATGACATTTGGGTGTAGTTCAGTATTATTGAATGTATGGCAGAAATAGAAGTCACTGAAATGCCTTTTCGTAAGTATAGTAAAAGAACAGAGGTCTCATTGATATCCACCTAAACTATGAACTCTTAGAAAACACATTTTTGCCTTTTTCAAAAACAGGTAACCACCCTTACAAAGATACATTAGTTGAAGGCTCTTTGGGATCTACTGATGTCTATTTGTTTCAAAGTGCAGGCTTAAATTAGTACCACATTAGGTGAACATGTAGTGACTTGCATTTATCTCAAAATCTTTTAGTTATCATTTTCTGTGAGTCTCTATCATAGAGCTATTTTCAGGTAACCCTGAGGAGTCTCTTTCTCTGCCGAATAGAAACCACATATTAGAGGATTAAGGCCTGGTATGCATGAAACATATGTGTAAACATACATAGACATATTTCCCTGTAGGTGTGCAAAGGAGACTTAATTTAGAGAAAGGAAGTATTTATTATCATAACTGTACATTCACAGGGATATTGATCAAAAAGAATGTACTGAGTAATCAAGAATTTATAATTAGAGTGGACATTTGGTCACAATGGAATAATTTATTATTCATTCCGCATTCATTGAAAGACCTACAGAATGTACAATGATATGGCCCAAATCCTCTGACTACTAAAAGGCAAAATAAAGTTAATAATAAATTAAATTTTGAGAAATTTGACCTATAATGTTAATTCTGATGTATCCTCAAAGAACACAAGAAACAGCTACAGCCACGATAGTCACTAAGATTTGTCTCTTTCAAGTGAAAATGAGGCTATGACAGGGAACTTGACTGACAGGAGATGTCACTTTTCACCTGAGGGAGCATTCTTTCCCTCTTCTTTCTGGTTTCCAGGAGCTGCAGCCTCACTGGGAACAATATAAACAAACAGAATTTCACTTAATGAATGAGCATCTCTCCTGATTCTAAACATTTTAATGGAAGCAGATACTCGGGCTTTACTTAACTTTTTCCCCTGAAGCCCTTGGGGGGATGTATGGTTCTCCCCTAAAATATCTCTGAGTGGCCCAGCAAGTAGACATTCCAGAAGACACCTATTCTTTGTGTCTGAAAAACAATCTGGGCTTAGGCTGACCTGTTACTCATGGCTTTCGGTTGTTTCTATAGCTTTGTGCAAACTGATGACCTTGAACTGGTATTCTCTAATGATATACTTCAAGTTCAAAGAAAAGGTATTGAAGTGGAACCAAAGTGACTGAATGAAGTTACTGAGGCAGACATCAAGTAGGGCAGTACTCAAAAGGGCAAAGATGAAAGAATAAGCTTTCTTTTATTGTATTGCTTTTTTTCCCCAGAAAAAAAATCATATAGTATTTTAAAGTTATTCCCCCACCTTATTGTAAATGTTCAGGTTTCTCTGACACAGAATTCTAAGTGAATCACTTTCTTAAGTCATATGATTATTGCCACCGAGTTAAATGCTTTAAAAATTATCCAGTTGTAAAATTACAGTAAGAAAAGCTGTTCTTTAAAAGTTCTTGATAGGGTAGCTTGTCCAGTTCAAGCCAAGGAACTTAAAATCAGGTCAAGATGGTTAATTCCACCTATTTCACTTTCCATTTCTGTCCTCAGCAATACTGATAACAATACAAAGAATGATGAGGCAAATTTAGGATAAAATGATCTGTACAAGTCCTTTGAATAGAGAGAGAAGTATATCAGGAGTTTATCCCTGAGTTAGATCATTTTTAAATTTTAAATATATGAAAATCCAAAGCACACATTAAATATTAAAATACCATAATATATGGTCTATAATAAAAGATTCAATAAAACACTCAATAAAATTACATTTTGATTTTACAGTTAAGAATTAAAGCTTTTCTCTCCTTTATGTTTTTAGCATCTATATTCTTATTATTAGCTATATTAAGTAAATTAGCTTTGAGTTCACGTGAAAGATATGGGGCTATCTCATCAGATACCTGGCTTACTGAAATCCATAACTGACCTGTGGCTATGACTAAGTTGTCAACAAAGAGGCAAGGCAAATATGTAGAAACAAAAGACGGTTTTCATTCTTCTCCTGTTCATTTAATAAGCCTCTATCTAAAGGAAGAGTCACTGCTACTGTGATCGTGAGAAGCCATTGGCATACTTGCTGTATCTTTTACTAGGCTCCACTGCTATCAGGCATAAGGAGATAAACAGAACACAGCAATGATGCATTTTTCTTCCTATTTTCTCTTTTATTTCCAAAGAATATCAATTTGAAACGTTTGCCATTTTTAACTCTTTGCTTACACTTTCTTTAGAACTAAATAGTCTTATAAATAAATGCCTTAGTCCAAGTCCTCTGCTTACCTGCTGCTGCACCATATGTAGGAAAGTGCACCTTGGCTGCTTTGTGTCAACAAGAGAGCACTGCCTCTCAGAATCGTGATTCTCCGACAGCCAGAACAAAGCAGGACTGCTTCTCCTTAGGCTTGTGCCTACAGAAGGACCTTGCAGTGGCTGTCAGCATTAAACCCTAACAATCTAGTCCTATCAAGCAGCATCATGCTATAATGTCTCTCAAATACAGTCTTTGCTTTTCATGGTTCTGAGACACATGCATTTCATTTACCATAGTTTAGTTAAATAACACTAGTTCCCCAAATTTCAGTTACTACAATATATTAACTCTGAGTAATTTGCATGAAGTTTAAACTTTACTATTAGCTCCTCAGACCACAAATCACTACTTAAGTAACAGACGTACATCACGATCAGTGATCAGTGACCATCATGTCTCATCTTTCAAAGTCTATAGGTGACTGATTATTGCACTTCTGTTATTGAGTTCATGCACCTGCTAATGTGTTGCCTTTTTGTATTCTGGTGATAAACACATTCATTTTACCAAACAAACAGAAAAAAAAGATAATTGAAGAAAGAGAAGTAATAATGCTGGAAGTGCAATTACAATTGAATTATAGATTTCTATACTCGGTTGGGGATTGCCTCTGGAGCTTTAACCTCCATCCTCTACTTGCACTAATGGGCTTCTTGTGCAAGGGCCATGCAGTCTGAGCCCGCTGTCAATACCTCAAAGAATGCTCTTAGTCAGGTAAGCAGGTAGACCAGGAGGGGGGGGGGCACTGTAGACATGAACTGAAACTGCCCAATCTAGCTGCCGAAAAATTAGAGTTGGGTCAAGAGATTGTGACATTTGGCACCACAAGTCTCCTAGAAATCCAGTAGAGAGGTTTATTTTTTTATAACGGATTGGAAAACTTTTCCTGTAAAAGGCCACAGAGTGAAAAACACAGTGCTTGTGGGTTTTCTCATGGGTTTCTTTGTTGCACCCATATAGTCATTGTAGAGTGAAATCATCCATAAACAATGTGCAAACAAATGAGACAGTCTCAGTAAAATTTTATGTACATTGAAATTTTAGTTTCATGAATTGCCAATATTCACTAAATGCATCGTGAGATATTATTCTTTATTTGATTTTCCTCAACCGTTATAATATAAAAAACAAAGCCCTACAAAACAAATGGTGGGCTGCATTTGGCCTGTGGGCCATAGTTTGCTGACTATTGCTCTTAAAATACCAATGAAATATAAACATTTGGAGAAAACGACACTTAACAAATGTTTATTGGTTATAATAAAGTCAAGAAGTCTTAATTTTAGAAAGAAACAGGTTGAATTTCCGGACAGAAATTTGTATATCATATTTCACTTATCAGAGTGGCCTTTTCCAGCCAACCTTTATAAAATAGCAGTACTGTCCACTCATCCTGACTCCACATTCCGATTTCTTTACATTTCACTATAACTTGTCGTCACACGAACTATAATGATTTTTATGTTTGTTTATGGTTTCCTGAATTTAATTTAAACTACAACAGGCCAGGAATTTTGCTGTTTAGTTTACCAGGACTAAGAACAGTGACTGGAAATTAGTAGAATAATTAAATAATCCCAAAAGAGTGAGTTGATATTCTGGGAAGCCAAGAAATGCTGAGAAACCAGCAGAAAAAAAAGGATACAATTTTCATTCAATGTTATGATTAATATTTTTCAATTATTATACTACAGATTAAAATAATTATTTTTTCCTAGCAGAATTATCAAAAAGCCATATTTCTATTTAACCTATGAGCACCTATAAAAATGATTTTAATCTAATAGAATTATAAGTAGTCTCACTGCCAAATATGTGGCACTGTTACTTATTCCTGCCCGTGCTTCAGAGGTGGACACTGGCAATGGTTATCTGGACAGATTCCTGTAAAGAAGCCATTTAAAAGGAAATTGTTATCATGTACAACAAAAATAGCTCTAACTAGATCTTATGACAATTGACCAAGTGAAAACTAAGAATAGTATATGTGAAAATAATTTATTCATGTAACACTATAAAACATAGTTAATGTAATTACCCTTACAATAAATAATAGTGGTTTTAAAATCCATATCTGATAAAGATTAAATTGATACTGAATTATTGAATAATGATGCATATAACATTTAGAAAACAATGGCTAATATTGAAGGTTTTGATCAATACACATGAATCACATGTGCAAAAGATTTTAATAAATGAACTCAAATTATTCATAAACTCCTTTCAAGAGGAACTTTGTCTAGAAGTCAAAAGCATACTATTGAGACCTTTCTTCTTAGTTGGGTTTGTTCTCAACCTCCATGACTAGAGCTTTAAAGGTGAACAAAAATTGTCAGCAATTAGTAATATATAACATTTCAAAATATTACTCCCCCTATTATTTACTGAATAAGCATCAGTTAATTTTTTTTACATGTGTCCTTGCCTTGCCTACTTCTCACAATATCTCAAAGAAATATGTAATATTATTATCCCCATTATGTATATGAGGAACACCAGCATTTGGAATACATAATTATCTTGCTAAAAATTGTCAGGCTCACACAGCTCTATTTTTTTTTTTTAATTTTACTAAAATGAGTAAATGTCATTGCACCAAAAGGCATTTGTGTTGTTGGTGAGGAATTAAGCCTTAAAGTCTGCATATAAATCCAAAGTCCTGAAATAATTAATTTCTTAAAATCCCTTACAGTTGTAATAAATTCACATTAATATGGACCGAGATAAATATTCACATGTACATATAGCTATATTTTCAAAAGTTTAAATCTACTAGGGAAACATTTTTAGTTAGGCATTTTGTTTTTCATACAAAATGAAATACTTCAGTTTCTTTTGTGTAATTTGCTTTTATATAAAATAAAAAGTAAGAATGAAAATACAACTATACTCCCCGCCTGGCACACATACTGGGGCTTTCTGAGACATCACCATTTTCACTTCTCCCCTCTTGCTTACTCCAGAGAAACTGAGGCTGGCATCACCCTCCTCATTGAAAGTACTCTATCTCTCAGCAGATATAGTTGTATTCCTTGAGTAATATATATAATTGATATGTCTCCTATGTAATAGAGTACATTAAATGTGCTTATCCCCTTTGGTATTTATTCATGAATTTTGCTCTTGCTATTAAATAATACCTTGGTGGGTATATCATTATGAGTATAGATTATCACTACAAGTGCACATTAGTATTTCTAAACCATATTACTGCTGCATGCTCTTAAAAAGTCATTTTAAAGTCAAGCATCAGGACTCTCTGAGTGTAAAACAGAGCTAACATTTTCTTTCTAGAAGTTTTATATTAAATAAAAGTACATCCTGTAATTGGGTATATCAAAGAATACTTCATGTGCATAAAAAATGCCCCAAACCACAGGTTGCTATTCAACGTGCAAAATGATATTATCGACATAACAAAACTTGCAAAAAAGCAAATAGGTTTAGTAATAATTAACCATAGTAAAAACAGCATGTTTTATGATTTATTTAGTCATATGTTTGCATAATTTTCAAGTAAGGAAATTTTTCTATGATGTTTTCCACACATACTTTTTTGTAAGACGTGTCTTATAACACCAGCTTATATATCTCTTAAACATAAATGTGTAGTAGCCACAAAGGAATCCTTGTACATGATGATTCACAAAAGCTTTATTTACAATAGCTAAAACTGATAATATCCTAGGTGATCAACAGGGAAATGGATAAAGATTATTATTAAGCAATTAAAAAGAATGAACTGTTAATATACACAACACCCTAGATGAATCACCAAAAAAATTTGCTTACCAACAGAAATCTTAGATGAAAGAGTATGTGATTACATTCAAATGCAATTCAAGAATAAACCAAATGAATTTAAGTTGAAAAAATTCAGAGAGGCTGTCATTGGGGATGTGGAAGCTGGGGACTGACTAGGGAGGGATACGAGAGAACTTTTTGGGATAATGGTAATATTCTCTATCTTGTTAGGCATTTGAATTTTATATATATATATATATACATATATATATATATATTATGTACACATACATATGTATATATATACACATATATATGTGTATGTGTATATTATACATACACATACACATTATACATACACATACACATATATATGTGTATATAAATGGCATATATATAAGTACAATTATATATATATGTGATTGTCAAAACTCATTTAAAGGTACACAGAAGATTTATATTAATTTTGCCTAAAAGCTCTAAATAATGTGACGTCAGTTAATAATATGTGTTTAAGATGAAGAGTATGTATGTGTACACCTTTGAAATGCATTAAAAATCTCTTAGTAGAGGGATGACAAATAGATAAATATGTGATAATGTAGTATAATATCAACTATAAAATCTAGCTGAGTACATGGATGTTCATTGCATATTTATTTTAACATTTTTATATATTAAAAAATTTATACTATTTTGGGAAAATGAAAATGATTAAAGACATGTTTTCAATACAACGAGATTGTGTATTAAGAGTGGCAAGCATAGAATGCTAACATAGTGTAGAAGTGGTGCAGGTAAGGTTGTGGGAGAAGCCAGGAGTGGAGGAGAGTACACTGGGGTTAGGCAAGCAAAGAAAGGAGGATAAAAGGAGAAAGCCTGAAGCATAAGACAACGTGTGTGCATAGCTATGTAGTACTGCAAATTATCTGGAGCTTCAAACCTGAGAAAGTGAGTGGTGTAATTTGAAAAAAAAAAGGTTAGAGGCATCGTTTAAAGACGTCTGTCATAGATAGAAAACAGAAAACAAACAAACAAAAACTGCTGGTTAAATTTGATGTGGTAGGTGGGAAACAACAGATATTGCACTGATAACTGATGTCACATTGTGCTATAACTGAGGAACAGCAACCTAATGATAGGTTTTGTTTTATTATTTTATTTACATTTTTGTGTTTTAATGATCATGCTCAAAGCAGTGGTAAAATTATTTGGCAGTAGTGAGCTGGATGGGTGAGATTGGAGAGAGACTGAAAGTTGGAAGATAATTATCTAGGTTATTTATGAGTAGTAAGAAAAAGTTAAGTCCATTTGAGAAACGCATACATTATCTCAGGGCTGCAGATTGTAGGTGACAAAATTTCAACTAAAGTAGTGGAAATGCTGATATAAAGTAAGCAGTCTCTGATAACTGATTAGCTATGGAGGGCTGAATAATTCTGATAACTTAAGTGTAAGCCAAGTTAGATGAAAATAT
This sequence comes from Rhinolophus hipposideros, assembly GCF_964194185.1. Taxonomy (NCBI): domain Eukaryota; kingdom Metazoa; phylum Chordata; class Mammalia; order Chiroptera; family Rhinolophidae; genus Rhinolophus; species Rhinolophus hipposideros. Next base: position 85,514,623 of record NC_138050.1, on the reverse strand, counting down.
TGCCGGTAGAGCATGTTCAAGGATATTAATAGTTTCTTTAAAGCAGGAAATACAATGACCTTTTGTGTAATTATAGAACTTTTATTTAATAAGTATGTTATTCATGTATTTCAGCCTAGAAATAGTCATAGGAAAATAGGATTTTTATATTTTATATCTAAAAGTAGCTTCTTTCACTTAGATAATTTGTTCTTTGAGGAAACAATATACATATGAAAGTAAAAGGGAAAAATGAGTGTATTAGAACATTTGTATTAAGACTTTTGTTTTTAAAAAATAATCTATTGAATGTGACCTTTATAAATTTACATTCATGTACTTAAATTTTCTGAAGATTTCAGCATATGAATTTTTAGGGCACTTAAAAATAGGAATTTAATAGTTTTTCTTACCTATCATAAGAATAAAATGTTAAAACAGGCTGAATTTTAAGGCAATGTCTGTTATATTATATTTTGAAGATTTTTCATTAAAATAAAAATCTCGTGAGAAAATAATCAAATGGATAATTTTAAATTAGGGATAGATAGTTAAAATATTTATAATTCTGTGTGCATAAAAATTTCCAAAACATGAAAGAGGAATAAATATAGTAGAAACCATTTAATTATTTTCAAGCACCTACTTTTCTTATATTCCTTTTATTTCCCAAAATCAAAATATCTTTTATTTACCTGGCCTGGGATTTTTTTGTTTACCCACTGTATTAGAGAACTAGTTCTAAACTTCAGCAAAATCTAAAAGGATAATCATGTATTAAGAATAAAAGTATGTCAAGATATTATGCTGGCATTTGAAAAAGTCACTCAGCACATATAATTATTAATAAGTAAAATTTGGGCAAAGATGCATAAGGAATAACACAAATGTTGGAATTGAACAGCTACTTAGATTTAAACTCTTCTTTAACTAATTATTAATGGTAGGAATTAAAACCATTTTTTAACCTATGTCAAAATGATCATGAATATACTCTCAACATAAGTTTGTTGTACAAAATAAATGAAATTTTGTATACAATAGTGCTTGGACATAGGTATTTAAAATATATGGCACTGATAAAATAGTCTTATCATTTCCAAATGATCAGTTACTGAGGACAATCGTAGACTCATAATGTGTTTTTTCTAGTTGAAGGGACCTATCGGGAAAATTATTTAGGCAATAGTAATCTTCTATTTAATTTGCCTTTCAAATCTTTGAAAGATTATAAAGGAGAATTTCATAGTAATACACAGTTTATATTGATAAAGAGTATTTTGTATTTCAAAACTAATACTTTATATCTTTATGAGATTTGTTAATTTTGGACATGGTAAGATCAGTTAATAAGTTGTAATTTAAATATGACAAACATTTACTGAAAGTTTAACCTAAGTAACACTGTTTCTGAAGTTAGAAACATAAAATTCCTGTCTCTAAGTTATTTATAATTTAGAAAAGGGAATTAATCTATTACATTAGAACAAATATACTTATGATACTATAAATTCTTACTTTTTCATTCAATATTTTTCATTTTGTTATCTGCATAAGAAAACACTCAAAGTTTAGAAAAAACTCATAATGTGTGCAAATGCTACTGATGGCATTATATATTAAAAAAAAAGTCTGAACTGACCAAATTATTTAATAATAAGATTGAGCTTAATAAACACTGGTATTTCCATGTGAATAAAAATTAGTAAGTTACTTAATATAACATATTTAATAAATGTAATGAAGTATACATTTACACATGTAATATAATAAAAGCAACAAAAATAACTTTATGTATGTTAACAAATCCAAATATACCTATAGTTAGATACCTGTCTAGATAATGCCGGAGATAGATGAAGATACAAATGTAAATAGCTATCTCTTTATACATGTAGATACACACACACACAGACAGACAGACACACACACACACACACACACACTCACACACACACAATTACATAGGAATTTGGGAAAGGAAATATACCACTATGGTAACAATAACTGTATTAAAGTTATAAGCTTATAGTTGGGTTTTTTTACATGTATTATTGTGTATATACCAGACTTTCAATATATGTTAATAGAATGAAACAAAAGTTATCTTCAAAAAATACTATTTCTATGAGTACAAAAACAAACTATCAGACATCAGAAAATAAATCCAATAGAGATATTTTGATACAAATATTTTCCATTAACCAACAGTACCAAATTTTATTTCATGGCACTCATGAATCACACATAAGTGTAAAACGGTGCAAGCACTTGGGAATAAGCAATTAGTGTTTTATCTTTAAACTAAACTTCTAAAGAATTTATGATGATTCCTGTCTGATTAGCAATGAAATTCTTGACAAAATATTAAACTTATTGATATAGTTTACTGCATTGGTTTAAATATTCATTTGACTTTGATTGACATCATTAAAAGTTGTTTTTATAAATATAGTTTTTATTTATTGCCTTTTTTAAAACAATATTTAAATTTGCATGTGACCTCATTTCTCATTCATAGCAGAACAAATATGAATAAATATATTACTGATTTCAATGGGCCTTAAATATATTATAAATTACTACATTCTTAAAGATACATTTTTCAGTGATGATAATAAATTAAATCAGACTCTCCAAAACACACCAAAAACTTCCATTTATGACTTGATTTTTTTTCTCTTATGATCCATGTGATTCATCATTCTTGAATGTTGTTTATATTGGTATAAAAGACATTTACCTTATACAATATGGCATTCATATACATGCCAGTTATATGAATATCTTATTGTCTTATCTTCTTTCCGGTGTCATATCACTGTTATTTTATAGAACCCTTATGGATTCATGTTTCCAAAGTTCTCAGATGGCTTGGCCTATTCCACCAGATTCGGAAGGTCAGCCCAGGTTACCTCTGAGTTCTCTAGTAGACTTTTTGGTGCCAAACAAACATCTTGGAATGACTTTTATTAGTTTAGCTTTTTTACATACTCCATCTCATTTAATTATTATTATTTTTTATACAGAAACATAATATTGAGAAAGGAAATGTGTGCTACAGATTTTAAATGACATTATTGGATTTGAACAGGCATTTCTCTGATTTCAGAGCTTTCTCCACTAATTTACTATTTGTTTCTATAGATTAATCTGGCAGTTCTGTGATATAGGGATCATATTTATAATGTTCACTATGGTAACAAATTCTTAACACAAAGCTTGGCACAAAATACGCATGGTTCTACAAAAGATGTGCATCATTATTGAATGCCTATATATGTGAACATAAGAAGAAAAGAGAGGACAGAGCTCTGAATTTCCCGTAATATCTACAGAAAATCTGCAAGAGTAGTATCCACAGTTTAACAGTCCCATGAGATAGCATCTGAATCTTAGTTATCACAGAGCTGAAGGGGAATCCAAGGAATGTTTGTTTATATAACCATTTCTAAGGCACAATATAAACATGTAAATAATTTTTAAAAGACACACTGAATATTGCATATTATATGGTATTGTGTTGTATTAGTCTAAATTAGTGAAGCAAAGTTAATGCCAATGTTTTGCTATAATGTGTTTTTTCTTTTTTTTTTTTTACATGTTCATTCCCTTTCTCTCATTGCCTTTCAAGAAAAGAGAACACAATTTTAAGATGAAATCTCAATGACTATTTAAAGATAACACAAGTTAATAAGGTAGAAAACACTCTCTAAGCAATGAGAGCACTATGAATGCACGTACAAGAGATTACCTTGAAAATGTCCTTGCTGCTCTCTAAATACCTTGAAACATTGGGTTTCTATAAGTTTTTGCTTACCAAGAAAAAAAAAGTAGGTTCTCTGAGGCATGGTGTTAGAATTTTATCTAAGTTTATGGGATATATTTAATATCCAGTTCTTAAAGGACTAAGGCTATAAAAGGAATTCTTAAAGAGTTTTTCAAATATTTTTCCTACTTTATTTCTGATTTAATCAGGAATACACACACACACACACACACACACACACACACACACACATATATATTTCTGTTTCCCCACTTTAAAAAAGAGTGTTTTAAACCACTGTTTTTGAAAACTCCTGACATGTTCTCTTAAAATAATATCATATTTTAAGAAGAGAAGAATGGTGCAGAGAGGCAGGGAGGAAGATAAAGAGGGGGAGAGATTATGCCATTTCTCTATTTCTTATATAATATAATATATATATATATATATATATATATATATATATACATATATATATATATATATATATATATATATATTTAAACCTCCTGTATTATCACACTCTTAAGCCTCTACCTTATTGAATATGTGTAATAATAACCAAATTGTTGGAATCATTCAATTCTAAAATGAACAAGATTCATAATTCCTAATAAACTTTATTTTTAAAAAAGTTCTTCAACCTCACAAGGCTACTGTATAAAATAAATGAAAATGCTGTCAAACAAATGAGCCTAATTAAATAGACTCCATATTCTCCTCTTCTTTTTATCCTATAGCGATTGTATTTAAAGTCACCATATTTGAAAACTTGATTTAGTCATGACTCTTGGTTTTTTAATAGTATAGTGATTGTTGTGCTAATATTAAGCTGGCCAGATTCAATGTTGTTTTCTTTCTTTTCTTTTTCTTCCTTCCTTCCTTCCTTCCTTCCTTCCTTCCTTCCTTCCTTCCTTCCTTCCTTCCTTCCTTCCTTCCTTCCTTCTTTTCTTTCTTTAAAAAAAAAAGTTATGTGTAGATTTACAAATGGTTTACCATTGTATGGGCATTCTCTCTGTAGAATACAGTGTTCCTTAAAAACAAAGGCGCCTCATTTGCTATTAAAATTTAATTAACATGTATAAAACCATTATCCGTTGATGAAATCAGAGAGTTTGATGAATGTATTTACTGAAAGTCACTGGAAATCACGGTATTTACTTTTACAAGTAAAATGAATGCATTGCAATGTTAAAATAAATTTTGCATGCTTCTACTCCAAAAAATGGCAGATTATACCAGGTGATGCATACTATTTAGTATTTATCACTCTCATAAGGACAACATACATATAGGTTAACAGATAGGCTTTCTTAGCTTAAAAATGTTTTCTTTGGCATACTTTCTAATATAATTTTGAACTGTTTTTTGGTCAGATTTGTATCTGATAAGATATTTCTGTTTCCCCACTTTAAAAAGGAGTGTTTTAAACCACTGTTTTTGAAAACTCCTGACATGTTCTCTTAAAATAACATCATATTTTAAGAAGAGAAGAATGGTGCACAGAGGCAGGGAGGGAGATAAAGAGGGGGAGAGATTATGCCATTTCTCTATTTCTTAAAGCAACACATTATTTACCCGTTTAAATTGATAGTTATTCTTTTTTTTTATATACGATAATACTCTAGTGCACATTTAATATGATAAATTCTAGAATTCAACAGCCCAGTAAACAGCAGTTAGACTTTAAAAAAAAATTAAACCAGTGAAAAGCATCTAAGAGCTATAAGTTATGTCTGTAAAGATCAAAACGGGAATGTGTCATTCTTTATTGACTACATAAATTGTTTTCTGATTACATAAATTATTAGGGATCTTACTTCACAGTGGTTGAACTAAGTTTTGTACCTTCTGATTCTTTCATAACAAAGCACTCTTAGTTGAGGTTGAAAATGTGACTGCACTCTATTATTGCCAACTGCATTTTTTTATATGAGCTTTATAGATGGACAATGATATCAGTTATTAGACACAAACATATGACATGTTATTTGACTTATGTACTTATTCAAGAAATTAACACCCACATAAGAAAGGCTAAAAAGGACAAATGTTAATGGAGTTTTTCCACTAAGAAAACTAAGAACAAAATCTTCAGATGTAGATGATTCCATTTTTAAACAATTCGTTCACTTCCTTCTGAGTAGAAAAATTGATAAAAACAATTAAATTTGTAAATTATAACTGCTACAGTGTTTACACTCACTCATGATTAATTGTCTATTGATTTGTCTGGCTTCTGCTTGAGATATCAGATTCTTAATCAGAAGCAGAAACTCTTCATAATATTACTCTGAGCAAACAAGTGGCTGGCATATTACATTTCCTTTACTTAGAATGTAAATATAGTTCTCAATATATCCAACAAATCATTTGGGCTGTGTTTTCTAAGTAAGTGCTTTAAATCCCCTTTCATTCCATATGCCATCTTGTACTTAATGCACAAGAGATAAAGGATTTACAGATACACAAGAAGCAGAAGCAGCAACTACAGACTGAAATAAGAGGTATTTTTTAAATGTTCCCTTAATCTTAAATTTTAATGAATAAACCTAGGTTAATGAGAAATCTGTTGCTATTATACAGATTCCAGTGTTAAAATTGTATCGCAGTATGATACAAGGCATGTATTATATATAGACCCAGAATTGTATACCTTTGTTGTTATCCATTCCTCCTACAGCATAGAGAGTTCCAACTGTAGATTTTCTAGGTTTAGTTCTCGGACTTTGCATTAAAGTTCTTCTTTCTGGCAATAGATGATATTTCATTGCTTCCAGAATTAGCTTCTGACATTCCAGATCATTCTTAAATAATGCATGGTTTTCTAGGTCAGCCAGTATCTGTAAATAGTACACAATCACTGTTAATAATGCTGTTATAGAAATGAGCATATTACATCAATAGTTAAAATTATAAATTTAATGTCTATATTACTCCTATGTTGAGAGGTATGCAGAATGTAATAAGAATTAATTACATTGACAAATAGAAGTAAAAGGCATTCCTTCTAAGGGAAACGGAATGGATATTGTTTTCTGTTCAATATTATTTATTTATTATTATATTACTATAGAAAGTATAAAGGGACTTCTAGAGGTCTATTTTCCATTTCCTTTCCTCTTATGAAAGCTGTTTATAAATCAAATATAGTTGCCTATAAACATGTCTGATGAAGGAAATTAAAAAATAACCTTCAACAGATTAGGTCATAGCAAGCCGATCATAAACATTTATATACTTTAAGGTGTTCCAGGTATAGTTTAAAAGCTTTTCAGATTAGGAAAAAAAACATACAAACAAAACTCAATAAAACTGAAAACAAGGAGGCAAATTTAATAGTTTCCAATAGTGAAACTAAGAAATTTTATACCAAAACTTCAGCACCCGAGAGAATAGAGTAGGAGCAGCAGTTTTAAGCTATATTACGTCTCTCTTTGCTGCACCAGGTTTTCATCCTCACAAATTCTTCTGTGTATATTTGTTTAAACACATCTAAAATATGTTGTATTTTCTTCTTCCTCTGTTGCTCTTTGTATTCTCTTTTCCCTTGATTCTTTCAGCATCACATTCTCCTTTTTTTATTAAAGTTTATTGGGGTGACATGGTTAGTAAAGTTACATAGGTTTTAAGTATACAATTCTGAAATACATCATCTATATATCACATTGTGTGTTCACCATACAGAGTCAGTTCTCCTTCCATCACCATATATTTGATCCCCCTTTACCCTCATCTCCGGATCCCCTCCCCTTTTACCCTCTGGTAACCACTAAACTATTGTCTGTGTCTATGAGTTTTTGTTCATTTGTTTGTCTTGTTCCTTTGTTGCTTTCAGTTTTATATCCCACATATCAGTGAAGTCATATGGTTCTTGACTTTTTCTGTCTGACTTACTTGGCTTAGAGATATAATCTCAATATCCATCCATGTTGTCACAAATGGCAATGAATCAATGTTTTATTTTGAGTAACAGTTAAATCTGTCATATAGATTTAGAAAATTAATAGAGAAACGTTAACTCACTGACCTTTTCTCCTACATTGTTGAGAAACTGTACCACATCTGTATACTAATTTTATTGAGTACATTAATATATGATGTTAGCATATAATTACATAGTTTTAACACTAGGATTTTAACCTTAACTATGTACATTTATCTAGCCATTATACAAATTACAGTTGGAAGAGCCAGAAAGAACGTAAAAATATATAAGACATCATAAATAAGATGTGGGAAAGATAACTGAATAACTCTGAGGTTGAATAGGAGTGTAACATATTAGAGTTACCAGATGCTTTGGGATATGGAAGGGAAGATGTTTAATTAAGTTCAAGACTATGTTTCCCTTCTTGTATACTAAACATAGTTGCCTTCCCACCGATCCCATTTTCATTCTGAACACATAAGAAAAAAAAAAAAAAAGAAACAAAAGAATGGTATGGAAAAGGATAAGGGATCTCCAGCAGAATTTTTTTAAAGAACAACTATTTTATTCTTTCAGTAACATTTTTATTTTTAATCACCAAAGAGAATATCTATTTATAACAACACCTCTGTGCTCTTTCTAAACTTAAAAATAAATAAATAAATAAACATAAAAAACCTGAGAGAGAGAAAAATGGAGAGAAAGGGAGAAATTTTAGTATGACTTTTGGTCATTTGTGTGTCAGAATAAATTTTTTGTACATCTAAGCCTTTTCCTTTCCTTAAAAAAATAATTAGCCTTTACAATGATAAATTTATATATGCCTGATGTTGGCTCCATCAATTCTTCTTTTCTCTCTTTTTTACTTTTCATGGGAAAATTTGGGATTAGTTGATCATTAAAAAAACTGTTACTAGGAGCTCTAGGAATATGTTAACCAGATTAAAAAACAAAAGGGAATATAATTATTAAAACAATAGCTTTTAGAAATGACCATCCATTTTGCTATTAAGATACAAATAATTGTTGATACTTTTAGAAATTGAATTATATGTTAAAATAGCCACATCGTTCGCAACATGGAAATATTGATGAGTGTTTTAACCCTGTGTGTTTACACATAGACACTTCTCAAACTTCAGTTTTCCAAGAATATTTATACAAATTCATTTCAAATGCTTGCAATAAATTGAAAATCATGACTGAAACTATTGCTTCATAAAAATGGACTGCATTATTCAAGTAGCTAGTTTTTTTCCAAACTCCAAATAAGGAAATAAAATAAATTTGCATATAATTCAAAAATTGTCTTCTTTGTGTATAATTTATCTTAATGTGTCAGGGAACACACATTTGTTGTTATTCTCTGCACTAACTTGCATATATAGATACTACCTTATATTGTAAATAACTTCTTTTCTTATCATAAGCAAACAAAATCAAATGTGTGGATTTATTTGTGCTGCATGACCTACTCTTATTATATAAAGGACATATAATTCAAATTTTATATTAAAGGTCAGAAAATATTTACATTATAAAACTTTGTATATATAGATAACCTTCTTAAAATACCATAAAGTAATGCTATGAAACATATATTACAGCAACATACACCTATAAATAAGAAAATATCTATATTGTAAACTATTTATTGCTTAAATAAGATTAATACTACATAAATAAAGATATAATTTGAAAAGCAAGATAATTAACAGAATCGGCACAAAGCATAGCAAGCATATCTATACTTTCCATCTGGTCAGGAATTCCATCGGAAAAATGGAATGCAATATTGAATAAACACTTACAGAAAGATAATTTTAAGCTCACTGTGGACCAAAGAAACTATTAACTCTTCTAACACTATATCCTTGGGCTATCAAGTTTATAAAAACATTCTCGCATTCATAAGAATGCGACAAAATTTCATATATTTCATATTATTGCATAATATCTTAGAGTTTTGATTTGCTTCTGGGTGTTTTGCTTTAAAAATCAATTCACAGAATTTGAATCTACAAAACAAATTTGAGTCCTATTAGAAGTGACAGTCCTTAGAAAACAAGTGCCAGTTTCACACAGTCTTTCAAGTTTTCTGCTTGACAAAATGAGTAAGATAAATGATAAAATATGCTGTAAAATGCAAGATAAAATGATTGCCTACTGTGTCTGATAAGTAGGTCTGATACGGGTAAGATATATCAGGTATTTGTAGTAAGCAGTTTGTAAGACTGTCCACTGTCTTACATTCAGTGCTAAATAAATCCAGAGTCTATTTAATATTCCGTATAAGGTGCTGTGAGAGGAGAGTTTAGTTACCACAAAACTTTGTAGCAACACAATAAATGGTGAGCTCATAGGTAAGGCTGCCCTGTTTTGCAAGGGAAAATATAAACTGTCTCATGCCTACAGAGATTTTCTATATCTCTCCTCCCCTTCAGATAGAATTTCAAAGACATTGAGAGAGGAAAACGGAAAAGGATGCTGGAAACTTGGCAATGGTAACTTATTTGGTTCACCATTGCTCACAGCTTTTCATCAGTTATTACTTGAGTATCTGCTGTGACTGGAACAACTTAAGCTTGCACAAGAGAAAATAGTTCAACTGTAGACAAAGTATCAGTCTGCAGCCTGAAAGAAACTCATAAATCTGAGAAATAGATCTTCATATTACACTTAAATTCACGTTAAGATCACTTGAAAATAATTTTGCCAAAGGGTGGAATCGTGAAATTTTAAGAGACTGAGACATTTTCTAGTCCTTCTTTACTGGTATAACCACTATTCTGACTAAAATATTTGAGGATATTATTTATATTATAAAATAAATGAGAATAGCAGATATGATAGAGCCTTCTATGTTCTCTTTCAGTGCTATCATTTCAAATGAAAAACACAAATTACTGACGAGCTAAAGCTTATATCAAACACAGCTGAGTGATTCCCACTGAAGTATTTGAAAAAACAAGAAAAAAAAATCTATAAAATAAGGAGCAGGTTCATTAATTTTATTCTGCATACAGAAATATTTGATTGCCTTAAGACAAAAAGTAATTACTAGGTTGACAGTACAAATAGAGAATAATGGCATAATCAAAACAAGTAGACCTCATAAAACTAACTCAAATGATAGTTCTTATTAGAGACAAGTGAAATGGGTTTTATGCTGCCATAATTTATGATTAACTTTTATTTATTTAACATAGGTTTGCAGTTTCATGGGTAGTTTCAAAGCTCAGAATTTCTAAAGATGAAATAAGTGACCCTGTGCCCTGTATGAACATTGCTTTCATCCAGAAAGCTTTCATTGCATTCTAAGTAGGCTCTGGACCTCCCATACAAGCATTCATTCATTATTCATTCACTCAGCAAATATTTAGTAGAATCAATTTTTTGCTAAGTGTTATAATAGGTCCTGGATACCTGCAGTCTCTTTCATCATTACTCTATTCTATTCAAGACCATCCTCCTTTTCACCCCTTAGAAAACCTTCATTAATTTACTCATGTCAAGACTATATTCAAAACCATGCATTGGATTCTTATTGTTTGCAAAACATTATTCAGCACCCTCAGATCAGCATGCCAAGAATTCTATAATACAACACACTATTGGCTATTCAGTCAATTTCAACAATACTCTGGGACACATTATTCTGTATTTCAGAATTTAGCTCGTCTGATCTTTTTCCTCTCATCTGAATAGATTGTGTTTTTTTTGTAACAAAAGTAATATCTGTAATGCCTTTTCCCTTCGGGACTTCTGTTAAAATTTGACCCGATTTTCAGAGTCTACTTTAAGTTCTATTCCTCCCATGAACACTTACCTCATTGTTCAGGCTACAGACGACACAATTTGTTTTTATCAGTCACATCAGACTTTAATCAATTGACATCTGTGTAGTCACTTAATGGCTTATTAATCACTCTAAGTCATAAACTTACAGGAAATCAGGGAAAAATGTCCAGTAACTCTTGATGGGTAGAACTAACAGGGTTATATGCTCCTAAGAATTGGTCCATAACTATTTAAGTGATTGATCATTTACTATGATTATGGTACTATTGATTTATTTTAAATAATGTATTCAGTATTGAAGTTGAAAAATATACAACACATAGGAAGAAATATACTCATTATCACATCTGAAATTACTTGCATAAGTTAATCATTTTTCATAAATATTTATGGTCTTTCAGAAATATACTTAACACCATATATCTATATTTCTAAATGACATATCCTATATCTGTGTGATGGCATGCATACTTTCAGTTGTAGTAAAGAGCAAAATTCCATTACACAACCAATTTGGGATCTTGGACATTATGATGAGGTGATTTGACTTTTAACCAAGACACAGATTCATCAGAGACATCATTATTTGTGTTCAACTCAGATGTTTCACTGGCAATTCAAACTCACACATTTAAATCTGAACTTATTCTTTTCATTACTATGTACGGCCTGTACTTGATTTACACCTTCTATTTTTTTATTGATAGTTTAGGGTATTTCTTTGCCTGTACTTCTATTTTAAGCTGCTTCTATTTAATCTGATTCAAACAATTTTAGAAAATATAAAATATGAATACATAAATATTTCCCAGTCTTTTTTTTTTTCTGAGATACCTTATCCATTCATAATTTATTTAGCAAAGTGTCTTATCTTCTCAAACCCACATCAGTATCATCAATACTGTGGATTATTATAATATTGCCTAAGACGTTTCCAAATATCTATATTTCTAGACGATTTATTTCATATCCCACTGACGGCATGCTTATTTTTAGTCATAGCCAATAGCGAAATCCTATTACACAAATATTTTGGAATCTTGGACACTAATCCTTTTCCCTTCCAAAAGACACTTCATTGGTTGACATTCTTATCGACTCTTTTCTGAATTTTTGAGGACTAATAATTTGAAATCTTGCATGTGCTACAAGAAATCATAAACAAAATTCAGACTACTCCTACATAATGTTCTAAAACATATTCAGAATTTACTGTCTTGCTGTCTTTTTCTAATTTCTTGCATTACAGTTGAAAGTGTTTCCTAGTTCAGGCGCATTTCCCACTGTACCTCCAGACCAACCTTCCGTGTTCCCCTGAAAATAAGACCTAGCCAGACCATCAGCTCTAATGCATCATTTGGAGCAAAAATTAATATAACACCTGGTCTTATTTTAGTATAATATAAGACTGGGTAGAATATAATATAATATAATAATATAATATAATATAATATAATATAATATAATATAATATAATATAATATAATATAATATAATATTATATAATAAATATAAAACTGGGTGTTACATTATTTTTTGCTCCAAAAGACACATTAGAGCTGATGGTCCAGCTAGGTCTTATTTTTGGGGAAACAGCGTTCTACTTTGACAAGTCTATTCTATTTGCTATCTCCCACAACTTCTTAATTCCATCTTTACTGTGATTTTTAAATCTTTGCACTATCTGACTCTTAGTTAAGTATGTTTGTTTTACCTGTGTTTTCAATGAGCTTTTAAAAATTTGTCTGAGGTAAATGGGTGTAATATATGATGATGGAAAGAGAACTGACGCTGGGTGGTGAACACACAATATGAGATATAGATAAGGTATTACAGAATTGTACACCTGAAATCTATGTAATTTTACTAACAATTGTCACCCCAGTAAACTTTAAATTAAAAATATTGTCTTTTCATAGATAAATCAATATTCTTAGGACTTAGGCTTGATCTGTGATTTTCTCAATTCATGATTTAGTATGGGATTGCGTACACTTAATAGTCACAAGTAGAAAAACATAGTGATTTTATCTTGTTATTACGGTTTTATAGGTAGCTGTCTCATTTCTAAATATTAACTGTATTTGAATTTTAAAGTTGAGATTCGGAGAAGTATATTTTTATACAATTTGGTTATTTGTAATCTTATTTTGCAAGAGGATAATTGCAAGTGAACATATTCAAATGTGTGCAGATTCATCAGAGAAACCATTATTTGTGTTTATGCTTCCTTTAGCTAGTTCACAAAAACATTTCTGATTGGCAAACTGGTCACAGTGATTGGTAAGCCGTCTATGCCATCTCAGTGAGGAATCAGACATAATTGAGTCGAATGTAAATTGAAAATTTATGCTTTTTGAGGACACCACTAGATTTATGAACAGAGATTTGTTTAATCTGTTAACACTAAATTAATTGAAGCCATTCTTAGCCTTTGAGTTTCATATAGTAACAACTTTCAACTTGTGAAATGTGTATTGGACTATGTTTGTATTATAGCCTGCATGACAGAGAGATACCTAAGGCCTAGTATTTATCTTCAGAAATATTATAACTGGGAGTATTTTCATAATGTTTCATAAGTATGTTTGTATTTTCCTGCTGCTTCTTTTTCTAAACTCCCCCATCCTTTCCACATATGGTTAGCATGATCTTATGTGCCTAATATCTGTTACAGGACTTGCCTGGTGTGGATAATCTCCCAAGTTATAATTTACACTAACTTTCTGGATCACCTTTTCTTGTAGAACTCATGTATCTGCTAATTACCTAACCTCAAACGATCAATGTCCTCAAGAAAACAAACCTTGAAAAAATTTAATCGTTATCATTGGATAGTTTTTACTAGTATCTTATAGGAATAATTACATTTCAAAACTAGCTCTTATTGCCTGAAATTGATGAACAGTTTTATAGTAAAACAGGGTATTCAAATCAGAACCTGAATTCAAACCATCTTCTGATAAGGAAACTATTCCTGAAATTAAAAACGTGAATTGTGATATTCAGTGTAATCCTGCATTTCTGTACATTTTTATTATAATAAATTTTTCCAAGTGAAGAGGAATGCCCACAGACTAACCATAGCTAACAAATGTCATGGAGTAAGTTCAAGGGTTATACTTTCCTAGAGAGGGATATATCTGCAAGTGGCCTACACACTATATCCAGATGAAGGAACGACTTAGGCCTGTAAAGAACATCTGCTGCTACAAGAAAGATTGAGAATTCTTCCTTTGCTTCTCCCATATTTTATCTCAGAGACACTAATTCTGATGATAAGAAGCAAATGATGCTCCCAGAAGTTGTCTGACACAAATTTTCAAGAAAGCTATTAAGGTGACTGCAGTCATACTATGTGGAAAACTGGAGTCTCTGATTTCATTAATAGTGTGGACCTAGTATTAATTTTTGTTTTGTTTTAGTCCTATCTCGATTATCTTGAAAAAAAAAAAACCTTTTAATTTCTCTCACACTGATACCTAATTATAAGGTATCAGTCAGTATTTCACTTCCCTCATTTTACTAAGAGAAGATGGAGAAAGAATTTTAATCACTGCATATTTGCAGATATCCAGCTTTCTTTAAATTTACTCTGATCAAAGCCCAACATACCTCTTTTGATCATCATCAGTGAAATAAGTTCCTGTGAAAACATCAAGGTGGATGCATCTTGCAAGTCAATAAGGGATTAAAATAATTCTCCCAAGTAAAGCTAATTCCACTGGGCAGACCCTCTCTCTGTAGTTTCTAAAGTTTGGGTATGAAATGAGTTGCTCAAACATCTTGACTGAAAAAACTTCAGGGATAAAAGAAAATAATGACTTATTAATCTTAATACTAAGAGGCACTGAAATAACTATAATGTGTCAAACCCTATGCCACACACTTTGGGATATGCAAAATCAATGTATCAGTTTCTAACTGAAATAATTTACAATATAATGTATACTGTAATGAAGCATATAATTATTATTGTCTAGTACTTACAGTTAACTACAGTATATTAAGCTGTGTTGAGAAGCTTAATATATCTTTATCCAACAGCCCAGTTTTCAGTTGGTTGACCTTTTCAAAACAGGAATCATTAAACTATCTACTCTTTTTCAGTTCTTTACATATAACCCTCCTGGACTACAATAACAGTTGAAAGTCATTGCAAGAAGCTATATTAGTCAATCTAAAGTATATATGTGTGTATTTTTTGGAGTTGAGTTGAGTAAGGTTTTTATAGATTTGTGATATTAATCCCTTATCAGATATATCATTGGCAAAAAAACAAACAACTCAATTAAAAAATGGGCAGAGGACTTGAGGAGACATTTTTCTAAAAAGGACATACAGAAGGCAAGAAGACATATGAAGAAATGCTCAACCTCACTAACCATCAGAGAAATGCAAATAAAAACCACAATGAGATACCACCTCACCCCAGTCAAAATGGCTATCATCAATAAATCAACAAACAACAAATGCTGGCGGGGATGTGGAGAAAAGGGAACGCTAGTGCACTATTGGTGGGATTGCCGATTAGTGCAGCCACTATGGAAAACAGTATGGAGGTATCTCAGGAATCTGAAAATGGAACTACCCTATGATCCAGTAATTCCACTCCTAGGCATCTACCCGGAGAAATCCAAAACTCCAATTCAAAAATCTGTATGCACTCCTATGTTTATTGCAGCACTTTACACAATAGCCAAGACATGGAAACAACCGAAATGCCCATCGGTCGATGACTGCATTAAGAAGCTGTGGTACATTTATACAATGAAGTATTACGCAGCCATAAAGAAGAAAGAAATCTTATCATTTGCAACAACATGGATGGATCTAGAGAACATTATGTTAAGTGAAATAAGTCAGAAAGAGAAAGACAAGTACCATAAGATCTCACTTATATGCGGAATCTAAAGAAAATGATATGTGTATGAACTAATCAGAAACAGTTTTAGGGACACAAAAAACCGAGAGTTGTTAGATGGGCGGGGGGGAGGGGGTTGGAAATAGGGGGAAGGGTGAAGGGATTGGAGGGCGGCTGGTGACCACAGGATGGCCTCAGGGTTTTTTGAGAATTACTTTGGGGAACTTATTCAATAGTGTTTGGGGATTTTGTTGGGTGTCCGATGGACATGTGTCCTGTTTGAGAGACCACCTCAGGGATGCTGTGGATGCCTGGTCATGGCATTGTACACCAGAGGCTGGACATTAATGAATGCCAACTATAATTTTATGTGTATAATGTGATGGCTCGGTGTGAGGTCGGGGTGGTGGTGGATGGGGGGAGGGGGTTCACGGAGTGAGGGATGTAAAAATAAAATAAAATAAAATAAAACTAAAAAAAAAAAAATATATATATATATATATATATATATATATATATATATATATATATATATATATCCAGGGGAAACAGAATTGTTCATAAAAATTAAAAAAATAATAATAAAGTATATGTGTGTGTGTGTGTGTGTGTGTGTGTGTGTGCTGGAAGGTAATAGTTTAAAGTGGTGCTCATGAGCCCCTGCAATCCCACTCTTCGATATTTATCCAAAGAAAATAAAAACACTAACTCAAAAAGATATCTGAACACCTGTGTTCATTGCAGTATTATTTACAATAGCCAAGACATGGAAGCAACCTAAGTGTCTGCTTATGGATGGATGGATAAAGCAAAGGATGAATGGATAGACATAGTAAAATGTGATAGGGCCTTAAAAGAGAAGGAAACCCTGTCATTTGCAATAAAATGGTTGGAACTTGAGGGCATTTTGCTAAGTGAAACAAGTAAGACAAAGTCAAACACTATATGATCTCACTTATATGTGGAATCTAAAAAAACACTGAACTCAGAGATACAAAGAACAGAGGCAAGGGGTGGCAGTGGGTGGCCAAAATTGGTGAAGGTGGTCAAAAAGTGCAGCCTTAGAGTTATAAAATCAATAAGTCCCAGGGATGCAATGTACAACACGGTGACTATAGTTAATAACTCTGTATTATATATTTGAATGTTGAGAGTTCATCAGGACCCAGAGATCAGTGTATGGAAGAGAAGCATCTCTTTCATTATAAAGATATATAAGTATCCTCTTTCAACAGATACCACCTTAGAGAGAAAGCAGTGAGTATGAGACTCCTTGAGAGGAAAGACAGCACCCTAATAAAAACTTTGAACTTTCAGTTTTCTGAATAGTCATAGTTGTGAACCGTATTTTTTTTCTAATTTCTATATTTTTCTAACTATTAAGTATAAATTATTCTTCAGTACAAATAGAAACTTAAAAACAAGATGGCATCAGTTATAAAAATTACATGACTTCTTTATTTGTAGAAATATGAGTTAAAATTAATATTTCTAA
Organism: Rhinolophus hipposideros; assembly: GCF_964194185.1. Taxonomy (NCBI): domain Eukaryota; kingdom Metazoa; phylum Chordata; class Mammalia; order Chiroptera; family Rhinolophidae; genus Rhinolophus; species Rhinolophus hipposideros. The sequence continues at coordinate 85,496,784 of NC_138050.1, read as the reverse complement.
CATCTAGGAGAGTACATTTAATTAGTTGATGCAATAGACATTTATCATGTTCATTCTGTCTTAGAGGCACTCTTCTAGAACATAAACATAATAGAACTGTTTCTGAATTGAAAGGTGTCATAATTTAATAAGACGAAAGATGTAGTTGTAAGAATATAACTAAAATATTCTGTTTAGTAAAGATGACTATGGATAGAGATATGGGCAAATTGCTCTAGGAAACAGGAAGATATGCTTAGCCAAGTGTTACGTGGTAAAGAAACACTAGAGGGGACCTTCCTCAAACTGAATTAATAAAGGTAAATACCTGTTTGCCAGGCATGGAGAAAATTAAAGGGTATTTCAGGAAAATCATGGGTTCAGAGGAATGAAAGAAAATCAAGTAGACTTCAAAGTAATATTTATCAAAATACACCTTGCTTAGTGAGCTTCTTTTCATAATAAAACCTTTCTCTCCCTATCTCTTATCTCTATCAGTCTATCTCTTTATTTCAATATCCATTCATTCATCCATTCATCTATCCATCCAAACTTCCATCCTAATATATGAAGTTATATAACTATATAACCCTAATATTCTTATTGAATCCTCTTTATTCTTTCATTCAACACATCAAATTCACTCGACAGACAATACTTGCAATTTGATCTTCAAAATGTATCCAGAATATATGTACTACTACAACCCAGGAATAAGCTAGCAATATCATCACCTGCACTATTGTAATACCTCCTAACTAGTATATCTGCTTCCAAATATCCTTCTTAAATAGTGCTGGTTATTTTTTATTTGCTTCCCCGTTATTCATTTTGCACTATTCTCTGTCGTGTTGAGTTCCTGTGAGACTGAATCTTCCGGAACTGCATCACCTGGCTCTCTTGCTAGCTTGTTCTTAGCTGGTTCCAGCCAATGGAGTTTACAAGCAGAAAGTCAGAGAGTGTAAGCAAACATAATATTTCTTCCCTATTGTCCGCATAATGTGGCTGTCGTGGTGTCTCTTTATGACTACAGCTCAGGAAGTGTAGCCTTTCTGTCATGGCTCCAATCTTTCTTGACTAAGTAATAAGGTTTCCTCCATCATGCCCTTAGTTTAGGGTCTCTGAGTCTTCCTTTCTGACGAATTTTATCTCCTCCTGGGATCTTACCTATTGTGCTACCATATTGTTTATTTTTCACACATTAGCTAGAACAATACCTTTGAGATATAGTTACTCTCTACTTTTGAATACCTCATCTTCTATATCCCGGCTGCCTTGTTCAAAGAACTCTAATCACCTTGGCTTTTGCTGTTCCTCAAACATGTCATGCACATCCTCACCTCAGAGCTTTTTCATTTGCTGCCCCCTTCTCCTGGAAGACTCTTTTGCCTGATATCCATTTCTTTTTTTTCTTTTTTCCCCTAATTTCCTTCCTGTCTCTGCTCAATGCCATTTCTTCATAGATGACTTTCCTGGCTAACCAATATAAATTGGCAACCCCAATCACTCTCTTACCTTGTCCCAGTTATTTCAATTTCTAACTCATTTTACCAGCCTAATTATAATGAATGCATAATCTGTATGATGTCTTTTGCTACTGCTCCATTCCGTTCTTACCTTCTTGCTAAAATGTAAGCCACATTAGATTTGGGACTGGTTGATTTGATTCAATGCTGAACACACAATACATATTCCTGTCACATAGGTAGCACTTAGAAAGTCAATAAAATGAGTGAGTGAATGAATGAATGAATGAGAGATTTCTAGATTGATTTCACCAAAATATTGATTCTGACATTTTATTAAAGGTAGCATTTTGGATTTGCATTGTTTTTCCTGTTGTATACATATGATTGATTTGCATTTTAACCAATATAACATATTTATAAAACAAATACAGATTTTTAATTCAAAGTATCTATGTAAAAATATTTATATGAAGCTTAACATATAGGCCTGTGTAAGAGCTTTTTATTTAAAATAGCTATCAGATCTATGTAATTTTACTAACAATTGTCACCCCAATAAATTTAAAAAAAAATAGCTATCAGAAGAGTTAAGAATTAAGATATTGATTATGGATTTTTACAGCTGGACATGATATAGTCATTGGAAGTGGTAAAAGACTAAAATAACATAGATAGAGAAAATCAATGAGCCACAGTGAAACCTTAGTGAAAATCTACAGTCAAAGAAGGGCAATAAAGAATGAAAATATAAGGAAGACCAAGACTTAGAGAGAAATGCACATGTATGTCATATAGGACTCAGAGACAAAGAACAAAATTGTTAAATAAGGGAGGTCTACGATGCAAAATGTAGCTGAAAAAATAAGTAAAGGAATAGTTGAGCAGTTCATTTTGGCTATAGAAAACCCACATGGAACTTTGAGGACACTGATAACTTACACTGGGTGATTTTAAAGAATGTTTGATGAAAAATGGAGACGACTGACACTTCTTGTATAAGAAATTTGGAAATAGCCTTGCAAAACTTAGGGCCTTTCCTGCCAAATCAAATGTCTTTGATTATAAAAGTGATTATAAATGATTATAAAAATTATATTATATACCAATACACACTGTAAAACTCTGTTAAACTATCTATCTGTCATCTATCTTTCAATCTAACTACCTTTCAGATTGCTCTGTTGTTGAATTTTTATATAAAAGGAATAAGGCCTAGGAAGGGAGATGCCCAATATAGCTATATAAGAATAATACTTTATATTTTAGTACACTCAGAAATGTTTAAGAAATAATATAAACAAGAATCAATTAGTTACACAACAAAGATTCCTTAGTTAAATTTAAACAAATGAAAGAAAAAGATAAATTACTGTGAGCAGGTAAATGCCAATAAGCCAGCAAGATGTCAGTAGAATGTGTTTTGTGTCAGAAAATCTAGTTTCAACTTTAGGCAAGCTCATGCTAAGTGATTGTTAGCACATCAAAAATGTATAAAAGCAAAGACAAATCTTGGGAATGATAGTAGAAATAACAACAGAAAAACTCAACGTAATCTCTTAAACAGTCACTAACTAGTGTGCTACTATCCCCGATTCATTCATTCAGTACATATTCACTTAGTTATTTGGTTGGGATCAGAAACATTCCAGTCATTAGTCTGAAGTTATTCAGTGCAATTATATGTGAGATATAAATTTTGACTTAAATTAATGAAAGACTCAGCCACTCATAGTAGCCACAAATGAAATGCAAAGTGTGTATCAATAAATATATTGATTATGTTTCTATTAATATTCAGTACTATATTAGAAACCACTGAGGATATGCAGTAGTAGAATATATAGTTTCTATGTACAAGATATACAAAATCTAAATGGACAAAGATGCATTGTAAGCACAAACAAGTAGAAACAAAAATAAGAACATACCAAGTTTCCTTATATCTAACATAGGCTACAGATTCAATTTCTAAGGGCAGCATTCTCAGAAAAAAGGGAGTGCTAGTGACACAGTAATATATTTTTTCTTTCAAAAACAAATGAACAAATTTATCTGCATATCTGTGTATAATGTGGCATAAAATTTCAGCAGACTTAAAAATGAATAAATGTAATAGAATGTTTATAGATTCAGGAGTCCAAAGTTATGGATATAAGTAATTTAAAAAATCTAGAATAAAATATGTAACATAAAACAAGTTCATTTTTATCATATTTTTTCTAAAAATATTAATTCCTATATGATTCTAATTGGATATTGCCTTCAGAATCCCATTGTTTAACGTAAATTTGCTAGTAAGTTCTTAATTGAAAGCAGGTTAATGAAATTTGACAAAGTATAAGCTACCTTTTCTTCTATAATGTTCATAGGGAAGTATTTTATAAATCTTAGTTTCTTATAGTTCCTGGGTAATCTTATCCATATGAGTGTTTTGATCACAATACATAGAGAACACTGAAACTCTAGTACTCAGGGGAGAGAAAAGGTGATTTTAATAGCACCTATAAACTCTTTCAAAAATGTCTCAAATAATGCAATCCAGTAAATATTATTCTATGCACTGCTCTCCAAATTTGTTATTGTATCTTGCCAAATAAGTGAAATCACTTTGTGGGTCAAGATGGAATGAATTGCTTTTAAGTTTTGGTGTCCAGATTATCTTCAAAGGAAGTATAAATTTCCCTCCATCGCTCGCTCTATATTGCATACTTTCATATGTACATGTGCATATATATACACATATATGCACTATTTGCTAGTATTTCAGTTTATCTATCGACATGTTTTTAGTTTTAAAAATAGCTTCAGTGGTATCATGTCACTACATATCTGTGCTGCATTTTACAAACAAGTGTGTTATATATTTTGCTGAATGTAACCTCTTATTTTTCCCCAAAAGAGAAGAAAAAGAAGAAAATAAATAATTGAAGATGATTAGCAAAGAATATCATGATTTTGCTTTACGAACTACCACATATTTGATTCACAAAAAGGGCTATAGATAATCTTTCAACATGAATCACACGATAAGTTAATGAAGATTTCCAGGATACTTAATGGAGAAATAAATTATACACAAATTTTTGATATGGACAGAAGGAATATGATATTCACATAAATAAACTGTATATTATATATATATATGTATATATATATATATATATATATATATATATATGTACAATGACAGTGATGACAGTGTTTACAATACCTGATGTAAACACCTGATGACAGTGTTTACCACAATACTCAGGGCAATGTTAGGTGGTAGAGTATATAGTTTAATGCCGTTTACGTATGAGAAATATTTCAAGACCCTTTCATTCAAATGTGGATTTTCATCAATGAAGTTTATATTTATAGTTATTATTTGAACAGTTGAACAAACTTGTCTGCATATCTATGGATCACATGACATAAAAATTTCAGCATAGACTTAAAAATGGATAAATTTAATGGAATGTTAACTTTCATAATTTTATATATGTGCGTAAACGTTAATTTTATTGTCATTAAGTGTTCCTTATAGCCATCAGATTATCACAACTCACTAAGGTAAATATAGGCAAATATAAACTCAATACAAAGTGAGTTTTAATTTTTAAAAATTTATTTCATTTACAGTTGACATCCGATATTATTTTATATTAGTTTCAGATGTACAGCATAGTTGTTAGACATTTATATAATATATGCAGTGACGTCCCCGATTAGACTAGTACCCACCTGGCACTATAGACTAAGTGAGTTTTTAATACTTGATGTTATGGACTAAATTTTATTCTCTTCAAATTTATATGTTAAACCCTAACCCCCAATATGACTGCTTTTGGAGATAGCGCCTTTAAGGAGATAATTAATGTTACATTAAGTTACAGGACGGGTGTCCGTATTTCCACATAAGAGGAAAATACAACAGAACACAAGGGCCTGCTCTCTCTCTTTCTCACTGCAGAAAGGCCATGTGGGAATACAGCAGGAAGGCGACTGTCTGCAAGCCAGGAATAGAGATCTAACCAGGAAGTGAAATTCCCTAGTACCTTGATCTTGAACTTACAGCCTCTAGAACTTTTAAAAATAAATTTCTGTTATTTAAGCAGTATATTGTTATGGCAGCCCAAGCCAACTGATATACTTGTTTTTCAACAACCTAAGCACATGATTGCCATATTTTCAATCATTGTTCTCTGTGTGAGTTGTCATCTACCTTTAAAGATTATTTCCAGCTTTGCAATTTCATTGTTAAAATGTTTTTTTATTTTATTCTTATGAAATTTCTTAAAGACTTGCTATCAGGTTTTGTTTTTTCTTCTTAATTGACCTTATGCAGTTGTGTTGCCATTTTCTGCATATTGAAATTATTCTTTTTAATGTTTTTCTTTCTCTTATGTAGTCCAACAAATACTGAGAAACACTGAAAGAATGGGATATGAAGTAATTACATTTTAACTTGGTAAAGTTAAACCAGGAAAATCCTAACCTGAGCTCAGCCTATGAAGCAAACAGAAGGGTAGGAAACCATAAATGTGAAACGTTGGGTGCTAAGAAACTAGGGAAGAAGATACTGAAAAAAAGATAGATTCTAGCAAAACTTTAAGTATACTGAAAACATATTTTTTATTTTTTTACTTCTCATATTTCCTTTCTGGAAGAATTTGGGGTTGAATGGATTCTGAATAGAAAGTTATACAAAAAAAGCCTAAGAGTTGACACATTTTTGCATTTTTCACCTTGGTGAAAACAAAACAAGAACAAAAAACAGACAAAAAAAAAAAAAAACCTACATCTACATCAACTTGTAAGACTTTTATTTTTGAAGTTATAAAAATTATCATATTTTGTGATTCCTAAATAATAGCCTTTATTACTGTGCAAGTAGTGAATAAATGAATTTATCTGATTTTCTTTTATTCAGCTATCATTTTGACAATGCAAACAAATATACACATTCAGTTGTTATTGAAACACTGAAACTGCCTTTCCATGATAGTTCCTCTCAGGATGTCATTATTTGAATATTTTGTACTCACCTCAACTTAATAGTCAGTGATAGTATGTTCTTAGTAATACTTTAAAGATTTATTTAGGCTAACATTCCCTTATTACTTGAACTAAGAAGCTTTTCTTAAGATTTTCTTATGTCTTTCACATGATAAGCAGTTACCTGATACGCTGAAAAAGCTCAACTTGCATATTATATGTGTTATTATGTAAATAAAAATATTTGCAATGAACAATATTATTATATATATTTAGATGTGTTTCAGTTAAAGGGCAGTGTCATGAAGCACTCAAGTTTCACTTTGAGTCAGTATTATTCTAAGAACAAAAATTATTTTCCTGAAACAATAGCACTAGTTTTATGTCCTTTTTCTGTTATATTGGGGACTTTCATACATACAAAGAAAAAACATGACCTAACTCTCATGGTTATAGCAAGGAGAAAATGGCTCACTTCTCATCCTCTGTAAAGAATCATAGAGCCTGATATTCTGTTCAATTAAAGTACACACTCTCAAAATATATTAAACCAAAATTTAGACTAATAAGGAAAAAAAAAACACTAAATATATTTTCTTTATGAATAAATGTGTACACATATATTTGTATAAGCATTGGTTTATATATATTTGTACATAAACTATACCTACAGATATATGCATATATGCATGCAGAAGAAAACTCAAAATTTTGAAATTCCTTCAAAATAATGTAATTTCAAAAGGACAAACTTTTAATTGCTTTCAGAATTCATCACTGTGAATTTAATTCATGCTTCATTCATATTTTGTATTTCCCCAAGATATTATCAAATCTGTACATAACGACGCAAATCAATTTTTTCAAATACATATACTGAATTGAGAAAATGTCATACCCATATGTCAAAGAAATTAATGAAGTTTGGAGTGATCTGTTTAAAATTTAGCTATGAAAACAATGATAAGCACATGTTTGCAAAAATCCTCTACACTGCAATAGACAGTCAGTTATTAGATGCCCAATGTATGCCAGATAGTGGAGATCAGATTGTAAAAAACTTACCGTATATAGGCTAAGCATAACATACCTCTAAATAACCTAAATAAAATATTACCAGTATTAGTAGTGGAGTGTAAACAGGTTGCTATGAGAACACTTATGAGGAGCATCCACCTCTGAAAATAGGTAAAAGTGATCGAGGAAGTGCCACTTAGGAAAATCATCTGATTTGAGTTTTTTACGGAGAACCAGGTAGTTAATCAAGTGTGTGCATGTCTGAGTATGGGGTTCATAGTATGGTAGTAGAGGTAGGAAGTCTTGCCCTATGCTCAAGCAGCATTTCCTTTTTAAACTATGTAACATTCTACAAGTAGGTTAATGACTATGTGAAAGAAGGTTGTAACATAGAACAATTCTTGGAATGCTAAAAATATGGCATAATATATATGTATATGCTGTCATCATTCTAAAGCCATTTAATGTTATCATTAAATTTGTGTTTTAAAAAGTTCTCTCATGCATTGTAAAGAATAGATAGAGGTGGGGAAAGATGTCACTGAAGTGAGGCAATTATCATGGAGTCCACCACAAAAAATAAATAAATAAATAAATAAATAAATAAATAAATAAATAAATAAATAAATGATAAGGCCTAATCTAATGACAATGATAATATACATGGAAAGAAGAGATTTAGAGCTTTTTAAAGAAGCACATTAACAAAAAAGTTTGGTGACCCATGAAATAAGAAGACAATAGTTGTTGAGGAATTTAAAGAGAAAATACATAGGCTCCATTTCTGAATATGGGATCATACAAAATGATATCCTACTTTCCTAAAAAAATTGACCCATCAGATAAAATGGAGATTTATCATTTAAATAAATCTCTACATTTCATGCATAGCTTATTTATCTGCTTATTTATCTGCTCATGTATTAGTATATGCAGAGAATAACAAACATTAGTATGACTGTATGTTAGCATGAGGTGAAATCTAATGGTTAGGATAAAATTCCATCTTTTATTTTTATAATACATGAATACGAGTATTATGAGCGTCTACTCACGGAAAACAGATTATACAAATTCTGACAATTAAGTTTGCGAACTCATCCTAGAAAAAGTGCTACATAACACATTGCTGAATATCACTACAGTCACCTTTGAAGTACTCCCCTGAGGAAGCTATGCACCAACGCCACCACCTAGTCCACCCTTCAGAGCAATTTTGAACTCTTTTTCTGGAATGGCCATTAGAGCTGTCATTGTATTACCCTTGATGCCCTGAATGCCATCAAAATGGCTTCCTTTCAATATTTCCTTTATCTTCCGGTAAAGAAAGAAGTCATTGGGGGCCAGATCACGTGGGTAGGGAAGGTGTTCCAATACGGTTATTTGTTTACTGGCTAAAAACTCCCTCACAGACAGTGTCGTGTGAGCTGGTGCCTTGTCGTGATGCAAGAGCCATGAATTGTTGGCGAAAAGTTCAGGTTGTTTTCATCTAACTTTTTCAGACAAGGTTTTCAGGACTTCCAAATAGTAAAGTTGGTTAACTGTCTGTCCAGTTGGTACAAATTCATGATGAATAATACCTCTGATATGAAAAAAAGTTTAACAACATTGCTGCAACAAGTTCACGAACTTAATTGTCGGATCTCCTAGGTCTTCATTGTGATTACATATTCATCATTCTCTAAATTCTTATCATATATTTGGTATTTCTCATTCTTTGCCTCCTTTTGAAAAGATTACAGTACTTAGGCTGAATTGTAGCAAATTGGGAAGTTGTTTAATGGTTTGGAAAAACCCTACAGCTGGCTGAATTGAATAACACACTCATAATTATTTATGACTCTATTTCCAGGTCTTTATAGGTCAGCTTATTGAAATCACTGAATATGCTGCTTTTCCAGTTCAGCAAAGCCAATTTTGCAGGCTACTTTATGCTAGACATCCTCATAGAAATGGAAGAAAGCCAATTTCTTTAAATATAAACACATCTAGAATATCTCTAATTTAGGATAATTTAATCTAAATGAAAATCCATTGTTTGTTAACCTTCACTACTAAAAACTTCAAAATTTAAAAAAAAAAAAATGGAATCACCTAGAACAGTGCTTCCCTCGTGGTGTCCTGTAGACCATTCTTTACATGAGACTTTAATAGCCAATACTTGAAATAAGTATTTTTCAGAAAAGCCAACAATTCCATGGATTAGAATTGAGTTTCTTTATTAGGCATTTTGAGAGACTTCATTGTAATGAGCTGTACTGTGAAATATCAAAAGAGGGATATGGCATAACGGGTTTATAAACTTTTTTTTTTTCTTTTTAACATGAAACACTTGTGATGAGTATCTTCAAATAATATCTGTTTAGGGACAAAGTGTTGGGAAATGCTAATCTAGGTCAAACCATTGAAAATATTTCAGAGACCAAATGTAGAGATAATAAGAAGGCTTAATACCCATCATAGCATGCTTTAGTAATTTATAATTTCAGCATCAACATTTTTATTTTATCCAATGGGAAATATGGGATATTTTGGCTTTACAGATCACATATTTAATCCTATACATATGTTTAATATATATTTAATCGGTCCAAGTATTGAAGAATATATAATTCTCGGCTGCCTGAATTACTAGGAAAAAAAAAAAAAGAAGAAGTAAACCATGGAATTGTGAGGGATTTGAATTTTATAGAAATACAATAAGAAGAATATATAGGGATATCATAGTATTAAAAAATAGGTGGAAATTAAAAATAACAATAATAATTAAAAAGTCTCCTTGAGGTAAGGTAAGGTAAAATACTTTTCATGTGAAATAATATTTTAAGCATTTTGAGTAAATAGCACATGCCTTTTGAGGGGGAGCAGAGTTTGCCACCCAAAATTGTACCTTTGGGATATTGATTAATTTAAGCTGATTATTTTTAAGAAAAGAAAGACTTGGGATAAAACTTGACCTTCCCTCAATTGCCTAAAAGGAATCTAGTTAGAGAACCTGTGCCAGGAAGAAATACAGCATCATAAATAACTATAGTTTCATATGAAACTAGTGTGTGACAGATAAGGAGGAACCTAGTGAAGCCCATTAATTTGTTCAAAGTCCTGTCTGTGTCCTATTGTGAAAGATGACCCAGCAAACATTTACTTACCAAACATTTGATTTTTATTTCCATGTGAATTGCCTTCCTGCTCTTTGAAGTCCCAAAGCACAACCCACAACCTCTCTTCTCCTTAAATCAAGATGGTACACAAGCCTTTACTACCCTATCTATCCTGAGTCTCGTAGTCTTATAGAAGCCCTGTGTGTACATATGTGTTAAATTTAGTTATTTTTATCCTGTTAATCTGTCTCATGTAAATTTGATTATTAGTCCAGCTAGAACCTAGAAAGGTAGGACAAAATGTATTTTTCTGTCCCTACACTTTAAATATAGATTTAATGGTAATGAATTCCATAGAACAATACATGATAATTTAAAAACAAATAACAAAAATATTACCTTTCAATTTATCCTCTCTTCCATTTTTTATCTTCTGCTTTTCACTGATTAACTGTCCCACACTCACAATCCTGAATAAAGTTAGTTATTGTAGCCTCTTGTCACACCATGAAAATAAGAAATATATATGTAACCATGTCCTTTAAACTACACCAGAAAAGAGTTCAGTGATAGAATGTCATTTATGTAATACTTATTTTTAAACCTACTTTTAATCAGTTGATACACTTATTTTTTAAATGTTCTTCAGAAGAAAAATATTTTGCTTTAAAATTAATAATTAAATTTGATTGTTTAAAAATCTATTGATTAAATCATTTTTCCATGCCAAAAAAAAAAAAAGTTTTTCTTTAGTGAAGAAACAAGTCCTTAGAGGTACACCTAAAATATTTTAAAATATCACAATAGCACTTTTAGATTATAGCAGTATAATTCATTTCTAGTCAAAGAAATAAAAAATGTGTGCAATAATGATAAGAAAATTGATATGGTTTTGATGATCATAACTTAAATGAGTTTGAAAAAATTTACTAAATATTTTGTACGTATTATTCTATCTAATTCTTTTTCTGTAATACTTGTCTTTGGGTAAATTAACTGTCTCCATTTTCTCACGTGCAAACTATATATTCATAATACAACGATGGATAAGTCATGAAACATTTGACAAGACAACATGCATAAAGAACTTAGAACTCTACCAGCACATTTTGCTGATAAAGAAATCATAAAATAGACATTATGACTATTGGAAAAGTTAATAAATATTGACACACAGAGATACATATTTAAAAAGCACAAACGGTATATGTACCAATATAAATGTGGTGATATTAATTTCCACTAAAGATGCAATATAACAAATTTAAAGATAGTATTTATGTAGAGAAAAGACGTGGATGTATACTTAATCAAGATGATAGTTATAATAAACATTGCGAGACTCAATAAATAACAATTGTGTGATTATAAATTTCAAGGAAAACCTTTAAAGATAATTTAACATTACATAATGGTTCAGAAAAATATTTTCTTTAAATTACAATAAAAGTAAGCTTTTTGGTTTAAATTATCTAGTTTCCTACTTGAGATATAAACAGAAAAATTCAGCTGTTCAGTATCCGTGTTGTAATTCTGCTGTGGGTGTCATGATGACAGCTTATACTTCAACATGGTGTAAATGTTAAGACATGAGTCAAAAGATAATTCTTTGTTGTTGATTGTGTACAACCTTGTTCTCAGCAGTGAAAGAAATTCTCATTTGAGGGTTCGGATTCCTAAACTTCATTTTAAGCGTATCAGAGAATTATTCAATTAAAAATTTACCTAAGATAGTCTGCCTTAATTCTCAGAGCCTCAGTTTCTATCTGCAAAATATTAGGAGGTTGATTTTGAAGGTCTTTTCAGCAATAAAAATGTGAGAAAAATGTGAGATACACATTACATGTAATCATTCACATATCTTCCCTAGTAATTATGAAAAAATAAACTCTAAGCTGATTTCAATTGGCCTGATGAGGAAGAGAGGGTCAAATTAACAAAGGTTACAAAAAAATCATACTGTTTAATAAATTATTGTTTGGATTAAAAAAGAAGAAAAAAGCAATGCACCCACTTAATGACTTAGAATTGATGAAGTTAAGTGACAGAAGGCTAACAAAAATTTCTTATAATAGAAAAGTTGAATATTTCATTAATTTAAAACTGATCATATAGAAAATAAATAAAACGTCTTCCAATTTCTCAAGAGTATTGAATTGGAAACTTCAATGTAAATGTGGAAAACATTCAATTAGTATGTGAGCCACTTTTTAAGCTAGAATATGAAATAGCATAACTCAGCACTATCAAGATTATTTTAGGATAATTTTCCTTTATATTTAAAAATAATTGCTCCAATAAATTTTGAATATTCATACAAAATAGTAAATAAGTATGTATCATTTTTAACATGATCAGTGTACCACTTGATTACATATTGAATATTATTAAAGCCACAGCTTTATGATTTTGGGTGACCTGTATGTATTTTATATTTAATTAGAATGAAAAAGAGTGCATGTGCCTTATTCTCTGGATAGCTGTCAATGTTCAGTTGCTCTTCTCTAGGGGGTATTTTTGTTTGTTTGTTTTCTGAGTCATTAAAATAATAAACTGATTTGTCTGATACTCTTGGAAATTAAAATCACAGTAGTAGTTTTAATACGAGTGATAAAATTCAATTCACTTGTGGTTTCTTCATATATCTCTTAGGTTGATTCCTTTCCTCTTAGGAATGTTTTTTGTTTGTTTGTTTGTTTGTTTTTATTATGGAAATTTATAAAGTAATTTTAAAGTTTTTTTTAAGTCATAATTTTTTTGTCATTTAAAAGTTGTTAATGATGACTACAATGGAAGGGATCGAAATACAGCATCATAAATAACAATATGAAGAGCTCCCTTTTTGCTCATCAAATAAATTGTCTTTAGTGAAATTAAGATATTGTTAAGTCTAAGGATTCTATTTTAATCTCCAACTTTCGTCTTTATACATTCCACTTATTAAAATATAAAAGTGACATCAAGAGTTAATTCACATTTCCCTAAATTAAAATCACCTAAAGAGAGTTTTCTTGTGTGTGTTTTTGTTTGTTTTTTCCCCCTTATCCTGCCTCCTCTTCCCCCATTCTGGTTCAAGCCATTGTTTCTGTCTAGTTGTGTAGGACACAGCTCCCTGGCCCATCCTGGTATTATGAGCCTTGCGTTCCCCCCTGGCTGAGGCAGTTGGTTGCCAGTGATCAGTTGGCTGCTCAAAGGAGCTCTCATTGGCTACTGGCCTCTCAGGATGGCTGCCGCCACTCACTGGCCGCTCATAGCAGCACACGGTAGCCCACAGCAGCCCGGCTACAGAGAGAGCCACTGTTCACAATCTTAGCTGTAGAGGGAGCAGCACATTGGCCCCTGTGGAAATTGAACCGGTGACCTTGGTGTTAGGAGCAGCGCTCCAACCACCTGAGCCACTGGGTTGGCCCACCTAAAAAGGTTTAATGATTTAAATGGTGTTTGTTTTATTACTAAGGTTCTACAATTTTTCTTGGTCCTCTTGTAAATTATTGTACCATATTTTAATTTCATCATCCTTATATAAAGTAGGCATGAATAAAAAATAAAAGAGTCTTTAATGTTTGAGAAAAATAATTGTTCTTGCACTCTCTGGCCTCTTGGTTGATAAATGGTAGTATATATGTATTGTTTAATATGTACAAAGATGTTTATGAACTATTTTAATACTTACATTCAATTTTATTTTCTTCATGGAATGGACTTTGTCTTATTATGCCAGCAATAAAAAGGAAATAATTTTCTTGCAGCCAATTGATTTGTAAATATACCACTGACTTAGGTATTAGAATGATTTTGATAAATTTGTGTTTTATCAACATATCTGATAGAACAAAGAGATGAGAAATTATATCCCATTCAGGTTTGCCTTCCCATTGTCCATCAATAAAATATTTTAAGTAAAATTTGAATCAGCATCCTCTGATCCCTCTTTATGACATTGTTCCCAGTACCCAGTCAGCTCTATAGTAACACACCACTATAGAACTGTCTCTCATATTCCAGACAAATCATATAAATGGCTAGTTAAAATAAATGAAGCTAAGATTTCTATGACCCAACATAAACTTTTCACTTGTTGATTCAGTAAAAGCAAATTGAGTACTGACTATGCCAGGGGCTCTGTGGAAAAAAAAAAAAAAAAAAAAAAAAAAAAAAAAAAAAAAAAAGAAAAGAAAACCTTCAAGTCTGGTTTTCTGAAAAATATAGTTATGAGGAAAGAGATAAAAGCAAACTACAATTGTAGGTGAAAGTGCTAAGGACAGGACACATTTAAGTTGAGACATATATAATAAGAAAGACTTGGTTTATCTATAACGCGGGTGAACACCTTTAGGGAAGTGCAGGACCAGAACAGGGGAGTGGAGGGCAGTTCTGGTCCTCCAGGTAGGAGTGTGTTATCACTGACATTGCTTAGAACTGCCAAGGTAGAGTAATAATAAGAACAGACTGACTTTTAGTTGGTTCTATTATTGTCTTTAGCTATCCTTAGACTATGTCTCCCGCTTTATGGCTTGCCCCTGAGAGAACTGTCCCTATCACCACCACCATCCCCTCTTGGCCTGCCACTGTTTCTAGTTCCCAGAATCAGCTAGTACAGATGAGCTAGAGAAGAAATAAACCTGACTTGCTCATGAAACAGAAAGGATACCAGTGTGCCTTTGGAATTCTGAGAGCTGGTGGGAAATGAGGTCAGAGACGTAGTCATGGGAGAGTTGAGTAGGGCCTTGCAGGAGAGGAACACTAGGATTTGGTCCTGGGGGCACATGTCTTAAGTTTGAGTTGAGCTGATTCATACTGGAAAAATTCTTCCTGGTTTCTATAATAAATGAAATTACTGCAGTGTTTAAACATAAAATTGATAATAATAGGTACAAAGCTATTTCAATAGTGCAGAAGAAAGATGATGATGGCTTGTTTTAGGGTGTGTCTGTAGAGAGTTAGAAAAAAAAGAACAGATTCAGGATATGGTTTACAACATAGTCAAAAGGACTTCTTATGGCAAGCAATGTTATAATAAATGAAATCTTAAGTGGAGAATTAAAAGTGATTTTATGATTCAGGCCTGAGAAACTAGATAGTTCATGGCATTACTTACTGAAATGAAGGATGAGAGGGAGTCTTGGGACTTTGAAATTTTCCATTTTAGACATGTGCAGTTTTAAATAGCTATTGCATATCCAATTAGAAATGTCAAATAGCTAATTGGGTATTCGAATCTGTCTTTCAGGAAAAGTTTAGGGCTAGAGATATAAATTCAGAATTTGTAATTGACTCCCATACAATATTTTAAAGTGTGGAAGTAAATAGTATTCTCAATGCACAAAATATGGTGTCCTGGAACATTGAGAGTAGAAAGAATTAGCAATGACAATTGATTAAGAATGGCCAGATCAAATGTGGCAAATGTTGCTAAAAAGCCAAGTAGATGAAAACAAGTGATACGGGGGGAAAATGACAGCATAGAGAATGTGGATGATCTTTGTTAGTTCAAATGACTGATTATGGTGGATTGAAGAGAGAATGATGATTATGAATAGGCAAATTTAATAACTATAAACAATAATTATATATTTTACTGGAAAAGGGATCAGGTAATTGGAGCCATTGGTAGAAAGGAATATGAGGAGTTTTGTTTTGCTTTAATATGTCTAAAGCAACACATCTTTGTAAGTTAATTGGAATAATCCAATATAAAGCAAAATCGATAATATGAAATATGGAAGGAGTCATTGCAGTAGAGATATTTCAGTGTCAAGAAAGATGCATTACAAAACACAAGCAGTGGAGTTAGCTCTTGATAAAAACAGACACTTGTTACTCATAATACTGCAGCAAAAATAAAGCCTTTCAGATTAGGTTCTAACTTCTCCTCTTTTCTCTTTACTTGACCAAAGTGAGTGACGAGTGCATATATGCACACATGCATTTATACATAGGCACATCTTTTTTGTTTGTTTGTTTGTTTACATTAATACCATTGCTTGAGTTAAAACTTGTTACAATAAAAAGCTCCTGTGTATTTTAATGTTGTAACTTGAACTGTGAACATAATAGTGGGTTAAATGATCATGAATCTAAATAGTATTTAAGGTAAATCTATGAGATTTTAGAAGCATAAATTATTTATACAGTTATGTTTTAAAGCCACTGTTTTTAAGGTTTCCTTTAGAGAAGAGTAATATTATTCCACAATTTTTAAAAAGAACTCTTGTAGTCTCGTTTTGTGGAGAAGACTATCTCTTTGATGATGGCATGGTATAATCATTGATTAATCAGACAGCAAGCAAAGCAGAGAGAAAAGACAGAACAAAAAAGAAAATTAAAAGTAACAAAGAGTGGTAATGGATTGCATTAGTGTGTTTGATTAATTCTTTTTGCCTTATTCATTTGTAAGAGTCAAGATTTTTCATTTGTAAATATAAGATGCATAATACATAAACAGTGAATATTTATGCTGACAAACTTGGAGAACCATTGGATTTATCAAGGAGTAGTTTATCTATGCTTGCTATGGAGATGCAAACTTAAACACAACATATAAATTATTTAGGAGTGTAATCTACTTTGTATATCTTACACTGTGATTTATGAATGCTCTTTTTACATTGATTTGTTCTTTGTCACTTTGTCACTTGCTTGCTTTTCATTAGGTTTTTTTGTGTGTGTGTGTGGCTATAATTTTATAGACAACAGAGTCTTTACATCACTGGTATCTGATCAATCATCACATTTCAATGGAGTAAAAGGTTGAAGACTGCTCCCTTCTCATTTTTCTATTACTACTATAAAAGTATATTTGGAATAAATTTATTGCAGCCTTGCATAAAAATAATTCTTGTAAAATAGAGATAGCATCATTTCTTTAAATTAAACTCTTGAGTCTCCTTGTTACTTTGTTATTTTTGTTATTAGATTAAACCATATTCCTCTAACTCTAGGCAACATTTTATTATCTGTTGCAACCTTTCTTTTTTCACTTCACATTTTGCTACAGAATAAAAAAGTAAATGTCTATACACATAAACACACACTATTATATATTTCTCTTACGAGTCAGTAGGTATAGATTGTTGTGTTAGATCATTGTGACAATCTTTCCCCATGTTGCCTCAAAACAGTACTAGTTCTAAGACATGAAACAAAGTTTACCTGTACATCTCCAACCTTTTAAATAATCTGTGACTCTGATAAAATTGAATTTTCCTGAAGACTTTTTGCTTTGTTATATATAAAATTGTATTGCCTTGATTTTTAGAGCAGCATTCTCCTTTCTAAACCAATCATTAGAAAAGCATACACCAGAAATTTGATACTTACGTGTACTTTTAAGTACAAAACAAATAAATAAATATGTACCTATTATGAAGGTATATTCTATGAAACTAGTTAAAACCAGTGGAAACAATAGTTACAAAATGATAAATCATGTCGTTTAGTGTATAGCAGCATGTTCTATTGCATCTTTGAAAGAAGAAATATAGGGAAAAAAAAGTAAACCAAAATGAAATTGAGTACCCTTCTTGTAATATGTATACAAGTATTTACAGGCAGACCTAATTATATTACACTTTGTTTTACTGTTCTTCATAGATATGTTGTTTTTCGCAAATTGAATGTTTGTGGAAACCCTGTGTCGAGCAAGTATATCGGCACCATTTTTATAACAGCATTTACTCACTCCATGTCTCTGTGTCACATTTTAGTAATTCTCACAATATTTCTAACTTTGTCATTATTATTATATTTGTTGTGATGATCAGTGATCAGTGATCTTTGATGTTACTAGTATAATTGTTTTGAAGAGCCAGAAAGAGTACTCATACAAGATGGTGAACTTAATCAACAAATGCTGAGTGTATTCTGTTGCTCCACTGACTGGCCATTCGCTCATCTCTAACTCCACTGCGATGTCCCTATTCCCTAAGACACAACAATATTGAAATTAGGCCAATTTATAACCTTACAATGTCCTCTAAGTGTTTAAAGTGAAAGGAAGAGTTTGCATCTCTCATTTTAAGTCAAAAGATAGAAATAATTAAGCTTAGTCAGGAAGGCAT
The DNA here is from genome assembly GCF_964194185.1 of Rhinolophus hipposideros. Lineage (NCBI taxonomy): Eukaryota > Metazoa > Chordata > Mammalia > Chiroptera > Rhinolophidae > Rhinolophus > Rhinolophus hipposideros. Next base: position 85,478,178 of record NC_138050.1, on the reverse strand, counting down.
GTCAAAAGCTGAGATAGGCTGAAAACAATCATTCTTGCACCAGTTAGCCAAGTTATGACTGCAAAGAATACTGGAAGAGAAGGGTGTTTATCACTTTGTGAGGGGTATAAATGTTTAACTATTAAATTGTTTTATACACTTGAAACTAATTAAAAAAAATGTTACTCCAGTGAGCACACAAATGATAAGAAAGCCAAACAACTTTTTTGATGATATAAAGAAAGTTTTAGAGATTTGGATGGAGGGTCAAATCAGCCATGACATTCATTTAAGCCAAAGCCTAAACCTGAGAAAGGCCCTAACTCTATTCCAGTCTATGAAGACTGAGAAAGGCGAAGAAGTTGCAGGAATAAAATTTAAAGGTAGCAGATGTTAGTTCATGAGGTTTAAGGAAAAGCTGTGTTCATAACATAAAAATACAAGGTGAAGCAGTAATTGCTGATGTAGAAGCTAAGATAAATCATGAAGGTGTCTACTCTAAACAACAGATTTTCAATGTAGATGAAACAGCATTATATTGGGAGGAAATGACATCTAGGACTTTCACAGCTAGAGACAAGAAGTTAATGCCTGGTTTCAAAGCTTCAAAGGACAGGCTGACTCTCTTGTTAGGGGCTAATGCAGTCGGTGACTTTAAGTTGAAACCAATGCTCATTTGGCATTCTGAAAATCCTAAGGTCCTAATAGTTATGATAAATCTACTTTGCTCTATAAATGGAACAAAGCCTGGATGACAGCATGTCTGTTTACAACATGGTTTGCTGAATATTTAAAGCCCATTGTTGAGTCCTACACAACAATGAAAGATAGATGTCTTTTAAAATATCATTCATCATTGACAATACACCTGGTCACCCAAGAGCTCTGATGGAGATGTACAACAAGATTAATGTTGTTTTCATGCTGCTAACACAACATCCATTCTTTAACCCACGTATCAGAATAATTTTGACTTTCAAGCTTTATTTAAACAATGCATTTTGTAAGGTTATGGCTGTCATAGATAGTGATTCTTCTGATAGATCAGGGGGAAGTAAATTGAAAACTTTCTGGAAAGGATTCACCATGCCATTAAGAACATCCATGATTCATGAGAAGAGATCAAAATATCATATTATGAAAGTTTAGATACAGTTGATTCCAATTCTCAAGGATGATTTTGAGGGGGTTCAAGACTTCAGGGGGGAAATTAATTGCAGATATGGTGGAAATCTCTAGAGAAGTAGAATTAGAAGTGGAGCCTGAAGATGAGACTGAGTTGCTGCGATCTAATTTTCATAGATGAGGAGACTAGCATATAAAGTAGTTTCTTGAAATAGACTCAACTCCTAGGGAAGATGCTTTGAGAGTGTCGAAATTACAAAAAAAAAAAAAAAAAGATTTAGAATATTACATAAACTCAGTTGATAAAGCAACAGCACGGTTTGGAAGGATTGAGTTCAATTTTAAAAGTTCTATTGTGGATAAAATGCAAACAGCATCACATGTTACAGGAAAAACATTAATTAAAGAAAGAGTCAATTGATGCAGAAAACTTCATTATTATCTTATTAAAAAAAAAAAAAATTGCCACAGCCACTCCAGTCTTCAGCAACCACCACTTTGATCAGTCAACAGCCATCAACATATCAATAGCGGGACAAGACCCATGAACAGTGAAAAGATTATGACTTGGTGAAAGCTGATAGTTAGCATTGTTTAGAAATAATATATTTTTAAATTAAGGTCTACAAATTCCTTTTTTAGATATAAAACTATTGCACACTTAATAGACTACAGTATAGTAGAAATATCACTTTTATATGCACCAGAGAACTAAAAATTTAGTGTGACTCACTTAATTGCGATACTCCTTTTATCACAGTAGTGTGAAACCAAACTCACAATATCCCTGAGGAATGCCTGTACATACATAATTACTCTCTAAAATGAAATTTTCACATTTTTTCCAATTAAAAATATTAAATTTATCGGGGAGACACTGGTTAATAAAATTATATGGGTTTCAAATGTGCATTTCTATAATACGTAATCTATATATTGCATTGTATGTTCACCACATATTTTGTTGAAATTTTAAACATTGGGTATTCAATAAAAACATGGAAACTATTTGCAAAATTCTATTTCTGACTTATTTAAAATGATAATAGAAGTCACTCACCATTTCATAGACTATACCTCAATTATGTATTTATTTTATTTTGCCTTTTCCTCTGGTCCTTTCTATGGCAAAATCAATTGAATTCACTTAAATATTAGTTATCATATTTTAATAGAAAAAAGTTAACGTTGCTTCTGAGTCTGTTTTGTGTCTCTAGTATTATTTTCTGAAGGTCATTTCTCTACACTGATGTCAATTAAAATCCACATTCTGTACCAAAATTTACATCTTCATTATATTTTTCCATACCAATTGCCATAATTTATACTTCATAATAGTATATGTTTATTTATAAATAATAAGAAATATCAGAACAGAATTTTCTCTTGTGAACTTCAGAAAAACTAAACACAGATATACATAATGTGCCTAGTAAAAAAAGATATGAGAATGTAGATTTTGAGAAATGATTGAACTAAAATCTGCCTAAGTCAAGTTGATGAATCATTTCATGATTATGAGAGAAGACTATTACTGTAGTTTAAATATATTCTGTGTCTCTAATCAATCTTTTAACATGTATTCTTTGTTGTTGGGCTCTCTGTCATTGTCTTTATTTTCACTTACTTCTTTTTTTTTTTTTTTACTGGAGAAAAATTTCCATGCATTTGTTAAATAGAAACATAGAAACTCATAGCTGTATAATTATTTACAGGTTATTTAGTTTACTGTTATCCTGAAAGCCTTTATTTTCTCTTTCTATATATAATACTTTGGTATCAAACAGTTCTAAATCTTTGTCTTATCTACTCTTGCCTTGGTCATTTCTTTCTTGTGTTTTCTTAACAATATTATAAGCTACTGACAACTGGTCTTCTAAATATTGTTTTCTCACTCACCTGTAACCTATCTTTACATCTATACAAATCATCTTAAAAAAACAAAAGCCAAATTCTTCTCTGAAGTCTCTTTAACAGTCCAAATACTATTTCCTTTTGAAAGTAAACCCTACTTCACTAGAAAAATTCAGACTCTTCCTCCCTTAAATATTGTTAGTATTTTAAAATAGAATATTGTGTTTTGTTACACAACAATTGAATATTATATAATTATATGTTATAATATATAATTACAGACACATAGAGTATACACCCACAAAACACTCAAAGACTTTTAAAAACCTATACATTAAGCACTGTAAGAATTAAGAATCAAAGCTATATTTAATGTTTCCAGGATCAAGGAGAAAGTGTTTCCTGATCATAAAGACTTTTTTCTTAAAAACCTTAACATGCATAGCAGCTTTGGAAGTTTGTGTAAAAAGTTGGAAAATCCTAGAGTTAGATAGAGTTAGATCTAGGATTTTCCAACTTTTTACACAAACTTCCAAAGCTGCTATGCATGTTAAGGTTTTTAAGAAAAAAGTCTTTATGATCAGGAAACACTTTCTCCTTGATCCTGGAAACATGGAAACAACCAAAATGTCCTTCGATAGATGAATGGATAAAGAAGTTGTGGTATATATACACAATGGAATACTATTTGGCGTTAAGAAAAGATGATATAGGAGCATTTGTGACAACATGGATGGATCTTGAGAGTATAATGCTAAGTGAAATAAGTCAGACAGAAAAAGCAGAGAACCCTATGATTTCACTGGTATGTGGTATATAAACCAAAAACAAGAAAAGAAGAAGACAAACAAATGAGAAAGAAAAACTCATAGACACAGACAATAATTTAGTGGTTACCAGAGGGTAAGGGGGTGGGGGGTGGGTGATGAGGGTAAGGGGGATCAAATATATGGTGATGGAAGGAGAACTGACTCTGGGTGGTGAACACACAATGGGATTTATAGATGATGTAATACAGAATCGTACACCTGAATTCTATGTAAATTTACTAACAATTGTCACCCCAATAAATTTAATTAAAAAAATCTGAGCTCTACAACTTAATAGAAAGATGTTCATTGTGCTGATTCTCAATTACCTCATTTGTCAAATGATAATAATAATAAATACAGAAAGATATTATAGAAATTAAATGAGATAAAAGGTTATAAATGTTTTGTAACTAAAGAAAGAAAGAAATGCATATTTGTTCCTACTCTCCTGTTCTTCTTCCTTCCCCAGTATTTTTATGAGAACCTTCAAAATTGCTGTGTTCAGGGCATTTTTATGATCTTCCAGTTTAGAGAGCAAACAGGTAAGCAATGTACATTCACAGTGGAAATATTGCTGTGTATGTTCATACCTGGCAAGTCCAGATTTGCAGGAAAACTGCATTTTCCACTAGCTCTACGATCTTTGAAAAAAATCATTTAACCTCTTTGACTCTGGTTTTCTTCTCTACAATATAATTAATAATCCCTGCCTTGTAGCTGTGTTTTTAAGATTAGAATTATTGTATGAAAAATACTTACAATTGTGCAATTCTTTAATATCTGTTATGAAAGTAATAGCTCCTGCTATATCCAAAGACATTGTGTAAAAAATAAAATGTTTTTCACTCTTTCCTCTTGTACATTTGTTTGAAAGTACACATAAAGTTATGTTTGTCATACCCCTAATTTGAGAGATAAGGGATATAGAATAAATATACGCTATTTTTATGCTTGTTGGATATTGTATGGATATTGTATGAATTAACTTAGAAACCTCTTACTAGGTAGTTACACCATAATAAAATAACATTTTCTAATGTTAATAAACAGGGCTTCACTAAGCAAGATAAAGCAGCTAAACCAATAAGAATAAAAAATTCCATGTGTAATGTGTAGCCTTAGGTACAAATAAGCCAATTGATACGCATGACTGTTCTGATGAGATGGACAGTTAGAAGCATCTCTCATTTTTGATGACAGAAGAATGAGAGTATGACAGAAAGGCATATCATGAAAAGATGGATCTCTAGTCACAATCTTGGCCTCCTGTGGTGTGTGTTGTACTATTTATGATGATTTTTTTAAGCACAATTTTAACTCCAAGCTCCCCAATTGCAATGGTGGGCAGCGTCAAAAGGACTGATTGCCACATCTATCATTGACTAATGGTTATCTGCCTATTATTGGCTAATAATTATCACTGGCCATTTCTATCCTGAGAGAGAATCCCCAGGCTCTGAGAATATCTGACATCAGAACCTAGGGTGGGAGATTCAGAAAAATCCATTGCTTGGCTTCACAATTTGTTGTTGTTGTTGTTGTTGTTGTTGTTGTTGTTGTTGTTAAGTTACTTAAATACATGTTTCCCTTCCTTTTTAAGAACCTAATATTAAGATAAGTGTACATAATTTGTTTAAGCAGGCCTCTCTTAAATTCTTCCTCTCTGCTTTTACCCCTGTATTCATTTCAGCAGCCAAATGAAACACAATTATTACTTTATGTATAAAGTTTCATTTTTCCCCCCAATTTGGGCATAGTGGTACTTTTGATTCTTTTTTTTTTTAACTTTCTAATCTTAACTTATGACCATACCTCTCACTTGTTATTAATATATAATTGTCTGTCCTTTCCTGATGTCTTAATTCCCTATCTTACATTTTTAGTAACATATGGAGTAGTGACAGTGTTTATGGTGGTTTGGATCCAAATGAAATATCTTATAGGTCCTCCCATATCCCATATACAAAATTTATGCACATACAACTTTATCATTTCACAGGTAAGAGCTACCCTTAAGCTAATTTTGGAAAGCCTGAGAAGCCAGTGACTTCAGGTTAACAAAGCATAGATAATTTTTCTAGATTACAAGTTAGTTTAAAAACAAGGTTTCAAATTAGGGACAAAATAGTTACTCTTCTTCTTATAAGCTAAGTGAATTTTGACGTTCTTATTAATTCCACTGTGTCCTACATAACTCACAATAAAATGAGGTAGTTGGTTCACTTGGTGTCTGGATTTTTCTTAACTCCGTTTATCCAATTATCAAAGATTCCATAATTTCAGTTGCTTAAATGCTGTTATTTCATAACTCTGTATCATTCAGTAGTATATCTTATCCATCTAATTGGTGTTTGAAATCCTATGCATTGAGCCTTCAAAACCCCACAGGCATGTAAACAGAGAATTATTATATTATTGCATCTTAGGATAGATGGATAGATAGATATATAGATGATAGGTAGATGATAGATAGATAGATAGATAGATAGATAGATAGATAGATAGATAGATGATGGATGGACAGATGGATAGATAGATATCAACCTTTAAAATAGGAAAGCAGGAAATTAATCACTGCAACCTTTAAAAAAACTTCTAGATACTGAATTGAGATTAGGTACTTTACATATATTATCTAATTTGCTCCTCACAAATTTTGGTTTGGTTGTAGTAGTACAATTTTATTTTATACAAGAAGAAATTGAATATCAGAGAAATTGACATTCTCATGTCATGTGAACATGGCAAAAATGGGTTTCAGTCACATGCCCATCACTTTCCACCATCAAATTTAAGTTAAAAAGAGTATTTGATTAAAACTAAAAACAAAAAATGTGAATAAATAATAATAAAAGAGTTGTGACATTCATTTTTTAAATATAAGTATAAGAATATGGTAACGGAGAGTTACAAAATTAGTTTGGAAAATGGTTGGACTTTGCCTTTTGGTGTTTGTGTACGCACGAGTGTGTGTGTGTGTGTGTGTGTGTGTGTGTGTGTGTGTGTATTTATATATACCATATATACATATTAATTGGACGTTGCTACTTTAACAAATGCTTTATCATTACTATTTTTAAAGTTATTATTATTTTACCTTTTGATGTTATTTTTAATATAGGATTTTTTGGTACCCTGTAGCTATTAAAACATCATCACATGCAATTACCTGTGGTGGAAGCAGTGGCAGTCTTATGAAGGCAAGAAGCATACTCAAGTCATTGCATCTTCTCTGCGTGTCATATTTGACCCACATCATTAATGCCTGAAAGATCGTTTCTTCATCAGGAACATTTACATCATCACTGGCCAGGAGTTTATGGAGCTCCTCGGCTGGAAGCAGTAAAAACTCTTGATTTCTTATAACTTCCATTATGTTTTCCTGCAGGGAGAAAAACATCTTGGCATAAATTTGACTTCTTTTTCTTTTTTTTTATTTAGCTAGTAAAGCATTTCAGAAAGAAATGAGAAAGAGTCAATAACCTTTGTTCTCAATATAACATAATCCCTAAGACTTAATCCTTCAGAAACTAGAAGCTGTTAAGATGAAAGCATTGTAATTGTAATTGAAGTGTAAATGTAACCGAGACAGCACAGATCTTATAATAACTGGAGGGATTATAATGTTGAGCTTTGTTATGCAGGCAGAATGTACTAAGTGATTAAATGTTCACGTTTCAAGTGGACTGTTATGTAAGATTTGGTGAATACAAAAAGAGTAACATTTCAAATTTTTTAAAGCTTGACAACATATACATGAATCAGAAAGTGGCGGGGCGGGGGGGGGGGAGACTTGAAGAGAGCAGTAACGTAAGATGCATCCATGTTTATTCAGAAGAGAAAAACAGGACCGATTGGTCATAGAAGTCACAATATTCTATATGCTCCGCCCTTTTATTGTCTGTTATACCTCCCTGCTCTTCACTACAGTTTCTCTGGCTTACTTCAGATTCCCATTAATTTTCTCACAGATTGTTGCCATAATCTTCTAATTATTCTGCTTGACTCTATTCTTAACTTTTCTGTTGTATCCTCTATAGCAACACTGAAATAATATTTCTAAAAGATAAATGTGCTCATGGCATGCCTCTCAAGTTTTTGTTTGGTTTGTTTCCATTTTGTCTCCCTTTTCTTTGGTTCAAATCTCTTGTTTAAGCATGCTAGTTCTTCATGATCTGACGGCTTCCTGACTCTAAAACTTCATTCCCTACCTTATTTGTATTCCAGTGGCAAAAATGACCTACTCCTTTTTCAATTTGCCATACTTTTTGACATGTCCTTCCTCACTCATTCTATTGCTTAAAAATGACTTTTATTCAAAAGAGAATGTCAACTTTTACTTTCATTTAGGTCATCTGTGATATTCATTTACGTTTAATTGATATCACAGAATAGCTCATTTCCTGGGAATCATTTTTTCTTCAGTGTTTGCTCTGTGAGTAATAACAGTGCTGTGTAAATTATACATGCCCAATATCTATTTATTGAATGAACCAATTGAATGTCCTGAGATTTAGTGCCTCCCAGTTTCTCTAAAGAGCTACAGAAAGAAAAAGATGTATTTAAACAATCTTTGAAAGATGTTTTGTCCATCTATTTCTTCAGCTATTTACAAATCTATGCTTCTATTACACTACACACAAAATTGCATAGTTAGACCATCAGTAAATAGTGAGGGATACCATAAAAAAAAACAGGTCTGTGAAACTCTCAGTGGGTTTATCGTAAATATGTTGTTCAAGGCATATTTCATCATATTTTACAGTATCTTTTTTTTTATGGTGACCCCTGGGAGAAATATCTTTCAGGTTTTAGTAGCAGGAATAATTGCACTTCTCCTGTGTAAATGGTTCAGTTTTATTGTGGGCACTGTAAATTATGAAATTGATCGAATTTATCTTTTTATTTGGCCTCTAGAAAACTTAACGTCAAAGTGAAATCTATCTAATAGGAAAGCTATATAATAAGAGCCTTTCATAGTTTGATTGCTTTTTCAGACAGCTTTAATAATAGTTTCAGTTAATATCACTATAGCAGCATTTCTTTGTTGTTTGTTTTATTTATTCACCTAATTTAGAGTATATTTCATAATTGTGTATCTTCATAAGTCATACTACATCTTTTGGGAAGAAGCAATGTTTGTAAATACTGCTATAAATAAATTAGGAGCTGGTATCAAATATTACTGGATCTCACATTGGCCCATATATTATGTTTATTTTGTTTTTTTCTTCATATATTTTGGAGTTCTGAAATTTTCTTTGTTCTTTTCTCCATCAACTCTCCTTTAGGATAGCATACCTAATATTTTCCTATGTTTTCTTGCAACCTATCTTCTGGAAATTGTGTTATTTTTGTTATGTTTTAATCACTAAAGAAGAAACATCAGTGCACACTAGTTCCTTTACACTGCTGGTGCAAATTAGTTAATTCCATATTATCTGTGAAGTTCAAGTAATGAGAGACATCAAAATTCTTTTGCTTGTTGATCAGGCAAAATACCTTTATTTTAAGTTTATTCAATCATTTTCCATAGATTGATTGAATACCTAACATACGGTCCTGGATAATTATAGTGAGGAGAAAAAATGGATTTTTTGTGGTAAGCATCAAAAAGCTTACCACACACGAGACATCTATAAAATGTGCGGTGCCTACAAAATGACTATCATCAACTCTGTAAAAGCAGTTATTGCTAATGGACCTAGAATCTGAGGTAGGAGTGTAAATTAGAAATTGGGAAATAGAAAGATACAGTACTCTGAATAGGGGAAACCATATAAATAAAGACATAATAACGTGTAATATAGTTATAAAGTGCTGTATTTGGCAAGTCAACTTGATTGAGAATAAGCACAAAAAAATTGTGGGAAATAACATTGAAAGTGTAATTTAGATACTAGAGTGGAATAAATTTACTCTTAAATTTTAACAGTCCTTCCATTAAATGGGAATATATGTATACATACACCTTTTACATATAGACTAAAATATTTATTATAAAGAAATATTTTAACACCAAATTTAAGTTGCCACTACATAAGACACAATAATCTTTCTTAATTTCATAAATAGAGACTAAATTATACTATCTACTTTTACTACTTCATATTTTAAGTAATTTTTAACTATAAAAACATAGTTTTGTTTTATTCTAAATTGACAGATTTTTTTATCATTTTTGTTTAACTGTTTTCTGAATTTGACATAAACATATTTTCTGATATCCATTTCTTCTGTCCCTTAATCCTATTATTGTTTTTCCTTTATTTTATTATTGGTAACATATCAAAATACAGTAATTCTTTTGAAATTTCATTAGAAATTAATTTTATACATAATTTTAAATGTTAGCTAACAATTAACAGTAACATCAGTTAAGTAGAATATAAGTGTATCCCCTCAATTTTCACATTTTAGTTATTGGTTTAGTTAGTTTGAAATATGAATATTAACCTGTAGTAAAATATTTTATCAGTGTTTAAATAACTGTAATATAAAATTTAGTGTTGTTTCCTGAGTTGGCAGCTACTACCAAAGCCATGCTTTATATACTATTATGGTTGGCTCAAGAAAACCTCTCTGCTCTGAAAGTCTACTGAGTTCACACCTATGTCTCATCATCTTGCACTTTGTGACCAGTGGTCAGTGAAAGGAAACTCCCAATCACAGTTATAAGTGTTATGATGGGAAGGCTAATCTTTTGCCAGACCACCACAGAATCTCTGGCGTGATTCCAAGTCTACAGAGGTTATGGAACTTATTTAATTGTCCATTTAAAAAGTCATTAGTTATGAAGATGTATTCTTAGGAAGCTCATACTGTCAAATAAATGGACAACTGAAAGGTGAACCTGGAAATGAGGTACATCCTGTGGTTGAGGCTTATCATACAAGTGTGAAAAATGTACAGTTTTCATCTAAAGTCGTAGAATTATAAAATTATAATTCCCTGAGCATCCTGTGCAAGTGAAGTTCTGAGAGTTTATGATCTATGCGTGATTCTACTAGCATCAGGCTCAAGACTGCAACATGCATCTCTTAACTTCTGAAGCAGTGTATTTTTTGTCACATCATGTACTGGATTGAATAGTGGATCCCAACACTTCACGTCCACTCAGAACCACAGAATGTGATCTTATTTGGAAAAGGGTCATTGCAGATGTAATTAGTTAAGATAAGGTCATACTAGATTTGATTGAGCTCTAATCCAATGACTGGTGTGCTTATTAGAGAGAAACTTGATGAGACACAGACATGCAACGAGAACTCCACGAAAACAGAGATGACACAAAAGGAAGAAGATCACACAGAGTAGAAAGGCAAAGAGAAAAGTCATGCTTCCACAAGCTAAAGAATGCAGAAGATTTCCAGGAACCCACAGAAGGTGGAAAAGGCAAAGAAATATTCTTCCCTAGAACCTTCAATTGGAGCCTGGCCCCGCTCATATCTTGAGTAGACATGTAGCCTCTAGAATTGCATGAGAATAAATTTCTGTTGTTGTAAGCTACCCCGTTTTTGGTACGTTGTTATGGCAACCCTAGGGAGATAATACATATAATAAGGGAAATTTGAAAAATAGTTATGTTAAAAACTATCACATAAACCTAAGAAAGTATGGTCATTATCCCCAATATTTTAAATGATTATTGATTTTATAGAATGATGCCTTTATTAAATATTAGGTTTCCCATGACCCAAAGGAGTGTCAGAGACAGGAAAAAGGGATCTATTCTCAGGATTGTCTTCTCTTTAATATATATATATTTCTTCTAGAATTTAAACTTTCTAAAAATGCAGAGTGGGTAGAGGCACTTCTCACAGTTATCAAAAGCTGCTTGTAACAATTACCTTCAAGTTGTTACACTAACATATTGCTGTCAAGACTCTAACCTTTTCAGGTTAAAACCAATTTTCCTAAGCTTCTGATTATTTGCCTTGCCTGAATTTTTAATTCCTGTGTCAAAATTGCTGCCTGGACTCTTGAACACTACCTAAGAGTTCAAAGGGAAAAGAGACTCATAAGAGATAGTCACACCTTGTTATTTTAAAAATGAGAATGCTGAGGCTTCTAGGGGCTCAAACAGTCATTCTGCTGGTCAGGATAAGGCTGGGGTTGAGAATACAGTTTCTTGGCCTATTACATTCCCTGGGCCACCAATCCTTTGGTTATTATCCCCTTCTGGTTCTCCTCTGCTCATCTGATTTGGACTTACTGTCCTACTTTGATCTATGCAACACGTATACACCCTGATTCTTGAATGCTCACCTCTATCTTGTTTCCATCTCTTAATCTATCTGGGTTCCATAATGTGGCTTGGTGATTATGGAGAGTCATCATATTACAATTGGCTTGGAGAGTTGGCCAGGATTTAGATCTCAACCCTGCTACCTACTATCTGTGTGATTAGGAAGTCAGGTTCCTTATCGGTAAATGGAAATAAAAATAATATCCATCTTAAAGCACTGTTGTGAGGATTAAGTGCAAAAATTAATTAAATTAACTGTTTTTAGAGAAGTATGTGACACATACCATGTGTTAGATAAATGTTGGCCATTATTATTCTGCATCTGAGCCTACTCTTCCCTTCAGCCTCCTTTGCTAGCTCTATTTTCTACATTCACATTTATCTTCTCTATTTTTTTTTTACTGATTATTTAGTCAACAAAATTTTATTAAGTTTTTTTTTTTTTTCTTTCTCCCCCCTCCCTTTGTTTTTCTATGCCTAGTATGCTCTTAATACTAGAAATACAGAAATACATATAGGAAAGTTTCTGGCTGCTAAAAGACTCACTTTCTAATGAGGAGGACAATATGATGTTATAAGAAAAATATATGAATTTTCCGACAGGAGAGAAAACAATAGAGGATTTGATGGAGTCCGAGGTATGAGGATACAAGTGGGTTAAGGAAGCCAAGGAAGATTTTGAGTTAGGAGATAGACACCTTTTCTCTCCAAAATAACACTTCCCAAGATGAAGAATTTGTAGACTTCTAAAATTTGTAGACGTCTAAAGAAATGTTGATGTCATCTGATCCAATTCTCATATCATTAGCTAGCAGGGTATAAGATGGGAATTTCTGCAATCTCACATAACCTTAAATTGGAAATGATCTTTGAGGACACTTAATTTAATGTGCACCTCACCTCATGTGCTCTTTTTGTGCAATTCTCACCAGGTCATTATTGTCTGTGATGGAAAACCTATTACCTTATTTAAAAAAAGCCCATATCATTGTTGAGCAGCTCTGTCAGAAAACCATCCATTTTGATGTAAAATGTGGCTTCTAGAAAATTCCTTACATGAATTCTAGGACAAATCTATTTTTATCCTATTCATCAGCTTTCAAATATTGAAATATTTCAAATATTCTCCCTCATATCATGTTTTTAAAGGCTAAAGAATTATCATTCTTTAATCTCTCTAAAGGACCTTAAATTCAAAACCAGAAAGGTGTGCTAGAGTAGAAGGTACAATATTTGCTGAATTTCTCCCTGAAATACCTGATTTTTTTTACCTTGTTCCTTCACAAATAAAGCAAAATGAACATTTTCATAGACTCTATATTGCTTATTTACGTAGAATTTTGTATCTTTCCCAAAGATATTTTCCAAATAAAGGCAGAAAAAAATAAGGCAATGACTGTATAAAAACATAATTTCCATCATATATATGTAGGTAGATGCATGTATCTGTATATGTAATTAATGGTATTCAAATAAAAAACAGGAAACGAAGTGTTCAAAAAGTTATCAATGTATAGGCATACAATGAATCTTTTTCTTGTCAATTTTGTCATCAAGTGCTTAGAAAATGACAAGAGAATAGAATTTCTTTAAGTATTTGAATTATATATCAGGCTCTCTCTTAATAATAGTAGTATACAATAGCAGTATACGTATATATTTTTTCAGTATATATATATATACATATACATAAACATATACATACATGTATACATATACACATATACAGCATATATACATATACAGCAGTATACATATACATATATAAATATTTTTTTTTCCTAAGTTTTCTTCAGCTACATAAAAAATACTTAGGTGCCAATCTGCCAGGCTAAAGTGAATAGCCGCCAGTTTTATTTATTAACTCTTTGCCATCTACTGTGTGTGGCTACTTGATTGGTAGTAACTGTCTTTTTTTCAAAATATTAGAGTATAAATCTTAAAAAAAGAAGCATTTTATAACAATTTCAAAATTTAGTATCAGAAATAATTTCTGATGGTCATTTTTCAAGATTATTCTATGGGATGAAAAACATTTATTTATTTTTTTCATTTTAAGTTCCTTAAAAGTATACGAGTCTAGGACTTGAAGTACTTTCTGACAATATGTTACTAAGGAGATAAAAGGACATAGAAATTATAGTGAAAATGAGGTTTTAGTAAAAAGGATTGGAGAAACCAGACCAATTCTAATACTTTCTAGTCATGATTTCCCAGGCAAAGTCACTTAATGATTCTAAGGTATCATCTCCTCACCTTAAAAAATAACACCTACCCTATAAACCTTTTTCTGATTTGCTTTCAAGTACAATTGAGACTAGAATAAAATAATTCCTAAACTTTACAATGTTATGCAAAATATATGCAATTATTTCCAGGGGAGTCTTTAACCCTTGTAATAATTTGGTTTGCTTCTGATGCTGGAAATATATTGTTCAAAGTTTTAATATGCATTACACATTATCTAGTAATGCAGGAGAAGCGAGCATGTAGAAACCATTTCTAAACTTCTCTACAAAAAAAAAAAAAAAAAAAGTGCCCAGTCAGCTACATAGCTCTACTTCCACTTTTTGGTTTAACAGAAAAGAAACTAACCATTCTCAAAGACATTTATTGTGTTGTACACTGTGTAACACTATATATCCATAAGTTATTCATCAGAGTAGTAGCATTGACTTTTATAATTATTAATATGAAGCACATTTACTATTTGGTAGAGCCTAATGCTTCCTTGTTCCCCTCCTATATTGCTCTGTATCAATATTTGCCAAGTTTCTTTTAGGTATCTTACAGAAAGCAGTTAGTTGGAAAAATTAGGAGAAAGGTGAAAATCTACGCACAGTCTTTATGAAAGCCTGTGCCAGCCCAGGGGAGAAATGGTATCATTTGCCAATTAAACTATGAGACCACAGCACACTTGTATATACAAAGCTGTTTCTTTTCGTTGCAGCAAAGTGTCCAGGACACCGGATCACATAAACTTTTCCTTAAAGGATTTACAATGCTTAACAAAATTATAAAAATAATGATCCTGTATAACTTAGCTTAAAAAAGAAAATTTTAAAGCGAGATAATATTTCTGCCTCGCCTGCTAGGCAGAAATCATGCAGAAATGTACTGTGAAAATCTACTTCGATTCTCATGTAATGAAGGAATGTACATTTTATCAGGGACTGAAAATTCTGTACTTAAAGGAAAATGGAAAGAAAATATATACCATATCCTAACAAATAGCTTTTTTTTTTTTCAGGACAAAAGAGGATTGTTTTGTCAACCTGTATTTAAATAGTCTTTTGTTCTTGTGCTTGTAAGCATAAATGATTCATCAGGAAAATCTGTTATATGCATAAACTAAAATAGACAGACAGTTGGGGTCAAAATTATGTGTAGGGGGCAAAAAAAAAAGTCAGTATGGAAATTACTTACATAACCATATCAATTATTTTGCAGTAAAAAAACAGCATTAGCATTCTTCAACAGAAAGTACATTGCAATTTTGCAATCTTAAGGGTCTCTACAGAAGCATGTAAACTTTTAATTATAATTTTGCGTCCATTTATTGCTTAATAAAAGGATTTAGACTACTTCCCTTCTGGGGTGAACTCATTTACTAGTTGCTTATAACCAATGTTAAAAAATTACAGCATGGTCTATTC
This sequence comes from Rhinolophus hipposideros, assembly GCF_964194185.1. NCBI lineage: Eukaryota > Metazoa > Chordata > Mammalia > Chiroptera > Rhinolophidae > Rhinolophus > Rhinolophus hipposideros. The sequence goes on along the minus strand of NC_138050.1, from coordinate 85,462,504 downwards.
TCTTATATTTATTTTGCGTTAAACTTTTTAAACACCTGACAATTATAATCATTGTCAAGGAAATATAGTAAAAATCAGAAGGAAGATAATAATTCTTCCCAAGAAAATTGTAAAATTGAAATTAATAAAAGAGCATACTTTATGTAGAATAATAGGCATAAGAAGGATAATCCCTTTAATAATTATACAAATATATAATAAATTTCCCTTTAGTTTGTCAAATAACAATTTAGTGCATGTTGTTAATTTTTCTCTCAGCAAATAAGAGAACGATTAGCTACATTATAACATAAATGGTTACATACAATGTATTAAATATGAAAGCTGGTGCCAAATATAACTCCCGGGAATAGCATTGTATTTTATAAATAAGATGCAGTAAAAAGAAACAAGGACAACTGTGAAAAAATGAAAGTGCATACTTCACAATATACATTGCCATCTCAGAGAATTTCCATATGGAAATGGCTGTTCATTATTTCTAAAAATACTCTAAATATACATTTTTCCATTTAATAAAGCTATTAAATAACATTTTCTTCTGATTGTTTAATGTAAAAAAATGCCATTTTTAAATATTTGTAGCTAATGCTGCTGTAACAAATCACAAAACATTCTGTGGCTTAAAAAACACCCATTTATTCTCTCACAGCTCTGTAGGTCAGAATCCCAGGCAAAGTGTGGTTCTGCTCCAGGTCTCGTAAGGCCAAAATTAAAATAGTGAGAAGCCTCCTTTATTTTTGGACTCTTTGAGAGTGAGTCTGTTTTCAAGCATATTCAAGTTGTTAGGGCAATTCAGTTCTCCGTGGTTGTGGGACTGAGGTCCCCATTTTCTCGCTGGCTCTTGGCTGACAATTATTCTCAGCTTCCTGTATGGCTCAGCTTGTCCACTTCCTCCATCTTACAGCAAAGGTAGTTTGAATCCTCATGCTTCAAATCTCTCCTACCTCCCCTTCTGCCTCCTCTCTCCTCTATTATTCTGCCACATCTTTCTGACTGACTCTTCTGGCTTCCTCTTCCGCATTTAGGTGCTCATGTCATCACACTTGAATAATTCTAGATAATCACTCTGTCTTAAAATTGATTAATTAGTCACCTCAATTCCATCTGCATAGTCCCTTCACAGCGATACCTAGATTAGTGTTTGATTGAATAAACAAGGAATTTTGTCAGAGAGGAATATTTAGAATTCTGCCTACCACAATATGCCTGACTTTGAGTTTATAAATTTCTCATGCTTATAATTCAAAAACTTAGTGGGTAAAGCATAAGCAACACTGTCTGTCATTCAAATAAAATTGATTGTAGATCCAAATATACTAGGCACTCACTGAGGTAAACACACTAAACACATTAAATACATTAAATACTTTAAACATTTAATAAATACACTAAACACACTAAAAACGTACTGAGGTAAGGCATCCCCTACGCTAAAGGAACACAAACTATTTTTTAGACTTCTTATAAACTGAAGATATGAGAAGGCAAATTTGGTTATTTGATTAATAGAATACTAATGTTATCTAGTGGAATTTAAATGCCTCAAAAGTAATACTACATTGATATTGTATACATGATACATTGAATTAATTTACTTAGAATCAAACAATAAAACATTAATTTAAGAATTGTTTACAGAAAGCTTTCTGTTTTCAGGGGGAACATACGGCCTCCTCTTTAGTTAGCCCCCTAACTCTCTGACCAAGTTCACCTGTGGGTCAAATTAGAAATCCAACAAAAGGGCTCTAAAAACAGCTAGGGAAACATATCCAGAATACTGATCATCATCCTCTGGTGATTTGACCCTAACACACAGAGTTGCATCAAATGATGCTCTAAGTTCGTTCCAAGCAGGTTTCTGTGATGCAACAAGTAATTGAGCTTTGTGATTTCTTTTGGAAAAGTGTGTAGAGCCTCTTTAAGATCTCTTCATCCAATAGCCTGAAGAGACCTTTGAGGTTAGATTAGTTTTCCATCAAAACAAAGGTGGTCATCTCATTAAACTTAGTGAGAGACAGTGGTGACCTAGGGGTCCATGCCACAACATAACCTCTGCCTCCAAAGTGTCTTGCTTTCGTTTAAGGAGGAAGGGAAAGACAGGCTATGAGAGAGCATTCACACCTGAGACCCTCTTCTTCCTCAGTTGATGACTATTTGGGCTTCAACAGGTTTGGTTCAATGTGATGAGTTTACTGTCACTAAAAGACATGTCTGAACCCTGGAAGAGGCTATAGCAGCTCTGCAAGCCACCACGATTTTTCCTCTGGGTTTACAGGGATGGTGTGGGAACAACACATGATAAGATTATTAACCAGACTTAACTTAGTTGTCTAGGATTGTCCATGGCACTCCTGCTGGTTACAGAGTTCAGTTAAAGCCCCTCATGAGATCAAGTCCACTAAATTGCAACATAATTGGAGTCATAACTGACACATTTCTCCGCCTGGAAAAACTAGTCATGGACAAATAAGCAAAGACTGACCAGCAGATAGAGAAGCGTAAAGGTGGCAACTAGGCACTCTCTCCTGGGAGATCCAGGCAAGGACCTTGCCTAAGAGACTTCTGAGTCTGATTATTCAGTAACAGGGTCTCAAAGGAGGAGATTGATGTGTTCCCACCAAAGAACTCCTGGACAGGTGGCCAAGTAGGATCTGCTCCGTGAGAGCCCCTATGCATGACACAATACTATCCTCTTGCCTTTTCCCAGTGAGTCTATAAATGAATTAGAGAGCCCTGCCAACTTTTACAAGGACCTCTGGACTGGCTTTCAAAAATAAACAAGACTAGGGTTTAGGCTGAGGTCCCTCTCTCCACAGAGGGGAGCAGAAGCCTTATATAAAGATCCAAGTTGTAGGAGCTGCCGAAATAGCTGTTGGGAGGGCGTTAGACTAAAGATCCAGGTTGAATGGGGAGATGGGGGTGAATGCACTGCTTGGGCTTTTTTTGGATACCAGTGTACAGGTGACATTGATATTTGCAATACATGGCACCAGGATGGGGGAAACATACACATACACACAAGTGGGACTGCCTAATCATGGGAAATATGATGCACTTGACATGCTGAGTGGTGGTGAAGTGTTTTAAGGGAAAATGAAAGGACAGGATTAAGTGGCTGGTGGGAGGGGACAAAATAACCCCAGCCTGGACTACATATCTCAGGTGAGCAGTCTGGAGCAACACAGCAATTCCATGAAACAGTACTTCTCATTTACCTTGCATATTTAACCAGGCACTCTGCCCCCTTCTTTTAATTGTACACCTACTTTTAGTTATTGACACCTTAGTTTTTATGGAGGATTCTGCAAGCATCTTCTATCCCCTTTATTCCCTTCCCAAAGATTCAAATAGATGGAGGATCAGGATAGCTGTTAAACTGCAAAAGATGGAAGACAATAACCTCCTCCATTTACCCTTCAGGTGCAGAGAGCATGACTTTTTGCCTATAAGGACCTTGAAAAGAATTACCAAGTGTCTAGTTCAAATATTTCCTTAAGGCCGTCCTGCGACTTAGTTCCAGGTAACCCCATGGAATGGATTTAAACTAGACTTGTTCCTGGACCGCAAGAGGATCTTAGCCAGACAATCTGGGTTGACTAGCTTTGAGTTTGAATCAAGGGTGCTATCCTTGCCCATGTTACAGGAAAGACTGTCCAGGTTGCAGTGAATGTGGAGGATGTCTCTCCAGACCGGAACTAATAGTTTGTGAGCCCGTGCAGGCCTGAGAGCCTAGATACAAAAATAGAAGTGGGAGTGGGAAGATTCTAAATCTTCCTCCGTCTCCAACAGGGTACCCCCTTGGACTCTAACCTCACTGAACTCATAGAAACACCTGTTCCACTCAGTTGTCACTGCCCTGAGATGGACTAGCTATTGAATATATCACACACACCCTTGATCCTACAAACAAACATCTAATTGCTGTGTCATTGAACACCACAAGTGGACATTTCTCTAACTATGGATCTTTCTGGTATCTCAGGTGACTCAATCTTATTAATCTGGACCCAAAGAATTGCCACAACTGAACTCTGACACAACAGGAGTGAAATGTCTTCCTAAATGTCCACTGACTACTGTTAGAGGTGGGGTAAGCAGAACATTTGTTTGGAACAAGGGGTACAGGATCCATCAAAGTTATTTTTTTTTCCATTCAAAAACAACCTTTTCTTCCACTATGCTTGCCAACACTTTAAGTTGCACCTGAATCAATAAAACTAATAAAGTGGAAAAGTCCATTACAAAGCCTAGACAGAAGGGCTTCTGGCTGTCTAGAATAAACCGTAATGGATGGTGGGACTTTTTTTCCTTCTTGGGGATCTTGAGTACGTTTATTTCTCCAGGCCAACCTCATCACCACACTTGGGGTGATTTTGATTATGGCTCTGGTTGTTTGTTGCCTTAGATTAGGCCCTCGATGTCTGGCTCATTTAAATTCATGATACGTAGCCTATGCTTTTCGCTCACACCATGAATTATCATGAGATGGAGTTAAGAAGTCAGCTCCGGGAACAAATTTATAAGAGATCTTTCAGGCCCAACTGTAAGCAATGACAAGGCTTAGACTGGCAGGATGCATTGAGGGAAGCAGCCCTCCCCACACCAGACTTCTCACATACCAGTGTATTACAGCTTCTGGAAGAATTTGCAGTCAAGAGCCAGATATCCTGGGCCAGCCATGCTCATCCATTGCTGCATTCCTAACCCAAACTCCTTCATTCAAAGGACTCCTTATCAGGAGTCTTGGTTGAGGCACTATTCTCCACTTTGACTCCATACATTTCCACTCTTACTCTCCCTCCTTCCTTCTTCTTGACCTACTGCTCCACAATGTAGCAGGAGTCTTCTGCGCGAGACATCTTGACAGTGAGATGAGTTCCCCCATCTGTGCTGATCCACAAGTCGATTGCCTGGTGACTAACCTGCTGCCATTCTGTGAGAAAAAATGGAATAGTGCGGAGCCAGCGTCACTTTGGCATCGTGCTTACACTTGTCACAGGAAGTGAATCAAGGTTTGATTTTTGCTGTCAGTTTAGCTCATTGTTCTAATTGAACACTTTGGCATCTGGTTGCTTGACATTTGATATATAGGTATCCCACAAATCCAATATTTAAAACTTTAACTTAGTTTCTTATTTTTATGTTTTGATTCCCTCCAGTTAGTATGTAGGACACCAGTCATAAATACAACTCTTAATCCTGTGGGCACTCTTATAATAGTTCTAGTTTATGCAATAAAATGCAATCTGTATAAAAAATTATATTTTTATCAAACTATTTTTATATAAAGGACCACATTTTTTTCTACTTGATATGCCCTAAAGCTGTTAATAATACATAATGGTGAATTTAGATCTTTACTCAGTAACTACTGTAGTTTTACTTTTATCACATATTAGAAATTATAATTGTAAAACAATTAGTCATATTATTAGTCTATAACAATGTGGAATTGTCTTGGTTGAACTATTATATCTACACATATTACCATGGACCTACTTGTAACTTTTATGGGATTCCACTAAAATTCAGAGTAATACCTGGATTAACTGTAAAACTAAACTAAAATTGTATTGAGAAAAAATAATTTGACATGAGAATTTCTAACACTAGATAATGAGAAACAGAGAGATTGTAACGTATCATAGTATAATAAATGAGGAATGCAATTTACATAGATTGTAATAACTAATCCTATGAAGCAACTGACACTAATAAGGGTTAAAGTGAGATATCAAAGATCCCACAATCATAAGGCATAGGTAAATTAATTAAAATCTGTGTATCTCATTTGAAAGAAAAAAGACAAACATAACTGATAAGGAAAGAGTAGTATCTTATCAATTGGAACAGGTATAAGGGGAGGCAAGCCTGAAAATCCTGAACATCAACTTCTGAACCCTTCTCTTCTGGATTGCAGGAAAGGTAATTCTCCCTTGCTACTAAAACAAACAAAAATAAATAAATACCATACCAAACATAAAAATCAGTAATACCAAAGATGTTTTGTTTACCTCAATTCCTTTCTTAACCAACAATTGTTACATCTAGATTAAACAGAGTCAAGTCTCAGTACCTTCTGGGTAAAGAAGTAAAAACTTTGGTGCAGGAAGAAATAAAACTGACATCAAAGCAATTTTGGCATCTGGCTAATGGTCTGAATGAAGTTAAGAAGAAGTATATGCTGGGATTGACCTAAAGGGTGTTTGGGCAGGGTGGAGAAATATAAAAATGAAGATAAGATCATCTATTTATGTAGGCCACTCATTCATTATTTGGGATTCAGCATACTGGCTAGGAGCAGATTTTAGCAGGGGATGCAGATGGTACACTGAAGCCTGGAGACAGTTATGCTTTAGTATAAAGGAGTGAAAGCTGCAGAGCATCACTGGCATGTTACTGAGGAAGGAAACAGAAGACAGAGGGAGGTGGAAGTATTAGAATGAATTACTTTGAAATAACTGAAAAATTCCTTCATTATGTGTTCCTTGGGAAGGCCCAAAGAATGATGTTGAAGGAAACAGGTTTAGGAGTGGGAGATGCTGCCATCTGCCTGGGGTCTACTATCACTGGTGATAGTGACATTTCAGAATGGAAGAACGTAGATGGCACCAGTTAATCATCAGAGACAAGATAGATATGATAGAAACATAGAGCAGGGAGACCTGAGTGGCATATAGATTGCCTAGATCCATATGAATCTATGGAATTGATCTTCAAGTATCTTGGGGTGAAATAGATAAATTTTTACTCCTGTTATTGCTTTATTTGAATAATAAGAAAGTTAACATTAGCCACAGCAATGGCAAATTATAGCCCTTCATACAATTTCTAGATTAAAGTAGGTTTTCAGACTCAGAATCTACTAATTCAACAGGAAAGATGAGATCCCTTGAGAAGTGTACCACCACAAGTGCATAAAACAAATTTCCTTCTGATCTTTGCCCAAAGTAACTGCAACCTTTGCTAGGGTATATATCCCCTGAGAAAAGGAAACAACATCTTTGCGAAAGAGTTTATGGTGACATTGAAATGCCATAATGGTTCTCTGGTTATAGTAGGACCAATAGAAAAATGCACAATAAATAAATTTTGCCTCAGTGTGGATACAGTGGTTCCATAAACCTTCTCTGTGGTTGTGCTCTTAGGTATAAATGTGGAATTGAGATATATAAACAGCTGGGTTTGAATCAAGGGTGCTATCCTTGATTATGTATGATAATATCCTTGATTATGTATATATGTACATACATATATACATACATACACACACACACACACACACACACACACACACATATATATATATATATATATATACACACACACATAAATACATACATATATATACATATATACAGCTGGCAGAGCTCTCTCCTTGATATCCTGATGTTAGAACAGTGCTTCTCTGATACATTTTTGCATGTATCAGAATCTCCTCAAGGCAGAGCTGGCTCATCATTTGTGAGGCACAAAGTGAAGTGAAGATGCAGAGGCCCTTTCTCAAAGAACATGAAAAAAAAAAAAAAGGCTGTTAAAGGAGCAAATAAAGCTTGATTTTTTCTTCCCGTCTTTATTCTGATTTGTCATGGTGGTTTTAAATTTGCTATTTAATGTCATTCTAAACGAAGAAAAATTTTAAACTACTCACATGCATTTTACCGTTCTTCTTTATATTGTGCAGTGCTAGTTTTAAATGCGACTAGCAGAGAACTTAAGTCATGTGCAGAATCACCCAAATTGCACAATTTGTATTTCATGGGCTCATCTCTAAAGGGTGCCTAGAGTTGGCCAAAAGAAACAAACAAGTCAGATTCAGGAAGGTTGGAAGGAGGAAGAGTGTATCCTCACAGGCATGGAACCAGCCCGAGCTGATGCTCCCAGGAGCGGGGAGATCCTCACTGTTGGTATCCAGCTATTGATAGGACAAAAACTTTTTTCTCAATTTTCAGTATCAGGAAATGACCAGGAGAGAACAATCACAGTTTATCTTTATGTAACAAAGCTGATGGTAAACTTTTATAATCTCTGTTTATAAGATAACTATATTGTTTGTTATAGACTACAAAAGCCTTGCCTGTCCTGACATTCCACAGAGCATCAAAGGCATTGGGTCTATTGATAATATCATCATGCTAATTGGATTCAGTGAGTAGAAAGTGGCACGTGTTCTAGATAGCATAGTAGGACACATGTATGCCAGATGTTGAGGGATAAATCCCACAGGTTTCAAGGATCTGATGCATCTGTTGACTTCAATAATCTTATTGTCTGAAAGAATAAATGAATAAACTAATCAGAAACACTCTCAGAGACATAGAGGGAAAACTGAGGGTTGCTAGATGGGAGGGGGGAGTGTGGAGATAAGGGGGAAGGTAGAAGGGATTAGAAAGCACAATTGGTAACCATAAAATTGCCATGGGGATACGAAACTCAATTTGGAGAATGTAATCAATAATGTTGTAAAGATTTTGTAGGCTATCTGATGGACACTTGTCTTGTTAGGGAGACCACCTCAGGGATGGTGTAGAATCCTGTTCACTGCACTGTACACCTGAATCTGATGCTGAATAATAATGAATGTCAACTACAATTATATATATATATATATATATATATATATATATATATATATATATATATATATATACATACACACACACACACATGCATATATACATCTATATGTATATATAAATACATATATACATACATACATATATATACACATATATACATTTATACATACATATATACATATATACATATATAGTGTATATACATATATAATAGATATAAAATATATTATATAATATAATATATACATATATATGTATATATATATATATGTGTATATATATGGTTACTAGAAGTGGAGTACAGCATTAGGAATAGAGACAGTGGAAATGTAATGGCTGTATGTGATGTCAGAGGGTTAATAGATGGGGGAGGGTATTAATACTGTGTGAGGGATATAAATGATAAATGTCTAACTATTACATTGTTTTGTACACCTGAAACTAATAAAAATAATAATAAACTTATTGTCTGGAGTATGGTGAGAGAGCAAGTTGTCCCATATACATCCAACAAGCAAAAATGAGGCATAAAATTTGTTCAGTTCCTTTGAATTTTTGAGGCACATGGGAATACAATACAAATCTACAGAGGGTGCCCCCCAAAAAATGTACACACATTTTCAGAAAGCAAAACTGTATTAACATTGTAATACTCAATATATACCAACAACAAAAGATTAATAGAAGTCTCGCTTGACTTCTGCAATTATAAAAGGTGCTCAAAGTGATTGTCATTAGTGTACAGACACTTCTGATTATGAACAACTACTGCTTGAGCAACATTGAACAAAGTGTCCACTTGTATACAGTTTTTTGGCACCTCTGGAATTTGTTGGATGGCTCATCAGGCTATCAATTTCTAATGGAGCTAGAATATGCAGGTCCTGGTTGTGTAAACTTATCTGCCATTTGTATCATTTACTAGCAATTCAGTTTGTTCTGTAAGTATCCATTGTAGATACAAATTTTGAAAAGAGAGCTTAACAAGTCCCAATGCTAAAACCATGGTTATTTCCTCTAAAGTTCTGTAGCAAGATGATCTTCTGCAAACGAGATTTGCTCTCTGTCTGGAAAACCTCTTGGAATACTATTGGGCTCAAGTGATGACAGAGTATCTTACCTTGGAACATCCAATGATGATGAACATTGTTTTGGTGTTATTAAATCCATTGGATAGTAATGTTAAGTAGGCATAACAACCATCCAGTTTGGAGTGTAATTTTACAATGGAACTGTTGCACTCAGAGTAGGCTCAAACAGGTCTAAAAGGCACTAATAAATACACGGCTTTTCCTCTACTCAAATGTATGGCCTCAAATAGAGTCCCTTAAAATAAGTTCATAGAAAAGGAAATAATTCAGTCCTAGTTTAGAAAAGGATTGGTATGATATACTGGTGCTAGCCAGAACAGTGATGAAAGAAATCTTTCTCAAAAGCAAAGCTATTAACAGTATACTTGGATACCCACTTTGTAAGAAGAGAGAGAGGTGGTCTATGGTTTTTACATGGAGTTAGGAGCACTGGCAAATTGAATGCTTCACATATAGCATCCATTACAGAGAAAACTCTCAACAATCAGGTAGACAGAATGACATGTGCCATGGACATCATCTTTCTTCTTTCCTCAGCCATCTCAGTGTTTCTATAGTGGCCCCACAAACAGATGACCATGACAGCAAGGATGGAGGCTGTGGATGGACCTGAAAATATGAGCTCCCCTCAACAAAGTGATCTAGCTATACCACTGTTTGCTAATAGGCCACAATTCTTTGGGGGACTACAAGGTAGGCAGCTGGTGGAAAGTAGATTACTTAGGTCTTCTACCCTGCACAAAGCAAAACTCTCTCTTTTCTGGAATAGATACATATTGTGGATATGAAATTGCCTTCTTTGTCCCTCAACACCATCCAATGGCCTAGAGAATTCCTGATCCATTGATGTAGCATGACCGATAAAATTTCCTTGGAAAAAGTAACCTACTTTATAGCAAAGGCAGTATAACAATGGTCTCATGAACATGAGATTCATCGTTCTTACCATATACTCCATCACCTATAAACATCTGACCTGAATAATGGTGGAATAGCATGATGAAGGCTTGCATAAAGACCAACTTTGGGTACAGTACCACGTACAATTGGGGTTTGGTCTTCCAAGGTACTGTATATGCATTGAATCAATGATGACATTTAATTCTACATCTCCAGTTGTTAGAACTCATGGGTTAGAGAAACAAATGTAGATTTAGGATTACCCTGTCTCACTAGTTCTCTCAGTAATTCATTTATGAATGTGAAATCTCCCAACTTTAGGATTGGTTGAATAAGAGATTCTGGGTTCTAGTGAAGGGGGGACCCTACTGCCAATAGACACAGTAGGAGTTTCAGGGTATTAGAATGTAGGATACTAACTGGAAAAACAGAGCTGGTTAACACAATTTTGAAGACAAAGAAATAATGTACAGTAGTACAAACTTTGACCTCTGAGAAACAGAAGACAAGGTATATTGACAAATAATTCCTTTTCTTTTATCCCTTTGATAGATAAACATCACAGTGGTCCCACATGATCTGTTTGGAAGACATTTCTCATTATTAAACTACCAATTGTGTTTTCTCTTTTAGCTGTGAACAGCTCAGAAGTGCACTATCCCTGTACTTGTTTTCCCTCTTTAGTAGCCTACTTACTCTTTCCCCCTCAATTTTGAAATCCTGGGATTGCATATCCCAATTAAACCTTTACCAATTAGCTTTGTTTTTGGTCCTGTTTCCTAGGGAAAACACAGCTCTTCCCTTTTCAAAGTGAAATAATTAAGTAGTAATCCAATTACCACCATAAATATAAACAATAACTCATGCAATGTTTATATTTGTAAGACACTGTGTATATAAACAGGTGAATAGAATGGAGATAACAACCACAGAGTATTAATTATATGTGGAAACTTCTTTTGTTGCTTTACAGATGGTGTTTTTGTTTATATATTCTAATGCCTTATTGTGAGTTCACTAAACAAATTAATGAAAAAAATCACATCATTAGAAAAATATCAAACGTAATATAAATAATATAAACACAACTAATATTTATTTTACCGATTTAATCTTTTTTGTGCACATACGCAACGAGACTTACAGAGAGGAAATTTATCCAAGGATACACACCTAGATAAGTTGTTAATTTAAACATCAATTTGTATGTCTTTAAATTATTCTCTTCACACTTAACTTTATTTCTTGGGATGGGTTTATATAATCAAGGGCTAAGTTAGGCAGATAAATTTCCATGAAAGATTTGGCTAATAAACTTATTGAAGGAAGTGTTGCAGAAAATGTAAAAGACAGAAATATGTATAATGTGTATGTGGGACCATGACAATCCTGGTCAGAGGTAAACAAATGCAATATTTTGGGAGACCAAAAGAAAACAAAGTAGACTAACAAGATTGAGTGACTTTAAATACCATCCTAACTTTTCACACCAATTTGCAATCTTGTTGCCAAATAAATTGATGATAATATTGACCAAAATGGAGATGTCCAGGAAAGACTTAACATTTGATAAAATACAATGAGTTTTACAGGACTCATTGCTTTTGAAGGGATTAGGCACAATATATGGGACATGTTCATCAGGAAGCTAGAAATATAAGTTGATGAAAAGGTAAGTATTAAACATACAGGATCAGTCAATTTAATTGGTGGAGAGGTCAAGTCCTTTCATTTGGTTTGGCCAATATTGCTGATCTAAGGAAACTGAAGAAAATAAGATATCTCAGAGACAGAGAAGGCAAGTGAAAGAAAGTTTTAAGGAGAGTTTAATTAACAACTGAAAAATATAGAAAGTTCCAAGGAGAATGAAAACAGAAAAAGCCCATAGATTTGCCATTAGCATCCCTAACAAGCTCTTTAGCGCTTTCCTTCAAGTGGTACATCAAGTGGTAAGTGTAGAAGCCCGAGTGTAAGAATTTAAAGGCTGAATGATGAATACAGTGCTAGCAGAAGCAAATTGCTCTTTGAACTACAGTGCTAAAAAAGAGAGAAGTTAACACCATAGTTTTACAATGATATTTATTTATTTTTAAAGATAAGACTTATCTACTTGACTAAATCCTCAATAATTATCCAAAAGCCTGAAACACCTAAGGTGCTCTAAATATATGTGTGTGTGTGTGTGTGTGTGTGTGTGTGTGTATACCTATACATATATATATATACACTGTATATATATATATATAGTATATTCTGTATATATATACATATATGTATATGTATATATATGTGTATATATATGTGTGTGTATATATATATATATATATATATATATATATACATATATATATATATATATATATATATATATATATATATATATATATATATATATATAATGAATGTTTGTTCTAAGCTTCTTGCAAAGTAGAGTGAGGGAACTTTGAAAAGAAATTAAATACAATCATGAGAAGAGAACCCAAATGGGGTAAGGAAAAGGAGATGCAAATGAATGGTTGTAAAACAAAATGCTTCCTATTTAAGAGTGATAGTGATAATTTTAACTAAAACTTTGAAAAATTAACTTGTCAATATTTTAAAACAAATCCCTGGACTTTAGTTCTGTGAATTTATACTGGATACCCAAGGATGAATTCCCAAGGATGGAGGGTGAAGAAATATGAAAGTACACAGACAAACATAGAAATGAAATGTAGAGAAGAGCTAGAATCCAAAGAACACAGTATAAAGAGAACATACTCATAGATTATACATGAAAACATCCAACTGAAGCATAATGAGCTTGCAACAATGATCATCATACTATATGGTTTCATGTTTATTTAAAGGAATGCTTACTATATGTCAAATGTATTTAAAAAGACATATTAGAAATTATCAGCAAATACCACTTTTATTTTAATTACAATAAAAAATTAATCTCTACATAGATTTATATTGATATGAACAGAATTTTTTTAATTGAACACTAAAATGTATCTTAAAAAAGATTTCTGAAATTATTTTAATTTTCATTATTTTATGAGAAAATGCATTTAGTTATAAATGCAATTTTAGAGACTTAAATTTTGTTGAAGTCAAGAAATGTGAAAGTGGAAGGATTCCTGGCAAAGTTAACTTGTTCAATATTTATGAGTCTCAACCAGGGAATTATTAGGTAGAGATAAAATTATTATTATGAAGAGTCTCACCATGAGAATAATAGATTATGAATATTAGAAGAAATGTATGAGTATTGTTGTGAATTTCTATTGTGCAAACCCAAACCCCTGTTCAATATCTTTGTAAGTCTCCAACATACTCATTCCTCCTCTCAAAGGGAACATTTTTTCTACCAATTGAAGAAGCTGACATTAACTATTTAAAAAAAAACAAAACCCTTTATACTGAATTCAGATAATTATCCTTGCATCTTATTTCTACTGGCCCTGGTACATTATGAGGACAGAACTCTACACAATAATTAAGTAACTCAGAATTTACATGTTAGTCTCATGATAGCTCTAGAAAGAGTTAAAATTAGCTCTAAACTTATTTGGCCACTCAGGTTTGCCATTTGAGGAAACTCAAGCACAGAGAGTTTAAATAAATATTCCACAATTATACAGCTTCTATGTGGTTGAGAAGAGCTTTAAAGGGTTTCAATTCTGGCTCCATAATTCACACTGTCTCATTAAGTCATGTTATCTCTCAATATGGCTTAAATAAAATGCTGCTGAAATATTTTGGGTGTGTATCAATTATCATGATATGATTTTTTTAATTTTTTGGAAAATTTACCACAAGTGGTTTGAAGTTAATCTGTTCTTTGTGATGGTTCCCATAGCTGCGTTTTCTGCAATAACTAGAGATAATAAAACTGAGTATATCATGGTTATCTTGTAAAAAGAAATTGAGATAGCAATTATAACTGCTTTTCTTTCATTCTTTTCATTCTGAGTAAATTCAGTTTCCTACCTCGAAATTTGTTTCCTACCTCGAAAACACATACAGAGCATAGAAACAATTATCTTGGTTGGTTCAATTCCAAATTTGTCTTCATCAGAAATCTCCAGGAATTGGTGTTGCCTAATCCAACAGAAAGTGAATATGATCTAAAGGTTAGTTTTTCAAGCGTGGTGCAGAGCATGAGTTTACTTGCAGCAACAATGCTGATAATATGGCAGTGCTATTTGCTTTTATTTATTTTAATCATTAGCCTTTAATTTTGAACTCGTTTTTTTTTTTAATTAAAGTTTATTGGGGTGACAATTGTTAGTAAAAAAATCATACGTAAAGAAGAGCACCATGTACTGCAATATGGTGGTCATCTTTCTTTTATTCCTCAGTTTATACTAATTGATCAAATGTTGGGGTGGGTTAGATATAATTTATAGCTATTACTATTGACAAGAGTATATGTCAATCTCTCTCTTCCATTAATTTAAAACATTTACTGATTATACACTGTGTGACAGTCCTTTATGTTAAATTGTGGATATTAAAAAGTAAGTATTCATTTGGCTTACCCTGTACAAAAGTCTTGAATTCCTGTCAACTGTATATCATTTGAGATGGGAGCAACTATGATAAACTTGTGATATCATACTTTAAATGCATAATATTTTCAATGTATTAATACCTCTAATTTAATGAGGTGATTATTATGATTAAAAGTGAGTCACAATAAGTTTTCTGGCCTTGAATAGCTTTCCAAAATGGTCATGTTAAAAACCCAGGCAGTCAGCTTCCAAAACACATGTTCTTAATTACATGCCACACTATCTCTTTGCCAAAATAATCCCTGATAAATGTCTGGAGTAGAATGATGGAATATGTAAGTGAAAACTTTACAAACTTACATTATCACAACAACCCAGGAGATTGTTTAACATAATCGCCACACTAATCAATTGATGCCCTAGACTGACCCAAGATAACAAAATCTCCCAAGGAACTATAATAACTGGCATAAAAAATCTTGATTAGCAGAAGTGGCGTCACATAGTGAATTTTCAGTAAGTGAATATACTAGGTGTTTCTTTCCTTCTTAACATCCCATGAGAACTGACACTTATGAAGCAATCACTCAAGGTGCACAGGATTCACCTAATAAGTATTTGACAAGACTGGACATTTTAATCACAGAAATTAGGCTATTTTTGTGAATTGAGGGTCCTAGGGGAACTTTCATTAGCTAACAATCTTCAGAAGAAGCATGGTGCATGTGTTTGATTTTATTCAATGGAGCAAGGAAAAGGGGACCCAGAAAGTAGGTTAACAGCACAGTCATGAGAAAAATCTCCATGTTTTTATTGCTGTCAAGGATTACTTAATCAAAATATGGGCTATATTTGTAAGTCAACATATAGGTAAACATGGTTGGAACAAAATACAGTTAATATTAAAGTTGCTGTCTTTTAGTGACAATATTTTAAGTGATTTTCTTCGATTCATGTTGCTTAGCTTGGGATTTTCTAAATTTTGAAATTAGTGTATTTAAATAATGAGAAAAAAAGAAAATCTAATAATTATATTTCTCTAGTCCTTATTTTATCTTGGATAAAAAACCCTTTTAAATAGGTATAGTTCACATTCACTCACTCTTTTTGGTGATGGAATATATCACTAACAAACGAGACAAATATCTGCATGCTGGTTTTCATACATAATTTTTTCTTCATTTGTAATGAAAATTCATTTGATGGCAGTTATTACATATACTTTTGACACTTGCTCCATCTCACTTAGTCTATTTTAAAACACAGGGCTAGACAAAATATATTTCATTTGGATTTTAGGTTATATTAGAAAACTTTCTCAGTTGTTAAGAATATTACTCTATTACTATATTTTGAAATCATCTGTGTTATTCTGCAAGAAATGTGTTTTTATTGTTGTGATTTAACTATTTGTTTTTGTATTCATAATATCTATGGTTTTCAAACATTCCCTTAAATCTCAGAAATATGTAATCTCCACTCCATCACCTATTTCTTCATAAAGTATCGATGTATTCTTTGCCTCATTAAATTAAAAAAATATAATTTAAAAAAATGAAAATAAAACTCAAAAAAATTTGGTAAGTTGGCAATGTAGGACCATGGGTGGCTTAAATTTGTGGGCAAAGCTCTAAAACACAATTTTGAATATCTACCTGACTACTCTATTTTAAAACGTATTTATGAAGTGTTAAATAAATATATCATTACATACAGATTCATTATGGTCACGAATGAATCTGTAAGTTACGAATAAGTGTGCTATAATGACAACGAAATACCATGAGCAAAGCTCATATTGACACTGCAAGTTTCATAAATGTCAAACATCTATGGTAATGTTCTGAACAGAAGTTATTTATGATCTTCCCTCTATTTCCATGGTAGCTGTGTTCTCCAAACGTTCCTAGGAATATTTAATTAACATAAATATTAAAAATATTTTATTTATGTAAATTTCATTTTTAGTTTTGGATAATTCCGAATAGCCATTTCACTTACATGAATGCTTGGCTAGATATTTGAAAGTCATGGATAGAAATGGTCAGTTCTTCATTGTGCAGGACTAGCAATGTAGCTAGAAAGTTTATTTAAATTTAGGTAATATTCTGTGGGGAAAATTGGAGAAGACAGAGGAAATTTAGATAAATATGCTGATTAAATGAAACAGAGCATTGTTAAAGAATGCTTTGGGTGACTTATAAGGAGAGGGGGCTTTATATACTCTAGGGAATGGGAAATGAATTCAGAGAATTCTTAAATTTTTACATAAAAAGAAGACTGTATTAGAAGGATGTAGGATAGATTAGAATAAATCAAAATGGAGATGAGGAAAAGTTTAAAGTATTTCAGACTAAGAATTTTCATACTTAGAAGTTATTTGGATGGCAGGAGTGAAGAAGGAGCAATCTATTTCAGTCATCAGCTCATTGAGTTACTTTGTAGGTGGTTAAACCATTGTATGAAGTGTTAGGGGTTGGAGTGAATTTTATTAGAAAACATAATTAACTTAATTAGAACATACTAAATGCCAGTAATTGTACACAGAGCTTGAGAAGTGACTCTAGAGCTCAGAAGTGAGGTCTCAGTTTGAGATATAGTTTGTGGATAATTATTAAAGCCAGAGGCCACGAGCATACTGAAAGAGAATATAGGTTAGTAAGAGAAGAGGAGAGAGACCAGAACTCTGGGGTAGAGGGTGGGATGGAGATGGGGTAGAGAGTAGCCAAGGAAAAATATTAAGGAACGTTTTCGGAGATACAGGAGTATGAGAGGCCGTAGATTGAAATATTAGTATTAGTTATTAGTGTTGTAATTCAAGTCTGAATGTGGTGAATAAATAGTATGAGAGAAGATTTGGCAAAACAATTTATTCCTTGAGTAGTTCTTTCTTTCTACAACATGGCTCAATATTTCAATCAGTCAATTCTACAAACTGGACAGTATAATTATTATATAGTTTATCTATTCCCTAAATTTAATAAGTGAGGAATTTTAGGATAAAATGTGGAAAACACTTTCACTAACATAAAAAGATTATTTTGTTAATTAATAAAATGAAAAATGTAATATATACAATTATGAGTTATTAAATTGAATTAATGCAATTACTCAAGGATAAAATATAATAGCTATTAATTATACTAGTTGATTTAAACCTCAATTTCTGAAGTTATAGGGGATGTTGGTTTATATTAGTTTTGATAAAGGTTGAGCAGTATAATAAATAAATTTCTATTTATCAATATTTCTTCCAATTTCATCAAGTAGTATAGAGTTGATAATATTTTGCCTAACATTTTACAATGCTAAAATAGAATATTTGTCTTCTTATAGACTATGCTGAATCCTATGTATGGTAAAAATATCTTGTAAAATAATCTTCAATATTAAAGTACTACATGTGACATATTGCTAAATTAAAAGTATTTATTCTATTTAAGGCAAATCCTAGGGCTAGTTCCTAAATGTGACATCATCTAAATTATGAGAACTTCTAAATATTTACTTATATAAAAGACTTACATATAATTCTATTATAAAATAGAATTATGCATAAAAAGTGTAATAATTCACAAAATGTTCAAAAGAGAGAGATAGAGGAGAAAGAAAAAAATAGGAAAAGAATAAACTTGCAAGTTAACTACTTGTCATATTTTATCCCAAAAGAAAACTTAACTGCCTCTGTTTTATGGCAAAATTTGTGCAGAATAAGCATATATTTACATACAGAGAGAATTTATTTCAAATTGATCTACAGCTACATAAATAAGAGTGAAAAATATCACCCAGTTATAAAATATTTCACATAAGATTATTCCAAAGAATTTTCTGTGAGAATCACAATATTAGGAAGGCTAAAACAGCAAATACCTAAAGTAAAGAAAAACAGGGACACAATATGAAAATATACTACACCATTGTTAAGCAATCCAAAGCAGAATATATCATCTTTTTGTTGGGAATTTTTTTTTTATCTTATCTTGAAGTCCAGATGTTTTCTCATTACCTTCAAAATACTTTCCCAATATTGAGTCCAAATAAAAATTCATTTGAAAAAATCCCTGGATATAGAGAAGTTGACACTAAAGTTCCTTTTGAAAAATATCAAAGCAATACCAGACATAGAAAACCTTTAAAACAAAAAAGTAATGAAGGAGTGCTGTTCTACCAAGTATTTAACTATACTACAATGATTCTACAACTTAAACAGTGCGTACATGTCATATAAAGTGACAGGCAAAGTAACGAAACTGAATAGTGTTAACCTTGACAAGAAAAAAAAAAAATTCTGAGATGTCGTAAATTAAAATTACAGGGGCTGGAAAGTGAAAGAAAGAGACAGGACAGTTAGCCTGTTAATAGCTGTGTCAGCTCACAAAAGACTGCTCACATTCCTATCTATCTGTGGGAAATTAGGATTAATTTCTAGATGGTTATTTCAATAACTGTACTGAACCTCTGCCAGAACTAGCCCTGCTTCACCTCCCATCCTCTTAACTCCAGGACAATGAACACATTTGTCTTTCCTAGTTAGCCATATTGCTGTTGGTTTAGACTCCATGTCCCAAACCCAGTTGAGACAGGTTAGTTAGCATGTCATTAGGTCTCTGGAGAAATAAACAAAAAAGTAGCCATATCCTGAAACTCCAGGTTCTGGAATATCTCCTTCATTCTGGGACAAAGATAGGAGACCTTGGCTTGAGGTTAATAAATTATCTCAAATCCCTTTTGGGCGGACAAAGGAACAGATCTGATAGATAGGAATGGGTTATTTCATTAATCTCTTTAAGATGGTCAAACAAGACAACCGGTAGATGAATTCAATTAGAAGGCTCCAGCCTCCTTCCCCAAACAGGCAAGGGAAGGTATAAAGTAAGAACTTTTGCCTTAGCTAGTGGGCTTCCCAGTTTCAGGTACCCCCTCCCGTTCAGGAGCTGCAACCACTCCTGCCTCTAATAAATTATCTTATTTTACAACTCTTTGCCTCTCCTTGGTCCGTGTTCCCATTCTTCTGTCTCAGGAGACAGGATCCCTGACCACACCCAGAAACTGTTGACAGATCCAACATCATTTACATCACTTGAGGGCTTGTGTCCGGTTTTGAAAGACAGATAAATATTATCTGTGCCTTTCTACTTGCCCACCACATGGGCCTTCATTTTTTTGTCTCCTTTTCCTATCACACCAACAGTAGGCCTCTGTGAGCCATTTAAATACGAAAAGTGCGGCTGCTACTCTCAAGACTCAGAGGGAGGACAGGTCTTGCAGAAGGGCTCTGGTTGATCCCCTCTGTCACTGAGCTGGAGGAATGTCCGATACATTCCAACTAACTTTTCTCTTGCTTTCTATCTTGGGTGGATACACTAATGTCCATTTAACTGTCCAATCCATGCCCACAAAGTCCGACAAGCAGAAGAGGTATAGGACAGTGAGCGAGAGGTTTTGGTGTGCCTCTGAAAACTGCTTGATTGCAAACATAAAGATAGCCCCCAGATTTGGGCTCATTTTACTCAGCCTATTTCTTAGCATTGGTCTATACCTTAAATAAAATGTAAAATAAACAAATTAAACTTAAAAAGGACTCTGGAACTATTAAATAAGGAACTAGACCTTGTAGCAGGTGGCTGCCATCTTGCCTCCAGGCCAGCTACAGCTGCCCTCCCGGTTCCTGAAGCCAGCAAGCTCCCAATGGGACAGGACTTAACTGTCTTTGTCCCCCATCACATTTGAGTACTTTTAAATACTAGTAATAGTCACTGGCTCATTGATAAATCAGTATCAGGCCCGCTTATTAGAAAGTCATGTAAACCAAATATGGACCCACTCCACCCTTAATCCTGCTACATTCCTCCCAGAGATGAAAAAAAAAAGAAAGAAAGAAAAATAACTGCCAATAAGTTTTAATACAAACCTATACTTCTAGAGCAGATTTACAAAAAAATACCCCTAGACAACCCAGATTAGACTCTCTTCACTGATGAGAGCTCTTTAAAAGGCTAAATATGCTGTAGTTATTCTACATAATATTTTAGAAAATAAAAGCCTTCCCTCTGGGGCCAGCACACAACTAGCGGAGCTAATAGCTCTCACCCAAATACTAGAACTGAGTAAAGAATAAGCGCCGTAACTCTGGCTATCCAATATGTTAGTTTCACTGCTCCAGCCAGTGCTTTAATCTACCTCACAGGCTATCCATGCCATGAGACAAGAGTTAGGACAGGTCAGCAAATGTTCTCAAAAACAGAGCTGCCATAAATTATCTACTTCTCAAACACAATCAAGGATGTAAAAAGTTTAAAGGGTTATACTGTTTCAATCTCTCTGATAATTCATTCACAGTAAATTAAAGATGAAGTTCAACAAATTCATAATATAGTTTCCAAAATTAAATGAAAAACAAGATTCTTTGCCTTCCTTACTTCCCGACTTCCAAGTTTAGCGGGACTTAAGGAAACTTTTCTCATTTTGTTTTTTATCCGTTATTATGGTATTACCTCATGCTATTACCTACAATGCATCTCAGTTTACACTGGTTGTCTATGATGTCCTACAAGACAACAACATACTCATCTGGATTTGTTCATCTACTGGGGACCCTTAGACAGACTTCTGGACAAGCCCTAGCTGCCGGTTTCTTCCTACTACACCCCTCCTCAGCCTAAAGTAGCCAAAGGGGTCCATCGACATCCCTAATCCCTATCAGCAGTTAGGGTTACATCTTCAGAGGGGAGGTTGAGACAGGTTAGTTAGCATGTTGCTAGGTAGACAGGGAGGTCCCTGGTAGAATAAACGAAAAACAGCCATATCCTGAAACTCCACATCCTGGAATGTCTCCTTCACTCTAGGACAGAGACATAGTAATAAATATTGAGATTAACAGATAATCTCAAATCTTTTTGTCCAGACAAAGGAACAGATCTGATAGATAGGAATGGTTATTCCGTTAATTCCTTCAAGATGGGCAAACAGGACAAACCTGATAGATGAATTCAGCTAGAAGTCTCCAGCCCCCTCCACCAAGCAGGCAAGGGAAAGTATACAAGTAAGAGCTTTTGCCTCAGTCACTGGTCACCCCATTCGAGACCCCCTCCCGCTCGAGAGTTCTGACACTTTGCTTTCAATAAACTATCCTCTTTTAAACATTCTTTGCCTCTTCTGGGTCCGTGTTTCCATTCTTGGGTCTCACGAGACATGATCCCAGTCCACACCCAGAAACGGGTGACAGAGTCGACATCATTTGGGGACTCACAAAAAAATATTCATTTACATCACAGTGTTCTTTTGTTTTGTTTAGTTTAAAACCTAAAGATAGTAAGCCAAAATGGTAGCGAACATTTATTTCAGATCACAAAATTGAAATTCTGTAGCACGTATTCAGGCAGAAACCCAAATTGTGTCCTGATTTCAGGGTGAAAGCAAGGGGTTTTTGCGAGGAAAAGGAAGGGAACATTTACATGTGTAGAGAAGAAAGGAATTCTATTGTTATCAACAGCTAATTTACTTCTTTAGCTTTACATGGCTGTTTACTGTTTCTAAAGAATATCCTTAATGATCACTTCTTATGGTCAAGATGGCTGCTTTCTGTTAGCTTTACAAAAAGTTGTTTAGAAGACAGTAGTGCTTTGGCCCAGCCAAAGGTTATTTTGCCCAGTTCACATATTCCAAAGTTTCAAAGAGAAAGGCAGTGCCTCTAGAATGGCTACTTTGGCTCCATTTTGAAATGGCTCCACTTTATGTCATTTTTCAAAATAGAAAGTCAAGACATAGGCCTAGGTCAATGTAGAAATTCAGTATATCATAAAGGTAGCATTTTAAATCACTGGGAAGGCACTAAAAGTTGGTAAAAACAAAAAGTTGCATTACTATTTCAACTGGATAAAATCTAAATGGATCAAACATATACATATGTAAAAGAATAACATCATGGAAATCATAGAAGGAAACATGGATAAGTCCCTATTAACCTGTTAACGAAAAGGTTTTCTAACTTAAGCTCCAGAAGAAAACATGGGGAAAAAAAATTTCCAACTACATATTTTTTTTATATTTAAATATATTATTAATTTAAATACTTTTTAACTTGTAAAATTATTTGTTGTAAAAGACAAATAAAAGACACTAGTCAATGTCAAAGATGAATAACAAAAACAAAACAGCAACTTTATCCCAGACAAATGACTAATAAAAAGACCTACTGATTGTTTAAAAAAAAAAAAAGGCTCAAACATTTGGCAGAAAAATAGGTAAGAGATGTGAACAGATTTTTTACATTAAAATTAAGTGCAAATTGCACTAAGCATAAGAAAAATCCTCATTAATATATAAGAAACTGACATTTAAACTATACTAACATAGCATTTTTCAGTTATCAAAATGCCATAAATCCAAAAGTTTACATGAGAAGCACTCATGCATTGCTTATCGGAATGCAACAATGGTATAATACACAGTAAAGGGATATAATTACACCAGAATGAGAATATGCAAGCTTGTTTTGCTCTATCGTGGACTAACTTGGCATTTTGCTCCAGAAATAACATCTATTTAAAGTCTGCCTATTCTACTTTTCAATGTTTTACTCAATGGAAAGAACTCTGAAAATTTGATTCCCTTTTCAATACTAAGTAGGATATTTTTTTAAAGCATTCACATATTTTACATGCAATATTTATTTCCCCTATTTACTTGTAGTATTTATGCTTGTTGTTAAGATGATGATGATGACAATGATGATGATCGTTATTGAATGATGATGTTTGCTATTGAATGAAAACATTTGTATCTGGAACTGATATGTGTCCAGCACAGATGCTGCAGATTTTTCTGAACTGGATCCTCTGTTTTGCCTGACATATATTTTGAATTTTATTCATAGAGTTTAAATCGGTTGCTTGGATTGTTGATTTGTGTGATTGTTGATCTGTGTTTTTGTTTGTTTGATTTTTTTGGCTGTAAAGTCATTTGAGTGGAAAAGATAAATAAGATAAACAGTTTGAAAGTGCATTCTGGGTATATTAATTTTCTTTACAAATAAATGGAATCCCTTATCACACAGGTAGGACCAGCTTTGAAGGGAGATCTAGTAGTAAGTTCGGGGAAGTGTCCTGATGTAACTGCATGTGAACTTCATTTGCTTAGCATGCATTTTGCTTTAATCCAAGATAGCTTTGTGTAGCCTGATAGGACTGTAACTCACTTGCATTCTTTTCTCAAATCCTCCTACCTGTTCATTTACTGTATGTCCACTCTGTTTAATCATTAAGCCCTTAAGGCATTAGGTTCTGGGCAGCCAAACTTACTTAAGAATAAAGCTTCAGGTCTATGAGCCATGACCAAGATACAATAAACAAACCTTAAACTAGAATAAGGTTTTAGTCAAACAAGGAAAACACCTTGGTCTCAGTTACGTTTCAGCTCCTGACTCATGAAAGCAGAACGGCCCCATAGATCACAACCCTTGCAAACTGGACTGAACAATGCCAAGACTGATACCAGGACCTAAAGCCATATCAATTGCTCCCTGTCTTAGCCCTGACAAATCAGTAGAGTCCACAACCCCAGCTTCCATAAGCAACGATGATTAATGATTTCCCCCCTATATACCCAGCCACTAGAGGGCATCAGTAAGCCAGGGTTTTCAGAGCACCAGCTCGCCTGTCTCTGGTCTTGGCACCAACTCCTTAAATAAACCTTTGCTTTCTTTGCTGCAGACTCCTGCTCATGTCTTTTTGGCTTGGATGCATGCAGGCAAGAGGGCCCTTTGAGTCTACGATAACACTGAGACTTCAATCATGCCCAGTCTCTGTGTGACCAAGTCAGGCAGCCTGAAACAATCTTCAGAGCCCACCATCCAAAGCAATCTACTCAGATATTTGGCTTTCTTTTCTCTATTTGGGCTCAATAGCAATCATCTTCACATCTTCAAGTTTCAGTTATAATTGGCAAAATAATAATAACAATAATAATAATAAAGAAAAGGTTGCATATGTTTCTTTTAGCTTTGTTTCTTCCATTACTCTAATTAGGCTCATGAAACATAAATGGGGTACCCTGAAATCTCTTGTGGATCAGCCAAGTCCATTCATGTCTTCAAAGTAGAATCCACTTCCTCATATAACAGACCCTCTTGTATCATGATAAAAATTAAAGAAGATATATGTCAAATTTGTGCTTTCCCTTTACATTAGGCCTAATTTTATTTGACTTGGCAGCTTTTCTTCTTTAGAGTTTATATTATTGAGTTATATAACTCTAAATCAATTGTGGATGAATATTCTTCTTTCTTTTTTTAAAATTCATTTTGTAGAATTTTATGGAAAGAATTATGAAATATGCTTATAGTCTTCACCAGAATTCCCATTTATTTAAAATATAGGTGAGATTCTCAAACTCCAAATATTGGAAGGTAATAAGTTGTTCCTAGGTTATCGTCATTTTAAAAGAAAATTAGGAAAGTTGATAAATGTTAAAAGATTAAAGCATTAGTTCATTTGTAGTTCACAGCGTTATTTTAACAGGTATTTAGTCAGTGTCCAATAAACCAGTATAATAAAAGTGACATCCCCAAATCAAAGTCAACATGAGAGATTAGGCAAAATTAGTTCACACATATCAGAAAGGCAAAGGGAGTAATATATATATATATATATATATATATATATATATATATATATATATATATATATATATAGACATAA
This sequence comes from Rhinolophus hipposideros, assembly GCF_964194185.1. Taxonomy (NCBI): domain Eukaryota; kingdom Metazoa; phylum Chordata; class Mammalia; order Chiroptera; family Rhinolophidae; genus Rhinolophus; species Rhinolophus hipposideros. Next base: position 85,436,729 of record NC_138050.1, on the reverse strand, counting down.
ATGTACTTTCTTTGGTACTATTTATATTTGTGATACGGGCCAAATGAGTTTCTTAGCTCCCTAGTTCCTGATCTTAATCACTTTTCAAATGAGCTTTTTAACCTTAAACAGAAGATTGTTCCTAGCCTGAGTCATAGGAAGTCCCCTGCCCCCTGGCCCAGGCCGTTCCAGGCCCAGAGCCTGGATGAACGCCGCCACCTGAATGACTGCATTAACTAGAGGAAAAGACCACAGGCTCCATGAAGCTAAACAAAATTTCTATCACACAGCTACTTGCGTCGATGGCTTTGGGTCCTGCTTCTTGGACCAACACTTTTAACTCTGTTTAACCAAAATCTATTTTTCCTTATTCAGGGGCTTTGGGGACACAGATGATGCCCCAGCAAGACTACCAGTACCAACCAAAGAAGCCAACGTGGTCTTCCAGGTGGAAACCGAGACCCTTTCCTCTCATCTAAGATCAGCTAGGGCGAGAGTTTCATGAATCCCCCAATAGGTAGGGACAGCTACAGCAGGGAGCAGATACAGAAGAAAACACCTCCTGTCCCTCAGCTTCCTATGAAATGTTATGGGGATCATGTCTCTCAAGGGGAAAACAAGGCAGGCAGTTAGAGATACCGTGTGTCTCCAAAAATAAGACCTAGCCAGACCATCAGCTCTAATGCGTCTTTTGGAGAAAAAATTAATATAAGACCCAGTGTCATATCATATCATATCATATTATGTAAGACTGGTCTTATAGGAAAATAAGAACGGATCTTATATTAATTTTTGCTCCATAGATGCACTAGAGCTGATGGTCTGGCTAGGTCTTATTTTTGGGGAAACACGGTAGGCATCAGGTCTCTGCATTCCTGCACGTCCAACACAACCCACGGAATTCAACTGCCCAAAAGACCTCCCCTCTCTATCCAAAACTTACCCTTTTCGTTATAACTATCTACCCCTATGAGGAAACAAATGGGTATAAAATGCACAGCTGGATTAAATCAGTCACTCACACCTGCTTAGTAAAGGCCACAGCAACCTTCATTTTAACTGGGCCTCATTATATCATTATAATATCATAAATATGCCTGGAGGTTCATTAATATCATTATAACAGACTGAATTCTGGGAAGGAACTTGTGCAGTCTGAAGAGATGAGGTAATAGTCTCTTGTTAATCACAGGTGTCAATCAAGTGGTCCCATGCCTGGGAAAGGAACAGCCCAGAAACAAAAGATAAAAACTCCAAGTCCTCACCAGTCAGTGCCTTTGAGCCTCTTGAGCTTGTGAGTCTTTCCTTTGCTCAAGGCCCATTCAAAACACTTTGGAGTGTACTTTTTCTTCTAATAATGCCACCCTAAGCCCCTTTGAACCTTTGAGCCTTTTGTACCCATTCTTCTGCTCATGCTTGCTCCAACCCTTTGGAGTGGACTTTCTCTTTTAATAATGGCCTTGAGCCACTGCTTTCTGCTCGGGTCCCTTTCTACCTCTTTGAAGTGTACATTTTTTTTCCTAATAAACTGCTTTTTCACTAATTTAGCTCAATATCTCGTTCAATTCTTTGCTCGAGACACCAAGAACCTGGAAATCATGCCGAGAAGGGCCCACACTCCAGAAACATTTGTTTTCACGTGTTTACAGAAAATATCAAAATTGCATAAATTTATGACGACTTGAGCTTTTTACATTATAGAGATGTATACCAATATAACTTTTTATACCAAAAATAGTCACAGAATAAAGGTTAACAATAAATGAGAATGATTTTTGTTAATTTAATTTTCCATTCACAAATGTTCTTAAGAGCTAAAGAGAGAGGTCAGCAAACATGTTTGTTCACATATTATCTCTGACACAAAACACCGCACAAACATTAATTCTCATCTGTTTGCACTCATAAAGTAAAGGCTGCACATGAAATAAACAGGAACATTCAATATACAAATACATAAAGAGTAATAAATGTTAACCCCTATCCCACTTTTGCATATTCATAAAGTAAATTTCTGCATAATAATTAACGATTTATGTTGTTTCAGCACCGACTTGCCAGATAATGAGGAGGCTTCTGCATGTTAAAATGTAAATGATCTCACTGACCAAATAACAGGGAAAACATATTTCTTTTCCACAAGAAAATCTAGCCAGTAAAGAACTAAAACAGAGTTGCAGTTGCAATAACATTTTTTCTGGAATAAATTAAAAACCTCTTGCTTCAGTAAAAAGAAACATTATCAAACACCTTATGAAATATCTGACAAGATTACACAGCAGATCAAGTCATTCCTGTTTTCTGCAACATGATTTATAGTGCATGTGTCTTGCAGAAAGTCTTTTAATGCAGATACAATCCCTGTTCTTCCATGCAAGTGCAACAGTTAGGTTCTATTCTCTGATCTCAGTCTTGTACAACAATGGCTTAAGTGTTTCAAATAAAAATTCACCTACTTAATGTCATATATGGACCGAGAGTTGGCACAGTCTAATTAATTCCAGCTTATAATTATTTCTGAAACTATTTTATAGTGTCGCAAATGCATGCAACAAATCTCTTTTAAAGTTCTGTCCTCCCTATTTGATAAAATGTGGTCATATCAAACTCAATATGAAGACGAGCTTCTAAATTCTAACCCTGTTTCTACTCTCTCCTTTTCTAAATATAATGTGGGATTTTATTTCTCTTTTTTTTTTCTAATCCTATTGCACTCACTCTATTATTTGTTCATTTGATCAATCATTCAATGAAAACAATATTTTATCAAGTTTTAGGTGAGGTAGACCCATAATAGCTTCAAGTTTAACAACAACGCACACATTAATGTGTAATGAAAATTAGGAATAAATAATACACATACAACGTGATAAATTCTTCAACAGATGTAAGGACAAAATTACAAGAAAATATAGTAAAAGAAGTTTCTGGGCGATTAGGGGATATATAAGGGAATGTTTTCCTTAGAAAGTTATGTTTTAGCATTGCCAATTAAATTGAAATTTTGAGGACACAAATGGGGGAAGAGTAAAATGCTCTAGACAGGAGAGAGCAATGTGTAAGCACAGCGACAAAATATCACAGAATGGTGTGAATCTGAAAGTATGTAGTATGACGGATTAGCAGGAATTAGAGGAAATACACTCACGTGACTGGAAAGTAGGTAGGCACCAGAATATAAAAACACTATGTACTAACAGTTGATTAAGATTTGGGGGAACCACTAGAGAATGTTTAGCTGGAATTAGATTGAATCCAACCTGGATTCAAGAAAATTAACCACCTAAGTAAAGTAAATAATAAAGTGCTATTTTACCTTCACTGAAAACTATGATTTAATACAATTTTTATAAAACTCAAGAACAAGCAAAACAAAAATCATGTATTAAAAACATAAAATTCTTACTATTCTCAAAAAATAGTGTTTACCATCGAGGGAATAATAGGATTATTATTTCAAGGAGTACACAGGTAGAAATGTACTTAAGAAGTTTTATTTTGTAAGTTGAGAAGTACTAGCAGAGAGAGCTATTTGAATATTATACTTCATTATATATTCTGTTTCCAATATTACATAATAAACTACTTAAACTGAATAAAAAATAATAAAATATTTGAAAATGTTACAAATAAATTGCAAATATTACATAAAATATTTTAAATGATTTAGAATGAGGTACAGAAATAGGAGCAAATACAATATCTCAGGTAAGAAAGAATGAGAGATTGAACAGTAGTGAAGTCTAGGCAGAGAGATAAGGTCAGGTTTGGTAAATGGTAAGGAAGAAAGAACAGTAAAGAAGGCTACCCCAAAACGCAAGGTCAGGGGGATTCTAAAGAAGAAAGTATTCATCAGTCTTAAACACTGCCGAAAATTGGGACAGAAAAGTACAATTGGATTTTTAAACTATGGGATCACTGGCCAATTTTGCCACAGCTTTTCTTTGTCTTAGGGGAAGATGAATCCATATTGCAATAGGGGTTCAAGAATTGTTACAATGGAGTTGCTTAGGGCTGATGATCTGGTTTGGAAGGGAGGGGCTAGCATCCTTATCTTGGTGCTGCAAGTGTCGAGAAACTTCACGTTTTTAAGAGTGTATGGCACTAAAACAGTTAAAGAGGAATCAGGATTTAAGGAGACTTCATGAGAGACAATATGTAAATGGTTAAAATTATAGACTTTGAAGCAAGTTCCCTTAGTTTGAATTCCAGATCCACCTTTCACTATCTGAGTGTAGTTTCGTAACTTAATTAATTTTTCTGTGCCTCAGTTTCTTTGACTGTAAAGATACTACCTATCTCATAGCACTGTTAGGATTAAAAGAGTTTATATGTGCATACATTGTTTGTATATACATTATATATACATACATAGATTGTTTGGTTTAAGGTAATCTATTTATTAATATTGTTTTGGTGAAATTGGAAGAGATTATAATTTCTTATCCTTTTTTTCTGTTCTCTATTTTGCTAGGAACTATTTATTATGTGACACATAAATAAGATACATGATGACTGTATGTCATTTTAATGTCATATTGAAACATTATTTGAGAGTCACCAGTGAAGAATTATTTAATTAGGAGAATATACCTCTGTTTGATTTACCATTTCCATTGGTTAGTGCTTAAGCTCTGTGAAATTACATTTTAACTTGCAGAATAAGAATAGTTGCAAATGATTTTTGCCCTGTGGAAAAGATACACCGTTATGTTTAAAGTTTTTATTGCATTTTATGACATTAACCAGTTTTGTTTTTAACTCTACAAATTTATTTCTGAATTCCTTTCCTTAGTGACTTTAGTCTCCTTAAACTAGCTTTACCACCCTGCTGATACTCTCACTCATGAGACAAATAATAATTTGACATGTGCTCAATATGTATGTGTGTGGGTCATAGGTTTTACTTTGCTTGTATTAGAGTCATGTGTTAACTTTTAAAATGGATACTCAGTTGTTTATAAGCCACTTGTAGTGAATTTCCAATCTCATGTACTAGTAAGTCAACATAAAATAAGCCTCAGTAAGAAATCTAACGGTATTTGAAATTATGTGATCCTTATCTGGATATGGAAATATTATTATAAAACTCGAGGAGCTTATTTCTTAATATCCTAGGAAGAGTCTAGCTGCCACTAGGCCCTCAAGTAACCATAGTGTCTATATTTTTTTCCAGAATATTAATGTCTGGAAGATTTATGGTTCCCTAATGCTTTAACAGCATTCTGTAGAATGCTCCTTTCTTTATGCCGATTGAACCATTTGAGGGCTGCCATTTTTACTGCCTAAATTAAAAGGAACTATCTGTATGAATTTGTTTAATACTGGTGGGCAGCAAGATTTTCTGTTTTATTATGTTTTGTTTTGGACTCCACACAGAACTTCCTTCCTCTGGGTAAGATATTTTTAAATAATGTGACCCATATCAAACAATCCTAAATTTATTTGTGGATTTAATTTTTGCACTGTTTGTTCTTCATTAGACAGCATGTCTTGAGTTGTGTGTGCAGGGTGTGGAGAAAGATTGAGGAACAAATGGGTAGAGGTTAAAAAATATATTCCTTAATTCCCAACTACCCCCAAATTCCTCAGAAATGTCATCTACAGCCAAAGTTGATCTTCCTGTTGTTTCTAAAAGACCTTTTAGTCAAAAATGCTGTCATCATCCTTCAGTCCCTTCTAAATGTTAATAATTACAGTAACCTGAAGATTGTAGTGTAGTATAAATGGAGATGGAAAAGTGGAAAGAGAAAAACATGTTGGTTAGATTGCATCAGTACAATGAAAAACTTGAAAATTTAGGAAAGAAGATATTTAATAGAAAACAAAAATTTTAATGATAGAGGAGAGTTAAAAATTAAAAGAGCAAGTGGAAGAAGTAGTCTTAGCTAGTAGGAAAGATACCTGTCCTTTCAAAATTAGAAGTAAATTTAGGTGTGTTGATAAAAATATAGTAATGTCTTTCATTAGCCTTGCACTTCATATTTTTTAAAGTACTTATATGTGTAGCTCATGTTTGACATTAATATTCCTTTGATTAAGGCTAAAATAACTGGTCTTCAGTCCTTATTTTTTTACTTTGAAAAGTTATCTTCATCTTTGGATAATATACTCTTTTCAGTAATGTAATAACATGATAGTAGTCTAAGAAGTATAACAGAAGGCAATAATACATAATGGGTAACACTTATGTCCTAGATTCAAATTCATTAGCTGGGTGGCTTTGGGAAAGATATTTTACTTGTTGTGCCCTGGTTTTCTCAGCCATAAAACGTGAATGATAATTTTACCAAATTCACAAGGATGTTGTACTAATGCATGTAAAGCAATGTGTGCCAGGCTCAGGGCAAGGCAACTCTGAAATACTCTTAACTAGCATTATTCTGTGTAAGACCCCTGGCATTTCAGGAATTATGTTAATAATGTCTTTTTGTATAGTAGATTAACAGTTGAAGATATTAAATACAATAAGTATAAATTAAGCATATGTTAAAGACAATGTCTTGTGTTATTGAATGTATTATGCCTAAAATGTAGAGTTAAAATTAAATATTTTAATGTCATAAAATCTTGCGTACATGTGTTTGCGCATTTATATATATATACACACACACACATACACACACACACATATATATATAATGTCTGGTGCTGTCAATAAACTAATCATTATACCAGCTAAAAAGATGATACAGGAGTTATTTTTCTGCCTAATCATCTTTATTTTGGCATTTTTACTTTAAAAACAATTTCTACTTTTCATCGGTGTTTAAATAAGTAGTAGCAGCTCCCAAATGTTATATATTTTGTGTTGCTTTGACAATGAAGTGAATTTGAGCATTCTAGTCTTTTCAAAAACTTGAATTAAAAAAAATAATAATAAATATAAGATACACTGAAGTTGATGACCACAGTTAAAGACTAATCATAAACATTATTAATTTGGGTAACAGTAAAAAACAGTAAAATGAAATATATATTAATTTATTAGTTTGGTGCAAAAGTAATCGCGGTTTAAAAGGTTAAAAATAATTGTAAAAAACGCAATAACTTTTGCACCAACCTAATACTAATAAATGACGACCCTCTTTTCAAGTTAGTATCTACAGAGCAAATTCATTGTCTTTTTAACCTAAATAGTATTTCAGAAGTTGTAAATATTATCTTAATGAACATTTGTTTTCTTGTTTTGTTTCATTTTTTTATTGAAACAACCCTTAACCTAAATGATGGTAGATGTTTGGTTTGATTTGGGGAGATGTCTTCCACCATTTTAGGCCATGTGTTTTCCATAGTGTGATTGAACTTCACATTCCAAGGGTGGCATATTTCCTACACCTTACCAATCAGAACGGCATTTGAAGGGAAATTAATGGACAATATATATAACCCATTATGATCACATGATATCAAAAAGGCATACATTATATGTCATGAAGTTTTACTAAACAATATGGGAAAACTAATTCTAATTAGGCTAATAATTTGTTAGAATGAAATAATTATCATTAGTGCTATGAAAAAGACACTGAGAATCTATAAATCAAGAATCTATTACTCCTTAAAACTTCAGGAATATTCTTCCTTGGGGACAGAATTGTTGATAGGATTTAATAGCTTTTTATGGAAATTACTGAGAAGGCATTTCTGGCAGAAAGAGCAGCAAGCCAAAGAAATGAGGTAACAAAAGTCTCATTTGTTGTTGTAATCAATCGAAAAATAACATTAAGATTTTAATTTCATGTATAATAGTATCAACAGGAATAAAGCACTGAAGAAAAAATTAACAAAAGTATAAAATCTATACTCTGAAAACCGAAAAACACATTTGAAAGAAATTAAAGAAGACTTAAAAAATACTAAGATATCTCATGTTCATGAATCAGAAAACTTGCTACAGTTAAGATGGCAATAATCTCCAAATTGATTGATACATTCAATGAAATCCTTATCAAAATCCCCACTTGCTTATTTGCACTTTGACAAGCTGATCCTTAATTTTATATGATACCTGGATATCCACACACAAAGCATAAAGTTAGACCCTAACCTCATGGCATCTGAAAAATTAACTCAAAAAATAAAAGAACTAAATGTAAGAGCTAAATCCATAAAACTCATAGACACAACATATGTGGAAAACTTTGTGACTTTGTATTGGTCAATGATTCTTAGTTATGATACAAAACCACAAGCAACAAAAGGGAAAAAAATAGATAAATTGGACAGCATCAAAATTAGAAACTTTTGCCCTCAAAGAATACTATCAAGAAAGTGAAAAGACAACCTACAAAATGGCTAAAAACATTTGCAAATTGTATAGTTTATAAGGGACCTTATCTAGACTACATAAAAACCTTTTATAATTCAACAATAAAAAGACAAATAACCCTATTAAAAAATGAGCAAAAGAGCTGAACAGATGTTTTTTTCTAAATAAGATCTACAAATGTTCAATAAGTACATGAAAAGATGCTCAGTTTTATCAGGCACTAGGGAAATGCAAATCCAAACCACAAGATATCACTTCACACCCACTAGGATGATTATAATCAATAAGAAAGTTAATAAAAAAAATTGTTGGCAAGGATATAGAGAAACTGAAACACTGTGGGGAATGTGAAGTGGTACAGCTACACTGAGAAACTGTCTGATGGTGATTCAGAATCTTTGAAATAGAATTCTCATATAACCATTTCACTCATGGTTACACATCCAAAAGAAATGAAAACACTATGTTCACACAAAATCTTACATATGAATGTTTATAGCAGCCTAGCTCAGAATGGTCCCAAGGTATAAACAATACAAATGTTCATAAAATTATGACTGAATAAATAAAATGGGGTATATCCATACAATGTAATATTATTTGGCAATAGAAAGGAATGAAGTATCAGGAAGTTCTATAATATAAATGTGCATTACGCTAAGCCAAAGAAGCCAGTCTCCAAGGGGTACATACCGTATGATTTCATTTCTACAAAATGTCCATAATGGGGAAATCTCTATAGTCAGAAAGTAGATTATTGGTTGCATAAGACTGAGGATCTTGATGAGTGTGATGGGGAATGGTTATTAATAGTACAGTTTTCCTTTTTGAAGGATAGATGTGTTCCAAAATTGATTATATTGATGGATGCACAATTTTGTGAGTATACTAAAGAACACTAAAGAACATTTTACACTTCAAATTGGTGAATGATATGTTAGGTGAATTATATCTGAATAATGCTGCTTCAATAAAACATAAAACATATTGGAGCAGGAAAATGTTTATTCATTCTTCCACAATCATTTGTTGATCCCCAACTGTTATCAGATCATTTAATATTCTACTTGTGGTGACTTTAAATTTTTATTGCTTAATGATAAAACAGAACAAATACACATTATCTAGAAATGCATTTACATTTCATAAAATTTCAGATTAACAAGCTATTTGGAAAATTATAAAGCTTCAAGGGACCACAGGGGACTAGAATGGTCTCAAACAAACTTCATAATTTTACAGTTAATGAGAGAGATCGCAAGTGAATAGTTCAAAGACACACAGTTTTATTAAACATAGTTAAAAAGTCAAGTCTTACAATTTTCAATGCATTTATTTCTTGTACTTTACTTTCTTTTTCTGTTCAAGAGGTGTTGAAATTTCAAATGCCTTCAGTAATCAGAAGATTATGGAAACATCTGAAACAACTAGTTAAAAAATGAGACTGTTGACCAAAATTAATGCAGAAATGGTAAGAACATATTCTGGAGAAAATTAATAAATACGTAAAAGTGTGAAGCCTAGACTTTCAGCCCATGTTTTAGAGAAAAACTTGGGGAATTATCTAGTTTAGTATATCTATCTAGTTGAAATTACTTTCACAATATCTATGCCAAGAATTTGACCTTTTTCCCCTTAAATTTCCATGATGTTCTATAGTCTCATAAATAGTTTTAAAAATGAACTTCCAGGAATGTCACAAAATCTAAGGTATTATTAATTAAAAATTTTAGGTCACAATATTTAATGTTAAGAATATGACATGTTAGTAAGTTATTTGTATAAAATTTTATTATTAGCCATAGATTGGGGTTAAAACAACAATAAACAGCTAAAACTAATATTTGTACGGAATACATACTTTTCAAAATCTAATTCTGGTGTAATTATATTGGCTTTAGAAAATAAGATAAAGGGTTACTCTAGATTATAATGTAGGATTTTCTCCTTTGGCCAATGAGATAAATCTTTTTATTCTTTTTTTTTGTTTTTTTTGTTTTTTTTTTTGTTTTTTTACTAGCATTTGACATTGAAGAATACCACTGAATGAAGAGTTGCTGGTTGGCTTGTGTTATCCTGTTCACCAGTCTAATTCTTGGAGTTGTTTTTTTATCTGTTGATCTATCAGAAAAGTTCTTTTGTTTTGGCCTGAAGCCTGACACTTCATTGATTACCATCTGTATTGTCCATGTTGTCAAAAGATGCATTTGTCCTAAGAAGTTTATAGATCTTGGTGTTGTTTAGCTTAAGGTATGGTTATTACCGGGTTTTATTTGTCCTCAGCTGGAATACATCACTTATATTTCTGCCTTCTTGAAACAAAATAAGGCAATAATTCTCAGAGCATTCTGACTTGAAAAGTGTTGGGGGGGAAACACTGTCGATTTACTGTGATGGATTTCAAGTGAGTTCATCAAACTGACCATTTTTTATTCTAAATGCTATAGTAAAATAATATTCTTTCCTATGCCAAGTGATATCTCAATTTCCTGACAACTAAACCATCACATAACTAAAGGCTTTTAACTTGTTGCCCCAGACTACTTAAATACACACCACATCGTTGGCCACTTACTAACCAAGCTTCAGAGTTTTTGAGAATAGATGGGATTTTCAATATTTATTGATATCCTTCCCCATCATCTTTCTGAATAATTAAGAAAATTAAATGTGCTATGTTCTTCTTCTGAAGAAAGTACATCTTTGTATCCTCAAGTGATGTCTGTCGACACGACAAAGCAAACTTAACTAATGAAGATAATATCCATATTGTCTATATTTTCTTTATGATTTTTCTAATTCTGTATCAAATTTATAACACTTTAAACTGTTAAAGTTAAAAATGATAATGATGATAATATTACAAATGTGTATGTATATGTGGAAAATGTGGATTTTTAAAACAGTGTAAACTAGGGTTATTATAGTTTACTACTTAACAGTACAGTTTTTCTTCTAATTAATATATGCAGTTCACACTGATAAGGATATCTCTCTGTGTATGTAAATGTATGCATATATGTCTTAATCAATGACTAGATATAATAACCTTTTTATTTTATTTATTTATTTATTTATTTATTTATTTATTTATTTATTTATTTATTTAGTTTTTTAAGGAGGGTGCAGCTCACAATGACCCATGCAGGGTTATAACGGCAAACTTGGTGTCATTAAGACCACTCTCTAACTAACTGAGCTAACTGGCTACCCATAAATCTTATTTTTAATTTCTAGTTCAACCGCAGAATACTATTTATTTGAAAAATATGTATTTTCTTCTACATTTTGTGTTATCCTCCGTCTCATGATCATTTAGCTATGATCATTTACTCTTATCCATATTCCAGAAGTAAAAATGGAAACAGTACTCAGTTTGATAATCAGCTTATTCTTCTTTCAAATAGAACTGGAAAAAAAGCTGAATTCCATCTTTAGCCATATATTTGAAAATCTCTTTTTGTTCTTTTAACTTTAGACCAAATTAAAATGAACTGTCTTCAACAAATACCTAGAATAGAATAATATCTGGCTTGAACCTGTAGACTCAGTCTTTAAAAAATCTACTTAGATTTAGTATTGATGAAATAGTCTACTTTACTTAAAAAGTATTTACTTTCCATTATTTTCAAGAAAGCCCTTTTACTAATGATGAGTATAGCTCTAATTCAACTAAGATACAGAGGGTTACAAAAAAAAGTATACACATTTTAAGAAAGAAAAAAAAGCTGTATTAAAATTGTAATATTCAATATATACCAATAACAAAAGATGAATGCAAGTCACATTCGATTTCTGCAATTACAAGAGGTGCTCAAAGTGGTACCATCAGTGTATAGACATGTCTGATTATGGCAATGTTGACCAAAGTGTCCACTTGCATACACTTTTTTGGCACCCCTAGTGTATACTTTTATGTGGCTCAAATAAACATTGTCTTATATAAAAATAAAAACAAAGATAATTATAGGTACTTATTGGAATAAAGAACAACACCAAAAGTATACTCCTAAAGTATACTACTTATTGAATTTACTTAGGTTAGAATCAGAACCCCAGTCTTCAATCTTTGCAGATTTTTGGTTACTATTATGCGACAATTGAATTATGATGTATTGTTTCATGTAATTTTAATCATATATGAAAATAGGATACATTTGGTCTAGTATTGATTCTTATGTTAGTATGTGTCCTTCATGTTGGACCTCCAGGTTTTATATTTATTCCTTGATAGCATGATTACTTTCATGAAAATTAGATTTAAATAAGAATGCCTTTCATTTGAAGTACTAAAACACGTTAAATATAGACCTTGAAGATGAAATAAATCCACTGAAAAGTTAACTTAAAAACATGCACACATAATAGATGGAATATATGTTACCGGTTAAAAACATTAGAAATAGCTGATAAAAAAGTAATAAACTGTAAAGATTATGGGTGCATCCTATATGTATTTATTTATAAATATATTTAAATAGAAAGGTATGAAAAGTAAAATTAGGCATAATATAAATAGTTTTAATTATTATGAAATAGGGATAATATGTTTCATTTTGAATTATTAATATTCATAAATTTCATTTAAGGTGATAGCATTCATAATAGTATATTTCAAATAACTAATATATGACAGTATTTATTCATTGATTCCTTCTTTCAAGCATTTATTATGTGTGTAAAATGAGAAAGGTGCTATCCTAAGGCTTGGAATGCAGCAGTGACCAAGTCAGATGCAGATGACACCTCATGCAACATGTCATCTAGCTCAGTACACAATATTAATATATTTAGATTAACTTTGGGTTTGGGTGAACATCTGATATTGTAATGAAAGTTATTTTTTCCTTGAATTTTGTCTGGTTATACAACAAATTTCTGAAATACTCTTTTAAGGAAATGATCCGCCCCATCTCTACTCTGCCCTGTGTATTAAGGGCAGACTGGGTCTTCCGTCAGACAACGACTGAGTTATCATGTTTCTTCTGAACTATAATTGATCCCTCTTTCTTTTATTCCTCCTTTAAAAATTATTGTTAAAGAGCTTTAAGCACAAGTATATCTTTAACAGAGAAATGTCATTAAAAGAAAAATCTAAAAAGGAAGCATACAAATAAATTAGTTCTATAATGTGTGATTCATTACCTCATCAGAAAACATAAATATTTTACAACATTAGTTCATGGTGTGTAATTTATTATAATGAATTGAGACTTTCACATGCATAAAAAAATCAGATTTTCCCCCCCTCATTTGTGAATTACTAATTTCATTTGTTGAAGAACTGTGCTTTGCAAACTGATAAGGGTACTGTAGCCAAAAATTCTCTGGCTTTTTCTTCCTCTAATATCACATAGGAAGCCCTTTTTGAACTGTTCTAATGATGTAGGAGTATTGCTCATCACAAAAGGTAATTCTATAGATTAAATGATTGAAATCATTAAACACTTAGGGACTACTAACAAGTACTATGAAAATCCTTTAGATGTGCGTTTCTAGGATTTTTTTTTAACATTAGTGTTCCTCCTTGAACCTTTATTAGTTACATTGTTACTACAACATCAACTCAAGATATAGCAATTCTATAAAAATTTAAATCACTAAACAATAAAATAAACCGGATATATCTTAACAGATTTGTGTGGGTGTGGGTGTATGTGTTGTGATTTTATACAACTTTCTGCTAATGTCTTTGTGATTAAAAATAGCTCAGTAGAAGAAATAAAAATAAAACCAAAATACGCTAATGAAAGATTCTTTAAAACAAATGGAATGCTTTCCAAGGAAATGAATATCATTATCATTTTCATTATCAACAACAAAAAAAGCAGAAAGACATATTTTTTTAAAATAGAATGATCTTAAGTGTGGATATGACACCCTGAAATGGAAACATATTTGAAGAACATCTGAAAAGAAGAAATGGACCGTTTCTTAAATTAGCCTTAGAAAGCTTATACTTTTCATTGGATACTCTGTGATTATGCTTAATTAGTCTTTGAAACTTTTATAAACACACATTTAATTACGGATACTTTATAGAACCCTAACAATTACAAAGTTCTATGTAGTCAAACTGTAATTACATGAGTGAAAGTGATTTGTTATATTACTGTTTATCACACATCTCTATCAGTTTATCCAACGTAATCTGGATATCCTGTTTGTGCATGACACTACGTAAGCACAAAAGTCGAGTTTTTCAAACTCCTTCACTCAAATCGACTTTCAGTTTTAGCCAGTAGAGTAGAATTTTACCAATGATTGTGAGTAATAACACAAATAAAAACTGCTTATGAAGAGCTGTGAGTTTAATTCAGGAATAGATCAAGTAAAGAAAAACAAAAACAGGATTAAGAGGAAGGTCCTTGATAACTAGGCTTCCGCATGCTTCCTATTGTTTGTGATCATTACACATCGATGCCAGTTGCCCTCCAAGCCACTCATTGCACTTATCCTGACATCATTTCTTACCAATTTACAAAGATATTCAGAAAGTCAAATTTTACTAATTTTAACTTGATATTTATATATTAACTTAAACTCATTACTCAGAATGTGTATATATTATACACAAATACATATTACATTATAGATTATATTATATTATATTATATTATATTATATTATATTATAAGACCCAGTCTTATTTTACTATAAGTATTTTTACTTATAGTAAAATAAGACTGGGTCATATAATATAATATAATATAATATAATATAATATAATAAGTAAAATACTTATAGTAAAATACTATAAGTAAAATACTTATAGTAAAATAAGACTGGGTCTTATATTAATTTTTGCCCCAAAGACATATTAGAGCTGATTGTCTGGCTAGGTCTTATTTTTAGGGAAACATGATATATATATATATATATTTCAGTAAAAAGAAGTAACACAAAGCAATGAATGTAAGAAAAACAAAAGCAAAATTTCAAACAAGTTTTAATACTAGTGTATCACATAACAGTCCTGAGGAAAAATACGGATGAAGTGAACTTTATTTTGATGGTTTAGGAAAGCAAAGAAATTTAAATTCCATTGTTTCTCTCAAAGCAAATTCTAATTTATGGTTTATTAGAAAGGTTATTGGTAAAGATTTAAGAAGCATGCTGCTAGCTAGAATCTGTGAGAAATGTCAGGGATTTCAAAACCGTGAGCAGAAACCTCATAAATAAAGTTTGTTCTTTTTCTCTGGCATTGTTCTAATGGCTCTAAAGGACAAGTGAACAATGTACATATAAGATTTTTTAGAGTACTAGGCTCTGAAAGGGCAGCTTCTTACACTGACTCAGGAAGTGTTTATGTTCCAGTTCTGAGACTTCAACCTTTGAAGGCTACTGATTGTACACGATAGCCTCTAATTAGTCCTATGGCCACTCCAGTATAAACATTGTAAAATGTGGCAGGCCATGCTGGTAGTGGTAGACAGAAAGTGAGAGTGAAGTAAAGAGAGAAGTTAAAAACAAAACAAAACCCCGAGGAACAAAATCTTTATGGAGTTCTTTGGTGTCATCAGTGTTTTAGGTTTATAGTATCCATTTGTCTGAAGTAATCCATGTTTTGAAGTGTTCTGGATATCAGAAATCTGACTTGATGTTATGGGTAAAACATAATCAGTGTAATCTACTACCATATTATATAAAGAATGCAATTTGTAGTAAGACAGTAATAGGCTTATATCCCCATTCTACCATGTTCTATCTACTGTTCCTGTGTAAATTATTTAATGTACCTAAACCTTAGTTTTATCTTTTTTTTTTTTTTTTAACTGGGGAATATTGGAGAACAGTGTGTATTTCCAGTACCCATCAGCGCCATATCAAGTCATTGTTTTTTCAATCTAGCTGTTTTATCAAAATAGCTAGCCAGCTCACTGGCACATGTGGGAATGGAACCAAAAACCTTGGTGTTATGAGTACTGCGCTGTAACCACTGGGCCAATCAGCCATCACAGTTTTATCATTTTTAAAGTGGATTTAATACATAACTTGCAAGAGTTTTGCAAGAAAGGGATACTATGTACTTAGCTTGTGCATCACCAGCACCGACAATTGTAGCTTTGTCATCAAACACAATAGCAGCAGCTATTCACCTCAGTTTCTCTGTAAATTTTTTTTTTTTTTGAATGCTACCATGGAGCTACCAGATTAATGGTGAAGGTAGGTAACAACAATAATACACACACACACGCACACACACACACACACACACACACACACACTCATAGGATTGGAAAGTAGAGGAAAACCATGTAGTCTTATTGAATGACTGAATTCAGAAGTGTTGAGAATCACAATTCTAAGTGAACACTTCAGGGAAGTACGGGAATTAATATATTACAAGTTACTAAATAATTGTTGGGATAAAATAAATTACAATGAAAAGTCTTTCTCTCTGTCATAAAGGAGTTTGCAATATAATTGTAAAGATGTAAAAAGATAATTATAAAAGTAAGTTTATGATGACATCACATAATTCTAAGAAAAGGAATACTAAGATTTCAAATGAGAGAGAATGCCAAGAAAAGATTTAATATATATATATATATATACATATTTTAGGCATGGATGAATTTAAATTGGCAACTGAGGGTTATTTAGAATTAGATACCAGACATTCTAGACAAGAGAAAATCATGAATAAAGTACAAAAGAAGGGAATCCACAGTATACGGTTGGAAGGGGTGAAATAGATACCATTTACTTTTGAGGAAAAATGCTCAGGTAGCAGTCTAAAAGCTAGGTATAGAGGACTATGCTTATCAAAATATGAGTTTGAATCATCTATTTTGGCTTATGTGTTGAACACATTATTGGATTAGGAAGACAAGCCACCCTATGTTGATTGATGTACGAAACATTGTAGATAGGAAATTGGAGACCTAAATACCTGTGGAAGTAAAGGTCAGGGAACTTTCTACTAATAATCTCAACCTTCAGTATACTGTGAATTCTTCTCAAAATATTCCACAGAGGCACTGCATTCCTGAAGAACCTCTAGAAGGTTCCCATCAAGTGGCTCAGTCTACAGCAGTGAGGGAAATCACTTTTAAGGGCTCCCTTAGAAGTTATTTCAACTTTCCATTTGTCCACATAGCTGCATGTAACTGCATGAGGAGAATAATAGCTTTCTGTTCTTTTCCACTTTCCATTTCTTGCACGAATCCCTCTTATTGGCAAGCTCTAACCCAGAACCACATGGAGAGAGAATGTGTGGGAAATGCAGTTTCAGAGGTCTCCTCTAAAGTCAAATCTGACCTTCAAGGGACATGGCATTAATGATCAGTAGAAATAGACAACTCAGAAGAAAAACAAAGATCAGAAGACTGAAGTAGACTCTGGACTTCCCATCCATTTTCACACAAAGCAGATCAATTTGAATATTATTCTTTTATACATTATTTCATTTCAACAGATCATACTACTAAAATAAAATAAAATAAAAAACACACAAGAAATACTTAAGTGCTACTATTTTAGATACAGTTTCATTCTGTCAAATACATAAGTAGCTAAAGGTAGCTATTTTCATGCCTTAATATTATTCAGCCACAGGCACCTATAGTTTTTTCAACTTTTCTTCACCTAAAATTATTACAAAATATTTACTATTCTTGTTATTCTCATCTGTCTGCTTGCCATTATTTAATGCTTTAAAAGTGTGATGTACAGATTAAGCACAGGTATCATAATGAAATCTGACCAATAGAGTACAGGGGGGTTATTTCTTTCAGTTATTGTGTTGATAATTGGTATATTCATGCAGCCAAAATTTAAATGTTTTAGAATTAGTTTCACACTTCTGCCTAATATTGAGCTTGCAATCAAAATTTTACAATATTTTTCATATGAACCACTGCCAAGCTGGGTTAGCTTCCCTGAACAGATTTTGGAATCATCCACAGAAAATCAATAACTGAAGTCAAATAAATGAGAGAAATTTTCAAAGGAAAACTACCGAATCATATAAATAGCAAAGGCATACTCATATAGACACCAAGTTAACATCTAGACTCTGAAGATCAAGTTCATATTTTCAAAAAAATTAGCAAGGAAATTAAAAATTATTTTTAAAAAGTTACTTGTAAAGTAAACAAATAACAAATAATTAGAGCCAATTAAGAAGTTAATTAAATCCTGGAAGTAATAAGAACTGGAATAATTTGCTATTAAAGCAGTTCAGAATGAAAGAAAATCATAGCATGATAGCTTTCCTCTCAAAGCACAGATTGAATAGATTAAATGCGGGCACATGCATGATTAAACAAAAATTGGAAGCAAAAATATAGTGAGAAGTTATATCAGATGCAAGACACTCATTTTAAAGTGTTGGAACTGAGAGAAAATAGTGGTCCAGGAACACAAGTAATCAGTACCTTTCTTCACTAAAACAGTAACCCAGGAGCGATAGGAGAATAGTTGGGTTCCATGCTTCCAAAAAAAATTTGAACTCATTTAAATTTCAGCAGACATGACACAACACATAATCCGTCCAGTTAAAAAATAAATAGATCAAGTAGAGTTATTTAGAATGTCGACTTAGCTAGAAGTCTTCTCTGTTTCTCTTTTAAATATACTATTTTACTGTAAGGTTAATTTTAAACTAACTAAAGAAAAGACATTGTTACTATTATGTGACAAACTGCAAACCAGTCTAAGCAAAAAGACAAAACAAAACAAAACAAAACAAAAAAACACATTTTAGTTACTAAATTAATAATTCCAAACTCCACCAGAAGTGACCATTATCCCTCTGGTTATGGAGGCATATTATTTTTTGGCTTATCTAAGCTGGGAACTCCTAATTGTAATGAAATGTGCATAATTAAATGAGTGCAGTTGGACTTTGATATTTCAGTTAATGAAGTATTTGTTTACATTGGTTTCACATGGTTCATATAATTTCAAGCATTGCGCCCTGTCATGGAATATTTTGAAAGAAGAATCTAACAATAGAATTACAAACCATACATCTACTTCCTTTTATTGCTATATTTTCATTTAATTTACTAATCTGCTTAAAGGATTAAAGGAGAAAATTAACTTAATATTGAAATTCTATCTAAGAATAACAATTGCGAGGCTTTTAAATGACTGTCATTAATTATTTGAAAATGTGTTAAATCTCAAAATAAGAGCTTTTTAATAAACAGCAACTATAAAGCTTAATGAGATTTATCTTACATGAATTCTTCTCTTGAGTTGGAAAGGGAGAGTTCTACAGTTTATAATTGGTTATTTCAATAATAATCAAATCATTAATAATGTTAACAATAGTGAAAATAGCAGAAGTGGCTGGCATTTTATATAGGCCTATTATATGCCAGGGACTGTATTAAATGTTTTTGGAATGATTATTTCTAGGGTATGAAATATGATATATGATAGGTATAAAACTATTTTAATGGATGATTTTATTCTAGAATAAAGATAATATTAAAAAAATTCCCCACCTTAAAGTTCACCCATTTAAAGTGTACAATTCAAATGATGTGTAATATCTCTACAAAGCTGCTAAAAATACATACTCATACACACACACATATAAATTAAAGAGAGATATATAAAATGAGCTAAAATTATTTTAAGGGTACTTACTGAGTGATATTCACTCAATTTAAGCCCATTATGAAAATGATACTGAAAATCAAATTTAAAAAATAGATGTTTGTCTATACATCTAAATATTTTCCCTTAGTACAGAAGTTTCCAGGAGTTCTGAAATCCAATATTCACTATACTGATAAATACTTTAAAATATGTACTATAATTAGGATTTTTCTCCACAACTGATAAAGGCAAAGTCATACCAAACACAATGTGCTATGACAAAAAGTGAGATAGTCAGCTTGGGCTGCCATAGCAAAATACCACAGAGTGGGTGGCTGAAACAACAGGAATTTACTTCTTATATTCTGAAAGGTGGGAAGTCTAAGATCAAGGTATAGGTAGACTGGGTTCTCTGGTAAGGACTTGCAAATGACTACCTTCTCACTGTGTCCTCTAAAGGTAGAAAGAGAGAAGAAGCAAACTCTCTGGTGTCTCTTCTTATAAGGTCATTAAACTCAACATGAGGGTCCCACCTTCGTGACCTTATCTGAACCTAATCAGCTCCCAAATTCCCCATCTCCATATACCATTGCCTTGAGAGTAATACTTCAACCTTAAATTTTGGTTGGAACAACTCAGTCCATAGTGGAGAGGTTGTAAGAAAAGTGCAAAGAAAAATGTATGTCACAGACTGCTAGCTGAAAAAACAAACAAATGAAAAAACAGAAAAGAAAAAAAGAAAGAGAAGCTGTGGAAGTCAAACGATAAATATGCCAGGAGCAGTTAAGAACAATTCATTTAAAAAACTCTTAAAATCCAAAAACGTGTATATATATATATATATATATATATATATATATATATATATATATATATCTCCTATAAAATGTAAACAAAACCATAAATTAATACTAAAGTTCATTATATAATGTATTAGATTACATCTCATAATAAAAACATATCAAGCACATAAACTCATCTTAAACTTTAAAACGTTATTCAATGCATTGATGGGAATTATTTTAACTTCTGATAATACGGCTATGTCTCTATTATTAAAATATTAAATTTCCTTACCATTGTGTAGCTGTGCGCCACCTTCATTAACTCAATGCATCCTTGAGCATCTGCAAAAGCTCTAATTCCTAAGCAGTTAGATGGATGCAAAAGCTTCATGAGGAAATGGCAACACACTTCTACTACTTGAGGAAGCTGAAGAAGGCATGCTGCAGCAAGAAGATTTTCAATGGTATCTTCCTTTAATTCCAAGCAACCTAAACATTAAGTGAAGAGGATTATGAAACTCTGTTTACAGCATGAAATAACACGTCCAATTTTATTACTCAAAACAGGCAAATCTACTAGAAACAATATAAACATAGAGGGATAATCAAGATAAATATATCTTCTAAAGGCCAGCAATTATTTTAAGCATTTTGCATTTTAAAAATTATAGTTAACTTACACTATTATATTAGTTTCAGGTGTACAACATAGTTATTCAGCATTTGTATACCTAAAGAAGTGATCACTAGTAAACGTCAGTCACCATACAGAATTAATACAATATTATTAGCTATGTTCTTTATGGTGAACATTAAATCCCTGTGACTTACTTTATAACTGGAAGTGTGTACCTCTTATTACTCTTCACTTTTTTCACCCATCCTCCACCCCTCCACTCTGGCAATCATCGGTTTGCTCTCTGTATAAATCTGTTTCTGTTTTGTTTGCTTGTTTGTTTGTTTTGTTTTGTTTTAGATTCCACCTATAAGTGAAATATTATGGTATTAGTCTTCAGTCTAACTTACTTTCCTTAGCATAATACCTTCTAAATCCATCCATGTTGGCAAGATTTCATTATTTTTTATGTCTGACTGATATTCCACTGTAAATATACACCACGTCTACTTTATCCATTCATCTACAGATGGACACCTACATTGCTTTCATATCTTGGCTATTGTAAATTATGCTGCAATGAACATGGAAGTGCATATATTTTTTCAAATTAGTGTTTCCATTTTCTTCAAATAAATATCCAGAAGAGGAATTTCTGTGTTGTGTAATAGTTTTATTTTTATAGTTTATAACTTTTTGAGGAAACTCCATACTGTTTTCCGTAGTGGCTGCACCAATTTATAATCTTACCAACATGCACAAGGTTTCCCTTTTCTCCTCCACATTCTTACAAACACTTATTATTTGTGGGGTTTTTTTTTGTTTGTTTCTGATAATAGCCAATCTGAACAGGTGTGAGGTGACATCTCACTGCCATTTTAATTTCCAGTTCCCTGATAAGTAATGTTGATCATCTCTTCATGAAATTGTTGGTCATCTGTATGTCTTTTTGGGAAAATATATATATTCAGATACTCTGATCATTTTTACGTCATGTAATGTTCAAAATCATCTAGTACATACAAATGAAGTTTCAGTTAAAACATCTGTATCCAGCTCATCAGGAAATATGTTATTTTTGTTGTTGTTGTACATCCATGTTTCGTCACCAGTGATAACACAGCTAAAAGCATCATCGTGTCTCTCCAATAGGTCTTGGGAAATGTTCTCTCTCCTTTGCTTTTGTTCATCTGTGAGCTCCTTTGGGACTATTTTTGCACACAACTCTCTCATGCCAAAATTTTCAGTTAAGATTTTCCTAATTGTTTCTCTATCAATGTTTACTTGGTCTGCTATTCTTCTCAAAGTCAGCGGATGATTTTGACACAGAATTCGATGAATTTTTGCAATGTTTTTGTCAGTTCTGCTTGATACTGGCTATCCTGACCTCTCTTCATCAGTGACACATTTTCTATTCTCAGAAAAACATTGAATCCATTTGTACACTGCCATTTTCTTTATGGCATTATCCCCATAAACTTGGACTAATATGTCCCTGATTTCACTTCCACTCTTGCCAAGTTTAACAAGAAATTTAACGTTTGTCCACAGCTCTAATTCAAGCTCAGACATTCTCACAACAGCACATGCAACAACAATAATGAATGCCACTCATCAAGACACCACCACACATTGACACAAGCACAGCTGTCAGACACTGACATACCAAGGTTATGAAACCTTACCAAGCTGTTTGTACAGTGCTGCCAATGTAAGTGCATGGTGGCAAGTTCACGAACTTAATTGCCAGATCTCGTGTATATATTCAAAATATAGTCATGTTCTAAGATCTTCAGAGAAATTTTGCTTAACATTTTTAGTAAGATAGTTAAGAAGATGTTTGCAAGCTTCTTAGCATAAATCTTGTAAAAATCAGATAAAAGGGATAAACAAAAATGGTATGGCTTTATAGATTTCATTTTACCATGATTTCAGGACATTGGGAGAGTGACTTGCTTTAGTTTTAATTAACTAATTGTTTTCAATAGTACTTGTACAGAAAATAATTAGCATATTAGGCCTGAAATGTTGTTCTTGAAAAGGTCTGTTAGCAAGATTTTCCCTTGACTTATACATGAGAACTTAGATGTCAAGAGGGTTCTCACCACTAATGCAAATGGCCCACTGTGCCTAAACTGTTGTATAAACCATATGGTATATGGTGAAAATGGCTTTCCTCCTGGGCGACTGAAATTTTGGTATATGCTAAGCAGAGGCTATCCATGTGATCAACCCTGAACAAAAACAAAAAACAAACAAAAAAAAAACACCCAGGCACTGAGTCTCTAACATTTTCTTCTTGGCAACAATTCAAATGCTTTGTCACAACTCATCGCAGAGGAAATTAAGTGTGTCTTGTATGAATCTACTGAAAGGGGACCCTTGGAAATTGGAACAAGGTTTCCCTTGTAATTTTCCTTGTGCTCTGTTTCCCTTTCTGATTGTGCTCTGTATCCTTTTGCCATAAAAAATAATATCCATTAGTATGGCTACATGCTGAATCACATGAGCCATCCTAGTGAATCACTAAAAGTGGGGTGGGTGGGTGGGGTATTCTTAAAAAATGTATCAAAACAGCACTCTAATCAGTGTTGTTGGGGTTGTAAGTGCAATTTGAGATATACTGTGTTCCTGGGCTAGAAGATGTAATATTGTTAAAATTTCAATTCACACCAAATTAATCTATGTTTGTTAAATTATATTCAAAATCCAGATATTTTGTAGAAATTGCAAAACTAATTCTAAAATTCACATGTAAATGCAATGGATCTAGAAAAACCAAAATAATTTTGGAAAAGAACAAAGTGGGAATAACAACACTACAAGATTTTAAAACTTATTACAAAGCTACAGTAAGCAAAATTGATTTGTATTAGTCTAAACATAGACAAATAGATTAAAAAATCAACAACAACAAGGGAAATCTATAAACAGAATCATTCAGACATAAACAACTAGTTTTTTTTCAAAAGCAATTCATTTGAGAAAGGATAGTCTTTGAACACATTTTGCTAATACAGTCAGATGATCACGGACAAAAACTTGTACTTTAATCCATACCCCACATAATATATAAAATTTACTCAAAATGGATCATAGTCCTAAATGTAAAACCTAAAACTCAAATCTTATATAGGAAAACATTGGTGAAAATCTTTGTGGTCTTAAATTAATTAAATATTTCTTAGAACATTGAAGGCATAATTCACAAGAAAAAACTGTTAAATTGAACTTCATAAAAATCACTGCAAGTGAGAATATTAAAGGAACAACAGAAAAATAGAATGGAAAAGATGTTTGAAAAATTATATATCGATTAGCACTTGTGTCCAAAATACATAAAAAAAGTATAAAACTCTATTAATAATAAGAAAAAATTAAAAATAGACAAGGGATCTAAACAGAATCATTCATACATAAACGACTAGTTTTTTCAAAAGCAATTCAGTGGAGAAAGGATAGTCTTTGAACACATTTTGCTAGTACAGTTAGATGATCACGGACAAAAACTTGTACTTTTTTTTTCACAAAGAAGATATTTTACAAAAGAAGATACATGGATTGAAAAATGCTCAACATCGTTAGCGCTTAGGAGAATGAAACTTAAAAGTTGATGAGGTATCACTACAAATATCACTACATATTAGAAAGCTTTAATTCAAACTTTATTCACAAAAACCGCAGATAGGGTATTATAATTTGAGACATTGTGCATTATGTGATTTTTTTTCCTTGAAGCTAGCGATATATAGAAATATTACAGTCACAGAAACTTCACATATGCTATTATCATGATCACCATATTGTTAAAATAATCTTATAAGTGTAAATTTAACATATAAAATGACATGTGTATGTGCATGTGTCTGTATGTTTATCTCTTTATCTTCCCAAGTCAATACTTGAAAAGTAATTCAGAGATATTATGTCAGTGTGATAAGGTATAGGATATGAAAGCTATTTGTAAAAACAAACAATTATTAAGTCCAAATTCAAATACTGGGCCTATTCCGGTACTTCATGATAATTTAGATAAAATTTTAACAGGTCATATCTCCTTTCTTTTCTGAAAAAAAGAAAAGAAAAAGAAAAAGAAAAAAAAAGAAAAGCTTGAATTTTCACAGGTTATCTGTAGACTAATTTTAAAAATTTACCTATTGGCAACTAATGTTTGTTGTTAAGAATTAAAAATGATCTATATTTTTTTCAACTTGGAATATATCCAATGAAAGGGTCTATTTGTAAAAGCCAGAAGGCACAAATGGAATATTAGTGAATGTTGAGCTTGAATGAACACAAATTGAGCTACCTCATGCATGGTATATTTCTTGATAGTTATAACTTGGCTATTTCTCTGACAAGCTTAGATGGTAAAAGGCAAAAATCTGCCAAGTATTTGACTTCAAAGTGAAACAAAACACAAAAACAAAAACAAAACTAAACAAAAAACATAAATTCTGTTAATGAAAAAGAAAATAGCAAGTCTATACTTTCATTCAAAATTAACTTACAAGGCATAATGTTCTCAAATGGCTTCAGGTTTACTAAGAGGGAAAATCTACATGTTTTTACCTTAGCTATCATAGAAAATTGACTTAAAAATATCTCATACCTAGATGAAACTTTGGATACCTAAGGAGCATGTGAATATAGTAGTAGATAACCCTGAGAAAATTTTCTCAGATAATAAGGAAATATTTATTATCTCTCTTGACAACTGTAGAGGAAAGTTATCTCCAGAACTAATCAATTGAAAGGCTGAAAACATCATCAGGAAATAGCTGTTATCTCAAGTGACTTGCCATTTCTCCATGGTTGCCATAGTTTCAAGCTCCAGATTCAGACAGGAAAACTCATCAGAAGAATTATTCCTTCATGTATATTTATTTGCATCATTGAAGAAATCTTTACTAAAAGTTCCCCCAACGTATTCTCTCTGTGTTTTCTTGGCAAAAACTGTATCATATGACTATGTCTAACTCAATAATTAGTAATGGGTTAATACCCCAATGCTTGATTTTGACCCTATGTAAATTAGAATTATAGAATTAGAGTAACCTTCCTTTGAGTCAACTGGGGGAACAAGAAGGAGATGACTTTTGAATAGGGTGCCTCCAATATGTGCTATATTTATCTATAGTCTCACTTTAAGTAAATGCTAAAGCTATTGAGTGTTCCAAACATGTATAAGTAGACTTAAACCCTGAATTTCTATAAAAGAATATAGTTAAATTTATACTGCAATGGAATGAAAATATGTAAAATAAAACAGGGAAAAAAAGTAAAGATTACAGAAGACTATAAATCTATGCTGTTTTATTATTTAATAGACAAGTGGTATCATATTAAAAAAATGTGATATGTAACCATATTTAATTTATAAAGATTGTACAGAGATTTCTCATGCAGTACACACCTGTTTTCCCGTTATTAACATTTTACATTAGAGTGGTAAATATGTTAAATTAATAACATATGTATTGTTATTGTTAACAATATTGTTATACTTTTATTGACCTAAGTTCATACTTTACTCACATTTCCTTAGTTTTTTTTTTTCTTTTTCTTTTTTTTTTTTTTTTCTCAATCAAATGTGATCTTTCTGTTCCAGGATCCCACGCAGGATAACACACTTCATTTTGTCATTACATGTCTTTAGGCTCCTCTTGGCTGTGACAATTTCTCAGGCTTTCCTTGTTTTTGATGGCTTTGACAGTTTTGAGGAGTACTGGTTAAGTATTTTGTAGAATGCCCCGTAATTGGAATTTGTCTAATTATGATTACATGGGGATTATGGGCTTTGGGTTTCATTACATCATATCTGTCAACATGACTTAATCAAAGTTGATGTCAATTTTGATCACTTGGCTGAGGTAGTATTTGTCAGATTTCTTCACTGTGAAATTACTCTTTTATTTCCCTTTTCCATACTGTGCTCTCTGGAAGTAGGTCCATAGACACACTTAAGTAGTGAGGAGTTAGGTTCTATCTCCTTGAATGCAAATTAATTCAATAAGTGGTTTGGAATTTACATGGCAGATTTGTATAGTCTTTGTCACTTATCTATTTAATAATTATTTATGTTAATAAATTCATAGGACTTTTTGAGAGTTTCCAAAAAGGCAAGAGAGTTAAGGTAATGTGGTTAATATCAGCTTATTATTTTTAGTAAGCTTATATGTCCTTTTGACAGTTACCAAAATAAATTTATTTTTACTGCAATTAGGACTTTTGCTGCCATCAAATTATTCCTTATTCAAATATGTGCTATTATTGGCACCCTTGTGTCTGTCTGTCTGTCTGTCTCTCTCCCTCTCTCATTCTCTGAAGAATATCCTGGCTGTCCTCTAAAAATTATAGCAAACCAGTTTTAGGAAACAGAATGACAAGTTATACCTGGGAAATTCTATAATCTTAGAGCTTATTAATCAACAAAAAAATGCCATACATGCCTTCCAGCTACAAGAAAAGCTCAGTTTATGTTTTTTGAGTACGAGTATATCTGGAGTTCAAGGGCTCACCGTTAGAAAAGTCAGGAAAATATCTATGCAAGGACTAGTAAAAAAGTAATTGAAAAAGGAAAAGCTGTCATGTTTCCATTGCTACCCACCCTTTAGAAGATCCACTGGGTATCAGGTCAAACCAAAAACGTCAGTAGTTGTCATTTACTTAATTGTTTTAAACCTACTATTCTTACATAACTGTCGCTTGGAAAGAGCAGGAAATTGTTTGGTGAGTAAAAATCTTGACTTTCTCTGAACATTCCCTTGACACACATTCATGCACAGGTGTTTAACCTTCTTGGCATTAATGATAAAGTATACTTCTTATTTTTAGTATATCATAATTTATAACTCTATCCCTAATCAACTATATAGATTATTTTTTCCCCTCTCTGGGAACTTGTTAGAGAGAGTAATCTAAAACAGGTGTCACTCAATACTCAAAGATATTTTGGTTGTGAGATAAATAAAAAATAAAAATGATCAACTCATATAAGTTTTCCAAACTTCCACTGTAAGTAACATAATTTGACAAGCTATGTATTAGAACTACCACAGATATGTTTGTTTGCCCATTACAGAATTAAGTACTTTAGGATAGATACCTTTAGGTGCAACATATACACTAAATTCAGCATAGACAATACTATTCCTTTTAAATTAAATGCACACTGAACTCAATTGAGTTTGATTCCTGAATTTAATATTCTGTTTTATAACACATTTGAATACAACTTCATCACTTGAACTTAAATCAGACAAAAGAAAAGGTAGTTCTGTAATGCACTATTATATGCACTTTTTGCATGTTAGTGAGGATGCATGAAGTACATCACACAGCACGTTACAAGTATTTAGATATTCAAATATATTTCAAAAATATTCCTCTCAGATTTTAATATCAGAAACCCGTGTTAATTCTGAGCAAAATATCTGTGTTTGTTTTATAACATAAATAATTGTTTCTTGTTTTTTTTTGTTTCTTTTTTTGTGGGTTTTTTTTGTTGTTGTTTTTGCTTTATTGACTGAGAAGCTACTAAAACAAATTGACATGTCATTTTTATGAATACAAACAAAATCTTATGACATTTACTTATGGTGCAAATCATACCATGGTGCTGTGGATTTGAATGTGAATGTGCTTTTTGGGTCTTTTATATATGAATTTCAAAACCTTATACACCATAGAGACTTAGGAATGAAACTAAGACTGAAGTTATAATCTTGTGACTTCTGTCTTTGAGATCTTTCAGATTTTTCTTCCTTTATATTCTACTTCAGTGGAAACAATAGAGGGGAGATTGAAAGGGATAAGTACATATAAGAAAATATTACTTATCACTGAATAGATTTTATAGCTACAATATAGTATAGCATATAGTATAGTATAATATAGTATAGTATATAGTATAGTATAGTATAGTTCGTATTGAAATTATCTACAAAGTTGCTTCATCTTGGGGTGCTTAAATATTCCATGCACGATGTTGGATTGTTATGATGTAGGAAACAATGTCAGCAATTGTGACATTTTATTCTGCTCGGATTGGGAGTTTTACCATCCTATCTATGCATGTGGCTGTCCTACCCACTTCCTCTGTATTCCAGGCCTTATAAATTGTCTGGTTTTTGTTTAACAGGTTATATTTTTCAGAGCACTATCTTGGTTCTCAAAAATATGGTTGATATGTTATCTCATTCCCTTTCTGCTATCATTATAGGTCATCTTTCAGAGATTACCAATTTCATTTTCTGACTATAAGCATTCACATGTTTCTTGAAATCTTCTTATCTAACAATCCGTACTCATTATCGATATTTTCTTAGAAAACATTATCAACGTTTTCTTAGCCATCACGAACTAGAAGTGCAATAGTTACAAAGTGTTTCTGAGGGAGTATACATTTAATTTTCCAATAAGTGTGAAATCCTTACCAACATACCACCCTAGTATATCCAGTTATATCATATTAGTATTACCTTATTTTTCTTCACTTATGTATTTTACTTGGAAGCTATTTTAAGCGATTTTGTGAAGCAAAATTTAGATTAAATATTTCAAAGCATGAGGGTTTTTTTTTTTAGGCCCTAAAACAAGGTTTCTTTAGTATAATTTGATAAATAAAATAATAATTTGTCAAAAAGATTAAAAATATTCTATTATATAGTTCTTGGATTAGTCAAATTTACCTTTTAGTCAAAAATGCCCATTAATCAGAAGGTAGACTATATAGCTCAGGAAAACACATGAAAATAATTAATGTATATCTTTCAAAATATTGTTTACATTTTGCAGAGTTGAATGTATCAGAAATGAAGATGTTATATATTAAACAAATGTAAAGTGATTTTTACAATTCTTACAAGATCGACTTCCATTACTCTTCTTTAAAGTTTCTTTATTGTTTTTTTTTTTTTTTTATTCTACATTATCCTCTCCTCGCACTACTCTTAAGCATTTCTCCAGAAAAGAAGAAAGGATGGAGCAGGAAACATATCAGACTTCTATGAATGACATTTGGCTATATTTTCTGTTGTTGAAGAATGTGAGAGGAGTGCAATAGTAGCTACAACGTGCCTGAGAAGAAAGTTGAAGTACACAGTCTAAAAAGGTCAGGGATCAATGTACCTTTAGGGTATCTCAAACATGCAATTCACTCATGGCTCAAATCTGTTCTCCTTGTTGAGTAGTACTTACCATCCTTTATCTGAGGAAAGCAAAGCTTTTAAAATTACAGTGCTGAGGATTCTCACTATAAATTTCCTTTCTCAAGCATGAAGGGGAAGTAAACTCATCAAAGATGGCAAACCAGGCAATATGGTAATTTTGGAAGTCTTAAGAGAGGTGTCATGACAAAGGTCGTTTTGTTTGCTTGTTTTTGTTCATTTGCTGGTTTACAGTTGTTTTCTCTCACATGCTATCTGCAAATAGCTTCAGCTTACTAAATTTTAAACGAAAAGTATTGAGAGATAGCTAAAAATCAAGTAAAGTACTATTTTAAAATGTATGTATTATTTAGACCCATATATAAAGTTGGCACTTCAGTTTTCCCAACTGCTAGATAAATCTGAATATTATGAGATATAATTGAGATGTGTGTGAAACATCTTAAATAGGTAAATAATATAACATATGCAGTGTTTTTTAATGTGCCTTCTTATTTAGATACAGATAATAAAACAAAATTATATTTAACATTGCGAAGTTATTGAATTGTGAATGTCCAATTCTGAGGATAATTAACATTTTCAATAGTGCTATGATCAAGCACAAATATTCTCCCCTTGAGTAGCATCTATATACTTTCCTCAGGTTATTCATGGTTTGTGTGAAAGAAAACTAATTGTAAAAAAAGTTATATTTGATGGCAGTTGGTACTATGTCAATGCAAGGTCACATTTTTTACTCAATGTGGCAATAACATAAGCACAGAAAAATAACATTACCTTTCATATTAATCAGACAGAAATATGAATAATTCTAAAGCTAATAGAAAGGATGTTGAAATGTCATTAGGAAAACTGGACCATGGTTTCATATCTATGAAATTCCATTGACCTCTGTGTTAAGGTATTTTCATTTCTGTATGTGACAATAAGATTTGACTAACTGCCCATCTCAGAATGTGGCTGTGTGGATCAAATGAGATAAGATATGCTAAAATAATGAATGTAACACACTATAAAAACACACCTGAAATATATAAGGTAATAAAATTACAAGTAGCTTTAAAAAAGAAAAAAAGCATGTACCACTAAAAAGGTACATGAATCATACATATGAATTAGAAAAGCATGTGCCACTAAGAAAGGTACACTGAACATACATATGAATTATAAATCATATTGTAATACTGAAGCATATAATAAATTGGAGTAAAAAGTAATAAATGTTTGATGAACAAAGTGATTATTCCCTTCCCAGTTCTGTCTTCATTTTACTTTTTTTTATAACAAATGGTGCAAAGAATTTGAAGAAACTTATATCTGTTGTGAAAATCATTGCAATTGAGGGCTTACAATGCGTTAAGAACTATGTTAAATCTACTGAATTTTATTAGTTCATTTACTCCTTAAAACAATCCTCTTACTTAGACATTTTTCCTTTCCAACAGTTGAATAATCTTAAGACTCATAAAGTTAAATAATTTGACCAAGATCTCAAACTATAAAATGGGAGAGCCCAAGGGATATAATCAAAATTCTTAATGAGAAGTAAGAAATCGGTACATGCAAACTAGAATAAATGCCCAGAATGAACATTGGGCTGCCAACATCATAATGACTTTTGGTTAAATATCAGTCCTGAGGAAGGTTGAAGAACATCCTAGATATTTTTTATCTTAAAATCTACACACTACACTACACTGACCCTGAAATACAATAGAACCAAGTACATAGATGTTTTGGGATTGGAGTGCAGGGGAACTAATCCTGAGAAAATGTAGTCAAACTATAAGATTAATTCAGAAGAATAAATATCATGTTTCTTGCACAGTTGATATGGTAAAATATGATTCAGTTCCTGCCTTCTTAGTACCCAAATTGGATGAAAATGTAAACAATTACAAGGCTAAGATCAATCATAAAATAAAACAAAAGAAGATTTTTTTAAGGGAGCAAAGTTAATTACGAGACCTGAGAGATTTTCCTTAATTGGAAACTGAGAAAGCATATGTGAGTTACAGTGTAGAGAGACATAACCTTTCTTGTATAGCCAGTAAATGTTAAATTTTATATTGCTTTTTCATCAGTAGTTTGTCTATGAAATCCCACAGCATAAAGCCAAATGTAGTTCAATAACAACAAAAATTTGTACGATATTCACAAAATACACATCATTTTTTATTATCTGATATTATGTTTCCCAAATTAGTTTTATATTATTCAGCATTGCATACACACACACACGCACACATACATACACACGGTTTCTTAGTAAAATAGTAGAGTTAGGGATGTGATGGCAACATGCATCAGATTTTTAAATTTTATTTTTATTATTTTTATTTTTTTCCTTACAGAATATATAGGTTATTTCAACACCCAATGAAAATTAACAAATAAACATTTTTAATTAATGGGTAGTAATAATACATAAAACCAGTTTTTTTTTAATTAATTTTATTGGGGTGACAATTGTTAGTAAATTTACATAGATTTCAGGTGTACAATTCTGTATTACATCATCTATAAATCCCATTGTGTGTTCACCACCCAGAGTCAGTTCTCCTTCCATCACCATATATTTGATCCCCTTTACCCTCATCACCCACCCCCCACCCCCTTACCCTCTGGTAACCACTAAATTATTGTCTGTGTCTATGAGTTTTTGTTTCTCATTTAAAACCAGTTTTAAAGGTTTCAGTTTATTGAGAACAGAATTTTCCCACCTAGGAAAAGCCCTAAGTGTAAAACTAATATTCTGTTAATGTGCTTGCATAATTCATGTCACTTGAATTAAATCAGTAATAAAAATGAAACAATAATTTACTTTTAATTACAATAAAAAAAGTCTGAAGGGAGTTTAAAATACTCAGTCCATGCCGAATATATTGATGTATATTTTAATATTAAAGCAAAACACTAAACATCTCAGATCCTAAGTGTGTATTTATTTCGTTCAAATGTTTGGCAGTAAACAGAAGCTATCTTAACAACCCTTAACATGCACTATATCTTTAATTAACTTCAGTAGCACACAAACCATATATACATATATATATACATATATATATGTATATATATGTATATATACATATACATACATACATATATATATATATATATACATATATATATATATATATATATATATATATATATATATATATTTATTTTTTAACAAGGAGGTTAAGGCTTCAGTGTGGTTAAAGGGTTGATATTTGGCAGTTGAATTTTGTACCCTTCTTCTTAACACCAGTGCTAGATGGACAGCTTCCTTTATTTAAACCTTGTCCTTATCAGTTCTCTACAGGACCTGACACTTTGCTAGTAACCCTGCAATCCCATCTCCCATATTTGTTTGAACTCTATTTCCTTATGCATCAATGAATACAGTATATTTTCAAGTATGTCAGGATAGTAAGGACTATGTAGGAGATAAGTCAGAAGGAAATTTCTATCAGCCTAAAAATAACTTTAAAATACAATGAACCCCAGAACATCCTTTTCAACTATATTGAATTTCCTATTTTATTTTCACAATATGATTATCAATTTTGGGCTAGTACTGAAATATATAGATACATGAAATCACTACAGTAGCCCTCATAATTTATTTTATACCATTTCCCAGTGAAGACATATTAGGCTGTGTATGCCAATAGTACATCTATGCCAAAAAAAGATAACAAAGGACAGTTATTTTAAACCCTAAATTGGAAAGGCCCTTAAAAGCAGAAAATGTGTGTAATTCAGCATATTGCCTTTGGAGCCCATCTCAGGGCATGGAACATAGTAGGCATGCAATAAAACTTGAGAGGCATTCAATACATTCAGCAAACAAAGGACTATTAGCCACAAATGTCAGAGAATTGTCAGGCATCATTGCTTCTTGAAGGCAACTAGCGTCCCATTGGGAGGAAGCATGAACCTAATCTGCAGTGAACTACTAGTATATAGCAATGTACTATAGGAGACTCGATTTAAGCTACTGAAACTATTTTGAGGATAAGATAGTCATAAGCCATTTCAAGGAACTCAGTGATAACACATACTACACAAAAGGATATCACTTTGATAGAGAAAATACCATTCAATATGTGATCTGACATTTTATTCCAGTAATACATTTAACATCTTACTATTGATCTTTGTCAGGTTACTTTAGCTCACTGAATGGGCTTTATTAAGAATCTCAGAGGCCCTTAAGCATGGGGCGAAAAAGTCTGTCCCCTCATATTAATTCAAAAGAGACCAACAAAGTCCCGATATATCTCATGGTGATTTTGTCAATGCTTATTTGAAATATTAAACATGTAATTCTTTAAAAAAAAACGTCTTGGTGCCTCTGGTTTCCATCATATGTTTAGTCATAGAAAAATGTTCTTCTGTAAAATCTATAATGTTTAGGATGGAATTTCTAAAGTCCAATACATCTCTAATTTTTTAAGTAAATTGAAAGTAGAATGATGAAAAACTGTAAACATTTTTTTTCCTCTTTTCTCCTCTGATTCCATGCTTCTGAGATGTTCAGTAGAATAATTCCAGAATATCCTTACTTTATTATTCCAAATCACAGGTTTTGCAGATTAAACAAATTGTATACAAGGTCTTTCTTCTAGATGAGTAAAATTACAAAACAGAATCTCCACAACAAGTAGGAAAATGTTTAAAAAGCTGTTAAGTTTGTTTGAAACTATACAACTGAGAATGCCACCAATTGGATAACAATGCATACATAGATCTATTGCTTTTGGAAACAGAAGTGAAGTTTTTTTTTTTGTTTGTTTTGTTTTTTTTTTTCCCCACGATGCCCTGCCTTAATAATTTTATTTATTACCAATTTCTTTAAAAGTTTCTATCATTCGAATCTGTGTCTATCCAGACTTACATTTTATCATCTAGTTCGTAGTGTGACCCTCTTCATGCAAAGAGATCAAATATTTTTTTTAACTGAATTATGGTTTGATTTTGAAAAACTGATATACAATTACATAGTATCTGGATTACAACTAAGTATTCAAACTTTAAATTTAAGACACTAGTCGTAAAAGGGGACTTCGAATAACAGTTTCATTCAACGTTTTTTTGTAAAATTTTTGATTAGATGCCATTGAAACATAACTCTTGTTTATACCAATTAGCTTATGCTAAAATTGTTTTTGTTAGATGTCATTTCACTGAAAGTCACAGAACATACTGACAATATTAAATGAAGCCTTATGTATTTTATGCCACACTGTTGCTTAAATGGGTCTTTGTTCTCTATGAATAGCTAAGATCACGCTCAGATTTCCTAGTGAAAAACTATGAAAAAGAAGAAAAGTTTTAAAACAAGAAATTTTGAAATTGCTTAAACATACAATTAAGAATTTAGAAAAGTGATATAAATCTCATATTAGAGATACAATTATTTCTAACACCACTATGCATTTTCCTTTCCTTTCCTTTCTATTCCTGAGTTATTACAATGTGCGAAGAAAAAAGTGACCTATGGAGCTTTTTATGTTAAGTAAGTAAAGAAGCTAATTTTGATACTATAATAATTAGTCATCATTTCAATACTGTGTATTTACCTTTCATAGTTCCAAGAATGTTTTCTTTAATTTTGTCAACACAAAGACCTTATTGGTTTTCTTTATTTTATCTGACATATTGTTAGTATAAACCTTTTAATTATTATATCTTATTCCTTTAAAAATGTTCTATTCCCTTTGAGCTATTACCACCAGTGCCCTCACTCCTTGGTACCCAGTTACCAAAAAAAAGTCCCTGAATATTTCTTTCCAGTTACCAAAAAAAAGTCCCTGAATATTTGCTTTATTTCATATTGAAACTCTACCAGGCCTCTGAACCCATTTCTTCTCATGCTAATTTGCTAGAGTAAATAAGTGGGGTAGTTAGGTAGGGTGTCTCCCATATCCTATCATGTATACGTTTTACTATGCAAACTTCTTTAAAGGATGATTCCTTTCTTCAAATCAAAGATGATTAAACTTTATAACCATTGAAGCTTAGGTCAGTCAAAAATTCACTCTAATTTACCCATTTCTTCTTTTTCTTAATTTCTAAGTTAATGAAATAAATTAGCTACATATGTTTTTTTTCAAACTTTACAGCCTTTCCAGATAACATGGAAAATTGTCTTTGGAAATGCTTTTAAAGCACCCTTATCCATCTCTGCTGAATTCATTACTTCTACAACTAATGGTTAACTATCAATTCTTGACATAGTTGATCCTTCTCAGTTTTTTCAAAACCTCAGAATTTAAGAAAATATCCCCAAATGGCTGACATTTTACACATCTCACTGCTCATTCATTTTTACCCTTTCTGTGATGCATTTATTTTTAGTCTTCTACAAAGTAAAAGTCTTAGAGATCAGCTAGCAAGCTAGCTAACTAGACACAGAAAGATGTACTTCCTATTCTTCCCTTTTGATATCATTACTCACTTGATCTCTTCTATTGTTATAATTTGTGACATTGTATATAGCAAAAGTCAGGTATATTTTTATGTTATGCCTAGAATTTTCCCAATATGACTTGTAAGTTATTTCCTCATCTAGTGCATTTCTATAAACTAACAATTGGAAATGTATCGACCAACAAGAAGATATGGTATCAGGAGCAAAGGCCATAATGTCAGTGGCAACTGAAAGGCAGCTTTGTATCCTGCCTGCCCTCTGCAAAGTAGAATGAAATCTAGGTCATTAGATTCAGCAGGGAGCTTTGAAACAATTTCCAAGTCTGTGCTGCACTATGATGAGTGTCTTTTGACCTAGTTTTGTACATGAGAAATGCAAGGGTGCCTGGCTATGGCAGTTGTCAGTGTTGGATCTATGCTTTTCTGTTGCTAGAAAGATTCCTAAAAAATGGAAGTTGCAGGATATGTTTCTTTCCATGATCTGTTTGCTCTCTCTTGACAGGGAGGCCATGATCTGTTCCTACTATTTCAGGCTCCATGCAAACTGAAATTGACCAAGATGGTCTTAGTGCTCCCTCAGCTTGACTGGAATTTAGACAGGCCTTTTCCTGACACTAGGCCGTTGACCTCCCTTTTCTTAGAGGATTTACTTTAGAAAAATGTGTCATTGTAAATTCTTTCTCAACTCCTTTGAGTAGTGAATCATTTTAAAAGCCTCTTGCCAGTTTGATACCCCAGAGTGTTTTCCTCAAGGCTCTGGATGATATCCCTTTGCAAGGCCAACATCAAGAGAGATAGCACCTCTGTCTCTCGGTTTTATGAGGGGCTAGAAGCATAATTTGAGGGAGCAACTTGTTCCAAGTTATAAAATGAAATTCCATCAAAAAGGTAGGAGAAAGTTTATTTTTCTTCAGACAAAGCCAATTAGCAAACACAGATGGCCCTTGTTCTCTCTCACCCTAGCACTTAAAAGTCTCCCCCACCCCCCCAAACCCTTTGTTTCAGTAGAATTAAGTAAAGACTGAATTCTGGTCTCTCTATTGCAACAACTTTGAATACTTGCTTACCTGTTCCCTTTTGCCTAGGGCAATAATTTTGAGAAAATATAATTTAAACATTACTGAGACTGGAAAATGCCTAGGTCATTCCATCACATTGCTGCTTTGAGATATAGCAGACAGAACATGTGCATTTTTTTTTTTTCTTTTCAAAGAGGCTTCATTTACTAAGTCTTATAGTATGGCTGGCAAACTCCTTTCTATGATAAGCCAAATCTTCAAAGAGGATATATTTCCACTTGTTCTATGGTCTTTTGGTTCTAGAAGCTGATCTTTATAACATCATCTCTTGTTTCCCTATGACCAGAAATTCTGCAAAAACAGTTCCTTAAACTAGGATCCTGCCACTTTGATAATCAGGCCCTAACCCACCTTTGTTTATTTGTTGTATACCATGATAAGTAGTTCCGACAAATGAACCACATTGCATTCCTAAAAGAAAATATCCATTCATACTATTTGCCCTCACTCCCACATGATTTTATTATGTCCTCTTATATCATGTATCTTGCAAAGTTATTAAAATGTTTAAATGAATGTGAACCCTGATAGTGTTCTGAACAGCAGGTTTTATGCCTTGTACCTCCCTCTTAAGTTTCACATTGTATCATATTTATTCCCTCATCTAACTCTTTTTGACAATTGAACTGTGAGCTTCTGGAGGACAAAGCCATGGCTCATTCATGAGTTTATTCTCCAGAGACAGAGCTATTACCTGTACATTAAACAACATTCAGCACATGTCTGCTATATTGGCAATATTATTTGAATGCAACAAATATAATAGAGTGCAAAGGGCAAAGGAAGATGTCAATGTAGAGGATCAGAAACAAACAGCTTTAAAAACCAGTCATTTTTCACAATTCTAAGTATTTTCATTGTCCCTTTCAACTAAATTTATAGAGTTCACGTTAAACATTCTGTGGGGCTCTTAACATTCAAAAAACACATTTCAAGGAAAAAAGCATTATTTGAACCTTTAATTTCCAAAATGAAAGAAAATTAAAATCTATTTCCCTTCCTAACGCTGTAAGTATGGACCTAAACAAATTCTTACTTGATAATTAACAACCTTTCTGCTCCTATCCCAAGCTCATCCATCTACTATTTATTTTTATAAGTCAGTTTAAATTCTTTGTGGAAGGAACTACGTAAACATATTCATATATATATATATATATATATATATATATATATATATATATACACACACATCTGTGATTTCAGTGACAAATGAAAGGTAGTCTGATTTTTCAGTTAGTCTTTCAAATGGAAAAAAAAAAATGAAGATACCAGCTGTGTTATTCTTTAAGCTTTAAAACCTATTCTCAATTCTAAAATTTACAAGACATTAATGTAAGTTATAATTATATTACTGTACCTGTATATGCAAATTGGACAAGATCCCAGAGGGCATTGGGGTCTATGCCTTCCATTTTGATCTCCTCTTGTTTGGCTTCACACACATCACTTGTAAACATGGCAGCAAAATAGTCCGAAACTGAGCTCAGAACAAGCCTGAAAGAGTCAAAGGATAAAAATTAGGCCATGAATATAAAGTATCAAAATGCTAAATGTCAACAACCATGCAGTGCAGAGGAATCTATTATCTATCTATCATCTATCTATCTATCTATCATCTATTATCAATCATCTATCTATCAATCTAATCTTCTTATGGATTATACTTTTAAAAACTGATTTAGAAAATCTTTCTCCAACATTTTGTCACAAAGCATTTTCCTACATTATCCTTTATAATTTTAAATATACTTTTTCTTTCACATTTAGTTCTTCCATCCTTTTAGATAGGAATCAATTTTTATTTCTCTCCACACACTCATTCACTTTTCACCACACTATGTACTAAAGAATTTGATTTGCCCCAGTGCTTTAAGGATGCCACCTATATTATGAATTTGAGTTCTGAATGTGTACTGATCTGTCTCTGAGATTTCTATTTTTTTTCACCTATTTGCCTGCACTTATGCCAATACAATATTCTTTTTTTATATGCATGATAAATACATATAAACATATATAAATAAATACTATGATTCTAAATATGTCTTTACATCCACTGAGATACATTCTCCCTCTTTATTTTTATTTAACTAGTAGCAGAGTTTTATTCTTCACACAAAATTTAAAGTAAGTTTGTTAAGTTTGTCAAATAAATCAAATGGAATTTTAATTAAAAATAGCACTGAATTTCTGATTTTATTCAGGAATGTTTGGTATATTTATCATGTAAAGTCATCCAATACAAAAGTATAAAATGTCTCTCCATTTAGTCATGATTTTGTTTTATTCGATGTATTTAAATTTTGATGTTTTTCCCAAAAGTTGTCTTTGGTATTTATGGTTGATTTCTACATATTTTAAAGTTTTGTTAGCATTTTGTTTAGCAATTGTTTTTTCTTCTTTTTTTTAATGCTATTTTCTTGTGAGATTTTGTTGGTTTAGAACTCATTAGTTGAAACTTTCATAACTTCATCTTTTGTATGACACATTTACTGAATTATCTTACGAGGTCTTCCGATTCTGCTATTTTTCCCTCTATGTAGATGATTATATCATCTGCAAATAATCTCATTTTGACCTGTTCCTGTTCATTCTCTACAATTTCTCTTCTTTTGCTTTCTTTAAAAACTCCTCCAGGACCTCCAGTTCTGTGTTAACTAGTAGCTGTCAGGGAAGAAAATTTGTGTTTTTTTTTTTTTTTTTTTTTTTTTTCTATCTTGTAAGGAACACATTGATTACTTTACCAAGTCAGGAAAATACCTATAATTTCTAGCATTGCTAAACACTTTTTTAATATATGGATGTTGAAATTCATAAAAAGGCCTTTTTTTTTCTGAATCAAAATTACGTTTAGGATTTTTCAATTTATAGCAACAAAGGAAATTAACATATAATTTTATTTTCTTGCATTTTCTGATATGAATCTGGGATCAAGATTATACAAGCCTCATAAAATAAGTTGGCAGCTTCAATTCTTTTTAATTTTGTATAACAACTTATATAAGGAAGCAATGCATTTTTCCTTTAAGACATTCTAGAACTCACCTGAAAAAAAAAATCTTTTTTTGGCTATTTTGGGAAAAAAGTGATATATTAATCCTATTTCAATTATTGAGTAAGCCATGAGACTTATTTATATGCTCTATTTTTTTCTTTATTAACTTTTGCATTTTACATTTTTCAAAAATTTACCCATTTTATCCAGGTTCTGAAATGTATTAATGTATATCATTCATACAATTATGTTTGTGTTTAGTTCTATCAATTTATATTTCTTTTCATTTACTCCATTTGTACTTTTGGGTTAATCATTGTATTGCCTTTTGTTTTATCTTATTCATTGACATTTTAACTGTATCTTTTTCTTATGTGCATGTGTGCATTTTTTTAAGTGGTTCTCTTGAGTGGGAAACATCTGTTTGTTTGTTTTTTTCTATTAAAAGCCCGATATTAAGTATTTTAGGCATTGAGAGTCATACATATAGTCTCTTTCATATACTTTCCTTTTGAAAATTTTTCATTTGATTAAAAATATAAAGGCAAATTTTAGCTTATGATTCATATAAAACAAGATGAACACCATATTTGGCCCCAGCATAGAAGTTTCCTGACTCTGTCTAAAGATTACAATATTGATCTTTAATAACATTCTAGCATCAAATATAATTATACTCTTGATGAATATTATAAGAACTTTATCATTCTACTTATCCCCTTCTGCCCAGTCAGGATGCTTTTTAAAGGAGAATACATATGTGAAAGTAAAAGTTTATATTACATTTACTCCCTTTCTTCAACTTTTCTGGGGCTCCATTCATTTCTGAAGAAACAGGCTTCAGTATAGTAACAATACCCTTCAATTAAAGACATTTCTTTAGTATTTTTTATAGTACACGTCTGATGACAATAAATTATCCCTACTTTCATTTATCTGGAAATGTCTTTATTTA
Organism: Rhinolophus hipposideros; assembly: GCF_964194185.1. Taxonomy (NCBI): domain Eukaryota; kingdom Metazoa; phylum Chordata; class Mammalia; order Chiroptera; family Rhinolophidae; genus Rhinolophus; species Rhinolophus hipposideros. Next base: position 85,394,896 of record NC_138050.1, on the reverse strand, counting down.
GCTGCATCAAAAGTATTAATATCTTATAAAAGTCATTTTTACTTGATATAGACTTCTAGATTGAGATTTTTCCCATCCTTTGGAACTAGAAAAATAGTATTTTATGATCTAGATAGACCTTATTTTTTCCAATAGAAAATCTGCTTTCTTTCATATAATTGTTTTCCAAATTTACTATATCTTTTATCTTTAATTGTTTTCAATTGTTTTTCTTTATATCTTAGAATTTTAGCCATTTAACTTTGGTATTTCTAGATGGGTTACTTGGTATTTACTCTGCTTATGATTTTCTGAGCTTCCCGGAGCAGGGAATAAATTTTTTTTAAATCAAATTTAGAAAATTATCTGCGATTAATTCCTGATGTTTCCTCCTAACTTACACTTCAAACTGTTTCTATAACTCCACTTACATATATATTTCAACAATTGAGAGTGCCTCACAGATTTTTGAGACTCAGTTTATCTTTCTCGTAAGCTTTCTTTTACTCTGTGTTTTACTGAGGATCATTTCTAGTGACTTGAATTTTTCCAAATCTCTCTTGATATTCTCATTTCCTTATTCATTATACGCATCTTTTCCTATAGACATTCTAAATTATTTTTCATAGTTGTTTTAATGCCCTTTACTGATCATTTTAACGCCTGCATCAGCTCTAGGTTTATTTACATTGACTGATTCTACCTTTGACAATGTATTACATTCTCCTGCTTTTTCCCATGTATTGTAAATTTCAACTCTATAATGGACATTGTGACAAAGAAAAAAAATGGCTAAAAAAGGGAGTATCACTCTAGTGTCTAGTTATTTTTAACAGCTCTTTAATAGTTTTAAAGAAAAAAGTATAAATATTTCATTTTTGGGTGATTTCTTTTGTCATTTTAATGGGAATACAATTTTTCATGTACTCAACATATTATGATTCTAAAAAAATAAAGAACTGTAAAAAAGTGCTTTGCAATTAAGAGGTGTGTTTTTTACAGTTGCTTGAATTAAAAATTCTGTAACTTCTTTCTGTTTAGAGTAGGTTAGAGGAAAGTAGTACATTCTGGAGGGTCATCAGGAAAAGTTTTCTCACTGATGGAAAATAAAGTTACAAATATAGAAAGGGAGAAGACTACAAAAATATAAAAAAAGACCTATGAGGTCAGGTTGAAATCGGAGGAGGTATGAGTGTAAATTTATAGTTCTTAATACTGAACAAATAGAAACGCTTAATTTTTGTGTACGTATGTAAGGGAGTACATAAGTATGTACATTATGGGCTTCTTGCAAAAAGAACAAACCACAGGGCTTTAGCAGGGGAAGTATGTACAAAGTTATCCTGAAATACCTTTTATTCCAGAAAGTAAGAAAATGCTCAGAAAGTGATGGGAACATGTCAAAAGAACTAAATATGATGCTTATATCTGTGAACTAAACAACTTAATGGTAAGCTCTGGATGCATTTCTCTTTCTAAGAATAGTGCAAGGTAAAGGAGAAGAAGAAATGTCAATATAGAGGATTGTTATCTAAAACTTTTCATGATTTCAAATCAGGAAAACGTATTTCTAAATTATTTATTTTGCAATTATTATTGCTGTGTATTTTATTTCTATATAATGTAAGTCAAGGTTATAGTGAAGGTTAACTTCCACAAATAGAGATATTCCTTCTAATAACAAAAAAACAAAACAAAACAAACAATATTTTAATATATGCATTACATATTTAAGAAGTACTTTATGTGATCCATAATTTTAACTAATTTATTGATATCGATGTCTATGGTGATAACATGTTAGAAATATCTGAACTTGTCATCTGTGACACATTTAATTGGACAGTTAGTAACTAAACATATCAACTCTACATTCTCAAAGAATAACAAAATAATTAAGAGACAGATATCTTCAAATATTATATACCAATCAGAAAAATCAGTCAAATGATCAGTTTTAACATAAAAAAAAACTAAATATAACTATATAATACATATGAAAATAAACTGTAATAAACCAGAGGGATATATATCTTTGCTAGAGTGTAAGTATATTGACATAAAATTAACCATTTTAATTTTCCACATATAAAGGCTTGATTTTGGAGGTTGGCAGGGGGTGGTGGTGTGGATTTCCATATAGAGAAAAATATCATGAGACATAGAATTTGATCTTAAGTAATTACATGAAATCTTCTTAAACAATTATAACAAATACTGCTAACTCAGTAAGAGAAGTGCAGAAAAGTTTATTTTGCATTTGGATTTAGTGAGATCAAATTTGCATTAGATTTTTAGACAGGGATGTAATGAATAACAAAAAGTAATATTTTTATATGTGCATATATAGCTTCTATTAACACAAGGGAAGTAGAAGCCAAAAATGCAAAGATAAGTGGATAAATGCAGCTACTCTGGAAAATTTCTTATTGAGGTCACGACAAATGTATTTCCTTTGAAATCTATTAAACTTTTCTAAGTCCATTCCAATTTATTTTAGTGTTTGACATTGTTGACCTCCCACACTGCCTTTAAATCCCCCTTTTAGCTAAGGCAGTACAACTTTCTTATCTCAGCTTACCTCGGATTCATTGACTTCTCTTCCTACTCATACTCCTTGACCCTCTCGTTGCTCTAGGTTTTTAATCAGGCTTCTCAATATTGGCCTTAACACTCACTGTTTCAGAATAATTCTTGAGCATGGCCTTAATTATTACCGTTACAGTGGTTTTAAATCCAGTCTTGTCTCTGGAATATATATAGAAAGTTCTCACTAGATATCCCAGTCCCATTTCGGTATGCTCTAAACTAAATCAAAGCTTCCCTTTGTGGTTTTCTTTCATTTTTATTTTCCTGATTCGAATTGGTGCCAATATTTTGAACTTTAAGAGTAGATATTATGAAATCATCATTAATGTCTCTGTCTCCTTCATTGCCTATACAAAATAAGACATAAAATCCAGCTTTCCTTTTGTATCAGACTTTATGGTTGCCTTGCCAAGACCCCCTTTACGAGGCACACTGAGGTAGGTGCCCATCACCACTGATGTTAGCACCTGATGGCTCCCAGCTACCCCTTCTTCAGAACCGCGCTGGGCCCAACAGGAGCTGCTTCCCTGGCAGTTTCTGTGCTCCGGCTCCCCTGACCTCATTCTCCAACCTCCACAACCTATCTCCACTCTCTACCTGTGGGTGGGCCCAATGGCAATACCTAATAGAACTCAGGTGTAAAGCACTGCCCCTTTTCCTTAGGGTAGGACTAACTGTGCAGCAACTCATGCTCCAGAGCTTCTTGGGAGTTAAAGACGAAGGAAGACTCCATCCGAGACCACATCCTTGACGGGCTTTGTCCTCTGCCCTATCCTGCTTCCTTTCTTCTGAAGACACTCCTAAAATAAGTCATACACACCTGAATTCCAGTCTCCTGTTCTACTTGCAGGGAACTTGACTTATGACACTGTGCTTCAAAAATTTTCTCAGTTCATCTCTTTCTCGATATTTATATAGTTCTCATTTCATGCCTGGGTTAACTCTAAAAGCTTCCTAGATCACAAATTCGTTTTTGCTGTGCTCATTTCTAGTCATTTTCTAAAGTGGTACCATTTTTCAGAGTTATCTTTGTAAAAGATGATAGGCAGACTATCGCAGTTGTTAATACATTACTTCTGTAGCCATATTACCTGGGTTTGAATTCTATTTTTCACCACTTATTAAATGAATCACTTGGGTGAATGACTTAATTTCTCCAATTTTCTGTTTTCTATTGTATAAGAAAAGAAGGTGGGGAAAATAGGGATTTATTTTCCTTTCAGGATAAAATGGGTTAGTACACGCAAAGCACTTCGATAGAGCCTGGCACGTAATCAACAGAGTGAGTGTTAACTAGCATTGCTGTCTTGTTGTTGTTGCTATTATTATTATCATTATTATTGACTTAATTATGCTAACCACCTCTTCAAGAACCTACATGAGCTTCTAATTATGCACATCATTTCAAATCCATACTTCTCTGCTTCTCTGATGGTTTTCAAAGTCTATCATAATCACTTTTGTTGTACTTTTTTATGGCTTAATTTTACAGTAGTTTCTATAAACAACTCCACTTTCACTAAGGCAGTACTTCATAATTTTAACAATCAAAAATGATTTACTTCTGTACTTTTCCATATTATTCTCACTATCTAAAACAGTATACCTGTCCTTTTTCATTAGACTGACCTCAAACATAATTTCTCTGAAAAACTCTCATAATACTTTATCACATGTTACTTGTTTCCTTATAACATTATTTTTTGCACTTGGAATCAAAACCAAATATTTCAGTTGAGAGTTTTGCAAGTATAATAATTTCCTTAATTGTCTTATGAGTTATTCTTTCCTTCGCAAGATTATTGCAAACTTCGTGAGGAAATGTATCATGTTTTATATCCTTTTGCATAACCAACAAAACATAGATCACTGCTATAATATGTTTGATAAACATTTATTTTAATCAATGCAAGAAAAAATGATTCACGTACTGTTAAATATTAGTGGCGGGCATAACGAGGATATTAAAATGACATCTAAATTAAGAAAAACAAAAGTTTTTCAGCTTCTCTTATCTTTTTTCCTGCCAGTTTTATTGAGATAGCATTTACTTGTAATATGTAAATTTAAGGTGTACAACAGGATCATTTGATACACATATACATTGTGGAATGATTACCATACTATATATACCAGTATTTACAAGTGTTATATTCCGTTAATGAATTGACTCCTTTATCAATATGTAATGACCAGCTTTCTCTCTTGTTACCATTTTTGACTTAAAGTCTATTTTCCCTAATATATGTATAACTACCCCTGATCTCTTTTGATTTCTGTTAGCTTGGAGCATTTATTTTTCCCAGCTATTCACTTTGAGACTATGTGTGTCTTTAAAGCTGAAGTGAGTCTCTAGTAGGCAGCATATAGGTATCAATTATTGCAACTGTAGTTATTTTTTACACTTTTATCCTCTCACCTCTATACTAGAGTTAAGTGATTAACACACCATCATATTATAGTATGAGATTACTCTGAATTTGACTACATACTTAACTTTACTAGTATGTTTTATACTTTCATATGTTTTAAGTAGACTCCTTTCATTTCAGCTTAAAGAATACCTTTGAGTATTTCTTATAATGATACACTCTCGTGGTGATGTACTCTCTCAGCTCATAATCCTTGTGGACTTGTGCTTGTGTCTGTACATTTAAGGAAGTAGGTGCCTCTTCCAATCCTTCGCAATCGCCTTGGTCATGCCGAGCCCATGACCAGTCAGCCCATCCAGAGATTCTGGGAAGGCCTGTGCTGGTATCTGCAGGCAGGCGTCCTGCTGGAAACTTTAGGTAGGCAGGTCTGGTGTCCAGTTGGAAGGTGGCAGGACTGTTGCTTGAGTACACAAGCCTCATGCATGTGTCTGCAGGGGTGAAGTATGCCTGGAAATTGAGTCTGAAGTGACTGACCTGGAACCTGGGTCTGTGTGTGGTCAAAAGAGGCCAATCTAGCACCAGGAACCACTGGGTTAGAACCAGCATCTGGGTCCACAGGGCCTGGTTTGGTACTAGGGTGGTCTGGGAATCTGGTTTGGTAGTAAAGTGGTCTGGGAACCTGTTTGCACAGTAGCCAGAATGAAGGCCAGGGCCATTGTGGCTGGCTTGGTGCTAGGGACAGTCTAGAGCTTAGAATCTCTGGAATAAACCTGTAACCTGGAGTCTTGGGTGCCCCACCTGAAGGTTTGCTCTGCTGAGACTGATCTGGTGCTGGGACAAGCAGAGAGCCTGAATCTGTGGGAACTAGTCTTCAGTGTAGATTTGCAAAGCGTGGTCTGACCCTGGGTGGACTGGGGGACATGGGGACATGGGAGCTGACCTGGTGCTGGGTGGATCAAAAGCCGGGGTTCGTGGCAGTTGGCTCAGCTGGACCAGCCAGGAGCCTGGGTTCATGGGAGACTGCCTGCCTCCAGAGTTTTAGGGGCCTGGTTGGGAACTTCAGCCCACCAGGCCAAGGGAGCCGGGCAATCCTTAGATATTCTGGAAGCCTGGATGTGGAGCGTTTGTGAGCCACTAGGACCCTGGTGCTGCCTGAGGCTGTGGAATTGGCTGGGACTACTGAAGTCTAGTTTTTTTTTTCTTTTTCTGAAGTTGGTACAGAGCTGTTATAAATTAGCAAGGTGATTGAGATACCTAGGTGGATTTTGCATTTAATAAAATGGAAGAAATGAGTTATTCCTCTACCATCAAAGATTATCTATATAAGTAAACTTGGCATCAGTACAGAGAAACACTACCACTTGCCTACCTGAGTATTAATATCTAAGTTACTTATGAAAGTCATTTCTTCTTACTGTATTTAATATGATGTGTTTCTAAATACATCATTTCAATTGCCACATATGCCTCAATTGTTTTTATGATACTAGTTCTTGGTAAAAAATGAACATTAAAATAATAAACATATTCTTGAAATAAGTCATTCATTATTAAACATGGACAAAAATGAAAACAGAATATGATGTTTCATGAAAGGCCCATTGTCTTGGTTGATAGTGTACGATCCTTTTTGTCCCCATCACATCTCATTTTATTTTTCATTTACGTTTTCATTTGATCATGAAATATTGCATGCTCATTTTAAAGAGTTCAAAGTATATGTATGTTTGTACATTAAAAAAAAAAATGTCAACCTCTCCTTTATCCTGCCTATAAGCCTTACTCCCCAGAAATAGCTTTGTTCACTCTATGTTACGGATTCTTCCACACTGTTTCTGTGCACGTAAAATTATAAATACCATTATTTACTGTTCAGAGGATGTTAGCTATTTAAGATTTTCATATTTATCTCTCCCTAATGCACTGACTCTTAATAATGAGTAAAGAGGGGGAAAAAAAACTTTCACAAGCTTAATCATATTTCATTATATACTTGTACATTATAACAGAGTAGACCATAAAAACCACTTAATTATTTTACTATTGAAAATTCACCAGTCCAGTTATTAATATTGATCTTGTCAATGTAATTTTCAGTATCTGACACCCCTAATTACAGACACCATGCCTATCAAAAAATCTTCTATATTTTGTATTAAGGTATTTTACATTTTAATGTTTTGGTTCACTTGTTGCTAATCAATTATTTTGGGCCATTTATGAGACGTCTATATTTATTTTTAGAATTTCTCTAGGCCCTAAAGCACAGATAAATTCAGAATATTGACTATTATTCATTCCAAAAATGCTAATGTTAACATGTAATCTTAACTATTATTTGCCTTCCAGAGCTAAGTTACTGAAAAGTATGCCTTGCGATAACCTAATATATTCATATAGACAGAGTATTTCATAAACACATTGATAAGTATGACCTACATCAGGTTAAAATACATATACAATATAAACAGCATACAAACAAAGGCTTTTAATGAGAATCTTTGTATGGTCATAATCTGTTAAATAGAAATTTATTTGAAAGTTTTAAGTAATGAGATAATATGAAGTTAAATATATATGGTCTTTATAAATGAATATTTAGTGAATACTTATGACATTAGCTTGCAATGCTTTTCCTGAAAGACTGGTGGGTCTTAATGCAAATTACTTATTTTTTCATTATTTGAAATTATTTTAACAGTCCCACATTTTTCAGTGGTAAATATTGTAACATCATATATATTTTGCTCATAGATAGTACACAGTTGTGCTAATTAAACATAACAGAATAATTTAAAAACCCATTTGTTTGTTACTATTACTGAGATGATTATTTGGTAAAAGCAAAGGGCTCATGTTAAAGTAATTATAATCAGTTCATTTTACAAAAGCATAAATAAGGAAGTGCAATGTACCCTCAATTACTGAAAAAAGCGAATGTATTTTTAAGGTGCCCCATAAATATTTTCCGTATATTGATTAATATATGTTTAATTTAGAATCATAGGTATGTAAATTATTGTAGGAGTAATATAGTTAGTAGTAGAATTTTAAACTATGATGTAAAGAAAATATAAATCCTTATTTGAATTAATTTAGCAGAAAGCCTTATTTTTTTTTCTTATCACATTTTAGGAAAACAGATGATTAACAATAACATATTTATTTTAATATCTGTTAAATATGTAAAATATTTACATGTTCAGAATAATATGTATATAAGTAATACATTACTCAGATGTTTAATAGGAATCTAAGCCAAGAAGAAACTTTATTTCTTAGTAACCTGGATTATCATAAAACTTATATAATTAAATAAATTATTTAGAAAGTAATATTAACAATCTAGATAAAAATAATAAAGAAAACAATGTAGAATATAATTAATATGGGGAAATTGCTCAATATATTAGTTAAAAGCCTTCAAATGACAAATATCAAACTGCTACCAATAAAAAGCTATAAGATTATATAAATTAAATAAAGCACTTGTTTTAAAAAAAATGAGGCTTTGATATATTAATATAATTTTGAGTTAACTGAGTCCCTCTTTTTAAACAAATAGTTATTTAAATAATTTGCAAGCTAAATGAAGTCAATTTAGTTACAATCTCAAGTTAAGAATATATTTTGCTATATAAATTTTATCTAGATGTTATTTAGATAATAGCTCAGGATAATTTGCCTATTTGCCATACATGTCACAACATTGAATGTCTCAATATAATGACTTTGTTAATTGCTCTCTTCCCAATGATAATGCGATATCATAGAAATATTTGAAAAATAAGAGCATAGTATATTATTAGAATTATTGCCATAGTTAGCTGACAGATTGAGCCCTACATGACCTAAATTAGTTATTCAATGTCAAATGTTCCTTCCTATGAATTTTTAGTGTATTGATTCAATTCAATGTCCACATTTTAATATTGTTATGATGGTAGAGATATAGCCTTATTTTTCTGGAATATTTTAATATTCTATGTTTAAGTACATATATATATATATATATATATATATATATACATATAAAACGTAGATAACATAATTTAAGTTAATCAATATAGGGAAGAAGAATACATCGAGAGCAATTTTCATATGTGGATAATTTATTCTTTCTATCAATTCATTGGTATTAATAGCATTAAATGACATCCATCAAGGTAGTCTAAGACCAGTTATCGATATATTCAACTATTTAAAATAATTGGTATCAAAATTAAATTTTTTCTCACTTAAAAGTCCTAAAAAAACTCTAAGTAACAAAAGAAAAAAAAACATTAAATTTTATAAATAAACTGATAGCAAATCAATATGGCACAAAATAATCAGACCTCTAGTTCATGTAATTTGGAATTATAAATTATAAATGTATAAGGAATATTTAAAAGTATATTAATTTTTAAATATACTAGGCCTTAAGAAGAATATGAATGCCATAAACTAAAGACTTTTTAATAAATGCTAAGTAAAGTTGTCAATATGAAGTACTTTGCATTTTCTACTTGAAATTAATAATATATATCCAAGATAAGTAACTTCCTTCCATTTTTTGCAGGAAAGCATATCTCATTTAAAAGCTTAGGTACATCCTCCTAAATTAAAATTGATTTTCACTTACTACGATTGTGAATCACATATAACAAAATATTTATCAATCTTCATCAGAGGAAGTTTTCTTTTTGAACTATTTATATTTGCCTTATCACTTAAAATGGCATTATAACTCTTGCCCAAAAAGAAATAAACAAGAGTAAAATAAAAATATCCAAACTTTCTTATAAATGTTAACTCTGAATTCTCTAATTCTAGGATATTTTGCAATCTACATACCAGACTATCTAAACATATGAATTCATGTTTCTAATAAAGACAGACTACTATACCTATGTGCAGGTATCTTTCGATTTCCAACAATCAGGATAACATCACAGAGTTGTTGTTGTTTCAAGTAACTTTCCATTTTTCTGAAGGTTTGCTCAGCATGGTGAACGGCCTGATAGAATTCTTCGGAGCTACTGGAGTCCAAATCACTTTGAGGTGTCAGTGAATGGCTAGTTGCTGACAGCCTGAAAAACACATACAAAAAAAGACGGTTTTTATAAAGAGCCACAAATTGCCCAGAACTATATGTACAGAGCTTTAGAATTTTATGGGGAAGTCAATAAATCTCTCCTTGTGTTCATCATTATGAATATAGGAAAAAACATCTACCTTGGGTTAAATTATTTCTTCTAGGAAGCAATAAATTAATTATAAATTATCCTTTTTCTTGTCTTAAAACATTTAAAAGATAGATCATTTGTATTTATTAGGACATTAAGTTAGAAAACTGGAAATAGTCACAGAAATGGTAAAATACAAACATGCTTATTATTTAAAAAAATTACTTTGAAATGTTAATTTAACCCATTTGATATTTAATCCATTTGACCACCTAATTATACTATTCTAATTTATGATTCTTATGAGTTGTCGTAACTGTTGCTTTACAGATGTTGATGATTTTTAGTATAAAACATTATGAAACATGGTTTGTAAAAAAGAGTGACAAATTTATAAGTAAGTTGTTGAGTTTCATATTCTGTATCCAACTGACCCAACAAAACACATGCAAACAGAACGTATTAGCTCAGTACTTGTAAATATTTTAATAATCAATATCAATATATACCGGGGGGGTGCCAAAAAATGTATGCAAGTAGACACTTTGGTCAATATTGCTCAAATAATAGTTCGCCGTAATCAGAAGTGTGTGGACACTGATGGTAACCACTTTGAGCACCTCTTGTAATTGCAGAAGTCAAATGTGACTTGTATTAACCTTTTGTTATCGGTATATATTGAGTATTACAATTTTAATAGTTTTCCTTTCTTAAAATATGTATACATTTTTTGGCACCCTCTGTATATGTAATAAACTTTAGGTTTTTAGAAAAGTCCATGATACTTAGGTTTGGCTACTACATCTATTAATATCATAGACTGTTTCACAGTGAAGACTTTAAAATATCATATTTCATATCAAGAAGAAGACTCTCCAAATACTTAGATGTATGATAGACCCAGCAGTCCCAATCAAGTGTTCTAATGATAAATCCTTAGAACAATTTAAAAATGAAAATGAATTAAATACACAACAATAATAATGAAATAGCCCATTTCAAGACACAAAGTAATATGGAGAATTCTGCTTCCAATTACAATGCAATAACTTGTAACTGACTAAAGTACAGCAGAAAAAAAATGTTACATATAACATCAAAATCACTCTTTGACTTAATAATAGTACTAAGGCAGCCAGGACTTGAAGGACCAAGATCCTATAATAAAATTAAATTCACGGAAGTCATCTCAAATTTCTATGCTGCTTTTTCTTTCCATTTCTAGGTGTTTACTAATTACAAGCAGCATAAGATAAGAGACTGGGAAGCTTACCCTAATGTGCCAGCTAAGCAGGACTTCTGGTAGTATTATGGCATTTGGGGGAAAGAATGGATATTGGAATTATGGGTTGCAAAGGTAGCCAAAACTTGAGAGGTAAGTGATGGTCCAAAAGGGAGAAACATTCAAGTAAGGTTGTCATTATGTACCACTTTTACCCTAGAGGTATTGGACGATTTCTAAGCACTGATAGACAATGGCTTATAGAAGGTTGGGAAGTTAAACAGAGCTTGAAGTTTAAAAATTTGAATTTAAGGACTGGCAAGGATAAGGGACTCTGATAAATACACAGGCTTTCAACTGGACTTCTTAAGGATTATACCTAAGAGTCAAGGGAACTAGAAATAGACAAGATAATACAGAGACTGAAATAATATAGATTTGAAACAATATAATTACTATTTGCCTTAAGGCAATCCTCTAATCAAAAAGTCAGCAAACAGTCAAAATAAACCATCTTTAGAAAAAGATAACATTATCCAGACTTTAATGATTTCTTATATATACTATTTGACATTAAAGAAAAAGAAAAAGAAAAAAAAAAAAAACAAGCCTATAAACAAATAAGACCCAAGATAAAAACAGATAATAGAAACAGGCTCCCAGGTGTTACAGATATCCCTGAATAGATGGATTCCAATTAATATTTAATAGATATGAAAATAACTATCATTAATATATTTTAATATTGACAACCAGCTGGACAATTTCACAGGACATTAGGTTATATTAAAAAGTCAAACAGAAATAAATAAGGAAATATAATAATTTAACTTAAGATGTTGGTAGAAAAACTGAACTTGCTGGTGAGATTCAGGTGAAAAAGATATAGTAATCTGAAAAATAAGTAAAAATACTCAAACTAAAATATAAAAACATAAAATATAAAAAATAGCTTCATAAACAAATGAAACATGGTAAGAAATTATATTTACATAATTATAATCTTCAAGCAGGGGAGAGACATGATAAGGAAAAGCCATCTTAAGAAATAATGGCCAAGAGTTTTATTAAAATGTATTAAAGACATCAAGACACAGATTCATGCTTCACTATATATCCCACAATAAAACAAGGAACACTACAGATCATAGTAAAACAAATGCAAAACTAAAAAAAAAAAAAAAAGTTGCCAGAAAACACGTCTTCCAAATCATTTAATGAGGCAAATATAACATTGACAAAAACCCTAAAAAAGTATTACAAAAAAGGAAAATGAATGGTCATTTGCTGTCCTAAATATGTTTTTAAAATCTTAAGGAAAATATTAGCAACCAAATACAAAAATATGTTAAAAAAAGAAATGCATATAAAATATAAATGCATCAAATATATGGTTGATAATGTATCATAATTAAGTTAGACTTCATTGAAAAACACATTTTAATTATGTAAATAAACCTAATTCAATCATAGATGATCATCATCATATTTAATTAAACCTCTTTGAGATTGAAAATTACATTCGTTAGTACTACTTCTATTCAACATTTTTCTGGAGGGCCTTGGCATTGTCATTTAAGCACGGGGAAAAAAAAGCCAATTACAGTTAGAAAAGAAAAATATAATACTGATATTATTTCCAGAAGATGTGTTTGTATACATAGAAAATCTGGAAAAAAAAATCAAAAGACAAGTTCACAAATCTAAATCCTTTAAAGTTACGTGTGTTTTCTGTTATCTACAAATATGTGTCTACACAATATGGTTATTTTCATCATACTTTACAAGTTTTCCCTCAAGTATTTAAAACTAATAGAAATTTTGCTGTGCCATATGTTTTCCTTTCACAAGTTTGCAAATTACAACCTCAGAATATGGTCATTTCCTAGCATATATTTTAGGAATTCAGTCTCAGGCATATGTAGCAAGAACAGCAGAATTCTTCTATACATTAACACATTGAACACAAAAGTCATAAAATACCCTACAGGATGCATTTTTAAGTCTAGAATAAATTATTATTGGCTCTAAGGTAACTGAAGAGTATCAAGTCCGGACTGTTGGTTGTCAAATACATCAAAACTTTCCCATTGAGTTCCTGATGGTCTCGTCTGGTACCAGACTACAATGAATAGGGTCCAAAGGTCAAGATAATAGACTGCCAAGCACAATGGTTCCAGATTGGATTAAAGAAGGTGAGGGATAAAGGCTCCATTCAGATCCTTACGTTAATTTCCTACAAGTTAAACAACATACTCAGAAAGTTTTACTCCCCAAGAAGAATTTCATAACCTGGGAAAGAGTCTCAAGAAAATAATTTAATATACTTTATTTTCAAATCACCAAAGTTATGATGTATGCCTATCAGAGCAAATAGTAAAATAAATAGAATAATACAGTTTTAGAGCTCAGTGAGACCATAGACATAAAATGGACAGGGCATAGAAGTTGACAGGGCTAACAAAGTCAAAGATCTAATTACTGTCAAGATAGTGCTTTATTTTATGTAAACTAGGTATATTAACAAATATAGACTTGGGGCTTTTCTGAAAATCTAAAAGTTATTTGAAAAAAATAAGGCTTAAGAGAGAGCTAGAAACTTGTCTCCAAACTATTTTTTCAGAGTTTATGTTTACTCCTAGATTGTCTTCTTAAAAGAGTTCATGATTTGAGTTATATTATATCTGAGAATAAGTCACTTTTTGTATTTTAAATGTTGGTTGATTTTTCACAGAAACGGTTTGTTGATTTGACTTGATTTTCTCTCTATAGAATAGTCCCTGTCACAGCACTGGCCACATTTCCTCATACATCATCTTCTGATCTCATACTTGAGTAGACTCTTTGTCTTTTACCTTAGACTCCAGATTTAAAAAGAAGTTTCCACATCAGAACACTTATGATTTTTAAGCTAACATTCATTATTTAATCTTCTTCCCATCACATATCAAGCCTTATTATTTTAACAATTGAGACTTTAAAATTTTAAGAAATAGATTATATCTTTACAATGCATCCTATAAATACTAAGTAAAAATCTGACATCTGATTATTTCTATTTTTGTCTAATTTTTATATTTTCAGCCTAAACAAACTATACAGTCTCTTTCCAACCTGAGAATCTCCCAGATTTTATGATCTGACACTATACTCCTTATCTTTATTTGGGCTCAACAACATAAAGCTTAAAGTTACAAGAAACGCAATTTAAAAAGTCCAGTGTGCTTTCTTCCCATCAGAATTTAAAGACGCTTAAGATTCCCCTAAACTAAGATATATAAAACAATAAAATGAATAAAAAATTTTCTGGACCTTATGAACTACTCAAGCCATAGCTATTCCTATTTCCTTTCACAAGCATGTGCCTTGAAAGCATTGCGTGCACTCGTTATCTTTACTCCTCTGAACTCTCCTCAATCCATTTCAATTTTATTTTCCCAAACCACCCATCTACTAAAACTGCGTTTGCCAAGGGCACTAATTGTCTTCTTCGTGTGACTTTATTTAGCTTTCATATTCATTTCTTAATTGCTATAAACTGACCAACATACATTCCTATCCCTGTGCTAAACAATTCAGGGCTAAACATCATTTATTTTCCTTGCACCACACAATTCTGAGATGAAGCACTGTTTTCCTATTTTTGTGCTCAACAATATTGAGATCCGGCAGAAATGGTGTAGCTCTTGCATCAGGAAGCAGTTATTTCTAGAAGATTAGAGTGTGAATTAATTTTTATAAAGCCATAAAACCCAACAAATACTCATCTGTTTTCACCTTAAAACACCTACCTACGTTCCAATCTAAAGCTATAACATCATAAATTCTGCCTCTTGCCAACCAGGCCCCAGTCTTCAATCCCTCCGTGGTTCAAATTACATATCACGTGTTATAAGTTTTTATATGATCTGATACTTTTTCAGTGTTTAATACCCTTCAGCACAAGCTCTAATACTAGTCATACTAAGTAATTCCAGTTTCTGAAATATGTCACATATTTCTTATATAGCATTCACACACATATTTTTCTTTACATGTAACCTTTACAACACATCATTGTGATGGATAAATTTAGTCTTTCAGAGATCAGTTGCAATAGCACTTCTCTCAGAAAGACTTTGTTTAATTCTCATAGCTTGAGAGACTAAAGGCTTCTTGATGTTAATTTCCTGACATGTTAATTACCTAGTATGGTTCAAGTACATATCGGGCATGTAGAATATTTTAGGAGTACAACGACTATTTGTTGAAAAACTGAGTAAAGCATATTCTGTAAGATGGCATTGGCCACGTACCAATTTTAAAGGATTATGATTTTTTTGTTTGCTTGTTTCATAGAATACAACAAATATGTTTTGTGTAAAGGAATTTATATCTCGAAACCTGACAGAGTGCCTGACACACAGAGTGTAGTTACTAGGTTGGTGCAAAAGTAACTGCAGTTTAAAAGGTTAAAAATAATTGCAAAAAACTCAATTACTTTTGCACCAACCTAATAGTAAATGTTTGCATGGATTGTTATTGGTGAATTTCAAAAAAATTCCAGAACTCAGGACAAAAAAAAAGCATACATGACTACTATAATCAGAATACATACACTTGTGTATTCTCTGGTAGTGTATTTATGTACATTGTGAAAATACTAAAGAATATACTAAATATACTATGTAAAATACTTTATTTTTTTAAACAGATATGATACATTTATTTCAAACAAAGATCCCTGGCTAAGACTAGGTCTCAGTTTCATTATTACTTCTTTAATGTCAGTGACTAAGAGTAGAATTAAAATGGCAAAATAAATTTGCAAAGTTTTCTGTTTCTCTTGAGTGATGTTAGCTTTTGTTTTGAAAGAATAATGTAAGAATATCTCTGTAATATCAAATATAGCAATTGCCTACACATAGTTCTTGAGCAAGACCTGAATGCAGTAGATATGTCTTTAAGTGAAAAAAAAACACAACAAACTGTTTTAGCCTTGCAAATTTAGTGTACAATTTAGCAGGCAATTCGTGTATCTCTTTATATTATGTTTCCATTAGAAAAATATTTTAACTTTTTAAAATATTCCTTAGTGAGAAATAAAAAGTTTGCTTAAATATTTTATATAAAGCACATATAATTTCAGTTTTAAAAACAGTAATTATTACAAATCATTATTACAACAATATCAAAGATCAAAAAGTGACCACAAATTCTAAGACAATAAAATACAATATTACTAATCTATTTAACCTTAAAAGACTTCTACCTAGAGTAAATGCTTTTTGTTTATTTTTTTAAGAGAGAGAGAGAGAAAAGAAAGGGAGAATAATCAAATACTTTTATAAAATCTAACTTTGTATTATTATAATGTTAGAGAATGAAATATATCATCATATATGTGTATGAAAGAGTAAACCAGTATTCAAAATAAATGTCTGGTTATGTTAAACACACTAATTTTCAAATATTTTAATAACCCCCAAGAGAGAGGTTTAGATCTAAGAAATATTATAATGGATAAAGTTCAAGCACCAGGTGCTACTACTTAGAAACAAGAAAAATGAATACAGTCATTAATGTTGCTTCTGGGTACAATTTCTTTTATAAGATAATTGGAATTTTAAGTAAGGCATTTTATCAGAAGTATTGAAGCACACACACACACAAACACACACACACACACACATACACAGAAACACACACTTTGGTAAGACAGACCCGTTTAAAAAAAAAAAAAAAAAAAAAAAAAAAAAGACTTATGAGCCAGAGACAAGTGTTTATATTCTAGGCTCCATTAGTTCCTGCATTCCATAATTAATTTATCTGTAAAATAATTTACCATTAATAAACCTCCTCATATGATACTTGTGGAAATAAATAAAATGCATTGGAAGCTGCTTTGTAAATTAAGATGTTAAGTATATTTCTAAAGAAATGTCAGAAGTGAAAATGTGACAAATAGTATTTGTGAAATAAAAAGAGTACTTTTATGAATTAAGTGCATCAGTATATGTTTAACATGTTGCTTGAAAAATTATATTACCTTTAACAATAAATATCATGTAAAACATAAATAATGCATTTGTTATTTTCCTCTTTTAAGTTTTAAAATGCATAACCCATAGATATCCCTATTTTAAATTAAAAATATTTTAAATGCTTTGGAATTACAAAATTGAAATGATTAAAATATTTTCAAGAACTTTAACCTCAAAAAAAAGAAAACTTGATATCCCATAAAATCTCCATGTGTTTGAGGGCATGATGAGAATGGCTGACAAATAAACTACATTTAGATGTTGGAAATTCCCAACAAAAAAGGCAAAATCTGGGAAGAAAGGCAATCAGAGGGAGATTCTGGCAATGTAAATGTTATAAAATTCTGAAAATATTTCTAATACAAAATGCAGTTGGAAATTGACATATAAGTGATTAATTCATGCAAGTTCTTCGGTAAAAGATACACCATCCACCAAAGTAATGACAATAATGTGCTAACTTGAGTAGACAGGTAACTGGGAACTTCTGTAGGAAAAGTTTCAAAGGGTATTAGAATGAGGTTGACCTGGGTGAAACAAATTGATGTGGCTCCATTCACCCAGGATTAAGAAGAGTGGCTCTAACCTGTATTATGGGCTGATAGAAGTCGGAATTAATAGGGACCCTAGAATCCGTAATGCCATTTCCCAGTCATAGTGTAGAATAAGAAATAAATATGCTTATATATGTACATGAATGATACGGCTGACCTGTCATGGACAGCCTGTTTAACTATAATTACTGGATGGCCTACAGAACATTCTTTTTACAGTGTTATGAAATTAATTGAAATAAAGACAAATAGCATACTTTATAAACACTCTGGTAAGTAAACTATAGCTTCTAATGATAACTAAATTGAGCTCTTTGATATCAATGGCAATACTGTACTAGATGATGGTACTTAAGAATTAGAGAGAGGGTGGGTTCTATTGTCACTAGTGACCATCGCCAGTTGTCCAATCAAGTCTGCCACCTGTTTTGGAAAATAAAGTTTTATTGGAACACAGCCGCATCTATTTGATTATGTATTGTCTATGATTGCTTGCTTGCCACAACAGCAAAATTGAGTATTTGTGACAGAGACCCTATGTTCTCCCCACCCCCCCAAGCCAAATATATTTAATAGCTGCCCATTTATGCAAATAAACAAAGTTTTCTGGTCCCTATTCTGATCATAGGAATGGAATGGTGATCAGTAGAGTTTAGTAAGCTATGAACATCTCTCCAAGTAACAAGTTTATCATGAGGTACCTGCATGAAATAGTCCATGAAGTTAATACTTGGTCTGTTTAATCATAAAAAGTATAGCTCTTTTGTGAGATATCTGAGTTGAATCATGGTAGGATTTTATATTCTCTCCCTAAATTATTTAAAATAGCTCAGAGATTCATAGCTTCTTCAATGATTATAAGACTGGGTTATTTTAAGCAAGAACCCTGAAAAGTGTTATAAATCTATGATGGAAACATTTATCCAGATGTTAGGCGCTAGACAATTGAAAATGGAAAATACCAAAATATTCCAGGAGTTACAAAATATTTTCTCTGAACTAAAGCAAGTACCTCATAACTCTAAAATGCCAGCATGTCTACCTGGCAGAAAGGAAGCTTATGTATGACAGACAGATTATAAATTGTGTGTTTACAAGCCTGTATCCTGGTGTGTGTAGTGGGCCAATGGACTCAACCTGTAGTTATTCCCTTAGTCCCAGAATGCATAATTGGAAAAGATGAATTCAGAAACTGCCACAATTGCATATTGATTTCTTGACTCACAATGTCAGGTTTATTAAGAAACAATCACCACATACCTACTACTGTGATATGCTCAAAGCTATCCTGCATTCATAAAGAACTAGCAAATATTAGTGCCATGTTAAAAACTTAAAATATGAAAGAGTAGAGATTCTATTATATCCCAAATTAATTCATTCATTTGGGAGGTAGAACATCCAGATGGATCTTGAATAGTAAGTAGATTATCACAAATGTAATCAAGTAGTGATGATAATTGTAGCTGACATTCCAGATGTGGTATTTTTACAGAGCAAAGTCAACATAGTCCATGTAACTTGGTATACAGATATAGAGTTGACATGATACATTATTTTTCTCAATCAATATTATAGGGAAAACAGGAACATGAGTATCATTTCAATGTCTTATCCCAGGGAAATATAACTTTTCTTTCTCCCTATACTTTGCAAGAACTTTGATCACTTTGATATCCCATAAAACATCATCTATTTCCATGACGTCTGTGATATTGGGATCAGTGGATCTGGTGGGTAGGAAATAGCAAGTACACTAAATGTCTTACTTGCCAAAGGGTAGGAGAAAAATCCTGTAACACATAGGGGTGTATAACATTGGTGAAAATTGTAAGGGTACAGTAGTTTGAGCATGTTAAGAAATTATCATTAAAGTAAAAGATTTTAAGTGATACTGTTGGAGTCATAACTTACAAAGTTTAGGTGTCCTATACCCACAAATTTGCTAATACACTCACAAGTCTACTATATCTGAATGAGACTCCAATCAATAAAGGCCTCTGTTGCAGGTTCGAGCTGTTGAACAAGCTGTTCTGTACCTTGGGCCTTATATCCAGAAGATCAAATTATAGTAGAAATGCCGTAGCTGATACGGATGCTGTAGGGAGCCTATGGCAGGCAGCCCAATCAGAGAATTAGAGTCCAGAAAGACTTTGTGAGCAAAATCATATTTCTTCCAACAAACATTCACCATTTGAGAATCATCTCCTGGTTTACTATTGGGTCACAGAAGAGACTGAATGCTGACAAGGAGGCCTCTCTGAAATGACCAGCCCATCGCATTTACAAAATTATAAAGGAGGATGCACGGATCAGCATTCCACTACTATTTAGAAATGGTATGCATGAGAATGGGCCTCCACAGGTCCAGAAGTAAGTTGCATGAACACATAGCTCAGACTCCCTGGTACCTATACTATTTTATCACTTCTACTTCAACCAGTACATAAAACTGATAGTAAGGTAATCAAAATAGACCCAGACAGATTAGGAGATAGAAATAGATAGAATAGATAGATAGAATAGATAGAAAATTGTTGGATTATGTTTATAAGGGTGTTGGTTATTCAAATCAGTAATAGGCTCCAGCCATGAAAAGCATGAAACTGGAATAAATGCTTGAGGAATCTGTTATCAGGTGTTGGACAAAAGTGCAGGGCTTCAATCTTCTTCTGAAAGTAAACATGCAAGATAAGCTGCACTCCAGCTCTCTGCCTAGGGAACAGTTTCAATGGTGGGACAGAGAAGTGGCGCTTAAGCAGAGCATTTTGGTCCCATTAAGACAAGGGGATATAAACTGAAGTTTGGGCTGGTAGAGCATTAAAACGTATGGAACAGTGCACTGGAAAGGAAGGGCCTGTCCAGAAGGGTGGATGGGAAAGATGGTGTTTAGAAGTTGTGGGGTGATTCTCTGCAGATCTTTGGCCAAGAGTAGGGCTGTACATTCACAAGACCTAGCAGAAAGGGGCTGCTATGGGCTGAGATAAAAGCAGAGATAGATGGGATTACACAGTACTGGGAGCCTTGGCATTGGAGTTTTGGTTCAGCCAGAGTGTGAAACTGTATAATCTGGCATTCTACTGAAGTACCCAAAAGGTTGTATCTCAGGAGTAAGAATCCCATGATAAAGTAAAAGCTATACTATGCCCACCCTATAAAGCCTACCGTCAATCCTAATGCTATCACAATAGGCTACCAGTAAAATAACTACTAAACAGAACAAAATTCAATATTCTTTAAAAGAAGACAGCATAATGCATACTCCTTATTACACAAACACAGTATCTATTATACTACTTAAAATTACTAAACATGTAAATAGTAAAAATATGTGAAATATTCATAAAAAGCAAACAAACAAACAAAACAAGTCACTAGGCTCTACAATGACCCAGATGTTTGGATAGTAGAGGTCTTTAAAGAAGCTATTATAAATATGTTGAGGGAAGTAAAGGAAATGATAGTCTTCATGCATGAAGAGATTAGGGAAATGGAATCTAACAGAAAATAAAAAGCAAATTCAAGAAATGAAATGAACAACTAAAATAACAAACTAACTGATGAGGGTAATAGCTGATTGGAGTTGGCAGAAGAAAGGGTCAGTTTGAAAAACAGAAATTAAAACATTGTGATAAAGCAAATGGATGCTCAGTGACGTGTGGGAAAATATTAAGTGATCTAATGTAACTGTAATTGTATATGTAATTGAAAACTCAGAAGGCAAATGAGAGAGAATGGGACAGATAAAATATTTAAAGAAACAGTGGTTTAAAATGTTCCCAAATTTGGTGAATAGTGCTTTAGTCTTCAGATCCAAAAAAAGCCAGTGAATGTGAAGCAAGATAAATAAACCCAAACGAGGCACATCAAGTCTGTGACAAAAGGACAGATTATTCAACAAACAATCTTGGGACAACTTGCTTTACCTTAAAAATAACTTAGGTCACTACTTGTTATAAAATTCAGATATGTGAAAATGCTACGCATAAAAGGCAAAACTGTTAACAGAAAATTGGGGGGGGGGATACTTTTATATGATTTGAATAGGATGTATTCTTAAGCAAACCATAAATTCCAGATGTCAGAAAAAAAAGGACAATTATCTTTACGAGGGGAAATATCATAAATACATTTAAGTACTAGCCACACTCCTGGAAAAACTACTTAACTTGTAAAACACACAAAGGAATAATATCTAGATCTTCAAAATACTTTAAAAAAACAATAAAAAGGGCAAATAGAAAAACAGGAAAGTATATTTGCAATTCATAAGAGAAGCAAACTGCAAATGGAAAATAAATATATGCAAATAAGCTCAAAGTGATATAGGAATCATAAACATACAAATTATAAATAAATATATTTCATCCACAATACTGGAAACATTTTAAAGTATTGACAATCAAGTAATATGCAATCTTTGCCTTGAAGCATGATAACATTTCCTGATGAATAAGGGAATTAATAAAATTTCAAGGGAAAATATAAGAGTTAGAGAAAAGTGGATTCTATGTTCAGATAGGAGGAAGAGATCAAATGTACTAAGATCCTATAGAGGTATGTTGAGAGTAGAGGCTGAAAATATTTTGAATGACATATTATAGAGATTAGAATTTATCTTTTAAGCTGCATCTAATGAAGTGTGTTTCAAGGAATACTTTTATCATGAGAACAAAATAAAAAGAGGGGATCAGTTTTAAAAATGCCATATTCACTTCCTCCCTTTAGAGATTGCTGTTTCACTTGAATATAAGGTTATGAAGAGAAATAAAAACAAGCCTAATTTCATTTAGCTCTGTCTCCCAAATACATTTATCTTTCAGACAATATTTAACTTTTGTTATATTTATTTTTTCAAGAACAGTAGCACAGAGGATAACACCTATTAATACTTCATGAAACTTGTGCATCACAGAACACTTAGGGACAATCGCTTTTAAGCATTTAACTGTTTAAAAGCAGGACAGTGAGATAATTAGATATATGGATTAGAAGGAAGAGAGATTGCAGACAGGGAGGTATATTAAGGGACTACTGCAATAATCAAGGGAAGAGATGATACAGACATGTGTTAGATCACATTTAATATAGATCAGATTTAATATAGGCAGTGTTAAGGGAATGGGCATGGATTCACGATGTACAATAGAAGTAAAATCTATAAAACTTGAAGATGACTGCATTTATTTGGAAAAACTCATCTTTAGGTATTAAATTGTATACAATAGCTCTTATATATGGTTACTAGTTTATTTATTCTGGTTATAACTTTTACCTGGGACCTACATTTAAGGTCAACTAATGGCCAATAATACACGGTGTGTGTGAGAAGTTTTAATAGAAATTTATTATTCAATAATTGTTTAATGGAAAAGGTTTGAAAGTAGTAAAAGGTTTGAAATAGAGCCAAAGTTCAGGAATCAGGGAACTATCAACTATTTACAGAGCTTAGAGATAGGAAAACGTAAGACTAGCAAAGACTCACATGACAGATGACAGTTATTTGGTCATCCTCCTTGACTAATTCATGTTTGTTTTCTTCTTTGTATTATTCTCTTTGCTTATATCTAAATGCAATTAACAACTTGAATATTGTCTATTTATTTCTACGTCACATTTCTATTACCAAGACCTAACATGACATAGTCAAAAGCTATCCAATGGTTCTTAAAGACAAAATATCCTAGGATTAAATATGCTTTAGTTAAAATGTTATAACTGTTTTTCTATTATTTTATTATCCCAAAATATTTTTATTATATATGAAATAAAATGTTATGCTAGGATAAACAAAATCAGTTACCATACTAGCTAAAAGAAAAACAAAATAAAACAAAACAAAAAGTAAACTACTAACTAAAAAACACCAAATTTGAATAATTACATTTATAATTAAAATTGCTACAAATACATTTATTTTATATTTATACATATAATATTTAATATATTATACATCATATATCATATTACATTATATAAACTATATATCTATATCTATATCTACCTATATATCTTAATGGATATATAGGTATGTTAATGGAATGTCTTATGTAGAGAATAGTTTCCTGTTGTTCAGGTTTTAAAGTGATAATGTGATTTCAAAAGCCTTTGAAATGAAGAGGCATACTCATGCATTAATATACCTGCAATATATCTATTTTAAGGAGTTAAAACCCTAATTTTTAAATCAATATATCATGCTGTGTCCTATGAATACTTTGAATATTTTTTGAGAAAATAAATCCAGAGAAATTATTTTACACATAAATGTACTAGATAACTGAAGCTAAAAAATTCACTTGAGCTCATTGTTTTTCACACAGGCAAATAAAACAATGTTAACATCTACTTAATGAGAAAACTGTATTTACCTATATTCAAGCATAATGCAAAATACTAATACATGCAGACCAATAAAACTGTAAAAAATGGTTTTTAAAACAAGCATACAAACCTATACTCAATTTAGATAAGATGGTTGTTAAACAGACTTAGAACAAAATAAAACATCTTACCATTCATTTAATTAATTATTTTTTATTGAAATTATGTTAAAATATTGTGTGGTAACAGCAGAACATATATTCTTAGAGTTCACAGTGTAGTGAGAGCAAACAGACACTAAAAAAATGAAAATCATGGCATTGTAGGGAATATAAGCTGAGGAATAAAATAGAGGGAGAAGGGGAATACAAAATCTCTGGGAAAGGGATGTCACAAGTTTAGCATGAGATATTTTACTTACACTATTCATCAATGACTAAACGTGTTTTTATTGGTTAAAAATGAATTCATCTTTGACATGGCACAAAAATGTACTTTAATCTTTTTATTCCCTGATAAAATATTTTCTATGAGCATAAGTCATATAACAAATATTTTAAATTTATATGAAGAATTCACTCCCTCAGTTAATATGGAGTTAAAATAAACCTTCATTTTTTAAATCATATTTTGTGGGCATTTGTATTATATGGGGAAAATTTATGAAGACCAGAATGGAAAATTATTGACACAGATAAGGATTAATTTTAAGTACATTATAGAAAATATTTTTTGGCAGCTAGTCCTAAAGCAGCTTTGATTTTATGGCTATAATAAATTTTATTTTCAGCTACTTAATAGGAATAAATTTTCCTAAAGCATTATGTATAATCATCTTCAAGATGTCCATTTTTTTATTATACCTTAAATGTAATTTAAAACTTCATAAATAGTAATTTATTTATGAACTAGTATTCTTTGAGGTTAAACATTAGATCAAATTAAATAAATCACATCCATATGTAATAACTTTCTAAACGGCTACCACCACTCACTTTTGTGAATAGTCATGATTTATTTTCTCCACTGAATTTCTTCTATTGAAATTCTGTAGAAAAGTAAACAAGAATGTGGGCAATTTCTGATCTCAAATGTAATTCTAATCATGCAACTTCAATTATCCAGAAAACTATCTGCTGCTAGGTATTAGGACAAATATATTGCTTACATAAAAATTTAGGAAAAACTGATTAACATTTTGCTATAGTAACATGAAATTTGGGAGACAGATTTGATTTAACATAATTTATACCAGAATTAATGAGATAAGAATTAAACATTTGGAAACACATATATTTATAAAATGTATAAGTAAAATAACTAAAGTTCAATAATATACATCGGTGGGGAGTCTACTGGAAACAACAAACACATGGTCCATAATACCTTGGGAATTCAGGATAATCTTCAAGAAAATGGTGAGCCTTGAAATATGGTTCAAAAGAGGTTCAATTGTGTAATGTGGATCTTGAGAAGAAAGATACATTTGACATGATCCTGGAGAAGGAATTTATCCGCCAAGATGGATTCCCTCCCCATGCTCAATGGAAGGCCATATTTTATAAATAATATGATCCTCGTGACCTTTTACTGGTAGGGGCTTTTCGTATACTCTGCAAACTGGGAAGAACTTCAGACTCAACTCTCCGTTTCCCACACTATGCCCTGCATGTTTGGGCCATCTGAGTCAACTATTATAAGGGAGTTCCTGGTTTCATCATTTTTTTCCAATGAACTGAGACCTGCCCCATCCAACCAGAACAGCTCCATAATGACCAATCAGGATGCATAATGCTGACCAATCATAAATGTACAAAATCGGAAACCTCATTTACCTAAAATGGACTGAACTGGTAACTTTGGTGGGAACTTTCACTATCAAAGTAGGCCTCCCTTTGTCTCATCTGAACAAAATTTAGGTTGCTACCTGCATCCGTATCTCTTGGGCTGTAGCTTCTTTTGCTAAATAAATGCTTTTTATCCTTCATTACAGAGCAAAATTAATTTTGGTTTACAGTATGATAGAATGGATGGAAGGAAGGAATATTCATAGGCAGAGACAGGGAAGTATTAATACCATGAACTTTTGAAGAAGAAATAGCAATTGATTTAACATATGGGAAACTGCAGCAAGTGGTAAGTTCTGAGAGATAAGCGGGGTGCAGATCATGAAAAAGTTTTCTGTGTTTATTTCTATAGTTATTCTGTTGATGAACCAGAGCCATTGAAATTTAGGGAAGCAAAACTTGTCACCCTAAAACATGTCCTGCTGGCATAAAGGTTATTTTATTTTGAGAAACAAAAGATTGATGAAGAACCTTTTACCTTCCCCCCAAACTGCCTTGAAGAGTATAAGATAAGAGGAGCTGGCCTGTTCCAGGAAAAACTATTACCAGAGATACTTACAGATAACTCTGACTAGGTGTGACAGACTGGGAGGAACCTAGCTAGGCCCATTTGATCAAAACAATGGAATACTATTCGGCGTTAAGGAAAGATGATATAGGAGCATTTGTGACAACATGGATGGATCTTGAGAGTATAATGCTAAGTGAAATAAGTCAGACAGAAAAAGCAGAGAACCCTATGATTTCACTGATATGTGGTATATAAACCAAAAAGAACAAGACAAACAAATGAGAAACAAAAACTCATAGACACAGACAATAATTTAGTGGTTACCAGAGGGTAAGGGGGTGGGTGGTGGGTGATGAGGGTAAGGGGGATCAAATATATGGTGATGGAAGGAGAACTGACTCTGGGTGGTGAACACACCATGGGATTTATAGACGATGTAATACAGAATTGTACACCTGAAATCTATGTAAATTTACTAACAATTGTCACCCCAATAAAATTAAAAAAAAAAAAAAGTCCTCTTTGCGAGCCATTGCTTCTAGGTGGCCCAGCGAACATTTGTTTAGAAGGCATTAACACTTTTCATCTCCCTGTGAATTTCCTTACTTCCCTTTGAAGCCCCACAGACGCCTGCCTATTTCTAGTCAGTTCAGAATGACATATACCTCATCTAGCCTTAATATCTTTGGAATTCTTCACCCTTATGTAAATTCCCAGTGCATACACATTAACTTTGATTTTCTCCTGTTAATCTGTCCTATATAATTTTCATTATTTAACCAGCCATAAGAAAATTCCCCCCTCTCCCACATCAGAATTTCATGCTCTCTCAACCTTCATTTTAAAACCACCTTAAATATCTGAGAGCTTGGTGAGGATGAATGTAATCTGAGTCCTGGATCTGTTGCAGTGTGTTCCTTAGTGCACTTCACGCAGCCCAGGAGCCACAGACATACACTGCTGGAGAAAACGGAGACTGCAAAATCCTATTCTTGTTCTTGATATATTTTGTACCTAAGTTTGACTCTTGTTTTATTTTTGCATTCACATTCTGCTGTTCCACTTGCATAATTCTACCTCATATCCTCAATATATTGATAAGAATGATAGCATGTCAACCTTTTATTTTGTTTACTTCTTTTAGATCTGTCTTTTTCAGCTCTGAGAACCAGGGATTGTTTTGTTTTTGTTGTTGTTGTTGTTTTCTTTTTACTCATCATTGTACCCTTAGCAATTATTCAAGTAAAACAATACATAGCAAGTGCTTAATATTTTGAATAAATGAATATTTTTACTGGCAACATTAAAATTGCCTAACATTGTATATATAGAAACTTCTGATTCAATGAAAGGCACTAATTGACTTCATTCTACTCAATATTTATTCTGTTAAATGCAATTTTAGTTACACTCTGTCAGTTTTCATCAATAGGTACTCTAAAGGGAAATATTTTGGAAACTGTATTATTTCTATAGCCATATAGCTGAGGGTGCTAACTATTTCCTCAGGGTATCCCACACGAAATCCCATGTCTATCATAGTAAGTGCCAGGACAAACTTTGCTTACCTAAGCAAATTGCACTATTTTTTTTCTCAAATCAGAACCACTTAACATTTAAAGTTTTGTATTACACATAAGGACTTTGAGAGTAAACGTGTGCTTCAATTATGAAAACTGCAACGGAATTTCTACATGTTAATTTTTATTCTATTCATTCTTCCTTATCCTTAATATTCTAAGTTAATATTTATTCTATTCATTTTTCCTTATCCTTAATATTCTAAGTTATTCTAAATATATATTTTATTTTAATATATTTAATTAATTCAAATTTTACTAATACAACTCTCTAAATAAACAAATATTTTTAAATCATGTAAAGTAAAATATAATAAAATAAACATTGGAAAACTGTGTCAATTTTGTTCCTGTATGATAAAATTGGAATACAATTTCTGATTATTTTACATTATAACCACATATTTGAAAATGTATTGTCCTCTTTCTGGTTAACAAAAGT
The DNA here is from genome assembly GCF_964194185.1 of Rhinolophus hipposideros. Lineage (NCBI taxonomy): Eukaryota > Metazoa > Chordata > Mammalia > Chiroptera > Rhinolophidae > Rhinolophus > Rhinolophus hipposideros. The sequence continues at coordinate 85,366,285 of NC_138050.1, read as the reverse complement.
TTGCCATTTGAAAGAAAAAAATATTAAAGTATGTCACAGCAGTAAATAGCAGATCTCCAGATCAATTCCAAAAGTTAATTTTGCAATTGGAAACGTTGCCTGTCAATTTAGCAAACAGAAAACATCTATTCGTTTTAATCTGATCACAGTAAGAGTGAACAGCCTAAGAATGGCACATTGAGTATTTCCATTCTGTTTTGTTATGTGACCTTAGTGAAAAATATTTGAACTAAAAATGATATAAATGCCACTATCTTAATAAGCAGTTTATCATACATGGTTTTGTTATATAATGTGGCAACTGTGTAAACTAATGTGTATAAACTAATCTATTCGAATATGTGAATACGCTTTAATAAGCTTTAAAGTCTCTTTTCATAATATCAGTAAATGATTATCTTAAGTATTCTAATGTCAGGTACCAACAGAGGAAATCTAATCCTGATAAAATTCAAGAGAACAAATTATAGACAGCCCTACTAATCTACAGAAGGATCCAAGTATCTGTTATGTACAGTTTGGCAGAGTTCAGTTAAGAAGAGACTGACAGGTTCATATGGAAAATGTTACTAAAGCAAAAAAAATTCTCAAGTAATTTAGATATAAAATAATCTAGATTGCATGCCTAAAACATTTTTCTTATTCTCTATTTTCTTAATTATTTGCATTAATAGTTAGGTTAATAACCATTAATAAATGGCGGTTATTTAGTAATTAGACACTCTTATTGAATAATATGGGAACTCAAAATGGTTAATGTCTACTTTCAACCAGTGTATCACTTGTGTTTTAGAAGATCTTGGTTTCTCAGGCCAACAGTTGGTGTTATCTACCATTTAGTGTTTCCCCTAAAATTATACATCTATTTTAAATACATAGAAATATGATAGCTCTGTGAAAGGGTTACCATGCTTAAATACTTTTAAATTAAATCTTACTCCATTTGTTTTTATTTTAAAATGAACTTATAACAAAAGAACAGTAATTATAAAATATGACGGTTTAAATGACAAATTTCTCTACAAATATATTAAAGTTGAAAAGTAGTTAAATGTTGGTATTTGTAATATGTTACCAATTTTAACATACTTTATTATATAAAAGGCTTACATTATAGGATTCTGCAATAATTTATATTTCTCATTAATTAAAAGAAAAATAAGAAATCTTAACAAGAAAGGTGAATGAATAATAATGCATTATTTCCTTGAAAGTGTTGTCAGAAAAAAGATACTTTTCATAATCATAAAATATAGAACTTAAATGAATGATAGCAGAAAATTTATATTTTCTTGATTTGAATAATCTGAACACTCATGTTTCCAAGTTAATCTTACAAAAGCATAAATTAATCTTTATTTTATTTTTTTTTTATTTCAAAGCATAGCCTGATTGCAATTATGAATGCAGTGTTTTCTCCAATTTCATAGGCATTAAGGGAAATGTTTCTGGTAATCTAATCTAAAAATATTATGCGACACTATCAATAAAACATCATGATACTAATCAGAAATGGAAAAAGTATATTTGTCTCTTATCATATTGCAATAAATCAAACATGCGTATTTGATTTTGAAAAATATCTACATCTAAACTTCACAATAAAATTATAGAAGTTAGACTCCATTATAAGCTTCTTCTAATAGTTTTATTGTGCTCAAAAAGTAAGTTCTCTGAGAAATCACACACAAAAAATCACTCATGCACATAATCTATGTAAGTATATATTGACAATACCCATTATTTATGTGAATCTTAATTTTGAGCTCCTGACATATGTGAAAATATTTACTTTGAAAACAGTGTAACCTAGAGTTGATAACAATGGGATTTCAATTGTTGTATTTTTGAATAGTAAAAGGCAAATGTTAAAAATAGCCATTTGTATCTAATTCATCTCGGGATGTAGAGATGGGAATCTACCTTAACCTATAATTTGTATTTTTAACATTTGTTGGTCCATTAAATAGCAACAAATCTCAATTTGCCTAGTACTTCCTTATTTTACACATTGAAATAATTTTAAAAAATAAATATTCACAACCCATAACCATTTGTTAAAAAACAGAACAAGAAAATAAATCCCAACACAGATGCAGAGGTATTTGCTTACTATGAGGATTTGGGGGACTGTGGGAACCATTGACTTCCTTTATAAAATTTCTGTTTTTATTATTAGACATAGTACAACATTTAATTTGCACATTTAACCTCTTCTTAGATACAATAATAATATATTTCTAGCCATGAAAAAAAAGTCTATATTCTGAATAGGTGGTAATTTAAATAATGAACTGAATAAAAGAAAAGAACATATAACAGATGGAAAATAAATATGATTTTAATCAAAGAATGGCATTCCACTTAGAGAGGGTATGCTCAATTACTAAGCAGGAGTTGGAGGCGTAAAGATCCTGGTTCCTCAGGTGGTCCCCATTCCTCACAGGTTTCTCTCAGGGAGAGGATATTTCCCACAGAGCAATTTTACTTACGTTTTTGTGCCACCTGACTCCTAACTATAAATTAGGTTAACTAATTTGTTGATGAACAAAATTAGCCACAACAAAAGCTACATTTTTTGTTGTTGTTGAAGGAAAATGAGAGTTTTTTGGATTAAATCAAAAATAGTAAAGGAAATGTAGGGAGTGTTTGTAATATTTTCCAAAGTTACTGCTGAGAGAATGTGTGCTTGAATTCGATATGAAGTATAAGGGGAAGAGAGGAAAGAGAAATACTACATTATTTAAAGGTTTTTGACTTTAGCAACTTGGAGAATAAATTTGACCCATACTGAAATAGAAAAAAGGCAGAAGAAACAAATGTAAACAAAAATTCAGTTCCAGTATACACCCAAGTGGCAATGTCAATTATGCTACTGGATATACATTCTAGAGTTCTGGGGCAAGTCAAAAATTTGAGTAATCAGTCTGGGTACCATGTTTTTTGTTGTTGTTGTTGTTTGTTATTGACAGTATGTTTAAAAACATACCACTGGGTGAGAACACATAGATAGTGACTGCATGTGATAAAGGTAATGTGTCTAAGAACAGAGTCCTGAGAAGAACCTGCAAATGCAGTAAGAAGTTGCCAGTAAGAAAAAAAAAATAAAACAAACAAACAAACAAAAAACACAAACAAACCCAAGAGATACTGGTATCTCAAAGGGCCCAGTAAACAAAGAATGAAGAGATTAAATGCATTAAATACTTCCGATACACTCATTAATGTTGAAAACTTATAATGAGATCTGGTTGGAGACTTACTATGAGATCTGGCAACATATTGGATTGTGTGCATTGAATAAACAAACAAAATCATCTCCTTCAGGCAAACTCCCAATGGTGAATTCCAGTCAAACTTTTCTTTGTACCATTCCTATTATTTTCTGCCATTGACTTCCCAGAAACATCGTCATTGCCAAAAAAAAAAAAAGTAATTTCAAAGGGAACAAATTAGTTTCCCACATATTTCTAAATCATTTTTATGTTGCCCTTTTAAATGCTTAGCATCACCATAATATTTGTTTTATTAAGTAATAGTCTTTTCAACAACATGTCTGAAAATTAAGCAATATGTCTTAAATATAAATGAAGTTATAGTCTTTTAGCAATGTGTCTACTAGTCTGAGTGTCAAAAGACTGCAATCTCTTCACTGATTAGTCTGGGATCCATAATACAGAAAGCAAAAATATCAACTGAAATCCTCAAAATGGAATTACAGAGTTTGCACAGCTTTGCAAAGCAGACCTTACAAAAGAAAATTAATGTTTACAAATTATGTTCAACCTGCAGAAAAAGTCAAAGTTAAACACATAAATAAACCAAATTGTAGACTTCGTAATGACCCTACTTTCTAGTATTTTAAAATAGTTTATGGGACAAACTATTTTAAAATTAACTTTGAAAGTCATTTTTTGTTAATTTTTCATATTATAAAAGTTATTTCCTCTCCAAAAATAATAATATTTTATTTTTCTGTAGCTTCTATCCAAAATATACATCACGTGAACATGAGATCAACAAGTTTTCTCATCTTAAAGTTATTTCTATTTTTTTTTAAATTTGATGTCTTCTTTGAAAGACAATGGGGAGGACTCCAACTTTGAAAGACAAAATTGAGAACCATATGATTTCACTGATATGTGGAATATAAAACTGAAAGCAACAAAGGAATAAAACAAACTAATAAAGAAACAAAAACTCATAGACACAGACAATAGTTTAGCGGTTACCAGAGGACAAAAGGGGAGGGGGTGGTAGATGAGGGTAAACGAGGTCAAATATTTGGTGAGAGAAGAAGAACTGACTCTGGGTGGTGAACACACAATGTGATATAAAATGTATTACAGAATGGTACACTTGAAATCTATGCAATTTTGCTAGTCATTGTCACCCCAATAAATTTTAATTTTAAAAAAATAGTATTTTGGATACAACTTATGTGGAGTGAAAGCACAGATGATTTGTAAAAACTTGTCTGTTGAGAGTCAAATATTTTTCTTGGCTTTGCATATAACATATCTCAATGATAACATTGAACTAGACAATATAGTTTGAAATTATGCTTTTCTTTGTTTCTGCATTAATAGATAAATAATTGATTAATTGTTATCTTGGCTATACCATCTTTAACTACACTCCTGGAGAATGAATTCATGTTTTTCTACATTTTGTCTTAAAATATTAGGCCCATAATTAAATCTGGGTGACAATAAAAAGAAAGGGTAAGACTATCACTGTCAACTAAAACCCTGAGTTGTGCCTGACATACAGCATTACTAAGACACCTCTTACATATCCTGCATTTATTTCTTTTTGGACCTAATGCAGAGCTTACATGTTTATTAAACATCACCTTGATCAATACAGCCTGACAGTGTCCTTTGGATTGTGTCATATAAAATTCTGCAATATTTTCCATCTTGTAGTCACACAAATTTGATTAGTGTGATTTCTAACCTTTGGTATATTAGCAGATAAAACTATTGAATAATCAAACCCATGGAAAGAAGAATGGAGAACACCTCATCATTCTATTCTTCAACAGCTTTCTTACAAAATTATTCAACAAATAACAAATATTCTTTCATATGCACATATTATTTTACTTTATATGCTTGGAAAAATCAAGTGTCTTCCTGAAATAAGGATATACTCTGTCCATCACATTTATTTGATTGTGCATATTAATCCAGCAAATCATCATAATGATCACTGATTTCTAGGGTTCACAAAAATCTTAAAATTCATTAGTCCATGATTCCATTATTAATGTCAAGTTCATTGGATTATATTCTGAAAACTTATTTTCCCCCTGTTTTGGAAAGAGCTCATTTACTTTCCTGTAGCCTTATGAGTTCTTTCCTGATTGCTGACATGCTTCAAAAAGTATGGAAAGAGTCTCATTTGTATGGTTAGCATTTTAGTGTAATACATCTAGACAAGATACTAAACTTATTTTGAAAAAGTGTTTATACTCTTTCTTTCCTTGTGGATATTTTATTTGCAATATCTTTTCTGCCCTTTTCATTTTGAAGAGCATCTCTTTTGACAGAGTAAAAAAGAAGAAAAGGGTAATCTAAGAGTTAGGTTTTCTCTATTAGTCATTAACATTGGGTACTAGTTCCAAGAGATGGATCAATTTCTCTCTTGAGACTTTTCTTCTGAATGTCACTGCCCTGATATTATTTTCACAGATGGTGCAGATCAGATGGATAATGGTGTCACAATATTTCTAGGGCCAACAGAAAATGTTTTAAAATATTTCTAGGTAAGAAAATCTAGTTCTTAGAAAAGTTCAAAATATTTATTAGTCCATTCAGATAATTTTAAATGTTGTTGCTCTTTATTATTTAAATTATCTATAGCATGCCCCAAAGGCTGTTTATATTTTTCTAAATGTAGAGAGAAAATATTTGCTCTCAATAATCTCGTAATCTATGACATACTTATGGAATCCTTGTGAATTTATTAATAATAGGTCCAGAACTATATTTTAAAAATTCTATTACACTTGATGATTTCATAAATAGTCCTGTTTTCCAGGAAAATTAAATGGCTATGAGGGCTTCCATGTTTTGTTTTATTTTGTATTTAATTGTTCTACTTTGCATAAATGCAGACTTTTCCTTATCATCTAGGAACAAAAGGTTTGTGTCATTTTAGTTTTTGTCTTCTTTCACATCAATTTATATTTTATTATTTGTAAATTTATTGCTCCTAGTTCATATTCTCTTAACTATTTTAACCCTCTATTTTTTTTATTATTATTATTATTTTTTTACTTTCTGGACTGGACTCTTGACGTTGTATTTACCTACCTCTTTCATTCTCCATTGTACTAACACATTGATGGATTTCTAATTTATTAACACAGATTTAAATTTCTTGGTTCTCAAAGCAGATTTTGCCTAAAGAACATTTTCCTAACTATGAACTCCAGGAAGTCATTTAAGGGGATTTGTTTGGTGATTTTCAGACAGGGAGGAAGAGGCTTTGAGTGGTAATACTTGTTATTAAACTCATGATTGTGCTAGAAATTCATAGAGCTTTTTTAAAAACCTCTATACTTTTTATATTTCTTTTGTAATTTTGACATATGTATAAATTTAGCGCTCTCTTTTTTATTCTTCATTTCAAATACCATTTACATGTTAAATTTGTATATATTTTTAATAATTTTCTTCCATGAAGAACTTTAGATACTGAAACAAAACATTTAAAAATATCTTAAAGAAAATGCACCGACCTTTGTATAAGAAAGAATACCTTCAAAATGATCAGCACATATCCTGCTCTGTCCTCTAAATGTGCTGTACCATTTCACCCCAGAAAAATCTTCCATAGTCCTCTGAAGTTAACCTAGCCACCCATGATGACAACAGCAGCAACAGCAACAACACACACACAAACACACTGCAGTACCTACAAACTTCTATTGTTAAATAAAACACAAGGAAACAGAATTGAGGGTCCGACACTTAAAAAGAAAAGACAACCTTTCAAAGAGCTCAAGTGTAATACTATGGCTGAATCTCAGATTTCTTCGTGGAGAAGGGGCAACAGATAACTGTAATAAGTTACGGATAAGGTGGATGGAATCATAAAGTGATTTAGGTGGGAAGAAAAAAACATGTAAAATGTATTTTGAAAGATATGGGAAACCATTTAAGGATGCCAGGCAAGATTTTGTACATGTTAATACAGTTACTAGAACAAGTCTATGATATATGCAGTATTACTATTCCAATTTTATAAATTAAAAAGCAGAGAAAAGGATATAAAATACATTGCTCAATGTCACCTAGCTATAAAGTGGCAGAGCCAAGAATTGAACCCAGATAGTGGGGATTTAAAGACCACCCCTTTACACATCATGCTCTTTATTCTTCAAGGCTAATTAAGTCACTGAGGTAGCAACACAAACGTAGCAACATGCTCTTTATTCTTCAAGGCTAATTAAGTCACTGAAGTAGCAACACAAAAGTAATGAGGACCTCTTCCAAGCAAATGGGAATGAGAAGTCCATGGGGATTGGTACCTGATTTTAGAGAGTGACGAGGAGAGACAATTTTGAAGTGATTTTGAAGTTCAGAGCTTAGGTAGCCTGTGGAATGACTGTGCCATTTTGAAGAGTGGCAGCAGGGACCAAGGAGCAGATTGGAGACATATACTTATTTCAATTGTTGAATTGTGGAATTGGAGGTACATGTAGGTAATTCAAAAGAATAAAGGGTGTGAAGATTTAAAGAGAGGTCAAGATAGGAAAAAAAAAAGTAGCTAACACTCAATAGTATATAGTTAGGAATTGAAACTAACAGAACGAGGTCACTTCAGGATGGTTTGTAAAGTGAGAAACATAGAAGGACTTTAGGGAGATGGATATTAAAGGGGTGCAGCCAGAAAGACAGGAGGGAAATAGATTAGTGCCACTAAAACAAGCAGATGAGAGCATTGCAAAAATAATGGGGATATCAGCTGATTACAGGCTACAGAAGTTGATAGACTCTTTGGAAACAAAATATTCACTGGATTTTTTATATCACTAATAACTTCATGGCAATTATTTTAATGAAAAGTCATGACCTGAAGTTAAATTCCAAGAAATGGGGAGACTTGAGTAGAAACTACTCTTGTAGGACTATTATACCAGAAAGAAATGCCCTTACAGCTAGCCAAAGACAACCATCTAATCCAGGGAAAGTTCTTTTAGTGTTTTGAGACAGAAGAAACTTGAGGTGTTTAAAAGTCCATAGAAGGGAACCAGTAGGAAAGAAATGTGTTGAAAATCCAAAAGGAAAAAATGGAGTAGGACTGAGTATAGGAACTAAAAGGCAGAGAGCCCAGAGGAAGGAAGATCAGCATCCTGGCACTGAGCAGGCCACTCCCAACTAAGGAAAGCCCCAAACTCAGGCACTCAGCGCATAGGATGAGGTAAGGAGAGAAAGTTTCTTCACACAGCTGGCCTCACATAGCTCAGCGAAGTAACAGGAAAGTAACAGGGCAAAAGATTTGATGAAAGAACAATAATAATTAACACTTACTGAACAACTCACTCCGTGCTAGATGATGTGCTAAATATTTTACCAATATTATCTTTTTAAACTTTACAGTTACTTACAAAGTAGGTGCTATTATTACTTCTATTTTACAAATGATGAAATAGAGCAACAAGAAGGTAAGCGACTTGACCAAAGTGATGCTGATGTGAATCCCGGAAATCTGACTTCATGTCTTTAACTACTACTTGATACTGTCTCTTGAATATTAAAATTCTTTACCATTTACATGGAGAAAAAGACCTGTCTGAGGGAAACTCAAATCATTACTTAACATCACCAATAGCTAAACCGAGGCTCAAGACAAATAGTTGTAATGGCACCAATATGATGGCTCGCTGGTTAAGGTGGCTCAAAGAAGTACCACAGTTTTCTTCAGCCCTTCCTCCTCGATTTAATCTCTTTTACATTAGTCCTTCAAGACTCACAGAATCACATTTTCTTAAAAATAGACTTTTGTAGTATCCTTTTCCTTGCTCTTAAATTAGAGGTTAATTGCTCTTCTCAGTATTCAGCACAATGGATGCAGATCTATCACCACACTTACCTGTGTTCTCAACTTTGGTTAACTTGACTGTCTTACCCTATATCCTGAGACTAGTCGGAGGGCAACAACTATACCCCTTATCTCTGAATGCTAGCTCACAGCTAATCAAAGTACATAAAGGCACTCAACCCAAACCTGCTGAATGCATTAAGTGGAAGTACTTTTTCTCATATGTTCTAAAAAGATACGAATATATAAATAGAGTATTACTTAAAATGCTTTCTTTCTTTCCTTTCTTTCTTTCTTTCTTTCTTTCTTTCTTTCTTTCTTTCTTTCTTTCTTTCTTTCTTTCTTTCTTTCTTTCTTTCTTTCTTTTCTCTCTCTCTCTCTCTCTCTCTCTCTCTCTCTCTCTCTCTCTCCCTCCCTCCCTCCCTCCCTCCCTCCCTCCCTCTCTCCCTTCCTTCCTTCCTTCCTTCCTTCCTTCCTTCCTTCCTTCCTTCCTTCCTTCCTTCCTTCCTTCCTTCCTTCCTTCTGTATTGCTATACTTTTACCCCAACATTGGGTTAATTTCTTTCTCTCACTCTACGTAGATATGTATGCATGCATATATGTATCGATATACATATATTAATAGACTTTGTTTTTTACAGCAGTTTTAGATTAACAGCAAAACTGAGCAGAAGGTACAGAGAGATTTCCTGTATAACCCCTGTTCCCACAATTTATAGTCTTTTCTATTATCAACAGCCCCCACCCGCGTTGACACCTCATAATCACCCAAAGTCCATCATTTACTCTAAAATTCACTCTTCGTTCTGTCATTCTATGGATTTTAACAAATGTATAATGCAGTGACATATATCCATTATTATGGCAACATACAGATAAGTTTCACTGACCTAAAAATCCTCTGAGCTTCACCTATTCATCATTCCCTCTTCTCAACCCCTGGCAACCACTGATCTTTTTACTCTTTCCATAGATTTGCATTTTCCAGAATGTCATGTAGGTGGAATCACACAATATGTAGTTTTTTTCAGATTCTTTATTATTTTTTTATTTTTATTTTTTTTACTTAGTAGTGTAGTGTGTCTTTTCAGGACTTGATAGCTCACTGCTGTTTAGCACTGAAAAATATTGCACTGTTTGGATGTACCACAGTTCATTCACCTTAGATGCTTCCAAGTTTTGGTAATTCTGAATAAAGCTGCTATAAACATTCATGTGCAGGTTTTCAGTGGACATGCATTTGGAACCCCTTTGGGTAAATAGCAAGGAGCACAACTCATGGATCATATGATGAGTATTTATAAGAAATTGTCAAACTGTCTTCCAAAGTGACTATACCATTTGGCATTTTTATCAACATGAATGAGACTTCCTGTTGCTCTACATTGTCAGCAGCATTTGGTGTTGTCAGTGTTCTGGAGTTTGGCCATTCCAATAGGTGTGTAGAGGTATCACATTATTATTTTAATATGAATTTCTCTGATGGCTTACGATGGGGACCATGTTTTCATACACTTATTAGCCACCTGTATATCTTCTTCGATGAGGTATCTGTTAAGGTCTTTGGCCTATTTTTTTTTAATTGTTTTCTTATTGCTGAGATTTAAAAGTTGTTTTTGTATTTTGAATAATAGTTCTTTTTGTGTGTTTTTTTTTAAATTAAATATGTGATTTGCAAATATTTTCTTCTATTCTGCACCTTGTCTTTTTATTCTCTTGGCAGTGTCTTAAGCAGAACAGAAATGTTTAATTTCCAGAAAGTCCAGTTTATCAATGTTTTCTTTCATGAATTGTGCCTTTGGTACTATATTTAAAAAGTTATAACCAGACCTACCTAGCTTTTCTCTTCTTTTTTTTTTTTTTCTACGAGATTTATTGTTTTGCATTTTATATTTAGGTCTGTGATGCATTTTGAGTTAATTTTTGTGAAGGATGTCAAGTTGCGTCTTGATTTATTTTTTGACATGTGACTGTCTAGTTGTTCCAGCATCATTTGTTGAAAAGATTATTTTTGTTCCATTGTATTGTCTTTGTTCCTTTCTCAAAGTTCTGTTGAATATACATTTATAGATTGATTTCTGGACTCTATTGTGTTATATTGATCTGATTCCTATATATTTATCTTGTCACCATTGTAACTAATGACCCCGGCTTATTGGGATGGGGTCCAAATAGTTATATATGCAGGAAACATTAAAATATTCTATATCTTTTTCTTTATTGCACTCTAAATAATCCTTAAGTTAAAACAATAAATAAATAATTCATCTGTAATAAAATATGGTGGATAAACAGACATATTATGAAAAAAATTCATATAAAAAACTGATAAAAATGTCAGTTATTATTTAGATTTATCCTAAAATTATTTACATGATTTTTAAGTCTAGTACAGGTAAAGAATATAAGCAAACATTCTTGTCTTTTTATGTATGCAAATTAGTGGACTAGACAGTGAGGTTAGGTGAATTTAGCAAAACATAGAGCTAGTAATTTTATATGCTACCATCTGAAAGGGACAGATGTGAAGTTATTCTCTAAGCATATGTTGAAGATTAAGCCTTTTTATGCTTTCATTTCATGATGCATAGTTTATAAAGCAAACTAACTGAATTAAGATTTCTCATAAGATAAGAACTATACTGAGTAAAACTACATCGCAAAGCCCAGAACTTCGTCGTGCTTTATTTGTGTTGAAGTCTGGATTACACTTTCCAGATGGATAATATATCTATGTCCTCTTAAGGGGTTCCTCTGTTTAAAAAGTGTTGTTCAGTGTCTTTTGTTCACATATCTTTGTTCACTATACCTTAAAAATGTTGGAAAGGTATATTTTTGAAACTTCACATATCTTTGAGGCGTTACATATACCACTTACAGTACCTTTTTTATTTAGAAATTATTCAAACCTCTCAGACCTATCAAACCTATTAAAGAGTTGAAAAATACTATACTCATATGTTCTTCACCAAATTCATTGTTAAAATTTTGTCACTTATGGTATCACTGTACAGCTCCCCATATCCACGTGTGTGTGTATCCCCTTCCCCAAAGCGCGCGTGCACACACGCACACACACACACACACTTGTTATTTCCTGAAACACTTGGTAGTATATTGAAGACATCATAATCTTTCACTCCAAAATACTTTGGAATGGAAATTTCTTAACAATTACGACAATCTGTAACATAAATTCATCACCATTTTCACCATGTAGAAAATTAACAATTTCATAACATTTCAAAATTAACAAATATAGTCATATTTCACTACTTGCTTTAAATATCATTTATTCTGTTATTATTTTTTAACCTAGGATATATTCAAATTCACAGATTGCATTTGTTTATTGTATCTATTTGGATTCCTTTAACCTTGAGAAACTTTCATTCTCCAAAGTTCCCTTTCCTGTTTTTCGTTTGTTTGTTTTTTTTGTTTTTTGTTTTTTTTTTTAATGACATTAATTTCACTGAAGCAACCAGGACAATCCTCCATTGAAAAAAAAAAAATCTCACAAGATGACTTTGATTGTTTTTTTTTTTTTTCTCATTATGTTGTCTACCTTGTGTGTATACCCTTTATGTTGCTGGTAAATGGAATTTTAGGCCTTTAGATGTTAAAAATTTGGGAAGTATAATGATGCTTTTACTGTATTAGAGGCCACAATATGTCAGGTTGTCCTTTCTTTGTTATATTAAATTTGATAACTTGCTTAGGGGTGATTACCAGACATTCCCATTACAAAAGTATACATTTTTCCTTCGGAATTAGCCTCCTCATTTTTATTAATGTATAATAAAAAGTATACATTGTTATTGTGATGTCAAAAATCTTTATCATAAGTTTAGTTGCAAAGGTATAGGACCTAGCATTTTAGGTATTGCTGATATGCTTCATCATGTTTAATTTTATGTTTAAACTTTATTGGCCATATTGTGCCAACATTAAGCATTATCTCTAAGTGTCTTTGAGGTATTTCTGGATGAGATTAAAATTTGAAATGGGGAACTCAGTAAAGTAGTTTGACCTCCTCAATGTGAATAAGCATCATCTTTTCCCTAACTCACTGCTGATGTGGGACATTTTACTGTGTCTCTTCCTCCCCTCAGACAGGGATTAACACTGTTAAAGACAGGAAACAGCCAAAATGGAGTCACTTTTGCTAACCCATATTACCAAACCAAAATTTAATAACCTAACCTAATTGCAGTTTCAGCCTCTCCCACGAGTGGACTTTTAAAACAATCAGTCTAGAATCTCCTGATCAATACTAGTGACGTAATTTGCATGATGAAACCCCTGCCATTCCCTTCTCCCCAAAAACAACAACAACAAAAAACTACTTTGACTAAAAATAATCCTTTTTCTTTTGCTAGTAACTCCCCTGTCACACCTTCCTACTTATAAAAACAACCCTACCCACTTGAACTTTGTTCTTTAACACCTGTGGCTCCTCTGATTCTCAGGTCTTTGAACTTGAACTGAATGACATCACCAGCTGTCCTTGGTCTCTAGCTTATAAACAGCAGATCGTGGATTCTCAGCCTCCATAATCACATTATCCACTTCCTCAAATAAATATGTATATGAAATTGATTCTGTATCTCAAGAGAACCCTGATTAACAGAGGCTTTAACTATAATTTTTAAAAAAATCTTGTAGCAGCAAATTTAGCTCTTTTGATGTATATAAAATATCTCTCATTAAAATCAGTTATAAAATGACCCAACTAAATGAGACTTAATTATAATTTTATAAGTCTGACAATTTTTTTGTGAGGAAACATGGTGATTTATATTCCCATGATAACCATATCACTTCTGAATTTTAACTCAAAAGTAGACAGGTAGATGGAGAGTGAAGAAAGGAGGGGAGACATAAAAGCAGGAAGTTTTGACATGAGTTTTTCCCAAGATGAAATAAAGAATGAACTTCTATATTTTTTTGTTTGTTTGTTTTTCAAACAGAAACCCTCTTTGCTTTCCAGGTTCTTCCTTAACATAAATGTATTCTAGAATTGTCTCTTTATTTAGTATCCAGAAGTTTTTAACACCCAATGTTCCATTGCAAGATTTGGATTGGGGGAAACCTCTCTCCCCTCTCTCTCTCTCTCTCTCTCTCTCTCTCTCTCTCTCTCTCTCTCTCTCTCTCTCTCTCTCCTTTTTTTTCTAACTTAAGAGAATGATATTGTGAAAAGGAATCGGAAAGAACAATTTGCACAGCACTGATGCAGTTGTAGAAGGATCAAATTTAGGAAGGGGTGTTTATGAAAGTTGAGGATATGCAAATTGATTTCCTTAAATACAGTCCAACTCTTTTAGCTCTTGAAGTCTTTTTGTGCCCATAAATGTATGTATACTCCAGTGTGAAAACCACTGGTCTACAGCACAATCAGAGGGATAAAAATAAGTTTACGAATTCTTAATATTAGCCAGACCTTTCAGATACATTATTTATGAATCTTATAACAGCCCATGAAAAAAGGATTAGATTTCTAATATAGAATCTGAGATTTGAAAACATATGAATTTTGTGTGACCCTGCAGGAATCTAAGCAATTCAAGTGACTCCAAAAACTCTATATGTCCACTATTCAAAGTTGCCACTCATAAATTATAGCCACAGACTTTTAATTAATTTTACTAAATGAGGCCCAGAATTTTCTATAATGGCAAATGAGGATTTTTCATGGACATTATAAATATAGTCTATGAGTACAATGTTCTAATGAGGATTAAGGCCTCTATGTACTTGCTCAAAGCAAAAATCATGACTGTAAGTGGTTATCTTCTTTATTTGATCGCGAGGTAGAATTATTTTATGGATTAGTATTTGATGCTCAGATTGCTACTTCACTTATTTCTTATCTTTAAGAATTCTGGTACATGCTGTGTAATGGAGCTTAGTCTTCTTTGTTTCTTATTTATGTTCTTGCTACTGAATATAATTTCTGAACAAGAACATGCATCAACTATTCAAGTAGTAGTTTAAGAGGTAATTGAGTATGTATCTTGAGAAAATTGTGCACCCTAAATCTGTACACCCAACTCCTGTATATGTATAAGTTAAGAAAATGTATACTATGAAGATACCATTTGAATTCAGATCATAACCCTAACTTATAAATATGTGACTTTCCCAAATTATTTGAATGATATACATATATATTAACTTTTTCCAATGTGAAAGCATTTTGGAGTGCTTAAATTGCCTTACATATGTAAACGTTCTCTGATCATCTTTGTGCCAGCCATAGATTGCCCATTCTGCTAAAACAACAGAGACAGAACAGTCTCAGTAAACGCTCTAAAACTAATAAAGCACCAGTCCCCAAAGCACTGACTCAGATGCTTTTTGAAGGTTCAGGAAAAGCAGAGCCAGCCATGTCTCCTCACATTGACCTTCCTCTTAAAGGCATCTAAATGCCCTGCTCACCGCAGGAACATCCTGAAGTTAAAGGCAAAGAGGATATCCTTTCGGCTGCTAGCCTTTTTTTTTATGTTACAAGAGCTTCTTTGTTAAAGCATAACAGGGTGAATAATAAATAAACAATCTAGATAAACGAATATTTGATAGCACCAAAAGAAATTGCACACAGGAATTTTAAATAGTCACAATCACTATTGTTTCAGCATGTTGTAAGAGATAAATGTATAACTGAAATTGAACAAAAATAACCTGGAAAATATAAAATTGATAGAATTGTATGGATGGTTTTTAAACATGACTATTAGAGCAGCAAACAAAATAGTACTGCATATAGTTAAATTAGGAAAAATAAGGCATTTTCCAGACACTCAGTTTTAAGGTTTCAGAAATACAGTGTGATTTTACAAAGTTTTGAATTATATTTATGTATTGCATTTGTTCATGTATTACTCATAAATAAATATTGAATAGAGAATTAGTGCATTTGGATTTTTTTCCTACTACTGCCACTAGCTGACTATGATATTGAACAAATCACTTAGCTAATTTGGGCTACTATGGTCTCATGGGTAAAAATAATACAACACAAACTTATAAGGCACCTAATAAAGGTCAAGAATTGTGCAGTTGCTAGAAATTCAAAGGTGATTAAGAAAGAGTTGCCATCATTACAGAACTTAGAGGTATGTGTATATGTGTGTATGTATGTGGGAAGTGTTGGGGGGTATGGGAGGGTGAGAAGAAAAATCCATTTGAATCGTGAATTGAAGGATAACTTATTGAAAAAAGTGAAGCAAAGTGTGAAATGAAAAAAAAAAAGAGATGGAGAAATGGGAATATAGAGTTGTTAGAAAATTATATACTTGGACTAGAGCTCTATGATTTATCAATATTCTGAAAGTGTGCAATCCCCTTCAATTGTATGCTTACAAGAGTTCTCAGCCATGATAGTCTTTGAGTCCATGCTGTTGGTTGTGCATGTTTCAGGTACCTCAGAATGTGAGTAGAATCATTACAACAAAGTGTTGTAATGAAGGAATATTCTTAAATACAATAGTGAATATTAAGGATTAAATGGAGCAAGAGAACTACATGGTATAGGATATTTGTTTACATTTAAAATGAGTATTTTAACTGCTTTTTAAAATATAACCCCTTTAAAAGGTAGAAAAATAGCATTACTTCTCATTGACAACCTATATCCAAAAATACTGAACTGGAAAAACAGTGACAAAGTAAGAAGGTGCAGAGATATAGGGACCTGCTGTGGTGCAAAAAAACTGTGTAAGGTGAACGATAGGGAGCATCAATACCTTTTAGAAACAGTTCAAAGTAAATGTTGCTCTTTTTGTTCTTTCTGGCTCCAAACAAAGCCCACATGTCTTCAGCATAGAACTTTACAGTCACAAAACCAAGACAAGATATGAATACGAGAGTAAGTTCCCTATTGTAGGCAATCTGAAGCCATTGCATTCCATAAAGCAGAAAGTGGGAAAACTATGCCAAAAAGCAATACAACAATTCTACCGTGACAGTTACTACCCTCACAAATACCCTTCAATGTCACCTAACGAACTATTTTCAAAGTCTGCAATATAAAACGTTTGCATGTTGTTAAGTAACTTTATCACTACAACAGCTGACTGATGACAAGCCAAAATATTTAGGATTGGCTTCAGAGCCAGGTGTTGGACGCTGAGGAATGTGTTCTTAACAGTTGAACTAATAATGGCAATGCTATATAATGTCAAAACATTTGGTAACTTAGTGCCCAACAATATTTGAGAGGCAGAACATATATTTAATGATGTTATGGCTCTGGTCAAAGAAATTCTTAGAAGAAAATTACTAGATGAATTTGTGTTTCATTACTGGCATTGGGTAGGGTACTATAAGGAGTAGGTGAGGTCAGAAAAACAAATTGTCCTATTGGAAGAAATGAAAGGGGAATGAAATAATCCAGAAGTTTCAAGATTTGGAGAGATATGAAGTGAAACATTGCCCATTTGTTACCGTTCAATGATAAAATTCAGATATACTTTGAGTCATAAGATATTTGTTAAGAATTCTGATTGGATTAATGGCCCCAATGAATTATTTTAGTTGGACAAAATTACGCAATGAAAGGGGATAAAGTTGAGGTGCATGAAAGATTGATAATCTCAATGAAATTGTGATTGAGTTTATATAGAAAGATCGGCAGTTTTTGCAAAGAATTGTTGGTATAGTTACAGGCACGTACAGCTGTTGGAATTTAAATTTTTGTTGGTTGTTTGTTTTGTTTTGTGGGGAAGCTGGAATGAAAAGAGACTATGATAATTTATAATGCAAAATTATTTTCAGTTTCTTACTTTTTATAGGCAGAAAGCAGCCTAAGTATTCTGCTCATATAATAAGAAATGCACATTTCCCAAGTCTGTCATTGAGGGTGACCAAGGAGTATAAAAGCAAAGCAGAGAAGTCAAGAGCCATATGTTGGAGAGCAACTTCCTGGGAGCAACAGTGGACCTAATCAAGGAATATTCACTACTCCTGGGTAGGGGCACCTTACAATATTAGGTTAACAGTATTTTAGGATTGCCATGATCATTACTGTTGAGTGACCTATTTTTCCCTTTCTGAACAAGAGTGTTTGAGTTATTTTGACTCTTTCACATTTATATGTTGAATGTGTAAATGTATGTGTGTAGAAGGGGGTGCGGGTAACTCATATTTGGACTGATGTGGAGATTATCATGGAATCCTAGATTTTGAGCTTAATACCATATTTCGATGAGAATTTCAAAGTGTTTTCTTTGGGGAGTGCTGAATATATGTTGTGCGAAGAAGAAAGAGATATGAATAGTGACTTTCTGTGACCAAAACGGCAAATTACTGTAGAATATATTATTGGTCAGCAAACACTGACTCTCTACTTTATACCTGAACCTGACAGAGATGAAGTTGGATACTTAAAATTTTAAATGTTGCTGTTTATCCAATAAATTGCTTTGGCCGATAGAATGAAAGCAGAAGTGAGTGTGCAGTTCTATGCAGAGGCTTTAAGAAGCATTACAGGTATCACCCAGCTCTCCTAAGCAACTGTGAGTACACTACATCTTAGATAGGAGGTATGACTCTCTCAGCTTGAAGCCCAGAATCTGAAGACATGTGAAGCTGACCTGAATGTAACCCACATACCAGAACAGAGCCACCTCAACAGGTCCTTGGATCCGTGGGTGAGAAAAATATTTATGAAAGCAACTGAGATTTGAGGGATGTCAGTTACTCAAAATTTGTGGCAAAATTAACTCATATATATGAGGTAAAGTTTCCTAGGGAAAACTTTATATTTTTTTCTCTACCCTCTCTACATGGTCTAAGACACTATTAAAGAAGAAATGAGATCTTATACAGTCATTCCCAAGTATCAGACATGGACAAGTGGCAGTCCTCTGCACTATTTTCAAATCGATCACAGATGATCAAGTAGGATCCTGAGCTAGATATGAACTGGCTGCTTTGAGTATGAAATACCTAACCACAGCCCACTTTTTGCCAAAGAGAAAAGCATAAAAGGCTACTTGATAGAAAGCTGTAGTTTTCCCACTTGCTTTGATATACTATATTAAAGAAAAGGTATTGTGCTAGGCAATGCAAAACATAAAAATAAAAAATCTGAATGTTTTTCTGACTCCATGTTTACTAAAACATGAACATGACAACACTAAAAAAAGAAATGTGACACAAGAAGAGACAAAAGTATCATAGGGTTTTAGAGGACAGAAAGATACAGTGCAGAGAAGAAAGAGGACAAGATTTAGAATATGAAAGACCAGGCTAGGATTCTTATTATACCATTAACATATTCTATAGACCTGGGTAAATCAATTTAAGCCATGTCAACTTCAATATCACAGTCTATAAACTGTGGTTACCTATTGTAGACATTTAAATATATCATGTCTAGTGCTAAGCATGAGACCTAGCACACTAATAGATGCTATGATTATGGAGTGGTGTAATGGAGCAAGAAGGTAAGAAAGTCTCGACAGGAGAAAGTATAATTGCCTTCATGACTTGCAAAATGTACAAGATTTCCAAAGCCTAAATGCCTGAATAGGATAGGTGGTCCTTTCATTCCCAGAGGAGAAAAGATTTATAACCAATGGGCTTAAATATCAACTGGTAGATTCTGTAATATTTTATTACATCTTATTTCAGGAAAAAAACTGGGTAGAAAATAAAATGACAGAGCAACTTGAGGAAATGAGTATAATGGATTCCAATTTCATAAAAAAAGAACAAGTATAATGCCATCCAATGCCTGTGTGTTTCTCTGCCAATCACGGTTATGTAAAATTGTCTGAAGTTTTAGTATCTTATTCTTACATATTCTTACATATTATGTTAGTTAAAAACAAACTATTAAACCTCCATGACCATTGAGTATTTGAATGTGTTCCTCATTTTAAAAATGTATAGTTTTCAAAAATTCCTCAAAAGATTACATGAGTACGAACTAATTGTTAAGCATTGCTTTTATGCATGGGGATATGCATCAAATATGTGTATAAAAAATATCTGTGTGGATTTGACCTCCACTTAAAATAATGACTTAAATATATCAATTTTCAAACATAATGATTGAAATTTTAGATTTTTTCAAATAGTTAACATTCTTTTTATGATCATTAAATACTTTCACTATTCCTAAATGTCATTTGTAGCTTTTAGTTTTTGAGCATAGATATTACCCTTGGAGTTCATCGAGGTTGCTTGCTGAACTCTAAGTACTTAATCTGAATTTGCAACTACAATTTTATAAGCTGGTATGTATTAAAATGTACACAGCATTATATTTTAATTATCTTTATTTTTTCCTTATTTGCTTTTTCTTCTGAACTGCTTGCTTTTAGTTTTTGGATTCCTTGGATAACTTCATGTTTCACTGACGTGTTGGATGAAAAGGTTTTACTCTCTTTTATCTAAATAAGTAATGAGAGAAAAGCTGTGTGTAGTTTTCTCTCAACCACTCTTAAACCCCATAATAGGAGCTGCTCTTAAACTTCTAATAAATGTTGCTTGATGAAAAGCCAACCACTAAGCCCTAATAGAGACTAAATATCTAAACCTCAGGTATACTCTCTCCTTACTCAGATATATCCTACCACATTCTTGAGAATCATACCCTTCCTTAAAATAAACCAAAGAATAACTGTGTTTCAGCTAGTTAAGTAAAAAATCACCTCAAGTTCTCCAATAATACATATATGCAGCTTGTTTTAAAAACTTTCTAAAACTTATGTATCCTTAATTTTTAAATCGTGCATGATTTTACTGTTCTGTTTTAGCCCCTGAATATACATGGATTATAAATGAGTTATTGTTGCTACCTTATTGAACATTTGAACAAATACTTTACTACAAATCTTTCACAGATAAGGGGCTAAAGGATTTTGAATATAGAAAATAATCTACTATTGACTTTGAGTAAAAATAAAACAACTTTGAAAATTTCCAGTCAAGATGGTGGAGTAGGTAAATGCTGTGCTCACCTCCTCTCAGGATCACATCAATTACAACTAAACCACATAACAACCATTATTGAGAATTACCTGAAGCCTAGCTACAACTACGGACATACAGAATAAGCCACCTTGAGACTGGTAGGAGTGGTAGAGAAATGAAACAGGCTGGTCCCAGACCTGCTTGTGACCATTGAAAATTGGGAGTGATATCTAAGCTGTGGCAGTCCCATTGGGAGCAGCTAGGGGTCTCAGCCCCTCCCCAGCCCAGGGTTTCAATGCCAGGGAGAGAAGTCCCCATAATTTCTGGCTGTGAATACCAGCAGAGATTGTAGCTGGGTGAGACTGAGGGCAGCTGCACTCCCAGGTGTTCCTCTTAAGGGTCCCATGCACAGACTTACCCATTCTGAGTGGGGCAGCAGCTTGAAAGGCCCAGGGATATACATAGAGGAACTGAGTTGTCTGGCTGCAGGTTGTGGGCTGGAAAGGCAGCTTTCTCCCAGACGGAGGAGCTGGCAGAAGCCATTGATTCTTTGTTTAGCATTCCTCCTCCCTGCGTGCAGATGCAGGCAGATGCCATATATGATTATCCATCAAACTGGCAGTCATGCAGGGTCTCTGGTCCCACTTTTACTCTTAGAGGGTGGACACAGAGTATGGTGAGACCAAAAAGGAACACCAACGGAGCCATGGGTCGGGAGTCCATACCACTATATTCTCCCTGGCAGTTGCACTGGAGATATAGTAAGCAGGCTCCACACGATGCACAATCCACCATCCACTTCTCTGCCAATCAACCAACCAACCAACACCCTAGCATAGCCACAGCAGTTATATTAGTGGCTAATGACTAACTGGTTACAGCTGATGGCCAACTCGTCACAGCAAATGGCCATCTACTACCTGAGCCAGCACCTTTCCACATGAGGCTGAGAGACTGGAAACTGCTCTCTGGGATTCTATTCCCACACTGGCTAACACCTTTCATCTGTTCTGCCCTTGTTATTCCTTGAGATCATGCCCCAACCAACTTTAGGGCACTCCCAAGCCACTTCCAGTGGCTTCTCCATATAAATGGCCTGCCTTGGATCATGCTGGGGACATTCCTAAAATCTCTCAAAGCTTCACAAAAAACAAACAAGCAGCATCTGGCTTTGCCATGGCCCATACCTCTGGCTGAGCCGCCGTAAGACTGGTACTAGCGACAGCTTGACTTGGTTTATGGCTTGGCCTCTCAAGGTACCTCAAAGCATAGTGCAGGTGGCAGCCATCTATTTATTGTTTTCCGGCTCATGCCTGGTGGCCCTAAGCAGGTCACAGACTGAGGCTAAACTTGGCCTGCAGTGGGTCCCATCCCTGTAGGTCCCAGGGCTGGTAGGCCCAGTGGCCAGCTTTGGACTGGGCCGGAGCATCATGTGGCCACCTCCAATGACAACACAACTAAAGGGCAGATTGAGCAGGCACCACAGCCTTACTAAAGCGAACCCTGCTCTGTAGGGTCAGCTACCTGCATAACAGTTCTGCCACTGCCTGAGGGTCAATCCCTCCCACTGATGTGCAAACAGAAATCAAGTCTCAACTACAACAGGAAGGTACACACAGCCCACACAAGGGACACACCTGGAACACCTTGCTCTGATGACCAAGTGAAGGCTTCAAGAAGTAGTTAAAAATATATTTTCCCATTCAATAGTACACCTTTTTGTTTTACTGATGTTTTCCTTTGCTGTGAAAAAGCTTTTTAGTTTAACGTAATCCCATATGTTTATTTTCCGATAAGGGGTTAATATCCAAAATTTATAAAAAACTCATTCAACTCAACACCAAAATAACAAACAACCCGAATAAAAAATGGGCAGAAGACATGAAGAGACATTTTTTCTAAAGAGTACATGCAGATGGCAAACAGACATATGAAAAAATGCTCAACCTCACTAATATTAAAGAAATGCAAATAAAAACCACAATGAGATACCACCTCACCCCAGTCAAAATGGCTTTCATCAGTAAATCAAGAAACAACAAGTGCTGGCAAGAATGTGGAGAAATGGGAATGCTTGTGCACTGTTGGTGGGATTGCAGATTAGTACAGCATTATGGAAATTAGTATGGCGGTATCCCAAAAAACTGAAAATGGAACTACCTTATGACCTAACAATTCCACTTCTAGATATCTATCCAGAGAAATCCAAAACACTAATTAGAAAAAAAAAATGTATGCAGCCTTATGTTTATTGCAGCCAAGACATGGACACAACTGAAATGCCCATTGGTAGATGACTGGATTAAGAAACTGTGGTACATTTATACAATGGAGTATTACTTGGCCATAAAGAAGAATGAAATCTTACCATTTGCAATGATACGGATGGAACTAGAGAACATTATGCTAAGTAAAATAAGTCATACAGAGAAGACAAATACCATATGATCTCACCTATATGCGGGATCTAAAGAATAGAATAAATGAACAAACTAATCAGCAACAAGCTCAGAGACATAGAGGAAAAACTGAGGGTGGGGATAAGGGGGATGGTGAGGGTATTAGAAAGAACAGTCAGTAACCATAAGATTACCACAAGGATACGAAAGTCAATTTGGGGAATGTAATCAATAACGTTGTAAAGATTTTGTAGGGTATCCGATGGACACTTGTCTTATTAGGGAAACCACTTCAAGGATGGTGTAGATTTCTGATCACTACACTGTACACCTGAATCTGATGCTGAATGATAATGAATATAAGTATATATACTTATATGAATATACATATATACAACTATAAGTGTGTATCTATCTATCTATCTATCTATCTATCTATCTATCTATCTATATATATATGGGATCCCTTGTACACTACTGGTGGAATTGCAGATTTTGTATATGTGTGTGTGTGTGTGTATATATATGTATATATATATATATATATATATATATATATATATATATATACACACACATATACACATGTATATGTGTATATATATATATATATATATATATATATATATATATAGTCACAAGAAGTGGAGTACAGCATAAGGAATAGACAATGGAAATGTAATGGCTGTGTGAGATGTCAGAGGGGTAGTAGATTGGCGGAGGGGGTTATCACTTTGTGAGGGGTATAAATGCCTAACCATTACATTGTTTTTTGTACACCTGAAATGAATAATAATAGTAAGAAGAAGGAGGAGGAGGAGGAGGAGGAGGAGGAGGAGGAGAAGAAGAAGTTACAAAATAGATATG
This sequence comes from Rhinolophus hipposideros, assembly GCF_964194185.1. NCBI lineage: Eukaryota > Metazoa > Chordata > Mammalia > Chiroptera > Rhinolophidae > Rhinolophus > Rhinolophus hipposideros. Next base: position 85,342,043 of record NC_138050.1, on the reverse strand, counting down.
GGATTAAATCATAGGGAATATATTCAGTAGCATGGTATTAATTATGCATAGTGCCAGGTGGGTACTAGTCTAGTCAAGAGGATCACTTATTAAACTATATGTAAGTCTAAGTACTATGCTGTACACCTGAAATTAATATAAAATAATATTGAATGTTAACTAATTGAAAAATTTAAAAAGGGGCAAAAAATGAAGGGAATAGTTCAAATTTCCAGATATAAACCATATAAGTTATGGGGATGTAATGTACAGCATGGGGAATATAATCAGTAATATTGTGATACCACTGAACAGTATCAGATGGTTGTTGGATTATCATGGCGATCACTTTTTCAGGTATATAAGTGTTGAATAACTATTGTGTACACTTGAAACTATAATATTGTATGTTTGCTATATTTGAATAACATCTTTAAAAAAACGAAAACAAAAAACCTCTTCTTTATGCTAAAATAAATTCTTCATTTCAGAAGAGTTAGAGAAAATGAAGGTAATGAACCTGGGATCTCCATCTGTCTGCTGAGCAGGGACTCAGCAGTTAGTATGATATGATTTTGCCTTAAGTTTGTGGAACAGTTGTCATGGCAACTGTATCTGTATGCATCACTGCTTGTATGCGATCAGAAGCAGACTGAGAAAAAGTCCCCTTGTCAGAAACAAGAAACACAGGAAAGTAAAATTTTGCCGTCACCTTTACCAGAAAAAAAAAAAAAAAAAAAAAAAAAAAAGTGCAGGTAGGTGTGTGTGTGTGTGTGTGTGTGTCTCTGTGTGGCTCTGTCTGTGTTTTGGAGAAGAAGGAAAGTAGCACCTATTTAGGAAATTATAAGCCATTATTTTTTTTCTTGAGATGTGAATTTTATTAAATAACTATGTAAAGTTTAGAATGAGATTGATATATTTTATACCTCAATCAACTTACTGAAATTGAACCAGAGTACTAAATTAGACAAAATTTGATTACACCTCCATCTTTCTATGTGTATTTTAAAATAAATATTACAATAAAGTCATGGAAATATAATGAAGTGATTTGTCCTTTGCAAAATCCATTATGTACTTTAAATCAAGTGTTGTGCATAATGACACATATTAATATTTTTGATACCTACAGAATAATGAAGCATGCTCCTTAAAATGGCATAGTAACTAAATGCAATATCAGTTGTTGGTAAAAACAATTTAAGTTAAAATTATTTATTAAATACAAATAAAACAAAACATCACTTTCATCAAAAACTTTTTAAGGAGAATCAGTCATGTACATATAAAGTGAAGAGTCCTTAGTTTGTGAAAATTTGGAGACTGAGGCAGACCATTGTTTCATTCAAACAAGTGGGAAGATTTAGAAAATTAGGGAAAGAAGGATGATTTAATTCTGGGAATCCTAATCCCTCTTCCTCTTTCCTTTGTCCTGTTGAAGGATATCTGGACACTTTCGAGCATTGAGCTATTAATGTATCCCTTTGCATAATATTTTTTTTGGTATTTGCTCTAAGTATTCTACTACATATAAATAACTTAACAAATTCTACTGTGACATTTTGCTAGTTGAAGTAGTTTCAGAACCTTATCTCTCTTGTATCACTTTACCCTCCTGCATTTATCTGCATACATTGGTAACCACATTAGACAATGCTATAATTTTTGCTTAACCATCAAACAAAATTAAGAAACCATAAAACAAAATTAAGAAAACTCACTCGTCAAAGGAATGTCTGTTGTATTTACCAATAATTTTATTGTTTCTGTTTTCTTCTTTCTGGTATCCAAAAATTCCTTCTATCACTTTTTTTTTTTTTTAATTTAAAAAACACTTATCCTTTTAGAGCAGGTCTGCTGGTGACAAATTCATTTGATTTTCTTTTATCTGAAAGTGTCTTGATTTCTCTGTCATTTTTAAAGAGTATTTTCACTCAATATAGAATTCTAGTTTGACCACTCTTTTCTTTTAACACTTAAAAATATATCGTGCCACTTCTGTCTGACCTCCATGATTTGTGATGAGCAATCCACTGTCATCCAAATTGTTTTTCTCCTATGTAGGCAATACTTTGTTTCTCTCTGGTTGCTTTCAATAACTTTTGTCTTTAGTTTTCAAAACTTTAATTATGATGTGTCATGATACAGATATTTTTTTAAGTTTATCCTATTTTAGACTTTTTCACCTTGAATATGTAGTTGTATGTTTAGTATTGTCATTATTTGTTATGTTTTGTATGTCAAATTTGGGAAGTTTTCAACAATTATTTATTTTAGTACTTTCTAAGTCTCATTCTCGTTTTCCTCTTCTTATGAATTCTAATGACACAAATGTTTTATATTTTGTTTTAGTCTACATGTCCCTGAGGCTATGTTCATTTTTTCCCTCCAGACTATTTTCTCTCTGTTGTTCAGATTGGGTAATTTCTATTGATCTACAATCATTTAAAATTTTATTTTCTTTGACCTCTTCATTTTGCTATTGAGCCCATCAATTGAGTTTTATTTCAATTATTGCATTTTTTTAGTTCTATAGTTTCCATCTGGTTCTTCATTATATTTTCTATATGTTTGCTGAAACTTTCTATTTCTCATTTGTATCAAGCGTGTTTATAATGTTCCATGAAACATTATAATAATGGCTGCTTTAAAACCTTGTGAGAGAATTGAACACCTGTATCATATTAGTGTTGGCCTATGTTGATTTTCTGTTTGTTTGTTTGTTTCTAATTCTGTTTGAGATCCTCCTGATTGTCAGTATAATGGGTTCTTGTTGATTGTAACCCAGACATTTTGGATTGTACATTATAATACCCTGGATCTTAATTAAATCTTGTGTTTCAGCATGTCTTCTGTGGCACTGCTCTGGTAGGTAAACGGGAGCATCACATCACTATTTCTAGGTTGAGATTTTAACCTCTGTAAATAGGGTGGGAGGGTGGTGGGAGTTTTGGGGGTCTCTGTTACTACTAGGTAGGAGTGAAGTGGGAGATCAGTCTTCCCACGAGGTCTCTACTGATACCACGCTCACTGGAAGAAATAGGAGCAATTTATCACTGCCTCCCATATGGTTTCTACTCACACCATGGAAGGGTAGTCTTATTCATAATGAGTGGTGATGAAAATCCTGACTCTCTACTAGTACTCCTCTGATACCATCCTACCGGGGAGAGGAAGGAGTATCTTGTTACTCCTTAGTGGGTTTAGAAATCCATGCTCCCTTCACGGTCTCAAATGATAGAATGTGGGGGAAAGAATAGGAAGAGGACCTTGTTATTACCAAGTTGGGGGCAAAATACCAGACTTCCTACATGGCCTCTCTGAGGCCACCATAGGGCGACCTCCTTATACCCTGGCAAGGGTGGATGTCTAGGTTTCCACTCAGCATTTCCCAGTGTGAGTGAGGGTGAGGCTGTATTTTTTTTTTTTAATTTTGTGTCTGAGTGAAGTAGATATTTTATTATCTAAAAGTTTTCTGTCTAAAACTTTCTGTCTTGCTAGGCTGCCATTCCTAGTATTTAGCTAGAGAGAGCAGATATTCTGGAGACTTTTTTCTTTGCTTAGTGGCATTTCCAGGTTTCTGACTTCTCCATAATACAATCTGGGCCATATAAGGCAAAAACAAAACCTGGATAACTCACCACTGTGTCATTCCTCATTACTCAGTCGGCCGTCTTTTCTCTACATTCTGTCTTTTAATGTGTAATATATACATGCCCTGACTTTTTAGTGTACTTAGCCAGAAGAATAAGGAAGGGTCCATCTACTCCATCTTTCCAGAAGCAAAAGTCTGGCTACATTTAAAAAATACAATAAGAGTCTCTCAGCTCCTGTGTCACCCTTATCCATCATCCTTTGCCTGCACTTCTGTAACTGATTCCCAACTGGTATTTTTTCTGCAATCCATACCCTCACATGTATTGTTGTCTAATAGTAGCAGCAATAGTAGTAAAACTAACACACGTCAATCCTCTGCTTAACACTTTCCAACAGCTTCCTATTATTCCCTTACTAGGGCTCTAATTTCTTACTGTGGTTCATAGGGCACTATGTAACTAGCTCCCTTCACTCTTATGCTTTTTCTACTACTTTTTCCCATGACTCAGTCCACATTAGTCTTTTGGAGTCTGATTATGTTCCTAGAATACTCTACATTTGCTCCCTCTTAAAGGCATTTTACTTGCTCTTCTTTCTCTTACAACACAATTTCCTCAGTTATTGACATGGCTCATTTCCTCATTGCATTTAGAGCTCTGCTCAAATGAAATCGTCTAAAGAGCCTTCTTATCAGTCTGTCTAAACAGCACCATCATTTTGGTCACTTCTTGTCCCCTTATATTGTTTTATTTTTTTAAATAGGCAAAATAAAATAGTAGGTACTCAATAAATATTAGTTATATTAAGTTGAATTATTTAAACAGAGAAATCCACAAAAATAAACATACAAATTTTTACAGTTTTTTTTTTTTGCATTCTCAGTCTGCTAAAAATTGATTTTTAAATACCTGGTAGCAAAATCTATGCCTGCGTATGAGCTACATTTTTTTTTCTTCTTTTCAACAAATAGCATTCACATTTGCAAATGTATAAATATACTGTCTTTGGACTGGTGTGCATGGAAAAAACAGAATATTATTTTTAAAACTTATAAATTTTCACTTAAATTTCTAATTTAGTATTGTATTTTAGGATTAACTAAAACTAGACATTTAACTTCTATTATTAGAAAGATGTGTTACTACATCCCAGAGCCTCGAGACAACACAATGCTGCAGTTTTTAAACAGTCAGCATCCAGAAGGCATAGACTGAACTGGACTCCTGGGCGCTAGTTCCAGTTTTGCTTACGATTCACTTAGTAACCTTGGGAAAGTCATTTAACCTTCTGTGACCAAGTCTCATTGGTATAAAAACGAAACAGCAACACTGAACTCTCTTGGGTACTTTGTATAGTAATTCATTTTTGAAGTCATTTTAAAGATTTTTACACACATTTGGCACAGATTGCTAGTTGAACTACAACACTCAAGTCAATACACAACTCAAAGAATGCAGCCTTGATTCATATATCCATCATCTAAAAAACTGAGTTTTTTTCTCTAAGGTGATCTTTCTGAGGGAAAAATTGGATTACTTTCTAAAATCATTAATTTCCCCATAGTATAATCAGGAAAAAATGATCTGTGATAAATCCAATATATTAAGCACACAAATGTTCTTTTACACTTTATCTTGACTTTTAAATCCTTATTTTTTGTTAGTACAGTCCCTCAATTGTAAGCATTCTCCTAATCATTTATCAAGTAAGTACACTCTAAAAATTGTTTTTCCCCCCTATTGTGCTCTAAAAACAAAACCATTATTAATTTATGGCACATTTATGGAAGATTTTCACTCTGTCAGATAAAAGGAGTGGGGGATACGTTAGAGGATTTTCTTACAGTCAGAAAACAATAGAGGGGGGGAAAGGGCTAATAAATAAACATCACAAAATGAACTCCATGAAAGAAATAAAACAGAAGACACTCCCTTTGGACTTCTAAAGTTGACTGGTCCAACATATGTTTAAATGTTTGAAATATTAATAATAACATTAATACATACATGTCTTGTTTAAAGGATATATATATATATGTATATATATATATATATATATATTTTTTTTTTTTTTTTTTTTTTTTTTTTTTCTCCTTAATGACTAATGGTCATTTCCTTAGCACATCTCCTTGTCTGGCAAAATCAAATGTTTCACACTCGTTCTTTTAAGTCAGGGGATTCTGCCGCACTTTTTATAAGGACAAGAGCTAATGTGCACTTTCCAGTTTAGCAGAGAGACTCCTCTACCAGTTTTGTCAAAACATTTAATCAACTTTAAACCTTATGCCAGAAGACTGCTTCATCTCAGTAAAGCTTACTTTTATTCAACCATACTTTCAAATGACCTCTTTAAAGAAATATTTTTTAGTTAAGTTATTATTTTGTACTTTCTTGTTCTGTTCTCTTTCTCTAAAAGGAAGAAGGGACATAATGTTAAATGTCTTCTTGGTAGCAGGGCAAGATCAGTATAGAAAGAAGATTCAATGTGGCCAGAAGATTGTAACATCATTCTAGACAGAGAAGACAGGCAGCGACAGACATCCAAAAAACTGAAATCATCTTTTGTGTTTGTCATTGGGGGTTTGAGTGTGAGAGATAAACGTCACAAAGAATACGGTGGGCAATAGAGTCAGGAGGACCATAGTGGCAGACTTTGTGAGGGTGTTTTATATTAATTATTACATTTAATCCTCACAAAGCCACTGGGAAGAAATAATACTTGTGTCCATTTCATAAACGAAGAAAGTACCTCTCACAGAAAATAAATGGCACAGTAAGATCCCACAGTGACAGAATCTAGACTCGAACCCAGGTTGATCTGACTTCACAGCATACCACACCAAGCACTCAACCTTCAATTCTGGATTCTCTTCATCTGTCCTCATCCAAAGCATTCAAGTGGGTGTTTTTCTAGGGATTTGTTTGCATCACATCTTCCCTTCACAGTTACAAAGTTAGGTTACACTGACTGCCTTAAATAACCTCATTTAACAAATACTTGTCCTGTGCTAGAGATTATGAATAGTGCAGTCAATAAAATGGTTGTCCTCTTATGAAGTTTGAATTGTCCTGATACGTACACTATAGTACTAATGTGGACTGAGCAGTTCAGAAGATAGAAATAAGTCATTCTTGAAAACGTTTGTGCAATACTGAGTCTTTTCATAAAAATACAGGACCATACATGTAAAACATAAAACAAAATGGAAAAAAAAAAACATTCAAAAGTTTAGCTTGATCATTTTGATTTTAAAAGAAAAAAAAAAGATCACAAACTTTTGTTTAAGTTTAGAAAATGGAGATTTATATTCCAATCTGGAAAATTAATGTTATGCACAAATATCCATAGTATCCAAATTAGCTTACAAAAGAAATAAATCTCTTGATCTATAGCTATATCCATATCATCTATATCTATATCTATATCATGTAGGAACAAATTTGTCTCTATACAATAGAGTTCATGAAGATTATGTTCTTTTGACACATTCACTGTTTCTCAATAATAATATAGAGAATTAATTAAGCATAAAACTCTCATCTCATTGAAAAGGAAAAGTTTTCTAACCTCTATGTAGTAGTCTGCATGACACGTTTCAGTGATTTCAAATTAGCAAAACAAATTCTGAACACATTGCTTTAAAAATATAGCTAAATATATGATTTGAGATATCATGTTGTAAACAAAATTAAATTCTTAACTTCAAAACATAACTTCCTCCTTCTATTGATGTTTGTAACCATATCCTACTTCTTCTCTGGTTGCTTCTAGATTTCCAAGCATAAGCAGAACAATATTCAAAGGTAGCATAGAAAAATCACCTCATATAAAACTGGGGGCCAGTCTTCTTGTTTTCAGTGGTCAGTTTTAAAACGGCTCTTTGTATCTCTGAACCTCAGTTCCCTTACAGCATAATGGAAGTGCTCAAATAAATTATTGATGAGATCTCTTCAAAGTCTGAGACAAGAAGTTTCCATTGCTTTCTGGGGGAGACTTCAGCTCTTTATCCCTGGCATACATCACCCCAGAACCTGGCAAGCTGTCTCAAGGAAAAATCTTAGAAGAAGAAACCTGATACTACTACACCAAAATATTTGCCAGGAATTTAACTCAAATATATGCTTCCTAGAGTTTATAAAGGCCAACTGACAAGAAATGGGCACTTTGAAAAGAAGGTGATGTTGTGTAATTTTCAACCTATCAAAAATGTTAATGTTACTTTAGGTACAGGTACCTAAAATTTGTGAATATTTCAGAATACCATTTAAGATTCATTTTAAATTTTTTGATTATCTCTAGATATAGCTTTAAGCATATTTGAATAAAAGGCTGATTGGTTCTATTCATATTCTTCTGTAAGCAAAGAGGTTATTTAAAAACTATAGGTAGATATTATTACATCAACTTTATCTCACAAGGCAGCCAACTAGAAAGGTTTAGAATCCTAAGGATGATACCTAAAAAGGGGAAACTATAGAAAAATGAAGCTAGCCATGATGGTATAGCCATACAAATCATTTTATCTACTTTTGTTTTTCTTGAAGTTGGTCTACATTGATGGTATAAGTACATATTCTCTTAAAGAGAAATTCACTTAGTACAGCTTGGGCATGTTTTATTGAATGCAATCTTTAGTACTACTAATAAATGTTTGATTAGCAATTTATAATTTAGAACTTGCTTTCTTATTCATTATTTAATTTTATATTTCCTGTAACATTATTTTTCCCCCAAGAATGGGAACATTATTATAAAAACCATTTTATAAATATGGGAAATTGAGGCCAAGAAAGTTCAGATGAGTATCCATCATAGAGATGCTAAATGACAAAATCAATTCTTTCATTTCTTTTTGTCTCTAAATTTGAGGAAATGTTATTCATTATTGATATTACTGCATTTGTCCTTTTTGAAACCATCTACCCACATTTTCAAATATTTAGGCAACGATTTATCAGATTCCACTGTGTTTCTAACCAGTGCTACTTGACCTTGGTTGAATTACTAATAAAAACATTAATGATCCCCTAAATCAGCAGGCAAATGAACTGCAGGTATTTCACTTGTGTTCCCACCATCTGCTGAAGAGTGTAATCATTATTGCCATAAACATAAGCATTTATCATTTATCACATACCAATGACACCATGCTAAGGTCTGTAAACTTTGAATAGTTTATTTACATAAGATTTTAGGATTTATAATGTGCTTTTACATACAGTGCATCACCCCATTTTAACTTCATAACAAACCTAAAAGTGAGAAAGAGAGGTATTTTTGTCCCTATTTAATATATGAGGAAATGGGGCCAAAATAAATGATGTGGTGTTCCCAGAACAAGGAATTAGAAATACAAATTTAGTATTGTTCAAAAATGTTTTGGCTTACCCCAAAACTAAACAAAAGAACTTACTTGTGTCTTCTGACAGAACATTAATGCTGACAGCAAAACAAATTATCTAAAACTGCAAAACATTAAAATTGGAGAAACAAATGAGGAATGAAGCAGACTAATAGGTAATTTAGTTGGAAATGACAATTTAACAATCATTTTTGCACAATGTGAAATTCAAAATTAAGACTATAAAAATCAATTTACTGCCTTAACCTTTTACTGTGAAAATACTACTACCTTGAATTGATCATTTAAATTGATCAGGTGCAACTATAAAAGAGAAAGAGCTTCCAATTTTATCATGGTAATGTTAGTAATGAATCCATCCCAAGCTTGAAAGTCATTTTTTGATGCTCTGTTTCATCAAATGGAAGCCTTCTGATGAAAACTGATTTGTGTTACATGAAACATTTTTATATGATACTGGAGTCTTATTTCTACTTAAGAAACCTTTCCATAAAATTCTTCTTCAGAAGCTAGCATCTACCTCTGTATTAAACTTTTATCTAGAGAGTTAAAATTTTATAAGTTTTAAGATGATAAAATATTAAAATAAAAGTTGAAGCTCTGATATGTTCAGGAAGTGAGATGAGGCTTTCTTTCTTTCTTTCTTTCTTTTTTTTTTTTAATTCCTAGTCTTTATAAAGTGCGTAAGAACTGAAATACAGTGCACTTCAGAAATTCCATAAGGACAATTGTGATTGACTGCTTTCTCTTTTATGTGTCATAACTGGTATTCTAAGATTCAATTAAAATAAATATTAACTTAACTAGTTACTTATACTGATTTGAATTACTAATTTGTGTTTTTATATCTCAGTTTAATATTGTGATATAAACTTCCACTTCTCCAGCCTATGCAATATTATAAAACTATTTTTAATCATGATAAAAGACAAATAGTAACCTGATAGTCAACTATGAATCCCTACATATAACATTTTTTATGAGAGCAATTTCATAATCTTCAACATATTATCTATCATCAATATCTGTGAGTTTCAAAGTGGCATTTTACCATTTTGGAAGTTTATATCATTAACTAATTTCATGGTGATAATTATTATCCTTAGGAAATTGAATCTCCTATTTTCCACTGCTAGTTGTAGCAGATAAGTAAGTCTTTCTCTATTATCATACTTGGAATAGAATTGTAAATAGAAATCAATACCAGTGAGTATAAATCGTACTCCCAAGCTAAGTTTAGTTGGAATGCAACATGTGTCGCTGGGGAAGATACTGAACAAGTCTAGGTCACAGATTTCCGTAAAAATAGGTGTGTGGGGTGAGGAGTTAGGGTGTTCTGTAAAATAATAAATATGATGTTTTCTCATGTAAAAATGTGGGGCTGGTAAGTTATTTTTAATGTTGCAGAACTGTCAGGTAGAGATTTCATAGCATTTTAAAAAATCTTATTTAGTAATACTGTGCCTTTCCTAAAACCAAAATCTCACAAGATGACTATTTGAAGACACTTCTTTTTCTGCCCTTACTTAGCAAATAAAAATGAATAACATGTAGTTGCATTTTTTGATAGTTGTCTTCAGCTCATCAGGTTCTAGTGTTGTTATCCTAGAGTTCTTTCTATGTTGTATTCTTAGCCTTTACTATTTATTTGGGAAAACCAATGCGAGAGATACTTGATATTCACCACAAAGAACATATGGATATTTCCTGCTTTAAAGCAAGGCTTGTATGCACATATTCCATGAAATGAAATTGAATTTGATAAAAGGAAGAAATTCTAATATTGCCATCATCTAAAGTGAGTAGTAAGTTACACCTTGATTGAATTGTTTAAATGTAATGGGACACATCATAAATGTATTGTTCAAGGGTTTCTTAGACTAGATGAGTGGGTGCCGCACTGATTTTAGGGGCCTTCCCACCTGTGATTTATGATTTTTAACTTCTCTTGATGACATTATGAAACATTTGCCAAATTTCTTCTACTAACTGTTCAGAGATGTAGTAAATTTCTAAGGAAATCTACATCTCTTTTGTTTGTTTGTTTTTTAGGACTATAAAATACAATTCTTACTTTAAAGAAATGGAAATAATGGTATTTTTTCCACTTTTGGTTTGGTCAAGAGATATTTTGATTTGTCAAACTCTATTAAGTTGCATTTTATAGATTAATGCTTACTCTTCTATATGACAAATATTTCAGACACCTAGATTTCATATTATTTATCATTGATCTCTACTTTATTAGCAACTGTATAAAGCATTGAATTCCAACTCAATTCATACTAGAATCCAGTCTCCGTAAGTAGCAAACATTCTGATACACACAAAAATGTGTTTGCTCAATCAGCGGCGGAATTCAAAGTTAATGAAGCCAAAATGAAATATGAGTTATGTCTCTTTTTAATGCAGCATATTTGATGTCACTCTTTTAAGGATACAAATTACCCTCTTAACCATAAAACATAATAACAAAAATCAATAATCTTGCCCTATGGGAACTAGTGAGAAAGGTAAAGCACAATTCTGAAGAACATTTATTTCTCACACTTGACTAATATTTGTGAGGAGTGTCTTAGAGTAGTTATATTCTAAAGGAAAAGCTCTCTTCTGTCATGATAGCTAAACTGTACAATGAGAATAATAATAATAATAATAATAATAATAATAATAATAATAATGTATTTTATCTTCAAAATTTAGAAGGTATCATCGAACTGAGAGACTTTCCCACATTTGAAGCCATTACTTAAAATTTGAATTTTATAAAAATAACTTTTCTAATGATAGCAAAGGTCCTAAACACACCATAGCATATTTTCATAACAGTCACTCTTTAATGTATTTTAAAAAACTAATTCTGTGAGTCACTATTTTATAGTCTACCAAAATATTTTAAAACTTTTATAAGAACTTTTAAAAATTTTTATTAGAATAGAAATCTAAATTGGAATTTTTGTTTGTTTGTGTGTTTCCTCTCAGACAGGTGTTCCTCCTCTCTCTACCATGCACATATACTAAATTCATTTCAAAACCATTGGGAATAGGGGAAGAACCAATCCAAGTGCTCAGTGCTGTTCTTGAACATGGAGAAACAAGATAAACTACACATTTTGCCTGATATTCAAGAAAATATGCTTGAGTAGGAAGAACACAAGCACAAAATTAACAAAACATATACAAGGCAGAAAGTGATTATTGATGTAAATATACTGAACAAACTGCTATGAGTACACAAAGAATACACTGTTAAGTTAGACTGAGAAGACAGAAAAGCTATATGTAACTGGTAAGACTTGACTTGAGGAAAAATATAGAATTTCAAAAAGCATGATATAAAATCAAAAGGATAAAGAGTATTTTGGATTCTATGAATAAAACATAGAAAGAGATATTTAATTACAAGACTTTTTCTGGAAGTGTAACACTTAGAACGGTGGAGTCTTAAATATACAGTGGGTAACATAAGATGTGAAAGATAGATGAATGCCATATTTGGGAGAGTCTTATATGCAGCATCAAGAGTTTAATTCTTTATGGTATAAGCTATGGGAGACATTGATACCTTTGTAAAGAAGTAAACATAAGATATATATTTTAGAAGTTTAATTCAGAAAATTTTGTCAAGGATATACTTTCGCACGGAAAGAGGTTAAAGACAGGAAAAATAATAATGATACTCTTGTGAAAGTCTATTTAAACAGGAGCAATAGAGAAAAGAAGGAAAAACAGAATGGACACGTTTGGGAGATAAAAGGAATTAATGACTAATTTAGTAAGGAAGACAAAAGAAGGGAACTGAATAAAGATGCCTCCAAGGTTTCTGTTTTGAAATACAAGATACCTGGGAAAACAAACAGGTTCTGATCAGGTCCGGATGAAAGTGTTGGGAAAGAGCTTTCATTAACATTTATTTATCCTATGCTACAACCTGTACTAGTTTTGCTACACACATCACCTCATTTATTTTCTGTGAGAATGTAATAAGATGGACATTACCATCTCCATTTATTTATAGAAGAACAAGAATGTCAGGAAAGCTAATTTGCTTATCAGTGCAATATTAACTGACAAAAATATATGTTTTACAAATTAAATAGAACTTGTTTGTTTTGAACTTTAATTTGAAGTAAGTGTCCAGTATGTATTATATTGTGTCTTCGTTTTTATATCTGTGAGGTTCACTGTTTTGCACATAGCAATAGTTTGATTGTTATCGCTTTAAAATAGTCCAATGCATGAATATGACACACTCTATCCGTTCTATTGTTGATGGATATTTGGTGCTTCCAATTTGAGTTATTACAGATGATATGGTTGTGAACTTCTTTTACATATGTTTGGGTTTACATATGTAATTATTTTGAGGGTATGTATATTTAGGAGTGGAACTGGTGATTCATAAATTGTGTATGTGACCGTATTTATTATATACTGCCAGTTTTCTACACTGGTGGAAAAAATTACACTCACACTAGTGGTTGCACTGCATGATTGAAAATCCTAGATATTGACTATTCTTTTCTTTCTAAAAAGTGTAGCCATTCTGATGGGTACTTAGTTATATTTTATTGTGTTTTGAATTTGTATTGTATCAGTTGCAATTTGGGTATCTGTTTTTGTAAAAGTAGCCTGTTCAAGTGTGCTATTTTAAAAATGGTTCTTTGTATTTTCTTTGCCTGTAGAAGCTCTTTATATATTCTAGATAAAAGTTCCTTTTTTGAAGTATATAATTACAAACATTTACTCTGTGGCTTGCCTTTTCACTCCTGTAATGATGTGGTCTGATGAACAGAGTTTTTAAACTCAAATAAAGCCAATTTACCTATCTTTCTACTTTGTTAATCTTACTTAAGTAGCCTTTGCGTGTCACAATGCATGATGAATTTTTCTCATATTTTGTCTAGATATTCTATTTTTCTGCCTTTAACATTTTGTCTATGATCTCTAATTTAACTTGTATATAGTGTGAAAAGATATCAAGATTAAAAAAAAAAAACAACTGTGGATCCACAACTGACCCAGTGTTATTTATTTTCAGTTAAATATTTTTTCCAATTATAGTTGACATTTTTATATTAGTTTCAAGTGTACAACATAGTGATTAGACATTTGTATAACTTATGAAGGACCACATTGATAAGCCTAGTACCCATCTGACACCATACATAATTATTAACAATATTATTGACTATATTCATATCCCCTATGCTGTACTTTACATCCCCAAGATTGTTTTTATAACCAACAATTTATATATATTTCCCCACTGTATTGCAATGGTGACTTTGTCATATAACAGGTATACGTAGTAGTTCTGTTTCTATTTGAATTAATTATTCATCTATCCTAGCATCAATAACAGAATGTTTAATTTTTTAGCTTTATAGTAAGTTTTGATATATATTAGAGAAACTCTTTAAGATTGTTTAAACTGTTTTTTGATCCTTGAAAAATTAATAAAATTATTGTTAGCTTAACAACCTCTACTAAAAAAAAGATGGAATTATAATTGGAATATAATTTAATCAACATATAATTTGGAAAGCATTGATATTTTTACAATATTGACTTTTCCCATTCCTGAATATGGTATATCCTTCCATTCATTGAGTTTTTAAAATAATTTCTTAGTAATATTTACAGTCTTCTGTGTAAAAATCTTGTGCATCTTTCATTAGATTTATTACTTATAATTTGATTAAATGTTTAAAGTTCTTAAAAAAATTATCTTCTACGCATTTTATTTTTGATGATTTACTTGAATATAGAGGTATTAAAGTAACTTTATATAGTGATTTTTTATCCAGCAACCTTACTAAATTGATTAATTAATTTAAATTTATCTGAAGATTAGTTTTTTTTGGCAGGAGGGTGCTTGATTTTGGTCATTTCATTCTGTTTTGGCATTTCTGGTACTTTTTATTCAAGACAACATATTGTATAGTTTAAATGGTAGAGATTCTTGATCATATTATCTTCAACTGAGAGGATTGAATTTTGTTTTGTAAAAAGATAAAGTATGTACAGATCATCTTTTCACAAGTAAGGAAAGACAAATCCTATTTGGACTTACTCTTGGAATACACCCCACTCAGAGTCACAGCAAAAAACCTGGGGTGCCTCCTTGGCAGGCCTGAATTCAAATATTTGTCTCACCAGTAACATGAGATTTCTTACATTTCTGTTTAGATTTTTGCCCTTTGGCTATTTACTGTTTGGATAATTGGCATCACTCCCAATATCTCAGTGGCGTATTAATAATCAATTGCTTTAACGGACAAAGATGTGGGCAGAAAGTCAATTTCAATCCCCTTTTTCTTTTATTTAAGGACATGGATCCTCAAATCTTAGCTGGCTTGGTAGCCCTAAAGTCATTTTTTCTCCTCATAGTGAGGTTGCAACAACCTCTACTTCATGGCTTTTGCACAGTGTCCTTATTCTGCCCTGTGACTTGGCAAAGGGTTTGAGGGTAAAAAGTGGCTGCAAATGTAGGGCTCCTCTCAATTCCCTTCTTTTTATTTCAGGATCTTGCATCCCAAATCCTTTCTGTCTGTGTTTCTGTTTTCGTCTGTGTCCTTGTTTATTTTTAATACATCTTGTTTTCTTTTTCAGCTGTAGGAGTATCTGATTCCAGCTTCTGTGACAGTCAAAAGCATAAATCTTGTGTTCTTCTAAACATATTTGAGGGGCAGCAGAAAATCTATATAGAACTATCTTGAACTCATGAGAAATTTTGAGGTACACATGAACATTTTAAATCTGAGATGTATTCATATGAATTTGCCAGCACATACCATTTGAATTATTTAGATATAGAAGTAAAATGTGTGCTTTCTAAACATGTTTAAATAACATGCAACCTAAGTGAATTGTTTAGGGTGCATAAATATATTGAACTAGAAATCTACATCAAAAGCTCTCAATACAAGATACACAGCTTTTTAAAAATTTTTTCTTTCCTTCTATTTTATTTATGTAAAATTGCAATGGTATACCTTAATCAGTGCAAGACAAAAACAGATATTTATTAAATTAAGTATAAATAAATTGATGAGTAAGTAAATATAGCATCTATCCATGCCTGTCTTATCATAATTTTTATTTGCTTTTTCTTTAATGTTTTAAACTTGCCTATATGGACAAACATACTATCACTATCAGTTTCAGTAATTTCATCGCAATTTGCGTTGTTATAATAGGATTGTATTCTAGTTACATGAACACAATTAAAGTTTGTTGTAAAAGAAAAAAAAAAAGAACTTTAAAAATTAAATGCATTTGTCCTTTCAGTACCCATTTTTTTCTCCTGTTCCAAGGTACATGATATGTTCCTTGCTCTTCTTTTTACCTTAAATTAATACAGAATTGTATTTTATCTTTTAAAAGTCCTTTTTCATTTTAGCTTTCTCCGTCATATCATGGTTACTTCTTGGAGATACTTATTATTGTTAAATTTAGCCACAGGTTCTGACCTTTCTTAATGGCAATTCAGTTTCCTCTGAACACAACCCAGTTTTAATTCATCAGTGATTTCAAACCTTCACTTACAACTCTAAGCATTCACGTTCATCTCTGATAGTTTCTCTCTAAGTAGGTTGTTGTCGGTGGGTCACATAAGGCCCTTGAGAGATACAAGTGTTTTCTATATTCCAATATTATATAGTTCTAAGAGTTGTGGTTGTTTATTTCCAGGCTACCCTTCTCTAGACAGAATTAATAACAAGTGCATAATTTTACCTCTAAGAAAGACAAATCTTAAGTTTTTTTTTTTTTTGGTTTGTTTGTTTGTTTGTTTTTAAATGCCATCACAGCTTTTACAGATTTAACATGTAATGCATTTATTTAAATGTTACTGGCATCATCAAATGGCTTCCAATTTGATCACTGTAACTAATGAACTGTTATGTACAGTAATGTTTATATTATCACTTCTCTTCATACTCTCATTTTCCCAGGCTATGTTGTCATTAAAACATTATCCATTGATAAAATTTAAATGAAAAAAGATCATATAAATGAAAAAAGGAAAAGGACATGAAAGATCATGACTTAACAAGCATGATGAAGATTCTCAAATTCTGCTCATTTAATACATACCGTAACAGAAACTTCAATTTAAGTAAAACAGGATTTTGGTTTTACAAAATTTCTGATTTTACAAAATGTTGTAAACTCACTTTTGTACTCTAAAGAAATCCAATGAAGAAAAATGAAAAGATTGAGATAATTTTGAATTCTCTCTAATTTTGGGGGATAAAAGAAACAACACAAAAATATTCAGTACTTTTGCTAGTAACACATTCCAAGCGACCTCACAACTAATTGTGTTGCACAAGTGTCTCGCTTCACTGTATTTGAGACGTGCTGCCTCGGAGAATAAAATTTGAAGATAACAAAATTTATTTTGTTGCAGTTCAGACTATATTTGTGGGCTTATGCAACTGGATGGTTTCTTTTATTTCCTAGGCCCTGATTCATTCTTAAACTCAGCAGGATTAATTCAAAATGACCCCAAATATCAAAACTGTAAAATATTATTGTCTTCAGGAAAATATCCTCTGACATATTACGATAATAATTATGTTATAAAAAAATACCTGTCCTGAGAATTGATTGACTATCAAGTTTTAGAGGAATAATTAAAAGACATGCACACAGACTGAACAAAGTAACAGTTCTTCGTGAACTAATTAACCAGCATATACAAAGAAAATGAACGAAGCAACAATATTTATTTAAACCAGTTGGTACCAAAAATTTTGCTATGTTTCTTGAATAAAAAGAAGTAGTTGCCTTTAAGTTTTGTGTCTATTAGAATTATAGTATCAGCAGAAACCACAGAAATGTTTTTTTTTTTTTTAAAGATGTGTTAAGCACCATTAATAAAAGTAAGAACAGAGAAATCAAGAAAGGTGTTTGTGACCTCACCTGATAGATTTGGAAAGTTGAGGGTGATGTGAGATGGTTGGCCCCAACAGAATTGAATTTTTGAATTTAATTTTCAGAGCTAAATATTAAATGCATAGGAATGCTGTAGCATATTCCATGTTAGTTGATATGTACAGGGTTGTTACAACTTGTCATTCAGAAGCTGCTGCTTAGCTTTCATCCACACACCTGACGTGATAGTCCTTGACATGGTTGTAATGTTGCATACTTTCAATTGTTCGGTTAATATTCACTAAGCTTAAGCTTCACAAGGTAAATGACCATTGCCTACCATTGTACCTTTAGCGCTTAAGACAGTGTCTGGTATTGTAAATATACCTTGCATAAATGAAGGACTATAATAAAAAACTAACTTGGCCACCTGCCTTTGCTAGTGCACAATACACTTGGGTAGTCATCCCTGACTTAGGTCTAAAATGAGGTGAGAGAAACTGATTCCTAAACATTGTCTCCTTGACACTGTTTCTTGGAGCTTTCAGCTTTTTAGGTTCTCTGATTATTTACTTTCTCTTAATTAATTTTGAGGTATAATTTAAATACAATAAAATGCACATAAAGTGTACGGTTTTCCTAGTTTTGACTAATGTGTATGTATGTGAAACCACATCCCATCTTAATTATATTTTATGTCCCTCATCCAGGAAAGCTTGCTTTCTTGTACCTCTCGGCAGTCAACTTCCCATCAAACTCCTCAACCAGGCAAAGACTGATCAAAATTTTTATGGCTATAAATAACTCTGACCCGTCATAGGACTTCATATGAATAAGGTTATAAAGTAAGTACTCCTTTGTGTCCAGCTTATTTTGCTCAGCATGTTTTTGAGATTCATCTTTAAAAAAGAAAAAAAAGTTTCTCAGTACTACTACTGAGTAAATATCTTACAATTCTAAAAAAGTATTCATTTTCTTGTTGGATCGTTTTCATATTTTCACTACTTTGAATCAAGTTGATAGTTACCTGATTCTTGTCTACATCCCTTGGGATTCTAACTTCCAAATTATTAAGTCTGTGGTGTCATTGATGTCTCTGAATCTCTGAAAAGATTTTTGCATGTGCCTAAACACATAGGAAGTATAGGAAAATAGTTCATAGTTTTCATTCTTAAAGAGACTTGGACCCAAATAAATCATAGTTGTTGACCCTGTTTGCTTCTGTTTTTTTCCAAACATATCACACATTGTCTTGAGGCCCTGTCTGGTCACCTGTTCAACTGTCATTCTTGGTCCAATTTTAATTCTCCCTACGTCAGTCACTTGCTTAATATCAATCTGTTATGAGAGCCAATGAGGAAACAAATTACATAAAGGAAGTAAGGAGAAAATAAACATCGATTGCCACATTCTTTGTTGCTTCATTTCCGACGTTTCTTTAAAATGATCATTACCTTTTAAAATATGGTTTGGAAACATAACCGAAGTCTGATACTGTTTTTTTCTATGACCAATAGAGCCCCACATGTTTCTTACCTTTAAGAGACTTATATTAATATTTTAGAAATATAGATATTATTAAATAACTAAAGCACAGCTGTTATTTACTTACAGTTAGCAAAATGAATCAGGGTTTAAAAGGATGGAGAGGGTCATTTTGGCCCAATGCTGATTTTGATATTCTAATACTGTTTATTGACTGTAAGACCAGAGCCATCAGGAACAATGATACTGGAATATAGACCTACCAGCATTTCATCTTTCAGAGATTATTTTGTGTGTATAGAAAAACAATCATTGATCTATGGCTGCAGACATTGGGAAAGGACAAATTAAATACCTCTCTAGTACCTAAAATTTGGTGGTACATTTATATAGGATTTCATGTCCTTGGGTGACTCAAGCCAAGCACCTTCCTTATAGATGACCACAGGACAGTGCCAGTTCTATCCTCGTGGTCAAATCTCACTAGAGGATGGAATGTTAGCTAATCCTTCCTCTACCTTGAGCCATATTAGGGAGAAGACATAGATTGGGAAGAGGTGGGAAGCAGCTGATTAAGAGTAGAAGATTGAATGTTGAAGTGCTTGCCTATTCCTACCACAGTAACAAGAAAGCAGTCATTCTTTATTTTATTTATTATTAAGGTAAAATTGGTATATAATATTATTCAAGTTTCAGGTGTACAATATTGTCGTTTGACATCTGTATATACTATAAAGTGAAAATAAAAACAACAGCCATTCTTTTAAAAAATTGTATTGTTCATTAACCCTGGGAAAGAAATACACCTTGCAGCATCAATTACTGTTTAAAATACATTTTTTAAAACAGTGGAAGATTATAGGGAATGCAACATTTTCCTTTAGATCTTATTCTTTCAGTCTATGAGTGTTTGGGGGGAAAACTGTGCAAAGGGGAGTAATGTAAACCCATTATAACCCAAACTTTTACAGATTGACTTTGATGCCAGAAGCTGTGCGTTTGTTCAATGACACCTGAGCATGAGTTGACGTAAGGACTTAGCAGGTGTATCAGACAGATGGTAGTCAGAATTCCCAGGTTTACCACGAACATTCATTGCTTCATCAAAACCAAGATAAAGCAAAACATATTTAAAAGAGAAGACTAAGCATATATCAACTCCTATTATGGAGACTAGTGAGCTAAATTTTGCATTCCACAGAGATTATCTGGGGGAAATTAAAGCATTAACTAAAGACATTGATAAATATTTCTATCAATTTGCTCAGACAAAAATGTTTTTTTAAACCACAGACTATAGCATAATTATTCAAAATAAACAGTAATTAACTGAACTAAATCAAGCAACACAAGGGTTTGCAAATTTGCCCTGTGGTTTACCAGCTGTGCTATTTACTGTCTGCACTGAGGATTTACACTCAAGCTTTGAGTTCTCAAGGGGTGGTAGAAAACTGAAGCACATTTCAAAAGCATATTAAGTAAGAGTAAAATTACTAATTTAGTCGGTCTAAATCATCTGGCAGTGAGAGATTTATTTTTTCAAAAAACATATTTATGAAGCAAGTTGACAAGCCTTTATTGGCACCTACTATGTGCCAGGAACTGTGTGAAAAATGAGGATATAGATACATCTAAGATACTGAGGGTGTAAATATAATTAAAAAAATAGAGACACGATCAACAGTTTTTTGGTAACTAATTTAACTGCAGGTAACTGACATAGGAAATAAGGGAAATAAGTGATGTTTCTCTCTCGTGCTTCATTAAAAATAGGTTTGGGAATCAGAAACTCCATTGACTATCTCTGTTTGGCCTCAGGTTCATAACCCTTCTTGTGTAATGAGAAAGGTTTATTCCAGAGACTGATGAAGCTGGAGAAGTTTTCTTTTAATTTCTTCTCCTTGTCATCAGGAGGAACAAGTCTCCATGCTATAAGAGTCTCTGTCACTGTCAGTGTTGGAATTATAATGGATAATTTGCATGACACATTGCACACTGTGCTAAGTTCTTAGGTTCCTATTTGTAACCACAATATATGTTATGCTTCTGATGAAAGTGGGAAGATTACATTATAACAGAATGAAAAACAGTCATTTTATATGCCGGTTTTATATGCCATACTGAAGCATGTTTCGCTTTGTTGAGAGAGTCCATGTTATCTTTATGATTCCAAAAGAAAGTTTTTAGTGTTTAATTTATAAAATAGTATTTATGAGCATTTTCTAGGCACTCAATAGAGCACTGGGGATATAGAATTGAGAAAACTTAAGTCTCTGTCCTCACGGTTCTCACATTGTAATTTTCTTTAGATTCAGCTTTATAATCTGGCTCAACTGGATAACGCTCTCATGGTAGCATGATCATCCAGTGACTGAACGAGTATTAAAAATCTACATAAAAAGCACACATCTAAACTGGGAAAACATGTCTAAATATTTTCACATTATAATTATTAATAGGTAAAAATAATTCTCTATTCAGTGTTTATTTTATGTAACATGTCGAACTAATAACATTTACTCATTTAATTTTCAAGGTACCTTTAAGTAAATATCATTTTTCCTATTCCTATATTATATTCATATTAATTTACTCTCTGTATAATTGGTAGAATATTAGGACTATGAGAAGGTGAGGAATTCCTCAAATGTCACACAGCAACTATGTGATAACCCAGGAACTTGAAGCAAGTCTGGAGGGAGTTTGAGGGGAATGAGGGGTAAGATGCTATTCAGATCACCTGCTCCCCATGCTGTGGTCCAATGGGGCAGATGGAATTCTTTCTTAAGTATGGAAAAAGGACAGGCAGTGCTAGGATAGGGACCATGGATGACAGATTCTTACACAAAAGTTTCTTGGGGAGGCTCCGGGCATCACCAATTCTTGGAAAGAGGCTAAAATACCCCAACAATGGTACTTCCCAAGAACTGTGAAATCTAGAATTGCCATTGGAGACCATATAGAGATAGATGATATAGATATAGATATAGATATACATAGACATAGAGATAGATATAGAGATAGAGATCGAGATAGAGATAGAGATATAGAGACAGAGACATAGACATAGACATAGACATATACATAGATATAGATATAGATAGATGAAGAATTCCCGAAGTCTAGTTTAACACATCCATCACCTCATATATTTATCTTTTAATTTTTGTGAGAACATTTAAATTCTATTAGCAAATTTCAATTAAGTAATAGTGTTATCAACTATAGTCACCATGTTTTACATTAGATCCTCAAACATTATTCATCTTATAGCTGAAGTTTTGTATCCTTTTACCAATCTCTTCCTATTTCCTTTACCCTCCAGCCCCTGGAAACACTTTCAGCTATATTTCTGTCAGTTTGATTTTTGTTTAAGATTTCACATATATGTGAGACATGCAGCATTTATCTTTCTCTCTCTGGCTTATCTCACTAAATATTAATTTTAACTATTGTCATCGATACTTTGTTATGATTTATGATAATTATATGTGTTTTTAACTATTTGTTTACTTAACATTATTTCAAATAAAACTAGAATTGGTTTTAAAAGTAGCTGAAACATGAATTAACTCTTAACTTTAATACAATTCATAAAGAATAAATAAGTTTTTTATATGCTTTGTATTTGCAAACTGTATCTGTCACAATGGTTTACTTTCAACAGACTATCCTGTTCCTTTTCAAGCTTCTCTTTGGTCACGTCAAACCATATGTTGTTCACTCAGGTTTTGGACCATTGGACCTATCAAATGGTGTAAGGGAAAATAATGTTACTTGTCATTTTATTTACAATGACATAAACCAACAAATTATGATGATTTTATTAAGATCATTAAGGTCTTCTAGAAACAAGGTACATTATATTGATGTAGCTAATTGTTTTTAAATTCTTTATATTTTATATAGTGACATATATTTGAGTTTTGGACCCCAAGTTAAGTTT
This sequence comes from Rhinolophus hipposideros, assembly GCF_964194185.1. Lineage (NCBI taxonomy): Eukaryota > Metazoa > Chordata > Mammalia > Chiroptera > Rhinolophidae > Rhinolophus > Rhinolophus hipposideros. The sequence continues at coordinate 85,318,791 of NC_138050.1, read as the reverse complement.
CACAATTGTCACCTCATCTACAAGGAACTTCCAGTAATGTACTGGGGATCATTATATGCAGTGGCTATAGTGTATATGCTCTAGTGTATAAAATGTGACTATTTGTGAGTGGAAAGTAGAGAAGATGTGTCTACTCATCTATGAAAGAACACACTAGCTTATGGCTTTGTGTACATTCTGATATAAAATTTTGATAATGAATTCATGTAAATAGTTGAACAGATTGATTTGTTTGCTTATATTCTCAGATTTTGGGTTTTTTGTTTATTGTTTTTCCCTTTACATAAAAATAACCAACTTTCATTCCTTGAACTTTGAATTTAGGAACTTAGCTTGAGGGTTTACAGGACCATTTTTTGGGGAGATTAATGTTCTCTTGAGTTTTAACTGCAGGAACCATTTACCAGAGTCTCACCGTGAAGACCTGAGAAAATTCCCCGGTTGCATCCAGCAGGGCAAGGAGGAAGAAAGTATTTTGAAATACCCTCAAAACTCTCTGTTCCCATTAACAACGCTTGACCTCAAGGGAAACTACTAAACTATTGTATGAGAATCTAACCTATTGAAATTTTATAAAAACTTAACCTATCTGGGGGAAAAGAGACACCAAATTTGGGCTCACTAAAAGACAGATGTAATCATAGGAATAATCATAGGAATACACCACAACTCTACACTGTAGCACATCAATAATTCTCCTGAATAATATAAGGGGTTTACAGCTAAAAAAAAAAAAAAAAAAAGATACTTTTTCAAGAGTCTTTAGAAAATAAGGGAGGCAAACACCATAACACCAGAGGAAATTTTAGCCTCTGACACGACAGTTCTAGCAAGCAGTAAACACAGCCCAACTTACAGCCAGACATCAATAAAAACCTCAGTTCCTTTTACTTGATACATCATCTATGGTTTTCAACAACAACAAAAACAACAAAAATTACAAGCCATGCTAAAAGGGAACAAAAAGATAATCTGAAGAAACAGACCAAGCACCAGCACTAGACTTGATATGGCAAATATTTGGGAATTACTAAACTGAAAATTTAAAATAACTATGCTAAGGACCTTAATGGATAAATTAATATGCCAGACATAACACACCAGAGGCTGTAAGGGAAAAGTAGAAAATGTGAAAGAGCAGATAGGTGTCTAAGCAAAGAAGTAGAAACTCTAAGAAAGAAAGAAAGGGAAATGCAAGAATTCACAAATGTTGTAACACAAATGAAGAATGTCTTTGATGGGTTCACCAATGGACCAGACACAGTTGAGGAATTAACCAGTGAGTTTGAAGATATGGCATTACTAACTATCAAAAATGAAATGAAAAGAGGAAAAAAAAAGAAAACTATGAAACAAAATATCCAAGAACTGTGGGACAATTACAAAAGGTGTAGCTTATGTGTAATCATATGTGAATAGAAGAAGACAAAGATGGAGATGAAGAAGAAGATGAAGACGAAGAAGAAAAAGAAGAAGAAAAAGGAGGAGGAAGACAAGGAGAAAGAGGAGGAGGAGGAAGAGAAGGAGAAGAAAAGGAAGAAACAAATGTAATATTTGAAGTAATAAAGGCTGAGAATTTCTCAAAACTAATGACTGACACCAAAACACAGATCCAGAAAGCTCAGACAACACTAAGCAGGATAAATACCAAAAATCTAATGTCTAGAAATATCATATTTGAATCACAGAAAATCACTGGCAAACAGAAAACCTTGAAAGAAGCCAGGAAGATGGATGAAACAACATGCCGATAGAAGAACAAGATAAAATTATATGAAAGTTTTCTTCAGAAACATGTTTTCTATGCAAGCACAAAGAAAATTAAGTATAATATTTAAAGTGTTAAAAGAAGGAAAAGGAAACCACCAATCTAAAATTATGTTTCCATTATAATTATCCCTTAGGCATAAGGGAGAAATAAAGACATTTTCAGAGAAACAAAAATAGAGAGAATTTGTCACTAGTAGACTAGCCTTGTAAGACATGTTAAAATAGGTTATTCAGAGAGAGGGAATATGATATATGTTAGAAAGTCGGATCTACATAAAGAAAGGAAGAGTATTGAAGAATAAATAAGTGAAGGTAATATAGAAAAGTTTATTTTCTTATTTTTAATTGATTTAGCAATTTGTTCCAAATAATAGCAATGATGTATTTAATGGTTATAACTTGTGGATGAATGAAATAAGTTATAACGATATTATAAGCAAATAATGGAGAAAGGAGCTGGGAATCCTCTGTTTTAAGGTATTTGATCTACCTGTGAAGCTGTAGTGCTATTTGGAAGGGGATTTATATTACTCATAAAAATTTATTTCAAATTTGAAGGTAACAATTTTTTTTAAAGTATGATTGATATACCGAGAGAGGAAAGAAATGGAATCATATAATATTATCCATTAAAACCAAAGAAAGTAGAAAAAGTAGAAGACAAAAAAGAAACAAAAAGCAATGGCAACATGTAGAAAACAGTTACAAATATCACAGATTTAAATGCAGCTATTAATAATTACTTTAAATGTGAATGGTCTAAATAAAACAATTAAAATACAGAGAATCTCAAAGTTGGAAAAGAAAATATGACCCATCTATATGTCGTCTACAAAAAAAACCTGTTTTAAATATAAAGACACAGAATAGAAGTAAAGGGATGGAGAAAGACATGCCAGGCTAACACTACTCAAAAAAAGAAAAGAGAAAAATCTGGAGTAGCTACTACATTACCTTTTGAGTAGATTTCAGAGCAAAGATAATTATAAAGAGCAACATTACATAATGATAAAAAGGATTAATTCTTCAAGAAGACATAATAATCCTTAATATCTATGTGCCTAGTAACAGACTGTCAAAACAGGTGAGGCAAAAACTGATAGAATTGTAAGGAGAAATAAATGAATCCACTATATTTGGAGAGGTCAACACTCCCCCATAAATAGTAGACAGATATAGCAGGCAGAAAATCAGTAAAGAAGTAGTTGAACTAAATGGGACCATCAATCAACTAGATCTAATTGACATTTATAAAATACTTCAGCAAGCAACAACCAAATACACATTCTTCTCAAGCTTATGAGATATTCACCAAGATAGATGAGATTCTGAACCATAAAACTCACCTTTACAAATTTAAAAGAACAGACATCATACAAAATATGCTTTCAGACTAGAGAAGAATTAAACTAAAAATCAATAACAGAATGATACCTTAGAAATTCCAAAATATTTGGATATTTTTGAGACTTCTCAATAACACATGGATCAATAAGAAATTGCAAGAGAAACTTAAAAATATTTTGAAATAAAAAATGAAAACAAAGCCTATCAATGTGTTTCTGCATCAAAAGAAATAAAGTGAAATGAATAGCATTGAAAGTATATATTAAAAGATTTAAAATCAATAATCTAAGCTCCTACCCTCAGAATCTAGAAAAATAAGCACAAATTAAATCAAACTAAGCAGAAAACAATGAAATAATGAAAATAAAAAGAAAGAAATCAGTATAATTAAAATTAGTCAAATAATAGAAAAATAAAAGAAATCAAAATCTGATTCTTTAAAAGATTAATAGTATTCATAATCCCCTACCCAAGCTAACCAAGCTAACAAAAAGAAGACACAAATCACTAATATCAAAAACAAAAGGGGGAACCATAATTACTAAACACATGAACAGTTACAGGATAACGGAGAAATACTATGAACAAGTGTATGCTCACAAATTTGGTAATTCATATGAAAAAAATCAATTTGTTGAAAGACACCATCTGCCAAACTCACACAAATCTCGATAGATTTTAAAATTGTATGTTGTCAGGGAATTTCAAATTAAAATAACATGAATATACCTTTGTAAAATTGTATATGAAATTGTATATTATACATTATGTTGTATGTTATATCTTATAAAAGGGTATAATCATGTTATTTTAATCCAAAATACTGACAACACTGAAAGCTGGTGAAGAAGTGGAACAACAGGTACTATCATACATTGCTGTGTGGAAATGTAAAATGGTGCAGCCACTTTGGAAAACAGTTCAACAGTTTGTTTGTTTTTTTTTTGAAGGCTAAACCTTTAACCATATTCTTACCATATGATACAGCATTTGTGTTCCTTGGATATTTACCCAAATGTATTAGAAACTTCTGTGCACACAAAAACCTACACATGGATGTTCATAGCAGCTTTATTCTTAATTGCCTAAAGTCAACCAAGATATCTTTCAATAGATGAATGGATAAACAAGTGATGGTACATCCATTCATAAAATCAAATATTCAGTGATAAAGATGAACTATCAAGCCACAAAAAAGACATGGAAGAACTTTAAATGCATATTGCTAAGTGTACAAAACCAATGCAAAAGGGCTACATTTTGTATGATTTCAGCTATATGACATTCTGGAAAAGGTAGAACTGTAGAGACAGTAAAAAAAATCAATTGTTGAAGTTTTTGGTGGGGGGAATAAATAGGTTGAGCATAAGGGACGTTTAGGGCACTGAAACTGTTTTGTATGGTGGTGGGTACAAAACAATGCATTTGGCAAAATCTATAGAACCTTACAAAGCAAAGATGTGGTACCCTAACATAAACTGGACTTCAGTTAAAAACAATGTATCAATATTGGTTCATCAACTGTACCAAACGTGCCACACCCATACAAGGTGTAAATAATGGCAAACTGGGAGGCTGAGGTGGAAGGAAGCACTGGGAAGTTTATGGGAACTATTTGTACTTTCTGCTTAATTTCCCTGTAAACTTAAACCACTCTTAAAATGAATTTTATTATTAAAAAATGATACTAAACTAAAAATATTAAGAACTACATTATAAGTACAGTTAAAGGGAAATATCTAATCCTTGAAATAGAAGCCATGTTAAAACCTCTGCATATTTACTGTGCCCTTTCTGTGATATTTACCTTGTTAGGTTTTCTGCTTTTTGTCAAAGACTTTCTTCTCATTAAATAAAAGGTCAAGTAGAATTCAGTCCATATTTATCATTCTTTCAAAAATCCTTTACTGGGTAAGATTCTATTAACCTGTTCTTTACGAGTACCCTTCTATAGAGCCATTCTTTATTTAGCAGAGTCTCTGCACCTTTTCTGCCTGGTCTAGGTTGGGATAAGGAGGATTTGAAAAGCTGGCATAGCTCAGTTCTCCACGTCTGCCTAGCATTCTCTAATGAAGGGAATTAACTCAATCTGTGTAAAGGAGAAACAATTATATTACAGGAGATTCTTAAGTACCAGCCAACAATCTTCTTACTACAACATTCGCAGTGAGGAAACTTGATTCAATTTCCTCTGCTTATATTTAAAAGGTCATATTAAATAGGCTCCTTATTCACAATCACAAAATGTATTTAGGATTAGCAAATTAATGATGTTCAAAGAGTTAAATAACCCACTAGGTTTTTAATGACAAATGTAATCATATAAAACTTTCATTTGTATAACTTCCAAATTTTCTGTCCAAATATTAACAAAAATGTAGCAACCAAATAATATGCAAACTCAGAGTCATTTGGAGGCCAGAGAGCTTAGTAAAGGATATTGGCTTTGCAATCAGACGAATGGTTTTGTAGAACTGAGAAAGCCACTAATGATATCTGGGACCTTGAAATGGTCAACTAACATTTGAACACCTTAGCCTCCTCACCTTCTCATTTATGAAAAAAGGAATGGTGAGTCCAGCCATCAAGGTCCCTGCCATGTCTATTGTCCTTTGAATGGCACCACTCTATTCACTACAGTGTCAGGAGCATGCTTTTTGAAATGATAAATACATTTCCACTAGAAATATTTCTCCAAAATAAGTATGTAAGTATACAAAGTAACTTAATGTACATCATTATATATTTATCAAAAATATGTAATGGATTTAAGTTGAAATGAATAAACTTTAACAACTGATTCTCTAAAATGATCCATTTCAAAATATGCGCATTGATTTTCTTATTAGTGTTAAATTGTCAGCTCTTCCTTTGGACAAGTTGCACAGTTTGATGGTCAGCCGAGGAATGGAACAGTTTTAAGATATTCAACCCAAGTAATTAAAGACAGAATGTTCTAGAGTATTCGACCAACACACAAACTATCAATCATGTTAAACACACTGCAGTGAATAGAGACTCTAAGTCTTCCTAGAATGCAGAGCTAAACCAAATCAGGGTTAATAACTTCAGTAAATTTGTTCCATAGCAATGGTATCTAGACTAGGTTGACTGTGGAAATCACGTATACACCTCTTAACAATTCCTAGTCCCAGAATCTGTAGCACATTCACTGAATCAAAACTCCCAGGGTGGGGCTTATCAATGTTTATTGTACTAAGACTGCCAGATAATTATCCTGTACCCTGATGTTCATAATTCATGGCACATATGCTATGGTAGATGCCTAGTAATCACTAGGTGCCAATACACATAACTTTCTCTGTTCATGATGCCTAGGTAATCGGTGCTACTTCATGTTCCATTTCATCATATCTAAAATATTACTTCGTTAATGTGCCATCTAATCAAGTATAGGGTCTTTTAGTTCCATCATCATAATAAGAACAGAACGATATATTTTAAGATGTGTTACGTACTTTATAGTCTCAGTACCTTCAACTGAGGAATAATAATAATAGCAAACATTTACATAATGATTGTAACGTGCTGGATGCTGTTGTGTTTTAAGAATACTAATTCTATAACAAACAACCCAATGAAGTAGGTAACATGATTATCCTCATTTTATGAATGGGGAAAAGAGGCCTAGAGAAACAAAGACACACCTTTAGGTAAATGTCAGAGTTGGGATTTGAACTCAGGCTACTGATCGCTTAATCCATACTCTACATGATTAATTTAATTGCTTTCACTCCTTAAAGATGGTTTTAGAATACTTCCATAGCAGATCACCAGCGCAGGTTCATACCAGGACATGATGGTGTGTCCCATAGATTTTCATAGTTCTCGATTCAATCTCTAGTTCAGCAGGTGAGAGAGGGATTTGTGGACAGGCACCAAGACGCATCCTCTTGTGATAGTTACTGTCACTAATGCAGCCTGCTGTTCATTAGTCAACATGCAGACTGATGTAAAAGTCTAGCAAAATCGGAAAGGAGGACCGTCGGCGTGGGTCTCAGACTGCCTTTGTGTGTCTGCTAGTCTGAGTGCTGTCTTACTGGACCAGGGAATAAATCTGAGGCATGCCGACAGGGATTGGCTCTTATTTCAGACACCTGTCAACACTTGGCAAGGGCTCAGAGAGCGCAGCCGTTAAGTGACCACAGGATCATTTACACTTACCAAAAGGAAATCACAAATGCAGAAAGAGGTATGATAACTGGAGAAAAAAGCTTTAAAATTAAATCATTTACAGTATATTTTTAAAACAAAGTCATTCTGCATCTAACAGATAAACCTAGAGGTTAATGTTGCCTCTTTACTTTGTTATATCACCTCTTCTCACTACAACATCTGCTTAGTTTTATAAATATGCTGCCAGACTGATATATTAGCTGGCCAAAATAACGTCACAATTTAGTATTTTTATTAACTATTTTATTTATATTATTATGTGTACATACATATTGACATACTTTTATTTTAAAGGAATTAATAGGATTTTATGAAAATCATGCGTTCTTTATGTTTCAGGGTGATCTTTTTTTCAAGCTCGCTACACTCTTTCCTGCCTACTCAGTAATACCTATGGACGTCCCTCTAATCAACCAGTATAATGCTGATTCACTTTTTGATGCCTCCATAATATTTTATGGTACAGCTGTGCCATTTATACTTTTGATGATATTTCTTATTTATTATCAAAATTGCTACTCTACCAATGCAACAAAAATAGTTTGATAGGTTAACTTAAAACTGTGGTTCTAACTAGGGGAGATTTTGTCCTCCAGATGACATTGAGCAATGTCCAGAGATATTTCAGATTGTCATACAGGGAAGGGGTGGGAGGAGGCCAGGGATACTTTAAATATCCTACTATGCACAGGACAGATCCCACCACAAGCAAAGGTCTGGAGAGAATGTCAATTGTGTCAAGATTGTAAAACACTCAGTTGAAGTATACCTGTATTTTTAATATTTATAGCTGTATTCAGAATGTTTCCACAGTATTCTAACATTTCACAAGTTTACCAAAAATTTAAGGAGTGCCTGGCTTGTTACCTATTTCAAAATTCCAACCCCAATCTATGTGACAGTTCTTTGTTTCCCCTCCCCCCCACCCCTCTGCCCCAGGTTCATAAGTGTGAATGAGACTTTTTGTTGTTTTTACAAACTATTACTGAGTTTGAGCAAAATTCATATATTTTATCATCATTTTAATTTGTCTTTTGTTACTATATGCCATTATATTACATTCCCATTTTCCTACAGTTATCAGCTTTTCAAATGATTTTTATAGATCATTATTTTCAGTTGCCTTTGGGTGGGATATTTTTAAGTCATTTAAAAGTTTCATATTTCATTTAATATGTGTATCTTCTAACTTCTGATTTTTGTGCCTTAATTAATATTATATTGCCAATGGTAGATTTTTTCTTTTGACAATTATATATAGCAGTATAACTTATACCACAATATAAAATATAAAACATTTCCCCAAAATAGTCATTTCACAAATAATGTTTCCCATCTGTGGCTTACATATTCATTTAACAGTGTATTTTGATTAGCAGACATTTTACATTTTGATTACATCCAGTTTATCACTTTTCTTCTTTCATGTTCAATGCTTATTAGTTTCTGTCTAAAAAATATTTGCCTGCATTAGTGCATAAATATTTTACTAAATTTTCTCCTAGAAGATTTATGGTTCTAGGTTTTACATTTAGGTTTGTGATCCATGTGAAATTAGTTTTTGGATATGGACTGTGGTAGAAGTTGGGGTTCAGTTTGCCCTGTACAAATTTTTATTTTTTCTAAGAAAAATTTATTTTAAAAAGTTTCTTCTTTCCTTATTGAATTGACTTGGAAATTTGACTAACTATTGCTTGACCATGAATTTATGACAGTCTATTTCTAGATTCTCTATTCTGTGCTATTGATCTTTTCGCTCTGTTTTGTACACTAATACCATACTGTTCTGATTACTAGAGTTTTATACAAAGCCATGAAAACAGGAAGTGCAGGACTTGAAACTGTTCATATTTTTCAAACTCTTGTGGTTATTCTAGACCCTATGCATTTCTACACAGATTTTAAAGTTAGCTTGTCAATTCTGTTACCAAAATTATCTGGGGTTTGGATTCCAATTGCATTAATACTATATATTATAAAATAATATGCAATGTATAAATAATATATATGTATCATATATAAATAAAATCTAAGTGCATAACTGTCAATTAACACATTATGCTGTTTACATAAATCTAACTTTTGCATATTCAACTCACAGTTTTCTAAAACATGAATTACTGGGTTTTTAAAAATATTATGCATATTTCAAAAGAGATCATGTTATTGCCTCGATGTTCTAAGTGATGGAGTAAACAATAGCAAAGGAGTATGAAACATACCTGGTCACATAGTCTGCTTTCTTTTTATAGCCCAGGCAGTACTCTAGGGTTTGTTGGAGGATGAGAGAGAAATAGTCAATACCTCCGTGTTGGAAATAGAATGCTTTATGCTAAAGAAACAAATACTAGTTATCATCCTTTGGTTAACCTTGCTCACTAGCTCCACCCATATCCTTATTTGGATTGTTTACAATATTTGTTGTTGAATGTAAATAAAGTTAGTTAATATGCTTGAATAATTAAATAATTTTTCCAATGGCATTATTTGAGGATAACATTCATATTTGATTATGGAATTATATATTTTACTAAAACCTGGTAAAAGGCTATGTTTAATTTTACTAATGAGAACTAATTCTATTCTCATGAGAGAATAGAACAAATTCTATTTTAAATTGCCAGTAATTTGAGAACAAATTCTATTTTAAATTGCCAGTAATTCTTTCTAACATGAAAAAATTGGATACTTTAAACGAGATATTATGTGGAAACGATCCCATTAAAGGAAACAGAGAAGTCATTATAATGAATCTAGAAACTTCTCTAAGATGTATGTAAAAAATATATAAATTTTATTTATTTTTTTATTTATTGTTGATGTGAGAATATATTGAGTCAATCATTGTTGATTCAATTGAATTTGGAAAAATGGAGCTGCTTGAAAAGAAGGTAAAAAAGTCATCTGGTAAAATTTTAGACTCTGTATACTAAAATAGAAAATTTCCATTCTTACCAGTCAAAAAAGCTTTTGGGTATATTGTATTTAGACAGGTTTAAAATTAATCTGTCAGATACCACATTGAAGTTCTCCACCTAAAATCAGAAAGAGATCATTTTCTCTGAGTGTACTTTGACTTCTTTTGGTGAAAACTAGAGAGATGTCATTTTTACATGGCGACTTGAGTGGCTGCCTTAGCTGGTCAAGTTAGTTTAGGACATCCTTTTGATCTACATCACT